>NC_089582.1:125214523-125814523 GCF_019320115.1 Miscanthus floridulus | reverse complement strand
TCAAATAAGGTTATTGTGAAAATATACTCATGTCTAATCTAATGATACTTAGTATAGTACTGTACATTATAAATATAAATACGTTTAGTCAAATTTTAAAAAAATGAATATCGTTTATTCCGTCGCTCTTTGTCACAGCAGGTCTCAGTCACACGACATCCTGACCTCCCTAATCTACCTCCAGGCTCCAGCCCCTCCTACGCGGCCCCACCATCTCCATCTCCCGGACGAACAGACACAAACCAGGTACCAACCAACGACAAATCTCGCGACCTCTCGAAATGAGCGGAGCCGGGAGCAGTGTGTAGCGCGAGACGAGCACCGCCGCCAATCCAAACCCTAGAGGCGGGAGGAAGACGGCGAGCGAACCCAGCAACGATCTCTGACCTCCAAAATCCTAGCGCGGCGGGATCTCGGGGGTGACGAAGGATGTCGGATTCAGCATCGATGGCGGCCGCCATCGAGGCGCGGTTCAGCAGCCGCGACCTCATCGGCCGCGGCTCCTTCGGCGACGTCTACAAAGGGTACGGATGGCGCCCCCACTGCCCCACACCTGTTGGGCAGTCCCCAAATTTCCCTTACCTCTTATTGCCTCGCGCGGATTTTGAGCTCATGCAAGGCAGGCGGCGGCCACGCTTGATTGAGCCGTTAGTCTAGCTTCGAGTCGAGCGGCATTGTTGATTTGGGCGTGGGGGCTGGAGGTGGGGCTGGGTCCAGCGGGTAATTCGTGCGTCGAGTGTTGGTAATTAGTTGATCGAGTGGCCAGCATGGTAGCGTCTGTGATGTTATCCATCTGCTTGTTCGAGTTGTTCCGTGCCATTGGTGGTTTCATCGATCCGGGGGGAAAATGATGCAGTTTGTTTGCTCAGCGTGGGATTTGAGGGAACAAGCAGTATAATCAGGTTGATACAGTGGCTAACCAAGATGAGTCTGCACTGCATCTATGCAAATTTATTTTTGTTATTGGGTGGTACTACTATTGGATGGCTCTTTGCTCTAAAAAGTGACAAGCAGGTGGCACCATTAGGAGGTGGGCTATGTAGCAACTTTGGTGCTAGGCGGGAGCGTGGCGTCTAGCACCTAGGTGATGCCTAGGAGGCTACATGATTAACCTTTAAACATTGTTCACAAGATACCCGATTTGTATTCTATATAGTGATGGTCTGTCTCTGATCTATTGTGAAATTCTGTTCTTGTGAGGAACATGTCTGCCAACAATGCTGAAGCTCTAATTATTTTGTTCATGTAGAAGATAAACACTTTATGATGTGAGGCACTTAAGTGAGGGTAGGCTGTTACTGGATGCTTTTCCTCGAAACTTCAAGGATCATGAGCTTTTTGTGTTCTAAAAAACATATTGGTTCAGAATTTGTTTGTAATTCACAACCCAGATAACTTCCATTTGCTATTTCTCTGTAAAAGAGTCTTCCCTTTGGACTAGAAAACAATCAGTATGTGAAATGAAAAGTTCTGCTATGTACTTGTATCATTCCCCAAAATACCTGTATTGTTACTTAACATATAGCGCACTAGAAGTTGGCATGCTATTTACATGGAGGATGACATTATATTTGCCTGATTTCTTTATTTCCCTCGTCGGTAGGCATTTGCTTCACTTAAAATTTTCCCGTGAGTTGTACTTATATTATTTCTGTTGCCTCATATTTTATGCTGAATCTCAATGCTTGCTCAATATCCCGTGTTATTTTTTTTGTAGGTTTGACAAGGAATTGAATAAAGAGGTTGCTATAAAAGTCATTGATCTGGAAGAAGCGTGAGTCCCTAACATGAATTTTACCATAACTTCTTATTTTGAACATATTAGTTATTAGTTTTTTTGTTTTGTTTTACACTGTCACTAATTTTCCCTCACAAAATACTTAATTAATTTAACACATTCTCGTTCTACATTCTGTTTTTTTTTTCTGAATTTCTTCCGCCAAGAATTTAACCAAGTTAATTTCTTTTCAACCGATTCCATTGCAGTGAGGATGACATTGAAGACATCCAAAAGGTTGTGGTTTCACTTGTGCTCTATATTGTATGCTAGGCTGTCATAGATCAACTTACCTGGTGTCCAGTGTGTAAAAAAAAAAAACTTACCTGGTTGATATGTCAAGTTCCTAAAAGGCTTTATTTCCTGTCGCAGGAAATATCTGTTTTGTCACAATGCCGGTGCCCATATATTACTGATTATTACGGTTCTTATCTTCACCAGACTAAATTGTGGATAGTAATGGAATACATGGCTGGTGGTTCTGTTGCTGACCTTGTATGTTTTCTATATCCTTTGTCAGTTGATCCACATAATGTTTAATACAATGCAGATAACAGTGAAGTTAGTGCTCCATTCCATCATCATTTGTCAAGCACCATTATAAACTACTTGTTGGTAATTGATGTTGTTCCTTCATTTCCATGTGCAGCTTCAAGCTGGCCCTCCTCTGGATGAAATGTCTATTTCATGCATTCTGAGGGACTTGTTACACGCAATTGAATATCTACATTCTGAAGGAAAAATTCACCGTGATATTAAAGGTTTTACTTCTCCCCCTTTCCCTTTCTTATTCAGATGTTTCTTGTGAATGCCCGCAACTATTTGGAACAATTACTGACCCAATAGTAATCGAACTATCCAAACCTCATTAATCTTTCTTATGAGGTTGTAAATTGGAATAATTCTTCCAATAAACTTTGCTTACTTTAGGTGGTAGTGGATAAATTTTCCAGCTTGACTTGCCTTATCACGAACAGGATGTAACCCCTTGTTGCAAAATGTATTATATATGTCTTAATGGATCTTTCCAGTTGGTCTTGGTAATCCCTTGATGGTTAGCTAATTGGAGAAACTCAAGTCTTTCAATTGAATAGTAACTGCAGGAACAAGTGGTGTATTGTACCTTCAATAACAGACTCATAATTGTTAAGTGGTTTATATAAGTGTCTGCCTATGCTCTCCTGTTTGACTGTCTAATAAGAGGAATCCAAAAACTGACAGGAGGCTTCTTGATAAGGGTGGCACTCCTCTATTCTGTAAGAACCAATAGTGCAATAGCAGTTTATTTAACTATAACACACAGTCTTTCTTGTGGAACATGTTTCTATGAAAAAAGTAGCTTGTTAGTGGTTGATAGATATTACTCTTGCATTGCAAATACCATTCAGGAAACCTATCCAATTCATTTGAACTACCCTAATCAACTAGCTGCTGCCATCCCACCTTGGGATGTGTAGATCATATATGATACTTTCTATTATCAAGTTAGTTGATGATTACTTTATGATACAATACAATAAGATTTCTTGACCTTTATTAATTGTTCCCTTCGAATTCCTTGGTTGTATAAAAAGTTTGGATCTTATTTGTTATTCACTTTGTACTTGGTTGGGCTAATACTTAATATGCTGAAAGGGTGGGTGAAGAATTGTTTTTGCTGTTGGTAGTAGCATGAGCCTGGATAGATTTGAAATCTTAGAGGTGCTGGTGGACGTGAAGAGAGAGCAAAACCCTCACCAAAGCACCCTATTCACAAATCTACATGTTTGGTACTTTGGTGATGGACAGTTGGTAATGCTCTTCCACAGATACAGTTATGTGGAGGATTTCACAAATACAGATAATCCTATTGTCGTGCAAGGAATAATTATCGGGATATGTTGTCATTAGTGTCATTTTTTTCTTGTCTTGAAAGTTGTAATGCCAAGTATGATAAATATTGAAGAGAAAGCATTGTTTGATATTTTGCAGCGGCAAATATCCTCCTCACTGAAAGCGGAGATGTGAAGGTATAACTTTTATGACTGGAAGATTCTGCATTTTGGAATGCTTTCCATCGTGGTACATCTATTGTCAATTTCTAGTTCATAATATGTATGCTGTTACTATGTGTATTCCATAGGTTGCGGACTTTGGTGTTTCTGCACAGCTGACTAAAACAATGTCTAGGAGAAAGGTACAGCCTTAACCATTCTTCTGTTATGTCAGGTTGCTTAGTGTCTCTGGCTTTCTGAACATGCATTGGGAACCTATTAAGCCCTCAACTACACCTCTACTGGCAAATTCTTGGGGTAAATCAATGTTATTTATTCTAGATAAACTGCTTAGTGTTGGCCCTCGATCTCCCTGCACAGGTGAGTATCATCACCTCACCAACACCCACAGTCCCACACAGACACACAGCACGAGCACCAGCTCTGCAACTCTGAAAGTGTGGCAACTGAACTGGTTTCTTCCATTGCCTTTGCTCTGAATATATACAGCACTAGTACCTCTATAAGGTACACTAGAGTATGGAGGGTACTCCAACTACTTGTACTAGCTAATACATGGCTGAGATCAGCCCCAACTACTACCATGGCTGATGTATGCGTCTACTAACTATTGTACAAACTAGTACTAGAGGTCATGGCCTATTGCCATACCTCAAACAGCAGAGCTGACCGTGCCAACCCTGCTGCAGCAAAAGCAAAGAGAGGGGGAGCAGCAGATTATCTCACACTTAGCTGTCGTTTTCACACAACCACAACTAAACTGTCAGTCTTGTCTCTGTTAAAAACAAAATTTGATGGTTGTGTTTGCCATATATGTGCTGTGCTAGTAAACATTGATATGCGATCTTTTTCAGCTCAAATGGAGCATGTTCTTGTCAAGCATTGTTTAAACATTATGACTTCCGTTGTAAAACTAAGAGTAACCTGTGCAACTGCATGTGTAGATTTGAAAAATACATTTTTATTCTGTATATAGCTCTAATATCTATGGCTGAAAAGGCATCTGTGTTTTCTACACCGCTATTATAGATTTAGTAAAAATCTACACTGTTACAATTGGCCATGCAATATTAGTATTACGGTGGTCCCTTGGCCCTTGAGTCTCACCAATTGCTTTTCATATACGTAAATTAGATATACCTTCTTCATAGTCAATGGACTTCTTGTATAATTTTTTTTTTGGGGAATGTATAATTATTAGTTTATCCTTGGAAGCATGTTGGGTGGCTGTATTTTAATTGCAGATTGCATCCATTGAGAAATTTAAAATTGGTGACAATTTGGATATATTGGTGTTTGGTAATGAGTGCAGCCTTCTAAGGGTACCCAGCCAAGTAGGTCAAAGTACTGTTTTCAGGAAATTAACCAGCCATTTGCTATGAACCAACCAACTAATCAGGGGTGGAGCTATGTGTTCTTATCGTGGTCAGATGCTCCTATAACATTTAGTAAATCCTATATAAATATACTGTTTGCAAGTATGTTAGTGGAGCTGACCACAATAGCCTGGCTCTGGCAAAAGAAAAAAAAACACTCTCTTTCCTTAATGTAACCTGGTGGATTGTATATGAGTCCCTTACATATTGTTTTCCTCTTCTAAGTACTGTTGAAATGTTATGTCCATCTACAAGATAGTTGAATCATTGTTGATTTTTCTTAAAGTGCCTTATCACGGAGCAAAATGCCCAAATGTGGTTTGACCTGTTTATGATTGCTGCTTACACTGGTGTTTACAACTTCATCATGTGATGGTCGCATGTGGCTTGAGGGTGTATGTGGTTCATGGTACATAGCTCTTTGTTTTGTATCATAAATCCAAAATAATCTGATTACTGTTTCAGAGCATTAGTGTGACTTTGTGAGAATGCTGCTATGAGTCATGCTACCATCTGGTGAGCGGTAGAGTGCCACACTAGGTAATATATGCATTCA
Organism: Miscanthus floridulus; assembly: GCF_019320115.1. NCBI lineage: Eukaryota > Viridiplantae > Streptophyta > Magnoliopsida > Poales > Poaceae > Miscanthus > Miscanthus floridulus. Next base: position 125,808,820 of record NC_089582.1, on the reverse strand, counting down.
TGTTTGTTCTGGGTAGTGGGGAATCGGTTTAGCAGATTTGAAGCCTTGATTATGCTTGGGCATCATGTTGAGTTGTTTTTTTTTGTTACGTAAAGAGTGCAGGGAAGGGAGGAAAGTAGTGGATTGTTCAAAGTTTTATTTGTAAGCATGCTTGTTTGTATCAGTTGATTGCTCTATATGGAAGGCCTTATCTGTTATGTTGATATTTTAGCATTTTAACACTTAGCTTCAGGAAAAGCATGCACTCATTGTTTGAATTTTATGGTGAAATATTCTCTTTGAAAATTTACATTGATTAAAGAGTGAGCCTTTGTACTGCTGGTCTGCTGCTAATGATGTCAAACTGTTCAGACATTTGTTGGAACTCCCTTTTGGATGGCACCTGAGGTTATTCAAAATTCTGAAGGGTACAATGAGAAGGTACTTGTGCATTTGCTAAACAAACTTATTAGTATTGAGCTTTTATAGACAAGACTGTGTTTCAGTGCAGGCAGATATCTGGTCTTTAGGTATCACTGCTATTGAAATGGCTAAAGGTGAACCCCCTTTGGCAGATATTCATCCCATGAGAGTTCTTTTCATGATACCTCGTGAAAATCCTCCACAGGTAATTTGATTAATTTTCAGTAACTTACCAAAAGTACCAGTATGCATTTCTATGCAAGAAGATAAATGATTTGTTTTAATATGCAGCTTGATGAGCATTTCTCGAAACCAATGAAAGAGTTTGTGTCACTATGTTTAAAGAAGAATCCAGCAGAGGTAAAAATATTATTATTTTTGGAACTCAAGGCAGGAGCACTGCCGTTTCAATTAGAAATTACTCTATTGAGGGAAACAGGAAAACTGTACATCACTCAGTTAAGTAGGGAAAACTGGCAACTCGGTAAAAACTAAAACTCACTGTGTGCAAACCTTCTAGCTAAACTAGGTCTTGGGTCACTGCCAAACGACCTAAACCACAACACCTGCCCAACTACCTAGCTTAATTAGGCATGATTATGGCCTTCGCATATATGTTCTAAAACAGAATTTTTATATGTAGGCTTGAATGACATTTAAGTTTGTTGTTTTGCCTTACTTTTGCTGAATGCTCTATTGCTCTCTTTCACTTTCTCTCAGAGGCCTAGTGCCAAGGAGCTTCTTAAGCATCGTTTCATAAAAAATGCCCGAAAGACTCCAAAGCTTTTGGAGCGAATAAGGTTTGGGTTATTCTTTCTTCTCAGTGAAAATTGAGTAAATGGATGCACTTGAATGTTTATCTCATTCACTCTGTGTGCTTTCTATTACTGTTATTGGTTAGAGAGCGGCCAAGATTTGCAGGAAAAAGCATGGATGACACACAAAATGGGCAAACACATGATGAAGAAGAGGATTTTGGTACAGGCACTATCAAGGTCAATAGGACAAAAGATACAGCTCCGTCTTTGAGGTATATTAAGTCAACATTAAGCAAACTTTGGTCTGTCTTCACATACCTGATTCTTTTTTTTCCTATTGTAGTCAAGGAACAGTTAGGAAAGCTACAGTCAGGGATTTTCCTGATAGATCAGAGGGCACAGGAACTGTCCGAGTTGTTACAAGGCTTCCTCAAATCGCCTCCACCAAGGATGGTAGATCTGATATGCCTCAAAGTCCAAAAGCACCAATACGTACAACTGATCGAGAAAATCAGTGGAAGTCATCATGGACTGGATCTGAAGATTCTCTCTCTCAGAGAGATACTCAGAGCGAACGGGGGAGAGTAGAAAGTTCTACTGATGATGTAATATTTTGGCATTTGACATGCAACTTGGTTAAATCGTGATGATTTCACTAACTATAATTCTTTGCCAGAATGATCAGTCTGTAAGTGGGTCAGGAACTGTTGTGTTACGCTCACCAAGAGCATCTCAGTTGTACTCAACAGCTAGCAACCACAGTGCCAAGGTAACTTACAAACATCATTTTTTCTATTTTTAAGATTAACAACCTTACTGTCTATGTAAGACAAGACAAGGATAGAAGTGAGCAGCAGCAGCTGACACATCTTACTTGTTAGCCTCCCAGCAGATTCTCCTCATATGAAGATATGTCTAATAGTGGGACAGTTGTTCGGACCCAAAATGAAGACCCAGAAACTCCACGATCTTCAAGGTCAAGGCTGGGGATGCAAGAAAAGGCATCAAATACTTCTCTTGAGGATAGTTCCATTAACCTTGCAGAGGTGATGCACATTAACAATTTTGTTGGCAATTTTTTGTTTGTGGTTATTAATCAATGCATAGTTATAATGCATAGTTATAATCGTTGGGGCGTAACCCTCTTAGCGACGCGCCATATCGGAACCCGGGTATGGTGTTAAATGGGCAAGGGCCGGGTCGTCACCCCCGTGACGCGCCGTGTCGTGATCTGGGCATGGTGTCAAGTAACCAAGGATCGGGTCGTCGCTTCCTTAGTGGCGCGCTACATCGGCGCCCGGGTGTAGTGAAAAATGAGCAAGGGTCTTCGCATCAGAGTCGACGGGTGCGAAGGGTAAGGAAGCTAGTCGAACCAACTAGGATCCGTTTAGGTAGTTGGAATGTAGGGTCACTTACAGGTAAGTTAAGAGAATTAGTTGATACCGCAACTAGGAGGCGTGTAAATATATTATGCGTTCAAGAGACTAAATGGAAGGGTCAGAAGGCGAAGGAGGTGGACAATACAGGTTTCAAGCTTTGGTACACAGGGACAGTCGCGAATAGAAATGGAGTAGGAGTTTTGATTGATAAGAGCCTCAAGAATGGTGTGGTGGGAGTGAGAAGGCAAGGAGATAGGATTATCTTAGTCAAGCTTGTCGTTGGTGATATGGTCTTGAACGTAATTAGTGCGTATGCCCCCCAAGTAGGCCTCGACGAGAGTGCTAAGAGACAGTTCTGGGAAGACTTAGATGGCCTGGTTAGAGCTATACCTAGTAGTGAGAAGCTTTTTATAGGAGGAGATCTTAATGGACATGTAGGTACTACAAGCGCAGGTTTCGAGGCAGTTCATGGAGGTTTTGGGTATGGTAGTAGGAATCAGGAGGGGGAGGAAGTTCTGGACTTCGCGGTAGCTTTTGACCTGATGATAGCCAACACTTTCTTTAGAAAGAGAGAATCTCATCTAGTGACCTTCAGTAGCGGACAACACTGTAGTCAGATTGACTTTGTCCTCGCAAGAAGAAAGGACAAACGAGCATGCTTGGATTGCAAGGTGATACCAGGGGAGTGTGTTGTTTCTCAACATAAGCTTTTGGTGGCAGATTTTCGTTTTCAGGTGCGTGCCCGTAGGGATAAACAAGCTAAGATTGAAAGAACAAAGTGGTGGAAACTGAAAGGGGAGACGTCAGAGGTATTTAGGGAAAGGGTTATCAAAGAGGGCTCTTGGAAGGAAGAAGACGACATAAACAATATGTGGGACAAGATGGCAACCAACATTCGGAAGGTAGCCTCAGAGGTGTGTGGAGTAACCAAAGGAAGGGGACGCGAGGCTAAAGATACTTGGTGGTGGAACGAGGAAGTCCAAATGGCTATTAAGGAGAAGAAAGAATGTTATAGACGCTTGTATCATGACAGGAGTGTGGACAACATAGAGAAATACAAGGTGGCTAAGAAGACTGCAAAGCGAGCTGTAAGTGTGGCAAAGGGTAGAGCATACGAGGATCTTTACCAACATTTGAGTACGAAGGAAGGAGAGAAGGACATTTATAGGATGGCTAGGGTTCGTGAGAGAAAGACACGGGACTTCAACCAAGTTAAGTGCATTAAGGATGAAAGGGAGCATCTCTTGGTAAAGGAGGATGAGATCCGACATCGATGGCAAGAGTATTTTGACAAATTGTTCAATGGTGAGAATATGGACACAACCTTTCAGTTGGATGACTCTTTTGATGACACCAATAGGCGCTTTGTGCGGAGAATCCAAGAATCTGAGGTCAGAGAGGCGTTGAAAAGGATGAAAGGAGGTAAGGCGATGGGACCGGATGGTATCCCAATCGAGGTGTGGAGATGCCTCGGGGACATAGCTGTAGTATGGTTGACCAAGTTGTTCAACCATATTTTTCGATCGAACAAGATGCCTGATGAGTGGAGGAGAAGTATATTGGTACCGATCTACAAGAATAAAGGAGATATTCAAAGTTGTACAAATTACCGGGGAATTAAGTTGATGAGCCATACTATGAAGCTATGGGAGAGAGTTATCGAGCATCGCTTGAGAGCAATAACGCGGGTCTCTATGAACCAATTTGGTTTCATGCCCGGAAGGTCAACCATGGAGGCAATTTTCTTAATAAGACAAGTTATGGAGCGGTATAGGGAGAAGAAGAAGGACCTACACATGGTTTTTATTGACTTGGAGAAGGCTTATGATAAAATACCAAGGAATGTTATGTGGTGGGCTTTGGACAAACATAAAGTCCCAACAAAGTACGTCGGGCTCATTAAGGACATGTACAACAATGTTGTGACTAGAGTTCGAACAAGTGATGGAGACACAGATGACTTTCCGATTAGGATAGGACTACATCAAGGGTCAGCTTTGAGCCCTTATTTGTTTGCTTTAATGATGAATGAGGTCACAAGGGACATACAAGGGGACATCCCTTGGTGTATGCTTTTCGCGGACGATGTAGTGCTAGTTGATGAAAGCCGGACAGGAGTGAATCAGAAACTGGAGTTATGGCGGGAGACTTTGGAGTCCAAAGGTTTTAGACTTAGTAGAACTAAAACTGAGTATATGAGATGTGACTTCGGCACTACTACTCGGGAGGAGGAAGATGTTAGTTTGGAAGGTCAAGTAGTGCCTAGGATGGATACCTTTCGATATTTAGGATCAATGCTACAGAGGGACGGGGATATTGATGAAGATGTTAGCCATAGAATCAAAGCAGGGTGGATGAAGTGGCGGCAAGCGTCTGGTGTCCTATGTGACAAAAGGGTACCACAGAAGCTAAAAGGCAAGTTTTATAGGACGGCGATTAGACCTGCTATGTTGTATGGTGCAGAATGTTGGCCTACGAAAAGACGACATATTCAACAGCTAAGTGTCGCGGAAATGCGTATGTTGCGTTGGATTTGCGGGCATACAAGAAGGGATCGAGTTCGGAACGATGATATACGTGAGAGATTAGGGGTAGCGCCAATTGAAGAAAAGCTTGTCCAACACCGGTTGAGATGGTTTGGACATGTGCAACGGAGACCTCCAGATGCACCGGTGCGTAGTGGAATCCTAAGTCAGGATAGTAACGTGAAGAGAGGCAGAGGAAGACCGAAGTTGACTTGGGTAGAGGCAATAAAAGGAGACTTGAAAGGATGGAATATACCCAAAGACTTAGCCTTAGATAGGAGTGCTTGGAAGACAGCTATTCACGTGCCTGAACCTTGATTGTTTCTGTTGTGTTTCAACTCTAGCCTACCCCAACTTGTTTGGGACTTAAAGGCTTTGTTGTTGTTGTTGTTGTTGTTGTTGTTGTGGTAAATGCAGGCAAAGGCTGCTTTGCAGGCTGGGTTAAGAAAGGGAAATGCTCGAGAAAGACCTATTATCAACAGGCATGAAAAGGGATCACATGAGCATAGATCTTCTGGAGTAAATAGTCAAGAGGTTCAAAGGTATTTCAAGCTTACCTTTACCTGTGTTTAATTTCATTGATAGAAACATTCTGCCCTTATTATTGAAGTTCTCTTTAACCAAAGTGTGTTCTTTATCCTAGTGAGGATGTAGACATGCAGAAAGGTCGCAAATTACGGCAATTATCTGATGGGCAGTCAGCTTCTCGTGCTTCTAGTTCTGTAGCTCCACCTGCAGTCTCATCATTGCTACTCCCTTCCCTGAAAGAGGTAAAGTAACATGGCTTTTGGATTTTTTTTTTCTGTTTTTATTAAACCATACAGAATTTTCATGTTTATTTTAATTTGACCCCTTCATATTTTCCCTCTCTAAGAAACTGTATTAATATTTTGAGATACCAATATACCATGAGAGTGCTTTAGTGTTCATTCAGTACCAGTCAATCTTTTACTTTCTTTGCATCCCTCTGGACATGTCTTCTAACTTTTGGACATTATTGCTTTCATGCTGTAGGCTACTGGTGACAAGTTTGATCGGCCTGCTGTTCATGCTTTCCTTGATTCCTTGATGGATCTAGAACACGAAATACCTGGATCATGCGAAGTACTGGTTGGCAGATTGCTACACCAGCTAGGGAGGTGCGGCCATCACTATGCTCTCACGATCTTACGATAGAGATTGACCTTTTTTTTTTTCTCGAAAACGCAGGAGAGCTGCGCTTCATTATATTAATAAGAGAGTAAAGGGCAAGAGCCCAAACAACACCACAAACACACACGCACGCACTCACACCCCACCAGTTTCCAGGATCGATAGAGATTGACCTTGTGCAGTTATCTCACCTCATAATGACTCACCATACCTTCCCTGCAGCTCAAAGGATTCCTCATTGCAAGGTCTTCAGGAGACGGCGATGTCAATTTTCACTAAGAAACCTGAACCTCCCTCTGAAAAAGCAGGCGACAAGAAACTAGCTAATATGCCACCATTGGCTGCTCCTACCGTAAGCCCGCTGGCAAGGTTCCTTCTCACAAGGTTGGTGCACAGTTACATATTTTTCAGCTTGCTTAGTAATACCCATGACAAGTAACAAGTTTCTGCCATCATTGCAGGTGGCAAAACCAAGTTTCGCAAGATCTTAACTCTGTTTGATCCCTGTGACTCAGAAAAGAGATTTCATGTTTGATTTGGCGTGTAATTAATATTTTTTAGTGTACATAACGCAATCTTTAGAACTTTATTTCAGCCAGATGGCCCCAACCACCTGTTATTTCATTTGTTCTGTTCATGGTGAATAACATATTTCCTGCCCCTTTTCCGGTGTAACTGCCACCACCATACATGTATGACATCTCATGAACATTGTAGACATATCCAAATTTACCAGTTGACAATACTTGAAGCTTGGTGAATTGTTTCGCGAGTTCAGTTATATTCTGTTTCTTTGTACTTCAAAGCTTTAAAGGACAGGCAAGAACATTCTCTCTGTGCAAAACATAATCAAGGGACATCACGGCAATTGTGCTCGCAACTCTTGGTGAATCTTGAACGATATGGAGGTCACCCTAATTTGTTGGCACTAATCATGTTGATCGCCAGCTGCTATTGGGTATACGGTCCTTCCTCGTTGATTACCGGGTACAAATCCCTTGATTGTGGCAGATTGAGCACATCCACGAACTGGCGAATCCTTCAGTTGCAACTTGGTGCTCATCGAAGTGTAATCGCCAGGTGAAAGCTTGCATCTTGCTAACGTCTATTTTGGTTCATCCATTTGTTTTTCACATTGTTGACGTAAATTTGATCTCACACTTAAAAGTACTAGCACGTTTGGGTTTGTATCACGTGAGGATAGCTCTGATTGCTAAGGATCAATTTGCAGCGAAGCAAGGGAAAACTGCCTTGGCCGGAGTCTCAAAACGGCATCGGTTTTTAGCAAATCCGTCGCGAAAACCTACTCGCACCCGTCAGCTAAGGCATTTATATTGATAATAGACGATAGAAGAATAACAGATGACGTTGAAAAAGTAAGGTCGAATAAGATAGTAAAAAGTTACATTTATATTGATAGGTATGATTGGATGCCTCAACTCGGCGTGGGGTGGACTTATCTGAAAGTGTAATCAAGCTTTAATAGTGGATTTTGATGATAATGACCACGTAATTAGATAATTGATGAGATTTATCGAGATGACAAGTAGGGAATTTATATTCAAGGATGCTACACGAAACGGAGAAGCCCCCAATTATAAATGTAGATGACTTCAAACTCAAATGAGGTTTAAATTCTTTTACATATTGAACTTGAGTATAAAAAAAAGCCGTACTATAAAGGGGGCACAACGGTTAAGCTAATATGTGCTACCAAGTCCTCAAACAACCACATACATCATCAGATTCACAGCCAAAATATTCTACACCTTACTATTACTCTTTCTGTTTTGCGTGGTGCGGCACTGCCGCACTTGAAGAGAGGCTCGTCCGACCCCTTGGTCGCGGGCTTCGTCTTGTCCGTCCCCGAGGCTGCGGGCTCCGTCTCGTCCGACCTCGAGGCCGCGGGCTTCGTCTCGCCCGACCCCTTGGGTGCGGTGTCCGTTGAGGGCTGGGGGTATATATACCTTTCTCTTTCCTCCCCAACGGCTATCTGCGATTCAAGTGATCGTTGGGGGTGGGGGATATATATACCTTCCCCTTCCTTCCCAACGGTAACTAGTTTTCTTCTTCCTCACTTTAGCACGTCCAAAACAGAGCAGGAGCTCTCTCTCTCTCACTCCATTGTTGACCTCAAGCCCTCAAGCAAATCCATTGATTTCCTCATCAATCCTTGAGGAAAAAGGGTCCCAAACTCGATCAGAAAGCGCTCTATTGATTCCCAAACTCTAAAGAGCACTTGGTTCACGTTTTGTCTGACGGTTGTGTTTTTTACTCTTGGAGCTTGGCTCCTAGCCAGCTAGAGTATCGTCCGTGAAGCTTGCCAACTTGTGTGGCAGCCCTGAGAGGTTTGTAACCATCTTTTGAAGCTAGTAAACTCACTCCTTATCTCAAGAGTTAAGTCTCTTGACTTGAGAACGAGGAAGGGCTGGAAAGCTCTAAGCCTTAGTGGTTAACCTCAACAACGTGGAGGTAGGCAAGCCTTGGTGGAGAGCCGAACCATGTGATAAATCATTGTGTCACTTATGCTTGATTTACATTACTTGCATGACATATTGTTGATTGAGGTGATTTCTAGAGTTTGAGGCTGATATACTTGTGTGTGGTGTTCCCACCACTTTTAGCTGTCGATCTGTGATCTACTACCATGCAGGAAGCTAAGAAATTTACCCAATCTAAATTTTGTTGGGTAAATTTTGAACTGTGAACTAATCTCACCTGTAGGTGCGGCAATGCCGCGCTCACAGAGCGGCAGTGCCGCAGGTGAATTTGACTTTGGTTTGAGTTGGATTTTTACAGGCCTATTCACCCCCTCTAGGCGTTCCAGAGATCCTACATTATCCATGTGAGGGGGCCACAACTCTTTCAAAATCTGTTAAAAAAACAAATTCGAACTAGTTTTAGGCTAACAAAATTGTAATGGCCAATTTTCACGGACGTAGGTCTTTCCGAGGCACAATTCTCTCATCTGAATTCTAAATTAGGACATTTGAGAATTCATTTTGTCATTAAACAATTTGGCTGATCTTGGGAAACAGGTCATCCTAGATTAACTGATATTAGATTTTTTTTTTTTGTTGCGGGTATTTTGGTTCATGGATTGGTCGAAAGTTACATGATAGTTGATCCATTGGTCGGACTTGGACTGTCTAGCGACTCGGGGGTGTTTGGATCCCAATGCAAGTTTTTCCTGTCACATCGAATGTTTGTTTATTAATTAAGAGTATTAAATATAGATTAATTATAAAACTAATTGCACAGATGGAGGCTAATTTGCGAGACGAATCTATTGAGCCTAATTAGGTCATGATTTGATAATGTGATGCTACAGTAAACATGTGCTACTGATGTATTAATTAGATTCGTCTCGTGAATTAGCATCTATATATATAATTAGTTTCATAATTAACTTATATTTAGTCCTTTTAATTAGCATCCGAGTATTCCTTGTGACAAAGACTAAACTTTAGTCACTGGATCTGGACTGCCTTTCAGAGCAAGGCTAATGCTGGCTAATATTTACTGGTGATCTCAGTTGTAGAACAAGTACTACCCTGCTCGCTTGGCTTATAAGCCGTACTTTTTCAACCAACGAACAATATTTTTCTCTCACAACAAATCAGCCAACAGTACCTTCAGCCATGGCTTATCAGCCAAGCAAACAGGGCGCCCATGCGCACTATTCTTGCTCTGCTATTCTTGCCTCACTAGGTTGGTTGCTCTGCTATTCTTGCCTCACTAGTGATTTGCGCGCGCCCATGAGCACGAGTAATGATCAAACACATTTTTTTGAAACAAACGGTGAACAATAAAACAGGCAGCACATATTGCATGGGACATGGAGGTTGTCCAGACAACATCTAAATGTTCCAGGAGGTAAAGCCACGGTGCGACGATAGGTGTCTTACATAATTATACATACAAAGTGCCAGGGCCAGGTTGGCAATGAAACATAGTCTGAGAGGCAGCCTAATACAACATGCTGGACGTGGTTAAAACCATAGCAGCGCATGCTTAGGTAGAAGACCGAAGGAAGGGGCGCCAGCTTTACGGATCTTGGCAGCTTCAGTGGAGGTGCCAGCTCCGATCTGACTCTGAGAGTTTGCATGTATAGATGTTAGTGTGAATAATCTGAGAGTTTGCATGTATAGATGTTAGTGTGTATCATGTTAGTGGAAGCGCACAGCTAGAAAAGCAGAGGTGTAGCTGCTGATGTACCTCGGGGTAGGTAGAAAGGCTCGTAAGAGGAAACGCTAGCCCTCGTTTAGTTGCCCGGAATCAGCAGTGGCAAAATCACTGTACGGCACTGTAGTGCTCTGTAGCATTTCGTTTGTATTTAATAATAATTGTCCAATCATTGACTAATTAGCCTCAAAACATTCGTCTCGTAAAGTACAATCAAACTGTGCAATTAGTTTTTGATTTCATCAACATTTAGTACTCCATGCATGTATCGCAAGTTTGATGTGACGGAGAATCTTCTTTTTACATAGTGCCAAAGTTTGGATTTTGGGGTAACTAAGGGCTTGTTTAGTTGGCGAAATTTTTGGCGAAATGGTACTGTAGTACTTTCGTTGTTATTTAACAATTAGTGTCCAATCATAGTCTAATTAGGCTTAAAAGATTCGTCTCGTGAATTTCGTCTAAACTGTGTAATTAGTTTTATTTTTTATTTATATTTAATGCTTCATGCATGCGTCCAAAGATTCGATGTGACGAAAAATCTTAAAAAAATTTACAAAATTTTAGAAACTAAACACTACCTAAACACACCCGGAGGAAGAGCTGTTGTCCGATGCATATCCGTGGTATCCTGCACGTTCAAGCCTTCTATTAGCTGCAAGTCATACAGAAGCATTATGACTAAACAGCTAAGACATCAAACGATTAATGTGTTATGAATAGTACCTCACTACCTCTATGCTGCCAAGCACAGGCTTCTTGAAGCACTTCCCTGTCGTAGCCAAATTCCTCGGCTAATTCAAATAGTGGATGAAACAGCAGTGAAGATAAGGCAATAGAAAAAGGCAGTAATGAAATATGTTGTCAGTGCAATCAAAAGTGGAATATATGATTATCACATGTGTCAAAGGATGCAACAGAACCAGCTGAGCCAAAGTTAACTGGATTGGCATGGACCTCGTTCTCTACAAACGCTGGTGCCTCAGAATAGTTGTAGGTTGCCATCGTGACAGGAAACACCACGTTGGTCACCCCGTGCGGGCCTGTGTATTGTAAACCGACCTCACCAGACTTTGGGATAGAGTCTTTGTTGAGTGCGTATGCATCGACACGGCATACGCCTCTAGACTCGTTGAAGTTATGAGCCTGGATGCCGCAGTGGCGCTCAAGCAAGGGTCCTAAGGCACTTGGATTGATTGTATGGGGCGGAAAGCCATCAATGTCTATAGCTACCTTGTATGCCAGTTGACAGTTCTGGCGCCATATCGGTTTGACCACCTGACAAGCAGCGTGTTGAAATCCTTGCCATAGAGGACTTGGGACGATGCAACAAGGTCTCTCTCATGGCTGGAGGCAAACCGAATCACAAAATCGGAGCGGAAGCGTGTTATGGCAACAGGCAAGAGGCATCGGATCCAAACTGGTTCTCGATAGCAAGCCGGACATCGCTAATGCTAGGATTTGCAGTGTTTGGGTTGACATCTAAAGCAACTACTGCGTTGACAAGCTGTGCCTCTACTGCTTCTGTCGTGGCGTTTGGCTGGATGACAGAAAGTCCAGGAAAACCACGGCCGGTCTATTTTTTCCAAACAACAGTAAAGTTCTGAGATAGGAACGTCATAGTTATGTAGCTATATATCTACTCCCTCTGTCCAAATTTAATTGCACGTTTACAGTTTAAAAAAAATCCCAAAATAAAGGGATTCGATGAGGAGCAGTGCTGGTCTCTGTACGTACAATCTGTGCTAGCGTAAATGCCACTCTGGAACCATCGATGGAGAAAATAAAAAAAAACCTTGAATGCTCAATTACGTGGAATGCTCTCCACCACTCGTTTGCTGGCTCCAGGCGGCAGCCGCACCAACTGCACTGCCAATCTTCGTATGGCAAGAAATGACAGCTACACTTTTTAGGGGCAGAAATGTAATTTCACATCTACAATATTTTTTCATTTGAATCCTAAACGTGCTTTTATTGTTGGACTGAGAGAGTACTCTCTAACTAAGAACGGAGCATTGTCAGTAGACCAAAACTAAGTAAAGTAATATACCATCTGGTGGGGTTCTTTGAGGAGATCTGTCGGAAAGAACAACAGTGTGGTTGGAGAGTATGTGCTAGGAAGACGAAGGCAGGCAAATGGAAGATTACCTCAGTGAAGCAACCACATGTTTGTGCCACTGCTGAGGCAGAAGAGAACCATCTGCAGCTCAATTCTAGGTTCATTGAAAGGCAGTTATGCCCCGTGGTGAAGCATATGCCAACCATTACGGTGTCCGCGTTGGTTGAGATCATCTTCCAACGGTACAATTACTATGTCAAGTATGGAAAAGCATGGAGGGCAAAGCAGCATGCACTGGAAATAATATTTGGAAATTGGGAAAAAACTTATGAGCGCCTCCCTGTAATGTTGAACGCAATGAGGGCTGTAAATCCTGGGATGCACTTCGAGTATTTACCTAAGAAGGGTGAAACAAGGAATGGTAGCCAGGTATTTGGAAGGGCCTTTTGGGCGTTCGGGCAGAGCATCGAAGCATTCAAGCATTGCAGGCCCGTCGTCTCAATTGACGGGACCTTTCTTACAGGGAAATTTGAAGGCACAATGCTTGTTTGTATTGGGACAGATGCAGAAGACCAGCTTGTGCCATTGGCCTTTGTGATTGTTCGGAAGGAGGACACGGATAGTTGGTGTTGGTTTCTCATGCTAGTAAGACAAGTGGTAATTGGTCTGGAACGTGATGTTTGTGTGATATCCGATAGGCATGCTGGCATTTTGAATGCCGTAGAACAAGAGATTCCTGGTTACGGCCAAATACATCACCGGTGGTGCACCAGACACCTTGCTCAGAATCTTATAAGGCGTGATCACACAAAGGACAACTTCAAATTATTTGAGAAGGTTTGCAGACAGTAAGAGGTTCAATTATTCAAAGACAAGCTAGATGCCCTGAAGTTAGCCACAAATGTTGATGGTAGGCAATTCTTGAGCGAGTTGATGGCGTCGAAGGATAAGTGGTCACTTGCATATGACACCGGAGGTTGGAGATGGGGCTTCATGACTAGTAACATGGCAGAGATGTTCAATAGCCTTCTAAGAGGTTGTCGTGGTCTGCCTGTGACTGCTATTGCCTCATTCACCTTCTACAAGTTGAATGCTTGGTTCGTTTCGAGGAAGAAGCATGCGAGGTCTCTATGGACAGCAGGCAAAGCTTGGCCACTTTTAGCATCTCAGGAACTAGCTTTCTCAAAGAAAAAGTCTAAACGACAGAAGGGTTCATATTTCGATCCGATCAACCATGGATATGAGATTCTAGAGGGTGGTGGAACTAACATTGGTGGTGAAAACCGGGGTGCTCGAAAACATAAAGTAGTGATCAATGAGAACAAGTGTACGTGTGGAAAACCGACCATATACCATAGGCCTTGCTCCCACATGATTACAGCCTGTCGCCTTAGATGTGTTGACGCTGAGGTCCCTCCCCGTATGGCCGCGGAGTTCTTTTTGAGGAACCTAATGAGCACCTGGAATCCTCAGTTCGAGCCATTTCTTGATGAGAGTCAATGGCCTACTTATGATGGCCCCAAGTATGTGGCTGATCTTGGTTTACTCTGGAAGAGTAGAGGACCTAGGCGGCGTAAGCGGTTCAGGATGGACATGGACCAAGCCACGAAAGGTAGATCAACCATGAGTAAGGTTGGGACATATTTTGTAGAGGACACCCAAAAGAGCCGTTGCTCTGGTTGCCATAAGACGGGCCACAATAAGAGAAAATGTCCTGAACTACTTAGACAACAGGTATCCACCAAGCTAGCTACTTGAATTGCTTTGTGTAATAGTGCATTGGTTTACTTTTGTTTTTTTATTGTTATGTTACTTCGTACCACATATACATGCTTTAACTTATACTAATGCTTTGGCATTCCTTATGTTGCAGAATGGATCGGTTCCCCCTTCTTGATCCAAGGTTCGATGAGCACCACCGGGCTCGGAGGATCGAGAACAGAGAGGTATATGCAATAATTCGTATGAAACAGTGCATTGTTCATCTTTTGCTCTATAGTCCATGCTCTTTATAAAGTGATATGAACTAATACTTTTTCATGCTTGTCTTTTTTTGTAGGTTTTGAATGTGCTGAGGCCAATGACACATGAGGCCTCTACGACCATGGTCTACGACAAGAGGTACACGCCCCTCCTAAAGCTAGCGAACCTTGCTACCGTTGCTCGTGTTTGTCGTCGAGGCACGCCACCTTTCAACCCAGTGACGCTGACGGCGTTGATAGATCGGTGGTGTCCGGAGACACACAGCTTTCACCTACCGTGCGGGGAGATGACGGTCACTCTCAAGGACGTTGCCATGATCCTTGGAGTCAAAATCCGAGGATTCCCAGTGACAGGAGACATGGAGTCTGAAGGATGGCAACAGCTGGTTGAGCACTTCTTGGGACATCCCCTAGCAGTAGTTGAGGCTGGCAAGAAACAACGCAGCAGTGGGGTGTCCCTGAGGTGGCTTCGTCAGCAGTTTTGGGAGTGCCCTCCCTGAGGTGGCTTCGTCAGCAGTTTTGGGAGTGCCCACCCAACGTAGACGCTTAGACCGTGACATACTACTGTTGGGCCTACATCCTGCACATGTTTGGTACGGTTCTCTTTCCTGACGGCACTGGAGACACGATGTCCTAGATGTACATCCCGTGCCTTTGGAATTGGGAGGATGCCGGCAATAGGAGTTAGGGCTCGGCTATACTTGCCTTCCTGTACCGTCAGCTTTGCGAGGCTTGCCACCGTCCTGGAGGCGTGCATGCTACAATGTCAGGGTGCATCACACTATTGCAGGTAATAAAGCAAAGTTGTACAAGTTTCCACTACAATTCAATGTTTTTTCTTAACAAAAGTGATTAACATGCAAGTTTCCACTCTTTTTTGCAGATTTGGATGTGGGAGAGGCTTTTAGTTGGGAGACCGCATCAGCTTGATCCCCCACAACCTTGGTTTCTACAAGGAGACGTAGTTGTCGCCCCTACCGTGGCACACCTCTACGAGCGAGCCCACGGAACTTACCACGTGTCATGCCACGCGTACATCAGCTTCACCAATGAGCTGGACACCCTTTTGCCACAGCATGTAAGTTTCCCACCCTTTTGGCCTAATCAAGGATATGTGCACAAATTGAGCATCGACTAGTTGATGACGACGTTGTGTACAGGTTCAATGGCGCCCATATCGGCGGAGGCAAGTCACGGATCTCAACTTGAGCTCCTTGTGCATGGCAGACGAGGACGTCTGGACGATGAGGACCCCCCTTATTTGTTTCTATGCAGCGGAGTACCATCTCCCTCACCGTGTAGCACGGCAGTTTGGTAGGCTGCAGCCTTCTCCGCCCGAGGATTTCTCCACCGGTTGGCAGCTCCACAAGTACGTAACATGCAATATTTTGTTCGTTTCACATGAATGAATCATTGAGTAGGCCTTCATATTGCCGCTATGGTGTAAAATTTACAGGTTCAACAGACAAAAAATAAGAAGATCACCAACTGGTAGCTAGAGCACTAGCGCTACATTGATGAGTGGACGTTGATGGAGCAGAACAACATGGGCATCCACGTCGTCCATCGTGACAAGGCATTCGATGATTACCTTGTTTGGCTTGGTCAACGAACAAGGCTTCAATTGAGGCCCGCTTGGACGGAGAAAGACATTGCTGACATTGCGAGCGAGGATGAGGACAACAACCCATATGACCAAGCTACCCGAGAAGGCAGGCAAGTTGAGATCGCCCCTGTGTTAGCCAGAGCTATAAGTGATACAACTATTTCCATCTCTGAGGTCTTTACTGTGATGGAGACTTAAATTCTTGTTTTTGTTGCATAGAGCACGGAGATAATGAGGACAGTGGCCGAGCAGGAAGGGCATTGATGATTCCTGTGGGCGATCCCAAATAAGCTTTTCATTACAAACCCTAAGCAAATTTGAATCCCAACAAACATAAAATTTAACTCAATGATTATAAATCAGAACATATACAACAACAACAACAACCATACATTTGGGTCATTCAATCATTTAAACCACCATACATTGCATGAATGACATGAACATGAACTAAACCTATAATGCCAAGTTCAAAAAAAAACACAAACAACCGAATCTAAATGGATGAAATGAAAGAGGGGAAAGAGAAGTACCTTGGCAAAACGTTCTACTCATAAAAAATTGAAATCTAATGACCAACAAATAACTAAAATACATACTAACCCTAATGAACAACAAATAACTAACCCTAATGATACCTACAATAAACAAAGAACCCTAATGACCAAAATAACTAGAAACCAAACTAACCTAACATGTTCAGTACATAAAATAGTTAAACAACAATGCACTCAATCAACCTAAGCCATACATTTTACAAATGCAAATACACATATACCAAAACACCATACACCCATGATTCCACATGATTAGAGACAATGCAAGCACATCTACGCGGATAGATTAGAGGAGGGGAGGGACCATTACCTCGAGGAAGCTTCGGGAGATGAGATCTGGGCACCTAGGGTCGCATTTGGGGGCTAGGGCTTCGTGGGGGCCGTGGGGGGAGAAGAAGGGAGCCTGCCGGCGCTTTCAGAATGGAGGGAGGAAGAAGAAGGGGGCCGCGGCGCGACTTCAAGAGTCCAGACCTCGGAGTTGAGTCGGGCCGCGCCGAGTCTGGTGGCTCGGCATTAAGTGACCCTGCGCCGAGCTATTGGGCCACGAAGCGTTGTTGGGCCACCTGGGCCGCGCGCCGGATGATGCCAATAGCTCGGTGTGTAGTCCCGCCGCGCCGAGGTTGGGACTGTGGCGTTGGCTGACACAACGCCGACGTGTCGGACCCCATGCGCCACCGTGGCGCCGTCGACCCGGGTCGTCCGTGACGTGGCAAGACCTTGGCGTTGTGTCAGTCGAAGCCGACCCTCATACCTTGGCGTCATGTTCTAATACGCCTAAAAATGGTCTATTTTCAGAAAACATTTTGGCATAAGTCTTTTTGTAAAAAATATTTTCAAAAGGGATCAAATTGCAAAAATTTCACATTTGCATACAACAAGCGGGGACATGTGCGGGGAGGGATGTTTCAGGAAGGGTCGATAGACGGTCATAGAAAATGGAGACTTTTCCCGGTGTGCCATTATAAAATATCATAATTCTATGTGTGCCTCTGAAAAAATTCAGCAATCTTCAGCGCCACTACTCTAACTTTTTCGTGTCCTCCATGCCACTTCCGTCAGTTTGGGCTCTAACGCCGTCAACTGCAGGTGTGAAAAGACGAAAATGTCCTTAAGTTCAAATATGTTATTAATTTTTTTTGAGCATCTTAACGACTTCAAATGAAAAAACTCAAAACTAGACAGTTGTAGATCTCGTCGAGATCTATAATTTTCATATATATTTTTTTATTTAATTCCGCAAAAAAATGATTTTTTAAGATATATTAATCATATCAAATTATATTTTTTTGCGGAATTAAATGAAAATAATTTTTATATGAAAATTATAGATCTCGACGAGATCTACAACTTTCTAGTTTTGAGTTTTTTCATTTGAAGTTGTTAAGATGCTCAAAAAAAATTAATAACATATTTGAACTTAAGGACATTTTTGTCTTTTTACACCTGCAGTTTGACAGCGTTAGAGTCCAAACTGACGGAAGTGGCATGGAGAACACGAAAAAGTTAGACTAGTGATGTTGAAGACAGCTGAATTTTTTCAGAAGAACACAAAAAATTACGATCTTTTATAATAACGTCATAAAAAGTCTCTAGAAAATGAGGAGAAAGGGACGGCTGCGAGAGCGAGTAGACCCACCCGTGGCGCTCGGGAGAACAGAAGGGAAGACGGAGAGAAGAGCCGGGCGACTTCTTTATTGACGCCGTGTCGCGGTCTGTGCAGCAGACGAAAGTGGAACGGAGTGGGCAGCCGCTCCCGAGCGCTCTAGGACGTTGATCTGAGGGCCGCTGGTATCTCTGATGGTGGGACCTCCTGGCTAGATTGGGCGTAGTTGAAGGGGGTGGTATGGACGCTGGGAGAGAAGCAATTTTGCTAGGGAGTGGACGGCCTGTCGCTGCCACTGGGCGCGGCGTCCCTGAAGCAATGGTTGCTCGACAACGGCCTGAGCCGGCCATGGCGGATGGACAAGCGCGGTTAGGCGAGGACGGTAGAGCGGCGGTGGGAGCAAAAAGAAATGGACACGCTTTCTCCGTTTTCGTGGTAGGTAACAAGAAGTGGATCCTAATACACGACAAGATGTTAACCCGCTCTTTCAAGCAGCGCAAAATCAGAGTCCAGGACGTCACAAACGACTGGATACCTCCCAAGCAAGCTGTAGGTCACAAAAGCAGGTCCCATGTGCACTAATGTTTCTACGAGAATGCTAAAAAAAGCTAATAACATAGCTAGCTAGAGTTGCTCAGCAAAATAACAGCGTAGGCCAGTGAAAGTGCTTCAGGTGCATCCTATTTGTTGGGAGAGCTCTGAGCTTGTTTGGGAAGGAGTGGCACGTCGTCGGTCGAAGCTCGAAGAAGAGAGAGGAACTCTGCACGCAGCTTCGTCAAGGAATTTGACAGGCTGAAGAGAACCGATGCCGGATCTGGCTTCCTGCTGCTAGGAATCATCTCCCTCCGTCTTCGTTTTCCTGGGGATGCCTCCTGCTTGGCAGGAAGGAGCGGAAGCATGGCTGAAGCCTCCTGACTAGGCCCTACTCCTGACACACGGACGCAAACGAGCACAAGAACTCACGAAGCTGCATATCTTTTGCACCAATTTCATTCTTTAGCTTGTTAGCTTTGTCTTCGCATGTGCTAGAGCGAAACACCTCGCGCTTTAGTTCTGAAACACGTTTGGGCCTCGATCGAATTTTATTCTATGTCTCATCAGATGTTTGACCCATGTATGGAGTATTAAATATAAACTAAAAAATAACTAATTATATAGATTGTAACTAATTTACTAGACGAATTTTTAAACCTAATTAATCCATGATTTGACAATGTGGTGTTACAGTAAATATATGCTAATGATGGGTTAATTAGGCTTAATAAATTCGTCTCATAATTAGTCTCCATCTGTGTAATTAGTTTTATAATTAACTCATGTTTAGTCCTCCTAATTAATATCCGAACGTCTGATGTGACATGCACTAAAATTTAGTCCGTGAAACCCAGCACCTCTTAGCATTATAGTCATCTATCTTGACTCGTTTTTCATTTTCAAGGTACTTTAGTACAGTGTGGTATGCGTTCTCAATTGATAGGTTCTTTGTAAGGGCAGGATTTCCAGAAAACTCTTTTGTTTCCCAATCATAAGATTCTCTCGCCAACATATTGCCAATGGCCAGCTCGGTGACGTACATGCCTTCATCAACATGCGTTGTTCTCTCTGACTGGATAGTGAGCTTGAGTTCTTTTGCAGCTAGAGCAAACATCTCTCTCCTGCTCATCCTAAGAACCTTTGGAACCTGCAAGCATAGTGTTGTAAAACGACGTCTATACGCGAACGGACGTCTACAGACGAACCGACGTTTCTTTACGAGTGATCTCATCCATTAAGCATAAGATTAGCGGATAGAATTAGACAGTTAATTTTGTTCCAAAGGGCATGTCTTTTGGGAACAGTCGTGTCCCTTCGTGACACCTCTCCACTTGTATAAATATATTTTCGAGATCAATGAAAACAACAGTTCTCCCAAATCTTGTTCATTTACATTCACGCTTTAACACGTTATCAGCACGAATGGACACGACTGTATGGCTAGCTCTCACATAGTAATATGAACAACACATGTCAATAATTTTGTCCAAATGCCAATTATGATTGGTCACAATTTTATCTCTAGGACTTTATGTCTACCTGAGAATAGAATTATGTTGTTCCCCAAATATCCTCCATATTGTGTTTTTGCGATTGCTCGCAACTTACCATAGGTATTTTGAATTAATTCCAAAAATCACTTCAGGTCTAAGTGTATGATAAACTCTTATTGAGGAATCATCATTAGCATCGTAGTGATGCTCTATCATTTGAAGTAACATTGAATTTTTAGAATCATGACAAGCTCGATGGCATGTAATAATGCCATCCAAAAAACTTTAATGGTAAGATTTAAGGCAACAAAGAAGTAGCAGCCCCGTGCATTCCTTAGGGTCAAGTCATTTCCCAAATATGACAAAATCATACTTTGTCCCAATTGTGGATGTTATAGCCACACAACTTAGAAATGTCATGCCTTGAAACATTTAATTGATCGGTATTACAAATCTATTGGACACAAATATCCGGCTCAACAATAAAGATATGAAGCAGGTTTCAATCTTCAACCTGACACCACCAGGAAGGCCAGTTGTTCACAACAAGTTTCATGAAGAAACCAAGTAGCAACCAAACACTTAATTAGTAAGTGGGTCTTACGAGCATGGAGAGCACGATCATCGAATTTACTTCGCTTGATCCATTTTGGGACCAAAATTTGTCTCTCATTTACAAACATACCTAGTATCTACGTCCCATTTTGGTGTTGTAATATAAAATGTTGTCATCAATTTTAATTAAATATCACAATAATGTGCCATCACATTTGATATTCCATTAATTAACTTGTATGTAATCTATATATCTGCAAAGAATGTCATTATATTCTTCATGCTATATATAGATTTATACGAGAGTCAATCCAAATACAAAGAGGAATTTTGCCTAGTGGATAATTGCACCACAAACTCTATATATAGGGAAGCAAAATATTCCTAAACTCTTACATAGAGACAAGGAAATATTTTGTTAATCGCTTGACGCAATGTCATGATAGTGGGCTTTGGTCGTGCTACTATCATACTCTATATTGGTACTCAAATAATAATCATGAATCCATTCTTGTATTCTGATTCCATAATGTACCCAGTTAAAATTATAGAGATATTCGTCAATGTGGTTTTCATATGAAAACTCTAAGATGACAACTAAGATGAGTATTTTCTCTTAACAACGGATATGGCAATACTTAAACAAAACATCCTCAGTTCGATTTGACTATACATACATAACCTGTATCCAATGTTGCATACAAATAATTCTCTCTCTTGATGTCAATAAGACTTGGCACATTTGCCTTGGTTATTCAACTATAGAGATAACTTGAGAATTATTGTCAATTCTATTGGTCGTAACATCAATATGAGCCACTACATTTCTTGAAGAAATTCAAGAACATACATGTGACTCTATTTATCATTTTATGGACCATAAAGATACTATGTAATGCACATTTATACATCTATAATATAGTCCCAGGTGTGTCTCTCAGTCAAGAGAACCATCATTATACCAAACTCATTGCTCGAAATCTTTAATTTAGAGCAAATTATCCTAGATGCGGGATCAAATCCATTTTATATGGAACAGTTTGGTTTTGGGGTACTATATATCAAGTACCTTATGTCCATACCAATAATGATTTTTATTGAGTCTCTTATTGAGAATCAAATTGCATGACATATTAAAATAGAATTGTAATTTACCAGAACTAAGTTATTTTCATGCGGCCTTACACACCGCATTGTTAATTCAAATTCATCAAACTGCACTTATACAACTCCCTCTGTTGCGGTATGTACGTGAAACTTTGGCCGCGGCCAAACATTTCCCATCTGCGCATCGAGTATGTTTTCACATACCCATATCACCACCCCAACATACCAATGGGATTAGGGATCCTAAGAGGTAACTCTGCAGGGGATTTATAAATTGCCTGTATGTTGATCACATTTGAGGATAATTGCAGGTATTAGGGGGAGGTTTATACCACATTAAGAATGACAGGAATCAAAAGAGCAATCCTCACATCCACGTACCAAAAATTCTAAACCTAATCGTTTAGAATATCTTATATTTGCATCATATTGTAAAAAACCTGTTAGAAACATTTACTGATAATAAGGGTGTCACAAAATTTTCTTATCCTACTTATAATGCGCCCAAAAGAATGGAGGTACCAATTAAAACCATTCAACTCCCACTTCCTAAGAAGAGGGGGAGAAGTACGGCCGCTCCTAAGGATAATGCTCCAAGTAAACGTCCGAGGATATCGAGGACAATATTCTCCAAATCAGTAAATCCAAGCCAACCTTAAGTTGGTAGACACCCAAAATGGATGAGCATCCAAAACCCGGATCAAAATCCACCCAGATCAACGGTGCACTCAAATTCTGATCCTGGGACATTGTAACACCCTGACTCCATATGGGTAATGACTCGGAGTCCAAAAAGAATAACATTTTCACATGCTATATTGATTTTAAGAATCGAATCAATCATTTAAAGACTACAAATTATCGCGACATATACTCCTCTAAGATTGCTTTTTTACCTTACTAGATCCAGACCAAAAGTCCTAGGCAGAGTGTCTTCACACTTAAATTTGGTCAAACTAAAATATGGCAATTAAGGAGATTGCTCTTGTTCAATGATGAGAAGTATTACCACGTAATATCTTTTCTAACAGAGTTTCTTTTCAGAAGCAAGGTGGTGAACAATGAGAGCTTGTAGCATATGGTTTCACGTAGAGACCCAGTATAGCATACCCCATGGTATGTGTGAAAAATGAAGTTTTTCAAATTCAATAATTGGCAGATCAAATGAATTTGATAAATTCAGATGTATAAGTCCCAATGGACTTTATATTCTGAATCCAAATATAAATCGCAACATACATTGTGTATAATTAAGCATGATTGCGTATATTGGTTATTTTGATATCATCATGATACAGAAATAATTATGCAATCATTTGAGATACAATTTTCATCATGTGGATTCAAGATGGAGGATTTGGGTAAGACCAAATATTGCCTAGGCTTACAACTTGAGCACCGTCCTTCAGAGATTTTAGTGCATCAATCAGCCTATATCCAGAAAATATTGAAGAAATTCAATATAGACAAATCATATCATAACAAAACTCTGATAGTTGTTCATTCTTTAGAAATAGAAAAGGCTCCATTTAGACCACGAGATATTGGAGAACAGATATTGGAACCAAGGTTTCATATCTTAGTGTCATTGGAGCACTTATGTATCTTACAAATTGCACCAGGCCTAATATCACATTTGCAGTGAACATACTAGTTAGATATAGTGCAAATCCAACTCACCGTCATTAAACGGGAGCGAAGCATATCCTCAGATAACTTAGTGACACAAATGATCTTGGTTTATCCTTTAAGAGAAATTATGATCCCAATATGATTGGATACACGGATGCTGGTTACTTATCTGGTCCCTATTCCAAACTGGACTTGTATTCTTACATGGAGGTACAACTATTTCATAAAGTCTTCTAAATAGACTCTGACGGTGACCTCTACTAGTCATTCTGAAATTATTGATCTATACGAGGCATCACATGAATGTGTATGACTTCGTATAATGATTAACCACATATAACAGACATGTGGTATTAGTTCGATTAAATCACCTATAATTATCTATGAAGATAATTTCACTTATGTTACATAGATGCAAACATGTTACATAAAGAGTAATGTCGCTAAGGACATTGTCCCTAAACTGTTTTATCCCCATAAGTTACAAGAAAGCGGGAAAATAAACATCTTGCAAATCACCGCATGCGATAATCTCGCTGAACTATTTACTAAGTCCTTACCAACTTCTATGTTTCAAAAATTTCTACATAAGATTGGTATGCGACGACTTTGAAATTTGCAAGAATCAGGGGGAGATATCTCCTAGATGCTGACCTGTACGAGTATCATATTATACTCTTTTCTTTCATAAGTTTTACTCATAAGGTTTATTGTCAAAGTTTTTAATGAGGTAATATTAACATAAGCATGTGTCATATTTTCTATTTTTTCCATCAGAGTTTTTATGAGAAATATCAAAAACACATATTACCCTCACAACTCATTCATGGTTTTTTTCCTGAAAAGCTTTTTCATGTGAGTTATCCAAGAGGCAATACTAATAATATGTCGTCACATTTTCTCCTAATTTTTCCACTAAGTTTTTATAGGAGTTTTAGCGACATATCACTTTATATTGCTCCTCATATTTTTCCTGAAAGTTTTTTGGGGGAGTTATCTTTATGTCGTATCTCCAATATTTTTCCCATTAGGGTTTTTAATGGGATACCAATGACATAGTGGTTTATTTAAATCACAAATAAATATGCTATTTTCTTCTTATTTTCCAATAAGATTTAAAGGAGTTTTTATGGCATATCATATATTCCTCAGATTTTTTTTCATAGGATTTTTCGAGAAATTTCAGCTTACAGCTGCATTGATGTCAAGGAAGATTCGATCAAAGGGTAGTGTTGTAAAACGACACCTATACGCGAACGGACATCTACAGACGAACATACGTCTCTTCACGAGTTATCTCATCCATCAAGCACATGATTAGTGGATACGATTAGATAATTAATTTTGTTCCAAAGGGCATGTCTTTTGAGAACAGTCGTGTCCCTTCTTGACGCCCCTCCACTTGTATAAATATATTTCCGAGATTATGAAAACAACAGTTCTCCCAAAACTTATTCATTTACATTCACGCTTTAACACATAGTAAGGGGTGGCAGTACAGTTAAACAAGAGATGAGCTGGGACAGAGCGGTCGACCAAAGGCGTGTAGGATCTGGTACCTTCGGAAGGCGATCGTCGTCCTCCATGAAGTCTAGATCCGAGATGATCTCGGCGGACTCCATGGACGAAGGACGAAAGGTAGGAAGGCAGGGGAGCAGGTAGGAAGAGGACGAGGCTTGCGTTGTTGATGGGTGGATACTGTAGGTCGGGAAGAGTCATAGGCTGCGCCGTATCTACGTTGTCGAGGAGGGATTGGTCCCCGCGGCTGAGTGGACCCGTGAATTGGGGGGTCCACCGTGTGCCTAGAAGAAAACCAGCCAAGTCTAAGCTGCATAATCTGTTTGTCCGTGAACACACCTATCAGTGCATTGATCCTCGAGGAACAAACGCTGGGCTAGGGCGATCACAGGGCCTTTTCCCGTAAACACGTTGGTGGCAACTTAGCCCTCACGGAACAGCATGTGGTTTCGCAGGTTTGTACATCGACATACGAGCAAACATGCATAAACAAAGAAGCTATAAGAGATAAGCAAATCTGCAAGAACAGAGAAGCTATAAAAGGTGTGTTCCACTACACCGAGGTTTCCGCAGAGCCAACTACTGATAGAAGGGTTTATAGGTCTCCCACGTTACATAATGCTAGGTGCAAGCCTATCTTGCAGGACCATCAGAACAGCAAGGTTCATAGTTCTCCCAGCACTAGGCGAGGTGTGCCTGCAGAGTTGCCGTCGTTGCTGGGCAACATCGATGCGCCAAGGCACACATATAACACAGACGAACTGAATCACAGGATGTTCTAAGCAAAAAAGTTCTTCGCGCCTATACGCCAACACATGGCTCGAAAATACATCATCAGGTGTTGCTTTCCGTCTTGCAGCACAGGACACCAGCAAAAGCAGGCGGAAGTCTTCTTTGGATGGCAAAGGGCAGCGACTCCATCCAGCCAAAAGATTTGTTGCCGCACGAGGTGCCTGCACAGCAGCAAGGATGAGGCAATCGTCTATCGTGCAAGTGCAGACTGTCAGAAGCGGGACAAGGTAGAACTAAAGCTGTGTTTTCATTTCTATACACAAACATGATCACTACGGACATGTCTCATACTGGAAGCAAAAGCTGCAGAACGCACCTTGTCTAGCCACTTTCCTGAGACAGAGAACAGGCTCTACGAGGACGTTTCTCTTCAGCAGCAGGAGTTCCGGCAGGCGCAATGCTGTAGTAACCGAAACAATATACTCAAACGAGCATAGAGGACAACGATAGCTCCTGTAACGGACTACATGGATCAGTGAGGCTAGGATATACCTTTTGTGTGTGGCGTCAGGAGAAGTGCCACCAAGCGATTCAGGAGCTGCACCTTCTCCCTGCGACAGGTAGAAAAGCAAGGTCAAGCGAGCTGAGATAGCTAGCGCCAGTACACACAGAGGAAGGTTTACAGCCCGCAATGTGAATCCTAACCATACCTGTTCATCATCACCAGCGTCTACGATGAGCCTCTTTTGAGCACTTGAGCGCTTGTTCTTTTCCGATCCGTCACTGCAGAGAAAGACCAACCATCCACTGTGGTGACAAAACACGGCAACAGTTTTTCAAAAGGGAAGAGAACAGGTATGTTACCATTTATATTTCTCCACTGGTGGTGTGTCCTCGCTGTGAACATTTGGAGGCGGAGTCTACAGCAGGGTAGAGATTTAGATGCATCAGTAAAATTGGACACCATCATCTATCACAGAAGCGTCGAAGCAACTTACATTTCCAGGCAGCGGGGAATGGGCACTATCAACTGTCGGAGAAGTAGGCGAAACTTGTCCTATCTCCTCATCAACGGCAACAGACAAACTATGGTCAGATGCACCACCCACTGGGCTGACCACCATCTCCATTCCCAGGAGCATCGGCAATAGCATTTTGCTGACCATAAGATGTCACCACAGAAACAACCGGATAGGTTTTCTGCTGCCTATAATAGCTCTGCTGAGTCAGAGAGACTTGAAAGGTGAACCTCAGTGAAACCAGTTTGCTGATATCTGATGGATATGTATTAGGACTCGTAGCCGTTCTGAGAACATGCTGGACTGGCTTCCCAATCATGCGACGTGCAATATCACCAAAGCATATCATCTCGGCCTCATCCGTGCCATCGAGAGCCACGAAGAAAAGCTTGTACCTTTTTAGAAGCAGGAACATAATAGTCAGTTAGTCGTGGAGAAGGAACACTAAAAACACAAGCATGAACTGGGAGGCACATGTGCACGTACTTGCTGAAACGACCTGATTTCTACGAAGGGAAATCCACAGAGTCGAAGTGTATTATGACCGTTGTAGATCATATTACCCAAATTTCAGTCGAATACCACATCCATATAACAATAATATCAGAGTACATAAAGTGCGGAATTACATAAATTATTACATCGCCGCATCGGCGGAATCAAAAGTAGCATTCATCCAGAACAGCTTGGAGATAAGATCGTCAAAACTCGAGCGTAGGAACGAACCCCTCAACCGTCAAACTCCTCAGAGCTATACTCCTCAGCAGAATCTGTGTGCCAAAGTTTATCAGTACGATTTGTACTGGCCACTCCCACCCTATGAGCCATGCTTTGTGAAAATTAGATGCAAATTGAATATAATCAAAAGGAACCTATAAGGCTGGGGTTTCCTATGTATTAGCATATCAAGTATATAATAGTATAATCAAGTTTTAATACCATTCCCACACACATTCCACCCCATTTCCGTCCAGAGCCAGGTTTCGATCCTGGGATCGATATACCACCATCTCCATATCATTGCCATACCATCGCTCAGTCGACAGGCCAACTCCCTCTCGGCACTGTCTCATGGCCCGTAGCCCCTGGCTACGACCGACACTCTCTCACGGGGGAAGAAGAGAAAGACTCATCTCGCTATCTAGTTTAAGTGAAACTCAGGAAAGGTCCATAGCCGACTAGTCGGCATATGTATCGATCGATCAACCATACACTCTGCAGAGGTTTTACATAACCACAAGATCTGCCTTCTTCGCTGACCGTCGTCAACTAGGCTGATTCCGGCCGCTTGCTAGCCTAGGATAATGTCACTTTACCATTCAGCCCTAGTACACCCCAAGACTAGTCTGGGGTGGCTGAAACTGTGAGTCATGAGCCGGGTCCACACGGTCTCCATGAAGTCTCGGAAGGATGTGGGGAAAATCCTCCACGCCCCGTACCTCCTTGCACTGTCCGCTATCAACTTAGCAGTAGTGGCAATATCCTACCAAGTAGTCCGGCCGTCCCGCACCATATAAGGCGAGTGGTACGTAAGGCTTCTCGGTGAGTCTGAGTACTAGTAAGTCCTTAGAGATGACCAAGTACTCCGGTACGTAAGGCTTCACGGTACTCTCGGTCCTCGTCCGTCTGGTTCTCCTCCGAGTCTGCAAACGATCGCATTATAGTCGCGTTAGCGACGTCTATAGAATAGCACAAAAAGCAATGAAAATTTAAAAGAGCCAAATGCACTCAAACATGGGTTCATTGCGTAGAGCTCGATTTTAGATGAATTTTGGTCCTGGTCTTGTATTTTTCTGAGTTCATATGAGTTAGTTATGAATTTCCGAAGTTTCAATCATTTCTGAAAATGGGAAAAGGCTAAATTAATATCGTGCTGACACGTGTCATGCTCCTGTTGGTCCACGTGGCTCTAGTACTGACAGGTGGGTCCAGAGCTGCTGACGTCATCGTGACGTCAGCATGACGTCACCCACTAACAAGTGGGTCCAGTGGCTCTATGTCACTGACTTGTGGGCCCGGTCAACGGTCAGCTCAGGCCGGGTCCAAACTGGGCCGGTTGGGTCTAGATACGGGCTGGGCTTTGGCTCGCCACGTGGCGCGCGCTGGTGCGGCCACGTCGTCTTACTGGGCCACTAACGGGCCATGGTCCACGGGCGCAGGTGAGGCGCGGTTCATGGTGAACCCGCCTGCGTTGGTCCATAGACCGCAGAGCCGGTCTATGAAGGACTTGGTCCACTTACTCCTTCCTAGGGTTCGGTTCACGTGCACCAAGTGCACGGACGTGTGGCCGGCGAGGGGAAAATCCCCTTCTCTTCCCTGACGGGGCTCTCGCCGGCGGTGAGGTCACCGGCGAGCCCCCGCGACAGCGCTAGCGTCCGATTAGGGTAGGCAATAGCTTCCCCATGCCATGGCGACTGCGACGGTGGGGTCAGGGCGACGGCTAGGGCTTCCTAGGGCTCTGGCCACGGTGAACGGCGGCTTGGCGTGGTGGTGCTCGTCGGCGAGGCATCTAGGGGCAATTCCAGGGGTCCTGGTGCCCCATCTTCCTTTAGACAGTTAGCGGGGAGGCATAGTGTAATGTCGACGACGACCATAAGGCACGGTGGAGTCCGCACGCGGTGGTGGTGCACGATGGAGCTCCGCCCGAGGTCCGGTGCACGTGGCCAAGGCGTTGCGGCCGGCTAACGGCTTCTTGGTCTACACGGCTATCATCTAGGTGTCACGGCGGTGCTCTACGGCCACTCCTAGTCCAGCGAGGCGGCCGGATGCGCATGCGGTGGCCGCGCCATGGCGGCGGCGTTCCGCTGTAGAGTAGCTCTGGCGTGCCCCGTGGTCAGGGTCTCTCCCATGCTCTCCTCATCACTAAATGGGTGCATCACGTGTTCGTGGGCTTGGCGAAGCTCGGAGCGAGGTCGGTGTTGGCCACGATGGCGCGTAACCGCACCGTGGTGGCCTCGCCGCGGGGTGTTGTGAGTGCGGCGAGCGCGTGCCTTGCGATGGCGTTCCCGATGGGCTTGGAGAGGTCTCAGCCAAGGTGCTCACCGCGGTGTGCTTGGCGGTGCGGAGTGGCGGTGTGGTGTTGACGGTGCGGCCGTGTAGCGGTGCGTGGTGCTGCGCCGGCTCGCGGAAGAAGACGGTGGCACCTTCCTCTACTCCGGCGGCGGCGTCCTTCTCCGCGCCTCTCCTTCTCCTCTCGTCCCTCAGCTTAGTGTGCTGGTGCGAACCGCACGGCGGCGGCGAGGTGAATGGGGGGCTAGGGCTCAGGGTCCTCCTTTTATAGGCCGAGCTCCATGCTCATCCATGGCGGATGGCAGAACGGCTAGTGATGCGTCGAGCGCATCGGACGGCTCTCGCGTGCGGGGGCGGTTGCGGGGGCGTGGCGCTAAGGTGGGGGACAGGGTCATGCGATGTGCGTGACCCTAGGCCCGCGCCTGCTCCGTGGTCGGCTCCCGGTCGCGTGGTGGAGGGAGCGTGGGGAAGACGACGACGCTGTAGCTGGGCGGCTGGCAGAGGGGGCCCGTTTGTCAGCTTGCCCTGATGCGGCGGTGTGCAGTGCGTGACGGCTGACGGGCGGGTCTGGCTCGTCAGCGGCTTGTGCGCGCGCGGACGGTAGGGTGTTGCTGGGCCGGCTTCGTGGGCCGCGTGCGCAAGTGGGAGGGCAGGCGGGCTCAGCCGGGCTGGCTCGCAAGGCCGAGCAGGCCTGGGCTGCTGCTGCTCCCTCTTCTTTCCTTTCTCTTTTTCTTATTCTTTTTCTATTTTGTTTTCCTTTCTCTTTTATTTGTTGCCAATTTGGTTAGGGTTTGATTTATTTAGTTTCATGTACAAGTGTGCACCTTGATTAAGGGTGGAGCTTAGGGCTGGTTGGTGGGGCCCACATACTTAGGTGGTACTTAGGTGATTAATTTATTGCATAATAAATTAATTATAAGTGGTCACTTTTATTTGCACAACAAAAGATCAATAAAAGACAACTCACTTGTTTAGAATTAAAATACATGCAAGAATGTATGTGTTAGGGATTTTAAACACACACATATACAACAAGTGACATGCTATGCTTGTGAGTTTGTTTAGTTGGATTACGACTAATGCAACACTTAGGGTTAGCTTCTACAAATGTCACTCATCATCACATGGGGTTTGGTTTTGAAGAAAAAATTTTGTAGTTGGGATTTTTGGTGTGTGGATTTTTAGGTTGTTACACTTGCTGGACTGGCTTCCCAATCATGCGACGTGCAATATCACCAAAGCATACCATCTCGGCCTCATCCGTGCCATCGAGAGCCACGAAGCAAAGCTTGTACCTTTTTAGAAGCAGGAACGTAATAGTCAGTTAGTCGTGGAGAAGGAACGCTAAAAACACAAGCATGAACTGGGAGGCACATGTGCACGTACTTGAACTTGAACGAAGTGGTAGAACACCCATTACACCTGTAGCCAGAACCATCGACAATGCAGGACTTGCTGCATCTGTTGCAGGATGGGAACCACCAAGACATGTTAGGAACGAACCGGCCGATAGTGACGGTGCAGCGATACCTATTGTCCTGCAATGGATGGCAGGGGGTCAAGCACGATTTGAAAGCAAAAATATTCACAGCAAACGACCATGAGTGAAGGCTCGAAGTGTTTCTCTTACAAACTCATACGGATCCATCTCATTCAGCTGTCGGAGAGTCTTCTCTTCAAGAGGTGCAGGCACTTGCACCTGGCCCTGCTGCTCCACCGGCGCAGGGACAGATCGGACCTGAATTTTCTGGTTCTGGTAACTGCAGGAAATAAAACCACATTATAATAGGTTGCCAAACCAGTTAGCCACGGTCTACAGTATTCACAAGTACCTATATGAGTGCCAGGTAGGACAAACATTTTTAGGCAGCGGTAGCAAAACGTCACAAAAGAGGACAAACAAATAGAATCGCGTGTACCTTGATAAGATTTCACCAGTCCTCCAACAAACAGCACAACAATAGGCTTATCCTCAGCACCACCGTTGACAGCATCAGTGTTGAATGCAGCAGCCCTCTGTCCCCATAGAGTAACCTTCATCTCAGAGTAGCTGCATGGACCACAAAACCAACCACAAAATTGGAAACAACCTGTCCGCACCAGTAACGGTAAAGGAAAGTAGGGAGAAGGAACAAGCATAACCTTAGGTCCCTCAGAATAACGTGTCTGGTGAGTGTAGGGGCGGGTTTGTTGGGCAGGTGAACCATGTAGGCCTCAGACTTCTCCACCAGCAGCCCAATTGTGTCTGCAGGGACAGTTTTATTAGCATGAAGCAACAAAAATAGCAGCAAAAGACACCGGACATGTGTGAAACTTACCAACGAAATTCCTGGTGTCACCAGCATGCGAGGACAGATCGCCTATTGGCGTTATCTTGTAAGCGTACTTTGGGAAATCTGGCATATCAGTTCTCGGAGCCGAAATCACTGTGTGCAGTGTGACCTCAACCATATAGCGCGAGTCAACAGGCCAATAACCTGATTTTGCATTGGAGACTCTGAACCAGCTGATGACATAGATGCTAGAGTCCTCTATGAGAGGACTCTTGGCTTCCACCTCAGGGGCTGGGATCTCACCGAACATGCTATTGCCCTGCGATAGACATTGCACCACATGTATAGGTATCTGTATGTATCTGAAACCACATGACCTGAGTGGCAATGGAACACGTACGTATGTATGCAAGCAGCAAGAAAATAGGTAGAGGAACAAACCTTCTCATCAACAAGCACAAGATCGACGTGCTAGATGGGTCCATCATCAGTTCCACCACGGTACTCCCACTTGCGGCAGACACGAACACAGATGACCGAGTGCCATGCACGCGGCCGCAGATCAGGAAGCAAGTCAAAAGCCATTGGACCACGCTGCACATAGCACGAAGGGGGGGAAAAGCCAGAAGCACATGCTATAAGGACCACGTCAGAAGAAACACGGTACACAATCAACAAGAGTACACACCATAATCAGGTCATGATCATCCCCAGAAAGCAGGGAGCTGGAACATCCAAAAGAACCAAAATTCTCTACAAAGACTAACCCAGTATAGGCAACACCATGAAGAACCAAATTACAAATCTAACCGGCGTATCATTGGCTGACCTGCATCTGACCTCGTTTGCAAACGTCCTTATTACGAACAAAGAATCAAATTACAAATCTAACTGGTATATCTAGGCGGCAAGACAAATACAAAAGCTATTGAGCCGACCATCACAAAAGCCAATCTGTACTGGATTTCAAAACGGAATTAGACAAGGGCGGCGGCCGTGGAGACCGTCGAAAAGATGTCACGATAAACAATATTTTGTGTTTCATCTGTGCAATTGTTATCTGCATCTTCTATCACCATTTTGAGACCATGCTTTGAAGTAACTCGGGAAACGGCAACATATAGCTGCCCATGGCTGAAAACAGGATATTTTAGGTAAATACCAACATGGGACAGAGTTTGTCCCTGGCTCTTATTAATGGTCATGGCATAACAAACCTTAACCGGAAACTGACGCCGCTCTAGGACAAAGGGCAGTCTTGTATTTTTGAGTGTCAGACGGATTCTAGGTAAGGATGAAAACGGTCGGAAACGGTCGAAAAACCTCTCAACCGTTTTCTACTTCTACATTTTGAATACGAAAACGAAAACGAAAGCGGTAAAGCCGGACACGAAAACGAACACGAACTTACGGAATATCAAAAATTTCGAAAACGAACTAATTAGAGCGGAATTATGTCGAACACGGTCGGCATACGAAAAATCAATACGGAATATTGACCCATAGGACCAAGTGCATAACAATTAACAAGTACATAACAATTAACAAGTACATAATAATTAACAAGTCCTACAACTTTCTTAAAAAGTATCTCCATTTGACACGACGTAAGGAAGATATGATTTTTTAAGGCAACAAGCGCTTGTACGCGATTAATATATCGCTGACTTTGTTTAATTTATTTGAACATCTTCAAGACATCAAATGAAAAAACTAAGAACTAGAAAGTTGTAGATCTCGTTATTAGCTACAATTTTCATATAAAAATCATCTTCATCCGAGATTGTATGAAAAAGATATAATTTTTCTAAGG
Source organism: Miscanthus floridulus (assembly GCF_019320115.1). Lineage (NCBI taxonomy): Eukaryota > Viridiplantae > Streptophyta > Magnoliopsida > Poales > Poaceae > Miscanthus > Miscanthus floridulus. The sequence goes on along the minus strand of NC_089582.1, from coordinate 125,774,930 downwards.
TTGGACTTGTAGTGGGCCAAATTTGGTTTAAACCGAATTTCGAAACCGAATTTCGAATTCGGGATATTCCGAATTAAAAGTAGAAAAGTAGAAATCGGTCGAACAAAGCCTAAACCGAATTCGATCCGATTTCGAATTTGGTGTTCCGAATTTCGAATTCGAATTTAGTATTCCGTATTTTGTCCAAAAATACGAATTCGCTCAGGTCAAATGTAGAAAACGATGCGGTTCGGTTCGGGATATTTCCTTTCCGTTTTCATCCTTTTATATGCACAACATCCCCAGTATGTGTCCCGGTTATTATCTGTGCCTCTATCAGCATGTCGCCAAGATTAGTGATGATAAGCCTCGTACCATTACACAACCCACTGGCCTGGTCAAGATTTCTAAGCATCATTACTGGCAGTCCCTTCTTAAGGATGAGACGGTGGTGTGGAAAATTGTTGCCATTTAAAGAATTCAAGAACTCAATGGGATATAGCAGGTCATAAGAAGCATGGGTCCCAGGGGACTTAGCAATTCTATCAGAACTCATGTACTCTCTACTTTCACCAGGTATCAGGGACACCACATGTGAGTTAATACTGTCTGCAATTTCATTGGTTGGAGTTAGAATAGCACGATTTTGGAGACATGGTCTTTCAGAGTATCTTGTAGATAGTTCTGGGTACACAGCCGCAACTATGGAGGCAATTTTGTCTCCCTGTGGCATAAGCACAAGCTCACGCGATATCTTAACCCATGATGCATCTGTCTCGCTGTCCTTTCTAATGGCGTCTACACTGCCTTCCCCAATATCTAACACCCATCTACTAAATTCAGCAATCTCTGTTTGGGCATCTATGCTTAAATCTGGACAGCGTAGCCTCATGTTTATAGTTAGAGAAAGGACCTTAACATGTTTCCACAAAGGAGAATTAACGATCGCAGCATTGACAACCTGAGATCTACTACCGCCTTCAACAACAGGCAATATCTGCCTTAGATCACCCCCAGCACAACAACCTTACCACCAAAAACCAAACTCTCAGCACCCTCTGTCTCACGTGATAAAAGATCTCTAAAGGTTCTATCTACTGCCTCAAACGCATGGCGGTGCGTCATCAAAGCCTCATCCCAAATGACCAGCGACGTAGAATCGATCAACTCGCCAAGCATGGAACCACGCTTAATGTCACATACGGAACACTCATCTAGGTCACATGGTACCTTAAAGCGCGAATGAGCAGTACGACCACCTGGTAAGAGCAAAGCGGCCACACCAGAAGAGGCAACAGTCAGAACAATTTTCTGGTGTGCTCGTAGCCAAGCAACTATAGCCCCCCAAAAGAAAAATCTTACCGGTACCACCAAAACCAGACACAGAGAAAAAACCTGGCATGTTATTTAGAACGGTTTCTGTGATTTCTTTAAAGGCGCTAAGCTGCTCTTCGTTTAACTTGCTAACCAAATCCTTTGCCTCTCCCATTAGATGTTCTATATTATATGAAAGTTCTTCCTGTATAAGTCTATTACCAGAAGCAGGCTCTAAATTTGTGGTTCTTTCTGGTAAATTGTGGTCCCTCATTCTTGCCCCGTTCCTTGAAAAAAGACTCAAGAGGTCATCAAGCAAACAGTTTTTAAGCTCTGCATCAGAAAGCTGGTACTGAGCATTACCTATAAGATCTCTAAAGCGGTACTGTATATCGTCAGCCAAAAGCTTCCAGACCTTCTCAAAAAAAGAGTACTCATCACTGACCTCACAAAAAAGTATCATGGTAACAAACAATTTCCTAAGCTGTGAAGACGTTGCCCAGGCAGCTGCCTCATCAAAGGCATCATACCACTCTTTATCATCACCAAGCAGGCCACGGGCACTGCATGCTAACTTGAACGTAGCATAAAGGACACCATTGTACGTTCTAACGTCTTCGTAGTTCTGAGCACCTCTAACCACAAGCAAAAGCATTCTAAGGAAATATCTCTCACCAACAGACGGGTGCACATAATAAATACGGCCTATCTTACCAGCGCCTCGCCGCCTACGGTCCCAAGATCTAGAGGATGAATCCCACGTCCACTTGGAAGGGAACTCACAATAAGTAAGGTCCCTACCAGCATGACTAAGTTGGTTGGCCACGAACCATTCGGTCAGCATTGTCTTGCGAAGAAATTCTTCAGAAGCAAGGTCTGTTATATCAGTGTCTGGATCATATACTATACAGTTGTCATCTAGAAGGTGAACAGGCAACCTCTCCACAGACGGATAGTGCCTATGGATGTCAAAACCAAAAATTCGCCAGCACGCATCCTGCTCACATATGTATCTACAGTCTAAGTACTCTTTGACCTCGTCTACTGGTTTAGTCTGTCCATCATTAGTATCTAGCTCTCCGTTTCTCAATCTCTGTATAATAACCTTGCCACGATCAGCACCTTTGGTGACGTATTTGAATAGGTACTTAATAAATATTCCTTTATTGCACCACTCTACATTGATATGCGCCTGATATTTTTTGAGCAGCCCCATGTTATAGGGCACAACCCAACCGTTGTCTAGCCGTGCGTTTCCTTTTTCAATATATCTACTGTTACTGGGCCTCCTGTACACGGCGAAGCTATTGTCTTCTACACTCGTTTCATTCTGGTAAGGTTTTGGAAATTTCTTTGAACACTTACCATTCTTCATACATGGGCAGGTTTCGTGGCTTGGTCCACATGGACCATGCATCATATGTTCTGCAACTAATGCATATGCAAGGGGGTCTCTTTGCGGATCAGGAATCTCAGTACTTATGAATTGGTCAATAAATGCAGGTGTTGGATGCGAAGTGTTTCGAACGAGCCATACAATAATATGAGCATGGGGAAGGCCACACTTCTGGAACTCAACAGAATGCAGCACTAAGCAAACAAAAAAAATAAAAACATCAAACACATGCTAGCACTCCAAACACAAGCAAAACATTCAGTTATCAGAAACACATACCAGCACTCACAGGTCCAAAAGCAGCACCACTTTTTATCAGCCTGTTCGTTTGGTCATATTTGGCTTATAAGCCATGGCTTATCAGCCAACGAACAGTATTTTTCTCTCACACCAAACCAGCCAACAGTACTTTCAGCCATGGCTTATAAGCCAAACCAGCCCAAACAAACAGGGTGTATATCAGCAAGGAGCTCCTCGAGCTTCATATTATACACCCTAACCACTATATCGGCTCTATCTGTTGGTTTCTGCCCAGGTTCAGAGGACAAGGCCTCAGTAATCTCTGGCCACTTTGGATTACACGTGAACATTGTGAAAAAATCTGGTGGACCGTAGACTCTACAGATCGCGATTCCATCATGATAATTCTGGATCATATAACGCCTACCACCGGTATGCGAAGCCGGTAGGACGGTCCTTTTGCCAATCTCACCACCATCTACACAGCCACGATCAACGGCATCAACTATACCCTGTAGGCTCTCCACACGAAGTTTTTTCTGGTTCTGAATAATATACCAGAGCCTATTTTCATTGACACATGCACGCGCATCAATTTTAGCCTGAGTAGATAAGGCACCGTAGCATAGGAAAGGATTTGCCTGTTCTTTTCTATAGTGGAACGCATAGCGAAAAAAATCCTGCAGGTGACCTTGACTCGTGCATTCTTACCGCTTGCAGTGACACCGTTGTAAACCACGCCAACTTGGTATCCGCGTTCACCATAGGGAAACAAGAGAGGCTACTGCAGGGCCATAAAAGCAGGATGCAAAGAAGAAATGTGTTGTAGGTGACCAGATCTAGCCTGAACAACTATATCGCGCTGAAAAGTGTCCAAGGAAAAATCGCCAACAACAAGCATGGCTAGCTGGTCAGTAGTGGGCAGATTGTATTGCACTGGATCTCCCTCCCTTGCCCCTATGATCCTGATTATGAACTCTTTATTGCCATTTTCTGCTAACCTATCCTTCGCCAATCTAAATTGTTTAGCCAATGGGTTGTGAGTGTCTAACATGTCCAGCAATTGATCAACGACCGGCGGTTCTAGAGGATCTGAGGGACGCTCATCTGGATGTAAGGCACGTATTCTATTCCTGACCTCGTTAGTAGTATCATATATGTACAGTTGGATAAACTTCGGAAGTTCACCGTGATCTGGAAGAAGGGACCCTATACGATGGTGGATCTGGCCAGATATCTTGAACACCAGGGGACCATGGCCATCATTCATAGACCTATCTATGTTTGCACCCATCGACGTAAAAGCAAATAGACAGTTATATTGGCGTATGTTCTTTAAGAACCGTCTACATCGAGCATCACCGTCAAACCTAGCCAGAGACGCAATTGGCTCAGGGTGCTCTCTATAAGGGGGTATGACCACTTTTCCACCCTTACAGCATTCTATTGTAAACAATTTTACCACCTCTCACGTTTGATTCTGACCTGACACATTCATGCAACCATAGCATAGCATGACAATACGTACACTCATAGTCTGGTGCCCCATAAGAAGAGCGGCCAGAATACGTAGCTAGCCACCACGCGATAGTCAAAGCAGGCACATATAAAAAAAACAAGCAACCAATAAGACAGAATTAGTAGCCTGCACTATACAGTCCTGGAAATCAACAAATACGATCCTAACCCGGAACCAAACCAACCTTTCAGCGCATCAATGTAATCCTGGTTGAAGTGACCACAGCCAAGAGCAGCACTACAGGCACCCACAGGCCCTAACACAGGACACAGTTTCACGAGACCACAGGAAATGTTAACGCAGATGCTATAGCAAACAAAGAAGCTGCAAGGAACAACTAAACAGGGAGCACCTGCTCAAACCAACTTCTTCTGATCTAGGTATTTCTTCCTTTTACGACGACACTTAGCAGGCGAAGCTTTGCTCGGTACGTAACAAGCTCCCTGGGCTATAAGGAAGCAGGATTCAGCCATGGACCACCTAAAGCCGCTGACAGGCAACCACATACAAACACAGCGGACACCACATACCTGGCCTTTTACGTGGACGGGAGGTACTATTTGGCGCGCTAGAAGAAGCTATGAATGGCAAACAGAAATCAAATCATTGGATATTTTGGCCAAATAAACATGTGAGGGTCTCTGAAAAGCTACAGAGAAACCAATATAGAAGGGTCCCTACCAGCGCCACGAGCCAAAGGCACCACGTCACCTGGCATCACTGTAGCAGCTTAATAATTAAGGAGTCAGTAAAAATCCATTTATTTCCAAACCGAACAGAATACATCCTCTGGCACACAAGATTGCGTCAAACAAGAAGACTCAACAACGACACTTCCCTCATCAAGCAGTCCGACTGCATGGCCAATTCCTGCCGCTCTCTCGCTAACCTACCAACCATCCCTGCTGCTCTCGCAGCCACCGAAACAGCTGCACCGGCGACTCTCCTATACATGAGTACACCTTGAAAATTGTAATCCTCGACAACAAATCCATACACTTTCTGCAAAGAAAACTATAGCCTGTAGAGCCGCCTGCTCGTAGCCAGGCCCCGAGAACCCATCCCCGGGCGCCCAAAAGAAAAAACTACGGCATGGCGCCACATTCCCAGCGCAGAGCACGTCAACTTCAACTCCATAGACAGGCGATCCATCTCCGGCCATTTCAAACACCACGGACGCATACGGCAACCCGCAACGAGCCGCCACAGTCGGCAGGAGCGACAGATAGGACGCACGGATATCAAACATCGGGCCGCTGTGTGCACGGCACGCAACACCAATACGAAAACCCCCCAAAAAAATCCCAAAATGCAGAAACAGGGCGACATTGCCCAATTGAAACGAAACAGAGGAGAAAAAAAAAAAGGAAAACGATCAGGATGTCAGACACATCTATGAAACGGCAATCTCATCTCGAATCACGGAACTGTAAATCGCCATTGTTGAGTAAGCATACCTAGACCGTCGGCGGCAGCAGCAGGCCTCGAGCGCAAGTCCGCCGCAGAGCAGGCGGCGGTCCGGCGCCAATCGCCCGAGCTCCTCCGCAGGCGCACCGCCGCTCCCCCGCGACACGAATCCGCTGAGCCCCTGGGTCGGATCTAGCACCTACAACCCGCGCGCGGCGAGCAGGACGGAGATGAGGATCAGACACAGAGAAAAGGGAAGAGAAAGGGGCGTAGGCAGGAAGAAACCAGGGTGCTCACCTTGCGCAGCCACTCGCCCCGTTCGTTTGGGCGGGTCTGGCGTATAAACCATGGCGAGTATCGTTAACCGATTTGGTGTTTTAAGAAAAAAATATTATTTATTATCTAATAAATAATGATTTATAAGACAAATACACCAAACGAACAGAGAACGGAAGGGCAGCTGGAACGGAGGCGTGCGCGTTTTTTTCTTTATCCAGGCGGAGTGGACGGAGCGAGCGACGCATCCCCCGACGCGGATCACGGCTGCCCCCCTCCCAACGCGTCGCTGATCCCCGGGGCTCCTCCCTTCTCTCTATATGGGCCCGCACAGTCGGTCTCCAATGCCTGCACGGCGGACGAGGCCGTCTTTCCCGTGAAAAAACGACGTTCCCTTTGGCCGAACGGAGCGGCGCCGGGCCATCTATCCGCCCCGCTGCAGGTGGGCCCTCCTGCTGCCAGCCCTTTGACGTGGACGTTCTGTGCTATGCTAACGTGGAGGCTGGGCAAGGCATCACAGGACAGAGCGGCCGATGTGTTGTCAGACGCGCGGCTGGACGGTGGCACGACTTGACGTCTTTGACACAATCTTCTGCGTCCCAAATTCCAGGCGACCTTTTTTTCTGACCTCTCCATGATCTGCCAGCAAATCTATTGCCATGTTCCCTGATTGTGGTCGCTGAAAATACTGTTAACTTATTTATGGTAAGAGAAAAATAATATTTATTGAAAAAAACGGCTAAACGAACCGGACCTATGTCCCGGTAACGTTAACCCCGGGCCCACGGACAGCCTCGCCCGGGAAATAGCCGTTGCGCGCAGGGCGCGTGCGGCGTGAGCCCACGGCCCACACCGACCCACCAGGGCAACTCCTCTATGAAGCCTGGCACAGTGTTCAAACCTCCCGACCGTTGGAGACCCCCTACCCCTGTGCGGCTGTTCTCCCGATCGGCTCCACCTGATCCATCCCCCGCCGACCTTTCTTTCTTCTTCTGCTTCATTCACTCACCGCTTCAGGAGGCCGCCGCATAGTTAGAGAGAGAGAAAACCCCCAAGCGTCTGATCCCCAAGCCCTAGGCGTAGGATTCCACGTCCACCGATGGCGCTAGACACGGGGACTGTGGCGGCGGTGCCGGGGATCGACGAGGCGTACGAGTTCTCCGCGCCCAGGTTCTTCGACTTCATCACCGAGGAGACGGAGGAGGCCGTACGCGCCGCCGAGAGCTGGTTCGAGGCCGCCCGCAGCCACGCCCCCTCGCGTACGTACCCGCGCGCCGCCGAGGCCTTCCTCGTCGATCGCCCTCCCTCCCTCCCAGTTCCGCCTCCGCTTCAGCCCTGATTTCCCTCGCCGAATTTTCTCTAATTTTTTTTCCTATTCCCGATTCCAGCGTTCAACCATAGGATCAAGGAATCGAGGGCGGAGGCCAAGGTCGTGGTCCTCTGCGATTTCGCGGAAGCCGAGGATCCGGCTCCAGAGGTAAACAAACGGAAGGGGATTGCTCTAGTAGTTCCTAATTCCTAGTTCCGCCCTGATTTTGGCTGTTCCGCCCCGTTTGTCTCGTCTGACGATTTATGCATTTGTAAATTGTGCAGGAGGTGCCCGTGGAGGCGGTAGCAGGAAGCGTCACCATTCAGGGAGCAGAGGCTATTGACGGGTAAGCGTCACCCTACTGAAATTCATCTGGGTTTATCATGTTGGCAAGTTAGGCAAGTTTGTGTGCCATATGTTTTGGTCAGCGCTCCATGTCCTGAGGCGATGTCGGAATCGCCGCCAGCTGATGAAATGTCGGGGTCACCTCCAGCTCAAGAAGAGAAAGATAAATCGCCCCAATCTCTTGATTTCTTCACGGCTCCGACTCAAGAAGAGAAAGACAAATCGCCCCAATCTTTCGAGTTCTTCACGGCGACGGACCTGTCTGTAAAATGTGAGTTGCTATTTGCTAACTCTGTTTTCTTTGATAACTTCGGGTGGAAAATTGTGGTGTCTTAGTTCTGACTTCGACACTGCCATGACTTTAGCAGCAGATGGTGGTGCTGCCAGCACGCCTAAGATGCAGACGCGTCCTCCTTCCCCTCCTATCAAAGTTGCCCCTGCGATTTCGACATGTGACAGTTCTTCAGTGAATACTGGGGCGCGCACGCCGAAGACGGAGGCGAACATGCGCAGAGCAGGTCCTATAGCTGCTTCGACGGGTGCCAAGAGGAACGTGATCAAGTAAGATTCAAGCTCATCTGTGCATGTTGAAAAGTCTTGAGATTGTTTCCGTTGTCTGAGTTGTTGGCTTTTCAGGGGTGGTCGAGATTTGGGGACTGGAAAGGCAGCCAGTGCTGGCGCTGAAATTGCACAAGAGAACCAAGCCGTGAAGAGGCAGAAACTCGATGATGGAAGAGCCAGACAGGTAAGGGAATGAGAATGGAGACAAACTTGTAGATTCATGTCACTGTTGTGTTGTAATTTTTCTTTTTTGTTGCTCTTGTGCTCAGATACTCAATGTGAAGACTAAGGTGTTGCCTCATAAGGGGAGAGCTGATTTAGCTGGAGGCAATGAAGTGAGGAGGTCCCGTATGTGCTCTGTGAAGGTAAAAATTACTCTCCTGCTAAGGAAGTATTCCAGTTTAGTGGGGATTGGATGGAGATAAAATTGAAGATGAAGTGTTACTAATATGAATCCTGTGGCGTTTTTAGGAAGCAACTCCATATGTATCAGCTGCAGAATTGGTTAAGAAGTTTGAATCAGGGACCAGAAAGCTAAGCATTACTCACAGCAGATCTCGTTCTCATGTAAGTATTCATTTCCCATATGGCCATATCTGTAGTACAATAGCTTGTCATTATTACATTATTGCGCAACTCCATTTCAGCGCTCACGTGCCTATGAGGATTACCAACATGCATATATTTATTACAACTGGAATACTGAATCAGGAAAACAGTCTTAAATCTTGATAAATAATTAAGTGGCTTGACATCCAAATTGCTTATATGTTATGCAGGAGGATGCTGCATTACAGGGAAGGCCTAAGCTTATGTTGACTAGACCGAAGGAACCAGAGTTTCAGACTTCCCACAGAGTTCGAGCAGTCAAAGTGAAGAGCTCTGCACAGCTAGAGGAGGAAATGTTGGCAAAGATCCCCAAGTTCAGGGCACGGCCATTCAACAAAAAGGTAAGAATTTGCTTACATGAAAGAAGACTGTCTTACTTTAACTGCGTGCTAACTAGTTACTGCCTTTGCCTTAAGATTGCTGAGGCCCCTTCGTTCCCTCCACTCCCAAGGAAAACCCCACAGGTCCCCGAATTCAATGTGCGTATTCTATCATACTGGCAAATTCATGAATAAAAGGCTCTTTTCATTGATTAATTCATTTGTTCCTTTGCGTCAACTACAGGAGTTCCATCTTAAAACAATGAAGAGAGCAACTCAATATGCGGACACATGTTCAGAAGTTTCTTGTGCAGATACTATCCAGGTAAGTTCCCTCCTAGTTACCTAGCTGCTGCATCTTAGGATGCTAGTTATTATTAATTTTTTAGCTACAAACTTAAATGTTTCAATCTTGCAGAGTCAAAATAAGCCACTGAAATTGACACAACCAAAGGCACCACAACTTCATACAGCAATGAGAGTTCGGTCACCAAGGTTTGCTTTTGCCACACAAAATTGATGAACTGAAATCATTTTAGCAGACATCAGTCTTCTTTTTTTAATGCTAAATTCTAACATCATCTTTCAACAGTGTGAAAAGTTCTCAGGAACTTGAACTGGAGGAGCTGGAGAAGGCCCCCAGGTTCAAGGCCAGGCCACTAAACAAAAAGGTACTAACACTTGTCATAGATGAACATAAATTTGATTAGATTATGAGTTGTGGAGCTTCAGTTTTGGGCTTCATGTCATGCAGATTCTTGAGAGTAAGGGAGACATTGGTGTGCTTGCCTATCCAAAGTCTCAGGTCACAACTCCCAAGGAGTTCCATTTCTCTACCGATGTTCGCTTGGGCCCTCCATCAGTTGCTGACTTATTTGACAAGGTATTTATCAACAGCCATATGGTAGTATAACCACTATATTGTTTTTTGTGGTAGTATAACCACTATATTGTTTTTTGGTCGAGATCTTATTAAGCACTTTCCTATTTTGCAGCTCTCTCTTCACTCTGAATGTTCTTCAAACAGCAACAGGCAAGATGTGCCCAGACGCACCATACCAAACCCTTTCAATCTACAAACAGAGGCTCGTGAGATGTGATTTTTTTCAAGTCACAGCATTTCTCATCATGTTTGCGCAACAGAATAATTATGCATTCCTTATTTTGCAGGAAAGGGGTCATTTGAAAGAGAGGCAGCTAGAAGCACAGCTCTTACAAAAGAAGATGGAGGAAGAAAAGGCCAAGGTTCACAAAGCTAATCCTTACCCATACACAACAGACTACCCGATGGTATGTGAAAATTTCTCTGAACATTTTCAGCTGGCACCATTTCTTGATTCATCCTGTCTAACACAATCCTTGTTCAGATGCCGCCGAAGCCTGAACCGAAGCCCTGTACAAGACCAGAAGGCTTTCAACTAGAGAGTTTGGTGAGACATGAACTGGAGCAGCAAAGGCTGATGGAAGAAAGACAGAGAATGGAGAGGGAAGAAGCTCAGAGGAGAATCGTCAAAGCTCAACCTGTACTGAAGGAGTGAGTAACACATGCAGCATTTCCCTTAAGGATTCGTCCCTTTTTTCGCGAGCGAGATATATAAAACAGCCTTTTGTAATATTGTCACAGGGATCCTATCCCACTTCCGGAGAAAGAGCGGAAACCTCTCACTGAAGTTCAACAATTTGTGTTGCATGTTGATGAGAGGGCAGCGCAGAGATCAGAATTTGATAGCATGGTCAGTAAACTTCCCCCTGTGGTACTCGCACTCGCTAGAGCATGCTGTATGTTTGGTTGCCACCTATGGAAGATATATGAAAATATTCATTTATTTTGTGTGCGATGCAGATAAAGGAGAAAGAAAAGACTTACAAAAGGTTGAGAGAGGAGAACGAATTCGCGCAGAAGGTACAGATACTTCCCTGCTCCTTAAATGCTCCCCTCCAACTGTTGCACGCATTCTTTTTACCGGCTCCTCCTGCTGATCGACCGACGCAATCTCTGTGTCTGAAGATTGAGGAGAAGGCACTGAAGCAACTGAGGAGAACCATGGTGCCACATGCCCGGCCGCTCCCGAAGTTTGACAGACCATTCCGACCACAGAAGTGAGTACAGCAAAACTTTCTCTTCCCCAATGTCCAGCCTCTCAGATCTCATCTCACAGATTGGCGATTTCTGTCCTCACAGATCGACGAAGCAGGTGACCAGACCCAAGTCTCCGCAGCTTCAGGTGGATGAGCGAGGGGCGAGGAGGCACACTCTCATCAGATGATCGCCATCCTCCCCTCCAGATCTCTCCGCCGCTGTACTACACTGATTGATTGTGTTCCTTGTCATTTTCTTTGCTTTGGGCGGTGAAGATCATTCCCGATCGTCTAGACTCTAGAGCAGGTCAGGCCCCTAATAACAGCAATCTTTGTCAGTCCAACACAGCTGACAGCCTGACACGGTGTGTGCCTAGATAGGATCGGCGATCGCTGCTACTGTGTGTAGGTTGGTGTTATGTGTGTGTTTGTGTATTATGATTATCTCGATTATGATGACACTTGTTAATCCGCTGATTCCTTCGTATACCTTGCGTTGATTCCTTCGTATACCTTCTATGGATGGAGCCATCCAAGAGATTCTCGTTCTCCCGCTGGCATGTATTCGGGACGCACGGACTCGGAACAAATTGTCACTCTGACCTGAACAAAGCGCCGCCAATGTGGATTTGCATACGGGGGGACGCACGGCTCTGAACACGCACGCATCCAGAAAATCCCACCTAGCTTGTCCAATTGTCCGCAGGTAGCGTGCCGTGCGCACGCGTCTTTTTTTCTTTCTTTAATTCAAAGAACTTGGCCAGGTCGAGTAGGGCAGGTACAGACTCTCACGTTGTACATACAGACTCGGAATAAATAGAATGTTTCATGTCTCATCCCACTTCCAATCTTTCGAGTTCTGAGCTTCGAAACAGATCATTCTTTACGCAAGGGTTGACGCGTAGTTTAGAATTCGTATCTTCTTTACGGGCTTACGGCTCCCCCACTGATGGTCGCGAGTTAAGTCTGAACAGATCATTCTTGACCGCAAAGCCGGCTACGATCGAGTACTATTTATATATCAACAGTTCCCTTGAGATGGACCGTCCATCTTTCCTTTCCGTCACAAATTGGCTTCTTGAATGTTTCTTCCGTAACTTTGGTTGCTCGAGTTGATTAGCACCGCGTGTTGACATTTGACTTGTTATCCCAAAAGCTGTTTTTTTTTTCTCCTCAAAAAGCACTATGCTTTTTCGTGTAAAATATATATATCCCTTTTGATTGAACGATTCATCGACCTTTTCCCCACCTCCTTATAATTTAAATTTATAAGCCGGCCAATCTTCATCTCATGCCATATCGTGAGTTGGAAAGATAACCACGACAATATTAGGTTGGCAAAGCAAAATGATTTTTAACATAGGCTAATTATGATTCAACTATTTCTCAAAACACACTACAGATCCAGGCATTCACCTACTTGCACACATATTGGGATTACTCGCATATTCAGGGTCTGAACCAATAGATTTTAAGATTGAAAAAAATTACCATTGACATCGTGCTTGATGAGAATATCATCTACCAAATGTCATCACCCGTGCAAGTTAATTAAAGACTTGAATATATCGTAAGTAACATAACCCACCGAGTTATCTCAATTCAATGATTCAAGTGTTCTCTTATATCGCCGACTCCACTTAATTGTCTTTATATGTAAATTATGTGTAAACCATCGGAGCTTGAAAAATATACTAAAAAATAAATATAGTTTCCTTGAAATACAATCCTAAAATATTATACAATACTCACTTATATAAATGATGTGCCCTATCCTGAATAAATGAATGTGATCTATGAAAGTTACGTAATGTTAATATTATCACACGTACCACTATATTCATTTATTTGTCATGACTTGTGAGCGAGTACTGTCCTTTTCCTGGTGATAAGAGAAAACCCAACATGGTCCGCAACTTAGGGGGTGTTTGGTTGCTTCTAAATTTAGTCGATGTTTCATCGGATGTTTTGACATATGCACGGGGTATTAAATATAGATTAATTACGAAACTAATTACATAGCTTGCGACTAATTTGCGAGGCGAATATTTTAAGCCTAATTAGCCCATGATTTGACAATGTTTTGCTATAGTAACATACGCTAATGACGGATTAATTAGGTTTAAAAAAATCCGTCTCGTGGAATACTGACGGATTATATAATTTATTTTTTTTATTAGTATCCGAACACCCCATGCAACGTCCTTCCGACACACCTCCTAAATTTTAGTAGCTGGATTAAACACCCTCCTTATACTTGCACCTCAGCCGTCTGATCTGTGATCTGCAAAGAGCCTCGAGTCAAAAAGTTTATCCATGTCATGTCATAACTCAGCTGAATTGTCACCGTGGCTTCGGCGACAAACGTGACTCGCTTGTTGAAGTAGCTATACGAAACTCCCGATTTCAGATGCCAAATCGGGTGCTGCGTACATACATGTACTGCATGACATGATGAGTATGAGTTCCCGAATCCTGAGAGGTGCTGATCTCGCTTGTCGCAGGCGATCTCTCCTGAGGCCAGGTTTAGTGGGCCAAAATCGGTGAATTTGTTACTGTAGTACTTTCGTTTTTATTTGGTAATTAGTATTTAATTATAGATTAATTAGGTTCAAAATGTTTGTCTCGCGATTTTCAACTAAACTATATAATTAATTTTTTTTTATCTACATTTAATGCTTCATGCACACACGTATCTATTTTTTTGGAAAACTTTTGGCCTGAGTGTGAAACACGGAAAGGAAGGCTGAAAAAACACGGTGCTTTTTCTCCGTGGTGTGTGTGCCCTTTCTCTCTCCTGTCCCCACCTTGACACGTCCATGTCCCAATCTCCCCCAACCCCAGGTCAACCGACGCTATCCAAGATCCGGTCTCCGCTCACCCCTCTCCTCTCGCTCCATACACACACCAGCAGGGCCCCCGGCCCCGGCCCCGGCCCCGCCACCACCAACCCACCTCCTCCCTCAACTATAAACCTATAAAATATCATCATTGACCCGAGCTGATCCAAGAGGCGAGCAGTGATATTGATTTTTGGTGGGAGAGATCAGGAAAGGGAGACTCCCATTCATTGCTGGTTGCTTGGTTCAGGTTCTGCTACCAGGAGGTGAGGAGGGCGAGGACCGGCGGCGGGATTTCAGACGCAGGCAGAAGCTTTCAGCCAGGCGGGCTCAGGGCAATGGCTGGCAAGGAAATCCTTCACAAGGTGAAGGACAAGGTAACCGGAAATGGAAGAGGATGAAGACTGTTGCTTGTTTTGCCCTATGGTTTCCTTTTCCTTGCTACTACTAATTGATTGTCTCTCGTTTTAGCTGTATGTAGCCAGTTAGGTTTATCATCATTGTTCCATAGGTTTCTTTTGGGGTGCAGAGATTTGTGGGGCTGAGAGGACGGATTATTTGGATTGTACTGACAAATTTTGGAGCCGTGATGTTCATTTGGGGACTCACTGGATTCGGAGACATGAAAATCTTACTAACTGGCGACCCTTGATGGGACAACCTCTTCTCCAACCTCTTGGCGTGTGTTTAGGAGTTGGGGGATGTACATATATCTTACATCTGTTTCACACTCTCACTACCTGAATGGCTGGATTGATGATAAAAACATTTATTGGTAATATTTCGATATAAAAAGGAGCCTTTTTTTTTTTTGGTGGTGGTGGTGGTGTGTGTGTGTGTCTGTTTGGGGGGGGGGGGGGGGGGGGGGGGGGGGGGGGGGGTCAGCAACACCATCTAAATGAGAAATTTGCAATCTGCATGAACCTAGCTATTTTCTCTGTTAAAGAGAAGTTTATTTTAATGCATGTGATTTCAGAACTGATGCTCTGTCAAAAAGATGTTTATGGTGTTCTATCTGAAAGAAGTTTATCTGGAATAAAAAAGCAATAGAAGCGGAAGGTATAATTTTCTTGTGGTAAAGCTAGAACACCATTAACTGTCTAAATATTGGAGTTCTGGCTTATGTTTTATCATTTTGTTAGTGGGTAAGGGCAGTGGTGGATACAAAAAAATTTAGGAGCTCGAGCAATTCTCGTTACGCAAAATATTTACCTAGAAAGATTAAATGCTCTCCCTCCCAGTGACCCAACAAAATGCCCTTTGGACTTCTCTGATGAGGGTCGCCGGGCAATTGATCCACCCCTGGTTAAGAGGAATTTTCCTTGTCCTGCTTATGCAATAGAGGAAAGAAAGCATAGAAGAAACTAACTTTTTGTAGGAGACAAAGCTTTTCAATCTGTTGCCACGAGCCTGATAGGAGAGCTCAAGCTAATGAAAATTAGTCCATAACTGCTTTAGGTTTATTTTTTACTTACTGGAATAAATTAAATATATGTATCTTTACTTGCTTGTATGGATTTCTTTTTTTTTCTCGAACTAGTTTGTATGGATTTCTTTGTGTGCTGCATTTGTTTATCCACTATTTTAATTTGGAAGACATGTGTATTAGTTTTTGTAGTGGCACACCCATACTATTTAAGACATGTGCCACTACACCTGGGATTCTGGAACAGCATTTCATAAGAGGTGTGCGTTCATGTTAGGAGCTTTATAATGTGATCTATGGTTCAACTTTGAAGTTTCATGAAATGTCATGCACAGAAGGATGTGATCATCATGAAGAACTCATATTCGATAGAAGTCCAGTTTTGGTAGATTATATTGTTGAGCCCTTTGATGCACAACCAGACGCATTTTTCTTGGTTAACTGTGCTGTGTGCTTGTGTGTTTTGGACATGCTTATTTATGTGCTTTGTTGTGTTAAGACAATATGATTGATGTGGGAGTATATG
The DNA here is from genome assembly GCF_019320115.1 of Miscanthus floridulus. Taxonomy (NCBI): domain Eukaryota; kingdom Viridiplantae; phylum Streptophyta; class Magnoliopsida; order Poales; family Poaceae; genus Miscanthus; species Miscanthus floridulus. The sequence continues at coordinate 125,758,784 of NC_089582.1, read as the reverse complement.
TTTTCCAATAGGTGAAAGATGCGTTTAGTTCATCAGGACCAGAAACAGGGAAAGGCAAGACAAAGTTATCAGGCAAGCGTGTCAAGCATGGTTACCATCTGGTGAAGGGAAAATCTAATCATCCAATGGAGGACTATCTAGTAGCAGAGTACCGACAAGTTGGTGAACATGATTTGGGTTTGTTTGCGATATTCGATGGTCACCTGGGCCACACTGTTTCAGACTTTTTGCGCTCCCATCTTTTCAATAACATCTTGAGTGAGGTAATGTTCCACTTCAGTTACTCTTTTTTATCTTTACAGACTAATATCAGTGGCAGCTTCCTTTTGGCTTTTGCTATATACTCAAATGATGTAAGAGTGTATATGGTAGCTTCATGCTTATGACCTATGGAAAGGGAATGATTATTATGACTTGATGTACCGTAAATATTCTCTAAGCAATTTGCAAAAACTGATTTTGGCAATAAAAGGTGAAAGGAGCTTCTCATTTAGTTAAAATGTGCATATACTAGTTGTAACGGCAGATCTGCAACCTACAATTTTATGCAACAGCCACATTAAGAGCATGAAAGAGAATGACTTCACGTATAAATCTTGTCTAAGGTAGTAAATAGAATGTAGTTTAAGACAACTGTGCTGATTATTTTATTGACTCTTGCCTCCTCAGCCAGAATTCTTGAGTGATCCAGAAACTGCTATCCAAAATGCATACCAACTTACAGATCAGAAAATATTGGAAAACGCAGCAGAGTTGGGAAGAGGTGGCTCCACAGCTGTTACTGCCATCTTAATAGGCAGTGACAAGTCCGTGAAACTAGTAGTTGCAAATGTTGGGGATTCACGGGCAGTTATTAGCAAGAATGGTGTGGCGGAGCAGCTTTCAGTTGACCATGAACCAAACATGGAGCGACAAACAATTGAGCAAAAGGGTGGCTTTGTATCAAACCTACCGGGTAAATGAACATCTCTCGCCATTGTTTAGCAATGAACTGTATGTTTGGAACAACCTTTTCATCATGACTTGAGGTTCCAAATCAGATGTTTTCAGATCATCTCAAAACTTGTTCTTTCCTGCTTGTGGTTGTCACTTGTGCCAACCCGCTAATAAAAGCTTGTTTCATTTTAGTCATGTGCGTATTATCTTGATATATTGAAATTTAATCTGAAACTTATTTCACTTGCAGGTGATGTGCCACGCGTTGATGGGCAGCTGGCAGTTGCAAGGGCATTTGGAGACCGGAGCTTGAAGAAGCACCTCAGCTCTGAACCATATGTGATTGAGGAAACTATCGATGAAAATACCGATTTTTTAATTCTAGCAAGTGATGGCTTATGGAAGGTAATGCATATGAAACTCTTACAAACCATTTCTGAAGGATTTATGGTGTTACCTGATTCACAGCATGGTCTAGTCTATATCTAAGCTTAACTCTTCATTCAATGTTGTATGCATGTATGCACATGACTTTGCAAGTTTGCATACAATTTAACTGGGTCTTTTGTTATCAACACTATACTCTAGATCAGGCCATGAAGTTTGTGTTTACCGTTTTCAATGATGATTATAATGTGAGAATGGCGCATGTGCAGGTGATGTCCAACCAGGAGGCGGTCGACGAGATCAAGGATTGCAAGGACGCGCAGGCAGCTGCCAAGCACCTGACGGAGCAGGCCGTGAACCGGAAGAGCAAGGACGACATTTCAGTTATCGTCGTCAAGTTCCTGTGCTAGCACATCATCAGGTTAAATGGCCTCCCAATTGTATGCCGTGTTAAATGATCTTGTGCTTGCTGCTGTCAGACATTGTATTTAGCCTTCTTTGGTTTTGGGGACAAAACCGCACAAAGGGGGTCAAGGCTTGTAACATATTGTTGTTTGTTTAAGGCTCCAAATAAAGCATGGTACCACCATAGTAATTTCAGTTCGTGTATTTATATTCTGGTGCAGATGAGTTCATACTTTTTATAATTTTATTTATGGACTCCAGTAAAAATACTTGTTGAATGGGACTTCACAGTCTTTGATGCATATCTTTGACCACTCATTTCTTCTGAATTATATTCTTCAAGTCCTTCAAATTATATGATTTTGTAAGTATTTTTCCAATACAATTCTACACATGTAACTTACATGTTTTCAACTAAATCATTTTAGAAATATGGATGTCATAGGTTTTAAGGTTTGACTAAACCATGTTTTTAATACTCCTTTTTTGTGATTACCGTCCAGTTTCTAACATCCAAAACATATATGGCCATGTTCGCTTCTCTTATAATCCGTCTTTTTCAGCTTGTTTTTTCAGTAGGAACAGCGTTTTTCTCTCACAACAAATCAGCTGGAACAGTGTTTCGACTTATTTTTTCAGCGAAGCGAACGAAGCCTATAAATCCTAGAAGTTTATGGAGTGCGGACTCCATTAAGGGCGGCAGCACTAGCGCCTGGACGTTCGGATGAACCCCGCACGCTCGGACACCCGTGCCTGCTGCAACGTCCGCACATGCGCTTGCTGCACGCACAAGTAGGGCCCACCCGCGCCACTCCCCCACGCTTACCTGCTTCCCGCGGCCCTCCACGCCTGTTGCGCCGCTCCCCTCCATGCACGGTGCCCAGCAGCTACAGCAGACAGCTGCGGTAGGTGGCTCGAATTGCAACATGCACAACACCCCTGAAAAATACACTTGTTTGAACACATCCAAATCAAACAATTGCAACATACGTACGGAATAGCTGAAACATTCAAAACATGTCTCTGAGACATGCGAAAACACATAAAAACACTTGAAAAATAATTACAAACATCTGCAACATCCAGATAAAATATTTGTAACATATGTGTGTAACATATGCAACATATAGATAAACACACTTGCAACATACGTCTGAAAAAAGCAGATGAGACATTGGGAACTGACACTTTGCAACATACGTGTACAATCATTGTAAACATATGCATCATCTCGATCTACTTTTGCAACATCTGCATGAAACACTTGAAACATGCGCTTGCAACGTGTGGGGGGGGGGGGGCCAGGGCCGGGCAATTCCAGCCATCGGGGTTGGAGCTGGCGCTGCACGAGCACCACCACCACCACTGCTTGCAGCACCGTGCTTGCCTCGGTCGGGCGGGCGGCACGCGCGACGAGTGGGAGCAAGCGGCGCGGGATGGCGAGCGTGACGGGTGGGAGCGAGTGGCGCGGGATGGGCGCGCGGCAGCAGCGAGGCGGAGTGGGCGGGAGGCGTCCAGACGGGAAGGCCGCGGCTGGAGAAGGTCGCCGCGTTAGAGAAGGCCAGCGGCGGGTGGGCGGCGCGGTGGATCCGCCCGCGGTGGTCGCATGCGTGCGGCAGTGGGGAAAGGAAATGTCCCTTGTGTTTTTTTAGTTTTTTTAGAGAAACCGCGTCCTACTGAAGGTAGAGCGGAGAAGGCCTGTTGGACTGGATCGTTGTGCAGGCTAGGAATGAGCCGTCCAGATGAAACACGCCTGGATAGACGCCCGTGAGCATTATCGTTCTACTTTTTATACGCGAGTCCGCCGATTTCCATCCCATGGTTCATTTCACCACAACATTCTCACTCATATGAAACTTCATATAGCGCCTAGCATCCGCGCTCTCGCTAGTATGGTTCTCAGTTCTCACACTGCCGTGGTCGGCTGTGATTTTTGTTGCAGCGCCTAGACTGCAGCTACAAGGCATCAACCAGCAAGCACAATGGCGAAGAGAAAGTTCAAGCAACACAAGACTGCTGCGGCTGCAGCCGGATGTAGCTAGGCAAGTAGTCCTTCCGATCCGACCACCCGCAGGCCGCAGCTCGCGCATGGTTTGTCAGTTGTCACCGGACCCGTGAACCGTAGTCCGTAGGTACAGCTTCATATCCCCAGAGATAATAACCCTTCTCTAGTGAGATGAGCATCCTCCTCAATCCTAAACCTCAAACCCAAAGCCTAACGACAATTCAAGTAACTGCTGCCATGATAGTGTATTAGGTTTACAAGGGGAGAGGATCAGACAAGTAGCCACTGAGTAGACGGATTGACTGTAGCTCCATTCGTTAGTTATTTTTAATGGTGAAAAAAAAATGCTTACTCAAGTTCAGTACTGTATTCAAAGTGCATGCACAAACTGTATGATGCAATGTTGTGGGTGTATGTGGACCTGACCAGGCTGAAACTCTAGCGCAACCGGCTTTTTCCACGGCCCGGCCCGTCAAAATCCATGTACTGTAGTTGGCAAGGGACCACGCGCTGACGCCCCCGCCCCGCCACCGCGCCGCGCGGTATCACAGTTCGGCGGCGCCCGGGCACGGCACGTCGTAAAACCCTAGAAAAACACTTGCTCGCCCCAAAAACTTTTCCTCCTTCCCCTTTCCACCGCGCCGGCGAGCCGAAGCAACGCGGAGCTAAGGATGCCGCGGACCACCGTGGTGGAGAGCCCCGGCTGCCCGCCACTCCGCGCCATCACCACCGACATCCTCGGCCTCGTCAAAGGTAGCCCGCGACCCTTCCCCCCTCCCCTCCGCCGCTTGCCCCCTCGTCCTCTTCGCGCTGCTATGTAGCACTGACTCTACCCGTTTCCCCGCCGGTTGCAGTCGTCGAGGCCCACGCGAAGCCGGCGGGCGCTGCCAAGGTCGTCGAGACGTGGGGCGCGCCCGACGCCTCCCGCGCCATCGTCGCTGCCTCTCTCGCCGATCGTGCCGCCGACCCCGTGAGCATCCCTTCCCGTGCCTCCTTGCGGACTGAGGCTTTATTATCAGATTCATTGGTAAAATCAAGGCGTGCATCTAATTTGCGTTTATGTGCCGCTCTTCTGCAGGTCTTGGCTGTGGCGAGGAAGAACGGCGTGGTGAGTAGCCGCTGCTCCTAGAATTGAGGCGCTCATTGCCTGCTGTGCCCAATAGTGTGTGATTTAGGTGATTTCGTGTAGGTTGAGTTGCTGAATCCCTTGAATGGGGATGCTCTGGCTGCTGTCAAGACCGTGGGGCCAGCACCAAATGATGGTGGCGCTGAAGGTGATCCCCTCGCCGCATTGCACCTTTTCACAAGGCAGGCTTCAGACTCGATGTAAATTTTCATCCTGCAATTGTTCCACCTACTGTCATTCTAGGTTCTTAGTTCATGCTATTAGCTGGTGGCTGAGTTATATTGACCCAATTGTGCATTGCAGCTTAGGAACGTTTCTTGCCTGCTCGGAGCAGGGGAAAGCTTCTATAAGGTCCATCACGAAAGAAAATGCAGCTTCGGGCTCAGATGTTGGGCCATCAGCCACATGGGACGTGTGCAGTGGGGCCAATGTGCAATTTTGCTCAGTTGATCATGGCGAAAGCTATGTGATGTTTGGAGGGTGAGTTTAAAGAACCTGAAACAGGGTTTATCTGCTTTAGTTCAAAATTTGCATTTGAAACATTGTTGCCTTTGTTCAGCATTTTTGCTATTTGACATGAAAATCTGTAAGCAAATTTTAACTTCCAGAAATAATGGCTCCATTTGTTGTAGGAAAGGTATAGAAGTGAACTTGTGGGATATCACATCTTGTAGTAAGACATGGTCTGCTAAATCTGTAAGCACTCATTGACTGACTTTGTTTATTTCTCTCTGATACTAATACAGAAGACCTTCATCCTTTATTAAATGGTTTTCTTTCTTTGTTTCATCCGAAGCCCCGAGCAAACAGTCTTGGTATATTCGCTCGACCTTGGTTCACTGCTGGAACCTTCTTGTGCAAGGATGATCATCGTAAAATTGTAGCCTGTACAAATAATCATCAGGTAGTGTAAACTGATGTCTGCATCTCTTGCTATGGCAAGGAAAAACTCCCAAGAGATTGAACATATTTTGATCAAATAAATTATCATGTATCTTAGCCTATGCCAACTTGTTTGGGACTGACAGGTTTTGTTGTTGTTGTAAATTATCATGTGCCTGAACTGCAAGGATGCTAGTTTCTGCTTCGAAGTTCATGTGTGTTGGTTTAAATGCATGATATTTTTCAAGTTGTGTATCTAATATGCCAAGCTAAGAACTTGCCCAAAGCCATACTGCAAATGGAACAGGCCTACAGATAGCTAACATCCTTCTTACTTTTATCCGTGCTTTGCATAAAATGGTTAACCAGGTCCTCGCATCAACCTTTACAACACACTTGGTGACTCAGGCATCTGTTAACTGACTGGGGGGTTATACTGTATTCTGTCGTAGCTTATATAGACTAAAAGGCAATTTATTGCACTTATGTCATTACGGTCTTGTAGGCAGTAGGTTAGCAAGGCATGTTCATGTAAAGACACTGGTATACCTCCGTATTTTGCTAATGCAATGATGATGATACTGAGCATTTTTATGCGAATGGCGTTTACCTTTTTTCAGGTCCGCTTGTATGATACTGCATTGCAAAGAAGACCTGCCATCTCTGTTGATTTCAGGGAGTCACCAATCAAGGCAGTTGCTGCTGATCCGAATGGGCATGATGTCTATATTGGCACAGGAACAGGGGATCTTGCTTCCTTTGACATGAGAACAGGTATGGTGTGCTGGCATGCTGCTATATGTTATCCTCTTCTTAAACACAGAATTGAAAACTTGATCATATGATACATTCTTTAGGATGTTGTTAGTTCCTTTTTTTTGTAATGTTGGATGGTTTTAATTGGCAATGCACCTTCTGTTCCACTGTTGGTACCTTTTTTTCTCCAGCTAGCCAGTAATCTGCAGCTAAAGTGGTATTACAACTAAATCAATGCTGACCTACATTTGTATTGATAGGAATACACATTGACACATTGTGGGCAGGCTGAACATGGGCTATGATAATTTATATAAAGCTGTTGTTTAGATGGTAGTTAAGGATAGAAAATAGGTTATCAGTAACACTGTAACAGGAAGAGAATGGTTTGATATATGTAACTTGCACAGGTTCACAGATACCCTCATGTTTGTGCTGTTGAAAGAATCACATATTCACATGTGCAAGCGATGATGAGCTACCATTTGATAGCTTTATTATCACTATTATTATTTTGATTTTTCTTTGTTACTAAAATTGCAAAATCAATATTTTCCCCCTTTTTTCAGGGAAATTGCTGGGATGCTATATTGGCAAATGCAGTGGAAGTATTAGATCTATTGTTAGGCATCCAGAGCTACCTTTGATAGCATCTTGCGGTGAGGCTACCTCTAGAAAGGCTCATTTCTTTCTACTGGGATGCCTGTTTCACTTGGCATTCGAGATAGTTTCTGTTACGAATTAAAACATCAAGTTTCAGAATTATGGATAACTCGGGAAATGTTTGTCTTTGTAGGACTGGATAGCTACTTACGTATCTGGGACACAAACACAAGACAGTTGCTATCCGCTGTAAGTTCAAGAACTGCTGAGTGCTGACATACCATTCAAGCATATCTTGGAGTTAATTTTGTTTTACTGCATTGCGATCTAATTCTGGGCCTCCATTTTATTTGACAAAACAAAATGTAGTAACTTGGTCACTGACAGTTGATAGTATACTTGTTTCAAACTTTTACTTCAATGTAAATGAATTATTTCTAATATATTTGAGCTATTTCCATTATTAACTAGTTGTCTTGTTCTCGTGCAGGTCTTTCTGAAGCAGCATCTTACAACTGTGGTCCTTGATTCACATTTTTCTGTTGAAGGTTATTATCTATCCACAACAGTTATCACTGCTCACCAATTGTTTCTTGTTTGTAGTTTCAAATGCATTTTCTTAGTTTAGAAGATTAGAAGAAGTTAAACTATAGGCAATGTTTAACAATCACATATCCTGAATAACATGGTGGTTGAGATGGCAGCCCCCCCTTTTGCCACTAGAACCATTTTAGCCTTGTAGACCTGAAAATGGCATTACTCATAAATCCCATTTCCTCCAAGGACATCTACGTGGTCCTATGCTAACACTATTATTGCCATAGAGCCTGGAGAGACGAAATCCAAGCAACTGGAGTCTTCAGTGGAGGCTGAGGCTGAAGTCCCGAAAGAAAAGAAGAAGAAAAAGAGTAAGACAATTACGGAGGATGAGACTGAGGCTCAAGTACGAAAAGAAAAGAAGAAAAAGAAGAGTAAAACAATTGAAGAGGACGAAGAACAAGTTAGAGTGGTCGACCATAGCGATATTAATGGTGAAATATATGCCAGAAAAGAAAAGAAGAAAAAGAAGAGTAGAACTATTGAAGGGGACGAGGAGCGAGACAGCGATGGTGAAATGTGCAGTCCCAAGCGAAGAAAATCAGGAGAAAGAAGCAACTGCCTGAAGAAGAGCAAGAAACAGCTGGTCGCCTAGAACAAGTATCATTTATCTCATTACCTGTCTTTTACTTGATTTTGCAGAATTACACAATTTTGTGTTGTAGTTTGTTTGGAACAGTGTATCCCTTTTGAAACCCTGCAAGGAATTTCACTGTCCATTCTTTGAGATATATATATTTTTGGGTCTGTCTACATATCTGTTGACAGATTCTTAAACAAAAAATCTGTCAAATTTTTGACAAATCAACAGCTGACACATCAGCCAAGAAAAATGACAGATTTTTGTATTGCAAATCTGTCAGATTTGCACAACACTGTTACACAGTAGACAAAAGATCCAAAACCCGTTATCTTTCAACAAATGCCGCAGAATTCAAACAAAGATACCCTTTCAGACCGATCTGTCTTCTTGGCATTTCAAGCATGTACACGTGAACCCGTAATCTGCAAGCTGCAAACCTGCCTCTCCTCGTGGTGGGCTTCTTCGATGTAGGAGATGGTAATCTGGAATGGTCATTGTCAGATTGGTAGGATAGCATGTCTACAGAATATAGCATAAAACCACCAGAAAGTTTTAACTTAATAAGAACACTGCAGAGTTCAGCAAACATTTCACAAGCTACATCAAGCTGTATAACCTGGAGGCAATTCTCACATGTACAGAAATGGCACAATACCTGCATTTATATCGTTCATCGCTTTGAGAACAGCAACGTCAGGGATGATATCAACCATGAGAATGTGCTCAATGCTGTAACCATAATCTGCCATCACCTGGACAGCAGCAAGAGTTTATTGAATTTGCCAGGACAGACATAGAACAGCCATATGTGGTAGGGCATACAAGAAAAGGTAGAACATTGGAATACTCTCTCAAGAGATGACATAACCTCAGACTACTAGACATTGCCAATAATACAGAGGAAACAATGTGCTGAAGACAAAACGAAACAATAGCAATAGAATCGGACATAGGCTAAATATCAACCAGACAAGATTCTGATTTCATCGGAAACAAATATGGTGTCAAAACAGATAAGCATGTTGGTTGTCTATGGACCGTTACAGTACTTGTCACACAACCAAGTTCATCAAATAGTTATGAAACTCCTTTTAATACACATGCTAAAACCAATACAGGAAATAAAGAGGTCCACAGGCAACAAAACAGCATGTTTAGGATGTACTGAACCAAAGCTAAACTGTAGGGATACACATAGGGCAAACCAGAAAGGACTGCAGTAATCACTAAATAGATTGCTAATCAAAAGCAGAGTATATGCAGAATGGTTAACTCGTTAAAATTATCACCACGGCAATGGCCATAAGTGTCACTATAGTTGCAAGCAGAATCATTCATTTGTAGCCAATCCCCTACCAGTATTTAAAACAGGCCTCTAAATTACCTTTTCAAGCTCCTGCAGTACAGCTTTGGCCCACATCATTCTTCTGCTCAAAGAGATCATCCAGATTCATTATTGGTACAATGGCCCGAACAACTATTTTTCATAAAAGTACAAGTTTCAGGTTATATTTGAGAGAAACTGTACAAAACCAACAAAGCTCGATGCTAATAATTCACCATCAAAGACGTAGGCCTGAATTTGCTGTTGGGGATTTTGCAACTCATAGAATGCATCATCTGCATTTTTCTTGACAACGCGGTATTGAATTGTGCAGATCAGTTGGACAAAGATGTTATCCTGCAAAGGAAAAAGGATGCCACCAATTGTTTCAACAAGAAAACAAGCAACAAGTACCATAGGCAAAGAATATTTCACTTCATTGCAAAGGAACTAGAGACAGATTCAGACCATCAACCCCTCAAAACCAATCACCCCATGAACCTACAACTTAAACTAACCTGGCATTTGACTTGTATACCACCAGATTTAATAGCACCAAACTTGCTAAACTCCTGTTCAACCATTTCAAACAGTTGCTTCAAAAGGAAAGTTCTTAACAAAAATTGAGTACCCCAGGTTCTGCAAAACAAGGTGTTACAATTCAGAATAAACCCCATTGTTTTCTTCGGTCCATTCAGATATGATCACAAATAGGTATCCTCCAAAATACGCCTTGTATGCCCCGTAATAAGACTAACTAGTATGCTAGAAGAAAATCTTGAGTGCAGTTTCGACCTACTTACTGACGACAATGGTCAAATCATCTCTCTCTTCATGAGGATTCTCAGTGGCTTATTCATGAACTTGCGGGTAATCTCAAGGGCCTCAGGAGGCATGGTAGCAGAGAAAAGACTCCAACCTGAATCTTGGCTGGGGGAAGCTGGAAGATATCGTGCATCTGCATTTCACCAAAGCATAAATCAATCAGACAAAGACACAAACACAGAAACACATGCACCCACACACACAGACGCACTCACACTCTCACCAAAGACAGCACCCACCCATCCACACACCCAAACACACAGACACACACACACATAGACACACACAAACTGAGGGAGAGAAAGAAAGATAAGCACACACACACAAAGAGAGAGAGAGAGAGACACACACACACACACAATAACCCACACACACACACACAAAAACCCACACACACAGAAAGAGAGAGACACACACCAGCAGCGCTGCATTTGCTACTACTGCTGATCAATAGCAGCTCAATCAACAGCAACAACTAAAATACAACCCAGAAGAAAAAAAATAGCTTTGGGGCCCTCAAAAGAAAAGAAAAAATACCACACACAAACCAGCAGCTGTCAAAGACACTGCACCCACAAACACAGACACACACCCACACCAAAAAAAAGCAAAAAAAAAACAAACACAGAGAGAGAGAGGGACACACACAGACACAGAGATAGAGAGAGACACACACAGACACAGAGATAGAGAGAGACACACACGCACGCACGTAGACACAGAAAAATATATATAGAGAGAGTGAGAGACGCAGACACAGATATATAGAGAGAAAGACTCAAAAAGGCAAATGACAAAAAAAAAAGGCAAAAACATAACACAACTCTGAAAAATACAGCTAATGCCAAAAGAAAAAGAGAAAAAAAAGGAAAATAAAATAAAAAAGGTAAAAAAACAGAGCAAACACACACACACACAAAAAAACCGACACACACGGACACACACACATAAACAGAGGGGGAGAGAGATAGAGAGACACAAAAAGACACACATGCACCCACACAAACAAAGAACACACAGACAGACACACTCAGAAGGCAAAGGACAAAAAAGAACCACAGCTAAAAAAAACCACCTTCTAAGACACACATGCACCCAAACACACAAAGAACCCACACACACACAAACTCAATATGCCTACAACAACAATCTGTGCTTGATGTTCCATGTAATAGTGTGACAATGACTACAGGATGAATTTGCAGGTCCAAGCAATTCAGGGAGCAGAATAGTCACTCTTGATTATTTAGGAACAATTCTGCACTCCTAAAAACATCAGAACTATTAGCTGCATAGAGATGAAGCAAAACCTTTGAGTAGATAAACATGTCAAATCATCTCAAGTCCCATAAAATATACTATTAATAATAATACCATATAACTTCATATGTACTGAGCAAGAAAAATATACTGAATCAGCATACTAGGAACAACTGATTCGACATACTTGTGCTGAAGAAGCATATTGCCCAGAAAAGAAAAATGTACATGCAAGTAGTTGAAATTTTTTCACATAGACAATATCACAAGAATGAGACCACACAGACAATATCACTAGAATGAGACGTGAAGAAAGTAGACAGTGACCCAGTATGAGAAGCAATGTCCTAAGAAAGTAGAAGGAACAAATAGAAAGAGACAACAAAGAGGAGTAGATCTTAAGGACGTGCAAACAATGGAGGAGAAATTGTTCAATGAGAAATAGATAAGCAAAAATAAGTGCAGCAATACAAAAAAACGTGGTAGGCCCATGAAAGCGAGCAAAAGAGAAGAAATGTAGAAATTAGAAAAGTCCTAGTCACGAATGGAACAACCAGAGCGACAAGCAAATTCCCAATTAACTAATGAAACATCGTTACACACCGCACCCAATGATTTGTTTGCTCCAATTTGAACTACTTAAACTGCTATCTCTGCTGGCCTGCACAAATCCCACCGCAACTTGGACATCGCCAGAAGCTCAAATCTTAGAAACATAATCCCAAACCGTTGCCAAGCAACCCAACAGCTTGTATGAGAGCTACAGCACAATAGGCCGATATAGAGCTCCGGAGAACCTAAGAGCAGTTCAATGAATTGTTCGGCAACCCCTCCATAAAGTCTAGAATCAATAAACAAGCATACTATAGCCAGTATGGGCAAACCTGATCAGAGTTATTTATTTAAAAAAAACTAACAAAAATGATGTAGTGTCAGGAATCAATTCAGCGAGATCATTTTTTGTGGGTGATTTCTTGTCATCTAAAATTGGAAGTAGCTAAGCCAGTAAGTTTTCATGTTTCCCTGATTCAGCACATCATAAAGTGAACTTAATTGCATTAGCTCCAGGTCTCACTATTTCAGAGCATATCGAATTTAAGTGCAAACAATGCAGTGCTCACACATTAGTACATTACTGACTTAGGAGTATATGCTTACAGAGTGCACATCTAAATTCCCAGTACAACCAATTGGAGCTCCAGAGAAGAAAAATTCCTCAGAACAAGAAAGCAACCAAATCGCCCAAACCCGAGGTCATCACACAGAGTTCCTCGCCATCCGTCGGCTACCGAAAAACCAACACAAAATAGAACATCTCGAGCTAGATCTACTGCGCATCCACCACGACCGTGACCATCACCGCGCACAGAAACCAGTAGCACCTCAAACAAAAAACAAAATCGCAAAAAAAAAAAAAAAAAAACAACAACATGCGAAGGCAGAGGGGAGCGGCGGGCCAAGACAGCAACTCACCAACAGCTCGCCACAGCTCGGTGGAACGACTGCCGAAGTCCGCTCGCCGGCGCCACAGCTCGGTGGAATGGCCGCCGAAGTCCGACCACCGCTCGCCGGCGGCCCACCCACAGCCGGCCACAGCTCAGCGCAGCAGCAGCCGAATAGCCTGGCGACTGGCTCGGCGCAAGCGAGCGGAAGAGACGCAGAAGAGCGGTGCGGTGCGGTGCGGCGCGGCACAAGTGAAGCGGCGGCGAGGGCCTTGCGCCCACCGCCTGCGCCGGCGCGCGTGCGAGAAACCGACGGGCGCGGGTTTGCGGGTTTCAAAAGCGGACCGTTAGCGTGGCGGACCCGTCAGTGAACCCAAACAGCCGCACGAATCTCAAAGCAAAATCAACGGTCTAGAATTTGACAGATAAATAACAACAAACCAGCCAACCGTCTGGCTGTTCGTTTGGCTTTGGTTTGTCGTAAACGATCGTAAATTTCCAGTCGGAATAATATTTTTCTCTCACATAAACCAGCCAGCAATACTTCTTTATGAATCAGCCAACCGAACAGGCTGAGTATTTATCAACGGCCTAGAATTTCACAGCCTGTTCGCTTGTTGGTTTCAGTCAGGACTTATCAGCCAGCCAACCGTGTTTTTCTCTCCCAACAAACTAGCACCAGCTGGGCTTATCAGCCCAGAAACCAACCAGCGAACAGACAGAAAATCTATTGATAGATATATAGCATAAATCTATATTTTTTGAATGGTCGGATATGCGTCACTAGTGGCAGCCTGTTCGTTTGGCTGTGACTTGTCGTAAACGATCATAAATTTTCAGCCGGAACAGTATTCTTCTCTCACACAAACCAAAGAGCAGTACTTTTTCATGAACCAGCAACGATACGAACCAGCCAACCGAACAGGCCGTGGATTGCCACCTGAGACAAATATCCTTCTGTGCTACCTCTGTTAGGAACCAAGTTTAGGAATTGAAATTGAAGTCAGACTGCCCCCAAAAGACCACGAATGCCCCTCGTATCACCTATCGACTGTATCTCTTATTCTCTTCAGCTATGTGTGGGCAACTTTCTAGGGGCAGATCCGCTGCCGATTCTTTCTGGTTGGCTGCCGAGCGTCTTCCGCTATTGTGCTGCTACCCCCTGACAAGAGATAGGGTCCGGGGTTCGGGCTGGGTATGGTTCGGCCGGCGTAGGGGTGTGGCTGGCTTGAAGCCTTCTGGAGTGGTAGCATGTCCGGTGGGAACGTGCCGTCATATGAACCCGCCCCTGTTTTTTATTCTTACATTCTTTGATTCACATGCTATGTATTTCACTATTTCTGGAGTCTTCTGACAATGAGGATGTTTCAGATCTAACTGAATATTCCATTCACTATTGTGGGGGATAGACCCCCGGGTACCACAAGATGGTACATGGGCCGCACCATCCGAGGTGGCCCGGCCCGTGAGATCAAGACGTGCACGGCGCTGCTTGGCGTGCACCGCAAGACATTGTAATAGTACCAAATAGGATACTTTACTTGTAACCTTGTCCCTTCGGAGTATATAAGGAGGGGCAAGGGTCCCCTAGAGGACAGATCCATAGAGATCATACAGTATACATCTCAATACAATACACCAAAGACACAGGACGTAGGGTATTACGTCGACCAGGCGGCCCGAACCTGTCTAAATCGCTGTCTCTGCGCCTTGTGTCATCATCTGGTTCCTGATTACGCGCACCGTCTACCGATAATCTACCACCACGGGCACCCCCCTCGGTGGACTGCCGACCATATTTCGTCGACAGTGGCGCGCCAGGTAGGGGGTGTGCGCTTGATCCATGGCGAGCCAGATGGACTTCAAATCAACAACGCGTTCTCGTCGTCAATCTCGTGGAGATCCATCCCGGTCCACGACGACGATTCATCGCTGCTACACCAGCCCCTGCGACTGCAGATCCGATCTCGGAACCACCTCCGAGGTCGTTTTCACCAACGACTCACCGCCGATGCTCTCGTCGGCCCTCATCGATGACTAGCCGCCGCTGCTCTGGTTGGCCCTCGTCGACGACTCGCCGTTGCTGCTCTCGTCAGCCCTCGCCGACCACTCGCCGTCGCTGCCCTCATCAGCCTTCGCCGACGTCCCTCGCCGTCGACTCGTCGTCACCGCTCGGCGGCCTTCGCCGATATCCCTCGCCGACCACTCGCCATTGCTGCCCTCATCAGCCTTCGCCGATGTCCCTCGCCATCGACTCGTCGTCACCGCTCGACGGCCTTCGCCGATATCCTTCGCCGACGTCCCTCGCCGTCGATTCATCGTCACCGCTCGACGGCCTTCGCCGACATCCTTCGCCGACGTCCCTCGCCGTCGACTCGTCGTCACCGCTCGACGGCCTTCGCCGACATCCTTCGCCGACGTCCCTCGCCGTCGACTCGTCATCACCGCTCGGCGGCCTTCGCTGACATCGTTCGCCGACGTCCCTCGCCGTTGACTCGTCGTCACTGCTCGGCGGCCTTCGCCGATATCCTTCGCCGACGTCCCTCGCCGTCGATTCATCGTCACCGCTCGACGGCCTTCGCCGATGTCCCTCGCCGTCGACTCGTCGTCACCGCTCGATGGCCTCCGCCGAGCTCCGACCACCAGACCACGTCGACCACGTCCCGAGCAGCTCCGCCGAGCTCCGACCACGTCGACCACCAGACCACGTCGAAAACATCCCGAGCGGCTCCACCGAGCTTCGACCACCAGACCACGTCGCAATGATGATCGCCGCGAAGAACGGCGCTACGACAATCGCGACCACAGTCATGACGACAGGTCGAAAAGCTTGAGGACCGGACGACTTCATCACCACCGACCAGATTTCTATCCAAAGATAAGTACACTTCTAATATTTATATTCAATATAATTTTCATTACGACGTTTCTCCACAACGTCCTCGTCATGATTATTCTTTAAATAACGTTTGTCCATGTATACCATCTTAAATATAACATACATCTATACCTAATGCAAATCCTCGACCAGTCACGTTGACGCTCGAACGCCTCCAGAGACAGCCCTGTCTCCGGCTTCTCCCTACACGTGCATGAGCGTCTGCCCTCTGCGTTATGGGTGGTCGGCAGCGGCTCCTTAGCGACGCTTTGTTCTTCCTACACGTGCACGGGCTCCGCGCCCCGCGTTATGGTTCACGGGCTAGCTAGGGCTGGAGACTCAGCTACATACTAACTGGTCGGACGATTTATATTAAGTATAAACACAAACTTCGTATTAACACTGATGTTTACAAAGCACCAACTGCTTTATCACATCATGCTCATTTGCAAATGACTGCTGAGCGTCATACGCTATTTCTTCACCGCTGATTTTTTCTCCATAATTTATTATTTTGTACATCATGTACTACCATTCTACGTATTTATCTACAGGAATTTTGAGCTATGCTCGGGGACTTCGTTGCTCGCCTCTCGACCTACGCTCGGGGACTGCCTCGATCACTCTCCGACCACGGCTCGGGGACTTCGTCGCTCGCTCCTCGACCTACGCTCGGCGACTGCCTCGATCACTCTCCGACCACGGCTCGGGGACTTCGTCGCTCGCTCCTCGACCTGTGCTTGGGGACTGCCTCGATCACTCTCCGACCACGGCTCGGGGACTTCGTCGCTCGCTCCTCGACCTGTGCTCGGGGACTGCCTCGACCGCTCTCCGACCACGGCTCGGGGACTTCGTCGCTCGCTCCTCGACCTGTGCTCAGGGACTGCCTCGATCGCTCTCTGACCACGGCTCGAGGACTTCGTCGCTCATCCTCGACCTGTGCTCGGGGACTGCCTCGACCACTCTCCGACCACGGCTCGGGGACTTTGCGTCTTGACTACATGTGACTGGCAACTCGCATACAGTTGGGATATTTTTTCTCACTTGGACCTTGCTACAAGGCTCATACCTCGCCTTCCAGCAAGCTCGGGGACTACATCGGTACGATGCACCTGCCGGTGCATCTCGTATCGCCTGTATGACGATTGGGTTCTCAACTTAACTGGGAATTCTTTTTAGACCCTGGCACCACGTGCCTACGTCACCTACCACCAGGCTCGGGGACTAAGTGGGCACACTTCACCTTGCGGTGAATGTGCTTGTTTTTCGACCACTACGCCTCTGATGATCAAAGATGCTACGCTTCAAGACGCACTTACATTTCTTTTCAGAAATACAAGTGGGCACACTTCCCGGGACGGAAATCTTTTTCTTTCTTCTTAAGAGCACCATACATTCTTCGGACAACCTACTTCTCCGGCGACAACGGTGGTCGGAGATGTCAAGAACTCAAGCCTCACTGTTCGGAGAAGGTTAAAATGGTGTGTCGCATCAGAATACATGGCGCTCGGGGACTAGCTGTGGGGGATAGACCCCCGGGTACCACAAGATGGTACATGGGCCGCACCATCCGAGGTGGCCCGGCCCGTGAGATCAAGACGTGCACGGCGCTGCTTGGCGTGCACCGCAAGACATTGTAATAGTACCAAATAGGATACTTTACTTGTAACCTTGTCTCTTCAGAGTATATAAGGAGGGGCAAGGGTCCCCTAGAGGACAGATCCATAGAGATCATACAGTATACATCTCAATACAATACACCAAAGACACAGGACGTAGGGTATTACGTCGACCAGGCGGCCCGAACCTGTCTAAATCGCTGTCTCTGCGCCTTGTGTCATCATCTGGTTCCTGATTACGCGCACCGTCTACCGATAATCTACCACCACGGGCACCCCCTCGGTGGACTGCCGACCATATTTCGTCGACAACTATGCAATCCACTCCTGCAAAATATAAATCGCCGGAAAACAATCAAGATGGAACACATGTTGGGTAAAAGCCATTTCCAAGGGACAGGGAGACTGGGAGATCAAAGATAATCTTCAATATGAGTTCCTTTGATGCTTCACCAACCAACTCTATAAACAGCATCCATATGAACATTTGCTCACCTATAGACTATTAACTTAACTCTATATGACATGTGGTGGAAGATCATGGCAATCTCATCACAGCAATCATGCGGCGGAAGCCAAGCCAAAACAGTTTCGCTGCCCACTTGCCAACGAGGATCGTGAATCATGTGACTGCCAAACAACCAATCTGCGTGGGATAACTTGCAGTTGCAGGATGGAGCAGCTTCAGATCGTTGTCCCAGGCGTCGGCTGAGTCAGCACCACTGGTCTCGGTTTCGGGGAGGAATTCATCGAAATCGGCCAGGGATTTCAGCTTGCTGCTCAGTGAAGCTATCGTCTTCTGGCAGTCGGCCAGTTTCCCTGCAGCCTTGGCCAGCTCTGTCTCCTGTAAAAAAGTGTAGGATTTCATGAGTAACAAATCTACCAATCACCACCAGGATCTACCGCAAACAATAAGACAAGATGAATGGTAACGAAGTGCCAATTTTGTTCCATGGAATGGAAGTTACCTTTCTGATCTGAAGATCTTTGACTGCCACAGATTTCACTGGTTGATGTCCCAGAAGGGATCTGCAGGAGATCTGTTCCTCCATCTTCTGACATTTTACCACAAGCTCGGATGACTGTGCCCTCTCTTTATGGATCTGTTCCTCCAGCAAACTCATCTTCCCACGTAATTCCTCGGCTCCCTTCTCTCTGAGCTCGAACCGACTAGCCAGCTCTTTCTTCTCAGTTTCAGAAGCACCCAATGCAGATATGTAAGCTGATGACAGGTTCTTCTGGCTCTCCAGCATCTTCTGCAACAGGCTTATATCCTCCTTCAAGCTGCTGATTTCAGCGTGCCTCGACTGAAGCTGAGACTCTAATTCCACCGTCACTGGCCTCTGTTTCTCAATTACATCCTCGAGCTTTTTAACCTTCTCATTGAGCTCAACGATCTGTGAGTTCGAAGACTCCAGCTGGGATCTAAGCTCCTCCAGTTCTTGGCACCGCATTGCCAGTGCAGCAGACGACGCTTTCTCTTCCTCGACTCGCAGTTTCAAGCTACTAGCCTTCTTTTGCAGCAAAGCGATTTCCTCGCGTGCAGACTCCAGCTCGAGCTCGACGCCCTTCTTCTTTGCTTCCAGAGCATCAATGCCATGGCATTTCGTCGCCAGCCGGATCGACAAGGCCTTCTCCACCTCCAGTTTCCTCTCCATCAGGGTGATCTTGTCGCTGAGCTTCTTGGCTTCGGACCGTGACATCTCCAGCTGAGCGCTCAACTCCCTCTTCTCTGCCCCCAGCGCCTCCATGTCCTGGTACTTGGCTGCGAGCTCAAGCGTCAGCGCCTTCTCAGACTCGAGCCGTTCCTCCAGAATGCGCCCCTTGTCTAGCAAGCCCGCGATCTCGGCATGGGCGAGCTCGAGCTTGCCCTCGAGCTCTCCTCTCTTCGCCTCAGCAGCCTCCACCTCGGCCTCCATGGCGTGTTTCTCGCCATTGGCAAGGTTCAGCTGCCGCTGCAGCTGAGCTGATCTCTCCTCTGCCACCATTACCCGGTGGCGGCAAGTCCTCAGCTCGCGCTGAGCCTCGTGCAGCGCCTTCTCCCGCTCGGCCTTATCGGCTGCCAGCTTCCTGACCTTCTCCTCGAGCCTCGCCAGCTGCCCGCTCGCGTCCTCGACTGCGTCGCCTTTCGACAAGCCGTTCGCGGAGGCGAGCTTCTCCATCTCGAGGAAGTCGTCCATGACGCCGATGTCCGCGGTCGCGAGGCTCGCGGTCCTGGTGCTTGCGCCGCTCTTGTCGTTCCTGAACTGGTCGAGCTCGGTGATGAGGGCCGAGGCCCATGAGTCGGAGCAGTCCGACTGGCAGTCCGTGACCGACTCGGCGCCGGCCGAGCTCGGAGAACGTCTGAGCTCGACGTTGACGGCGGGCCTCCGTGCCGCGGCCTGCAGCCTCCTGCACTCAGCTTGGAGCTTGGCCACCTTCTTGATGCCCTCCAGCTGCTGCTTGCTCGCTGTCTCCGCCGCCCGCCGGTTGAGCTCCTTCTCGATCGTCCTGAGCTCCAGCTCCTCTGTCTTGGCGAGCAGCTGCACCCTCAGCGCCGAGTTCTCCTTCTCCAGTGCGACGAGCCTGGAACCGGTGTCGCCGTCGGTGGCGGCCATCGAGCGCTCGGACTTGGCCTCCAGCCTCGCCGTGAGCTCGACAATGCGCAGCTCGAGGTCGGCCTTGTGGGACTCCCACTGCCGCGCTTGCTGTGCCAGCGCGTCCTGCACCGTCTGGTCCTGCTCGTCCTTGGCGCGCCGGAGCTGCCGGACGCATTCCTTGAGGGCGCCGTCCAGGTGGACGAGCCGGTCGTCCAGCGCAGAGTTCTTGGCCGTTGCAGCGTTCAGCTGCGCCTTCAGTGACGCGATCTCCTTCTCGGACTTCTCCCATCCTAAGTACAAAGGAATACAGTTAAAGATTTGTCTGAACTTTTTATGTTCAGAAACCTCAAATGCCTGATCCTTCACTGTTATATCAGAGGGACCGTACCTAGAACAGCCTCCTCTGCAACCTTGGAATGCTGCTTCACGAGATCATCCTTCGCACGGATATCCAGAACTACGGATGACAGCCTCTCACTCAACACCTTCACCTTCACATTGTTGTCGTCCTCCAATTCCTTCGATGTGATCTCCGGCGACCGAGTCGAATTTGGAGAGCTCTTGGCAGTATCCTGATCAAGAAGCCAAAACCGTCAAATATCCTGCAGATTAGCTTGCTTATTTTGCAGCAACTAGAGAAAAAGAATGCGACCCATCTCAAACTTCAGTCACTACTATGAATTATCTTTCATAAGATTTGAAATACTATTACACAAACAGTGAGATGGTTGAAAGATTTGAAGTTTCAGTAAATGCAATAGGGATCGTCAACTGGAAGCACTAGAAAGTTTTGCCAGAATCTATTGCTGTCAGGGCACAAACACCGTCGCATCGATGTGCACGGCAGGATACTTTCGCGGGACCATGTTAGCCTGCCTACAGGGTACAGGCTAAAGGCTGTCAGTCACAACTTTCAGCACAGCACAACTCCATAAATCCCAATTACTCTGGGAGTAACTTCTAAACAGCAGGACTCGCGGTACCTGGTAAGTGTTGAAAAAAAAAAACGATTGACATTACCATGGAGACTGCAGACAGAGAAGGCCAGCTCCGGTCAAAGATGAGGAGCAACGGCACCAAGGTACTCGGTCATGCACCGCCCAGCACAGGACCAGAGCTGGGAGAACGAGAGAGGGGCATCTTGATTGCTCTGTGCCAGCACGCAGCAGCAACAGGATGAGCCATTTGGGTTTGTGTACCACGGGCATGTAGCAGTGCAGCTGCAGCACATGGAAGAATCGGACGAACGGCCAACCAACCAAGACCAAGAGACGCATCCAGCTACGCGTAGCCATGATGTTGTTAGAGGAAAAGCGAGTCCCAACCAACACCCACATCCTCAATTCCTCATTGTCCATGGGCAGGCAGGGCCGGCAATGGCCAGGCCAGGTAGGGCTTGCCCTGCCGAGCCGGGCCTACCTTGGTATGGATATGGAAACCACCAGGACAGCACTGCCGGTCTCGTCCTCTACCCCCCATAACCCTTATCAGTGGCCTAATGGATGATGGAATTCTCACGTGACCATGAACAGAGGGATCTGGTAAGCATTGTAGCTTTGCTGCCCACCACAGCAATGCATGCTGGGGGGAAGGATGAGAAACTGAATCTTGCTGGCCCTAAATGCCATGTGGGCATGTAGATGATGAGTACGGTCGGTGTGCCTTTGCCCAAATGATTGATTTGCTGTTAGAAGGTCTACGGCTAACGCTGTATTTCGCGCAACGATCCTGTTTTTGGCAGGCAAGAAGTTAAGCCTATATATACAGAATTGCTGAAACATCTGAAGGTACAGTACAATACAAACAAGGGTCCCTATACTGCCACAGCATCCGAATTTAGGGCCCGGAACAGCAAGGAATTTGTCCTGTCAGTCGGAAATCCCAGTCTAGCTGTGTTGGAGCTTTGGATTTTTGGAGACTTTGTGTGTTGCAACTTGGTGAATGGTGATAGATTAGCAGGGCTACAGAGGCCCAGCAGATCTGGCACTGGATGAAATGAAGCCTCACATGCACTGCACATGCTACATGACCTGTTAACTGAAGGACTCGACTGGGAAAGTCAAATGAACGCCCTGCACTGCAATGCTTGCTTGTGGTTCACTCCTACACTGGGGATTATTTAGTCTTCAATGCCAAGATTGCTACTGTTGTCTGATTTACACTACACCTCTCTCCTCCCTGAACTGTATTCGTCAGTATCTGACTAGACGCGCCGAAAACACGGAGAAATGGATTTCACTACACTTCCTTCTAAAATTGAGCATGACATTGTAGAAATGCAGGATTCAGAGCAAGAAGAAAGTTTCTGCATAGCTCCTAATAGTTGTAGGGTGAGAAGAAAGGAGAGGAGAAAAACTGTGCACCTGTTCATCAGCGATCCTCTCGGATGCAGAGGACGCCGAGGTCTCGGTCTCTGCAGGGCTCTTGTCCGTCGACTTGCGCCGCCACAGCCAGCTCCGACGGTCCATCCCCTACGCGACCCAATGCCGATCCTTCCTTGCCCTGTCCACTTTCCTCCCTGCCAGCGAGTGCCGGAAGAGTTGAAGTTGACGATCTTCACTGAAACCAAAAGAGACAAAAAGTTGAGTCACACATATCCAACAGTTTGTATCCCGCGCGATTCGAAGCAGGACCTTCAAGAACACAAACTAATCTAAATAAAAAAAAGAACACAAACTAATCCAATACTTATCGGCTCGGGGAAAAAAGAAAAGAAAACGCCTTTAACAATTTTATCTCTAGACTTAAAACGCCCCAATTCAATCGCACACCAATCCTCATGTTCATGTGTGTGCGCCCCTTCGCACAAACCGTACCCGTCGATCGGAACCGAGAGAAGAAGCAGAATCACATCACTTAGGTCCCCGAGAAAGAAAGCAAAAATCACCAAGAAACCACATAATTCGGATACCAACGCTCGCAAATCGCCGAGAAAAGAAGAGCGAACAGAGCAGACTACGCGATAAGGGAAACTAAAGACTTAAAGAGAGCGCGGAGTAGAAGAAGTCTTCCATGAAACCGGAAGGAAAGCTTTCCTCACCTCCACGACCCGCGGCGGGAACAACGCGGAAGGCGATGATGGATGGCCCGCGCCCGCCCAACAAGACCCGGGAACCAGGCGGCCGCCCAGCAAAACCCGCGCCTTCTGTTCCGCTTCCGTCCGTCACCGCCTCCCGGCTCCTCCTCCTCCTCGGCGCGGCACAACCCCAACCCCAACCCCTACGCGGGGGCCATGCCCATGTCTCCACTGCGGTTGCTCCCGTCCCGACCCGAGAATCCTTACACCGCACACGGGCCCTTTTAAAACCGTCAGTCAGCTCGGACAGACAGGCAGACAGACAGGGGAGCGACAGAGGGTGGAAGCCGTGGGCGTTTCAGAATCAGGAATGGAGGCTTCGTGGTCGCCGCGACGCCGACGTACACGGCGCCGGCCCGTATGTGTGTGTGTGCAGACGAGTGTGCTGCAATAAGTTTGCACGGTGACCATAGCGTTTGGTTTCTTCTTCTTTCTCGATATATATATTTCTGGGAGGAAAAAATTAAAATGGTATATATGAGATGTTCGATATGGTTTGCAGACCAGACGTACTCCTGCATAAATAAATAATCATCGGGATATTTTAGAGAAACAATATCCAGGAGTGTTTTTTGATGCATTATGTACTTATTACATCGACAGGATGGGCACATGATACTTTTATGGTGTAGTTATTGTTTTTTTTCTTTGTATCATTTAAGTCCATGGAGAAAAATCAAAGGTTCAAGAGTGTTCATGTTATCCCCCAATTATTTAACTGCCCAGTTTTAATGCTGAAAAAGATGCCATGGAGGACCCAATAGGGTTACTAGCTCCTGCACCAACTATAGTATTCCATGAAATTTTCGGCAAAACCTTTTTTTAAAAAAAAAAATGCTGTCAAATTGTTCTGAAATTGTAATGTTCAAGGCTAAAGCTAAAACGAGGGCTATCCGTCAAAACTGTAAAAAAAAATTCCCGTAACAGATCCAGGTACGAGTTTCTTGTCTTATCTTGAACACCAGCATGGTCACTATGTTTCCTGAGTTGTTAGACACCCTCTTCCTACTTGCTATCCACCAAAGGCCTTGCAGGTGCTCTTATTAATCCTCTTCCTACTTGCTATCCACCAATCCGAGGTCACGATGTGTGTGACCTTGGAGGACTGTAAATTCTATAGTAAAGTTTCCTATATGTCTCTTTGGCACAGAGGATTAAATCCTATGAAGTTTCTTTTGGTTACTATTAGATGTGTGAAACCATAGGAATTTTGAAGGAAAACTAGCATGAGGTTAGATCTTATAGAAACTTTACTTTGTGTCTGTATCTTTCTTAGAATTTTTGTTTTCTTTTTCCTGTCTGGCATCTAAAGGCCAAACAATGGAAACTTTCCCGCATTTTGAATTGATATAGGATTGCAAATTACATGCAAATCCAATCATGAGTCTTTTCCATTCCTGTTTTTGAGAATCCCGCGTCCAGACCCTAGGATTTGGTAGGTGACTTCTCCATTTGTACCGTGAAACAGAGAATAAACGACATGCATGTTGCTAGCTACAACAAATGCCATATGAGTACATACATGAAAAATCATCAGGTCCTCAACTTTGGAGTCATGAAGGATGGCTACGCCGACGATGGGTAAGTGTAGCCGGCTGTAGAGCGAGGGCGACACGCCGTCTTGCATTGCACAGCAGTACCTGACTGAGGCAAATATTCGCAAGCCAGCCACCACATGATATCTCCCGCTGTCTTCTACAAGCAAAGATGGTGATTAGCGACTTAGTGTCAGACGTGTAGTCACTGTCATGCAACCAATCTACGCACGGGCAGCGACATAAATTTACATATTGTTTTCGCCACAGGACACCCCAATTTGCATACAAAAAAAAAAGATGCTTGTGCGAAATTAGTGTGACCAATACTATACATGATAGAGAAAACCGACGAGTGCTGACGTCGGAGTCGTCAGGTTGGCATGCATCTTGTCGTGGGGGCTATGAGAGCGCCTTGCAGGAGGAGAAATTTAAAATTTTGGGATTGGGGAGGGGAGAGATCAGAGATGGTGTCAAAAAGTGTGAGGTCACAAATCCAACGTGTCGTTTTCCTCATCTTTTCTTTTGTAATAAGTAAGGGGACAATCAGAGATGTACTACTGGTTTAAATCGACCCATCTTTATTAATTTCTGATGTTCCTTCTAATCATCCTAGCTAGCTAATCCATGACAAATAAGTCTTGACGTGAATTGGCTGCCAACCATCGATTAGCCTCTTCAGCATTTTTGAGGTTTCGTGTGAGGTACTGAAATTACCTTATATATATATGCGATTATGCCGTGTCTCTCACTATCAATCTGCGATGTTAGATTGAGCACAATAGTTTCTTTCAGCCATCTTGTTATTTACTACTTCCATCTTGGAATGATAAACCTATTTTTGTGTAGTGGGAAGTCAAATCTTATAAACTTTGGCTAACAATTACTCAAATTATACTCAAGCTCATGACATAAAACTTGTATCAGTAGATTTGTATTCAAAGTGTATCTAAGATGATATATATTGATTCTTGAGCAAAAGATAATATATTGCAGGAGAAATTAAGAGTCAAAATCTATTTTGTGTGATTTTTGTCTGATTAAAATACTCTTATATATTATTTTGGGACGGAGGAAGTAGAAAATAAAACTAAAATATAAATCAACAACATGAAAGAAAGATAGAACTAAAATATCTCTAACCGGCTCTCCGGTCTTATATGATGATATAAGCGATTGAATTGAGTGAAAGGAGATGGGCAAGCCGCAAGAGCACCTTATAAAGGCCAATAAAAAGCGGTGAAACTCTACTGTCAAAGCTAGGACGGACCAACCCTCCTGCGAAGCTTTTCTTTTAACTTTCGACCTTGTATGCTATCTTTATTTATCAAATGCCACTATTGAATTATAAGCCGCCTGTCGTGCATCGGATTATTATTAATGATTTTTAAAGCTTATGGTTTCAAAGATATTGGTGCCAAATAATCTATTTCCTCAATTTCAAATTATATGCCGTTCTTACCTTTTTAAATACATAGCCTTTATTATATATATTTTGATAGGTGTATAGCAAAAATAATATATCCAAAGTTATAATAGGTACTACCAAATTATACTAGGTAGACGCAGATACTACTCCTTTCATCCCAAATTATAAGTCATTTAATTTCAATTTTTTTGAAGAGTCAGAGCATCTCAAGTTTGACCAAAATTATGAAGATTTTATGACATCAAATAAGTACTCTATGAAAATATAATTAATGAAGAATGTAATCATGCTTATTTGGTATCATGCACACACTCTAAAATCATGTGAGGTTGTCATATAGAGCTATTTATATTATGAGCTTTGTGCTTAAAGTTAATATTATTTAAGAAATTGTTTTAGAGCTAATAACTAGTCCTCTTAGCTAGAGTGAAAATAGAAACAATAATAATATATGAATGGTCGGGTCACTTCATCGTCAGAAATATTTAAGGCACGTGGAGCGTGTACAATAATACTGTATTCGAAGGTTGGAAGAAGGTGTCCAATGTATTTTTTACAGGCTTCCCCTGAATTCCATGCATATCGGGGCTATTGCCACGAGCATTCGAGTAAAATTTCACCTCATCGTATAGATATGACATTTTGTCCTATACACCATACAAGACAAGAGCACGATCAACACGCATCACGAAATTGCCAAATAAATCTTCTGATATGTACACTACATAGGTTCCCTCGTGGCAAACGTCATTGTTGCGTAAAATGGATAACCATCAATAATATGGCACGACATCACTTGCTTTCCTTTGTTTCTGAGGATATATAATCGAGCGAATCAAACAATGAACCAACTAACGCATCAAATGATACTCTGAATAACACGTCTTGCATGTAGTGGTACAGATAACCTGCACACACACACACACACACACACACACACACACACACACACACACACACACACACACACACATATATATATATAATTATATAATTATTTCCTACTCCATGGAGTAGTTACTCCCATGTGTATAATTATATAAAAGTTACATTACACACTGTACATGCTTGGGTGTATGTTCCACGTTCAGAAAGTCGAGAAGAGAGATAATTAATATAATGTGACCTATCATTTCGTCAGATCAAATCAACGTGAAGTAATCAGACAGAGAATGAAACTACCCCAGAAATTACGGGCATTGTTCTTCTGATCAATATGTACTCAATTATATACAGTAGCTAGGTTCATGTTACTTGGCATGTTGCCGTCCAATCCATCAACATAATATATCTCCTTTTGCCATTCGGGTTCAACTTCGAACCGCAGAAGGTTTTAGTTAGTACTCCGTCTGTTCGAAATTACAATTTTTGCTCCTCCACCAGCTCCAAAAGTTGTTTGGAGTTGTTTTGTGCCAAACAGGATAAAATAAAATAGCTCCACCTGACGTGTTCTTTGGAACATGCTCTCACAAGGGATAGATGAGAGATGAAACTGAAAATAGTAACTTCTTTTTAGCTCACACTCACTCTGGTGGGCCCTGTGTGGGATTCTATGAGAGCATGTTTTAATGAGCTTACACATGTAGAGCTATTTTGCCAAACGGTTCATCGAAACGGCTCCAGATCCATTGATATATAGAGCTGCCGGTGAAATTGAAACCGAAAAAATGACTTCATTAGTGAAGTAGAGCTATGCCAAATGGGACGTAGAAGCATACTTTTATAGGCCTCAGAACGTAACGTGGATATACTTTTTTTTGGTATAATTTTTTATGGTGGAAGTGAATTTATGTACTTGGATTTAAATTCTTGACTTGTCACGAGTTGCTGGAGATTTTGACGCTATTCTTTCAGTGACTTGAGAGAGAGAGAGAGAGAGAGAGAGAGAGTTCTAAGATAATATAGATGGTAGGATAACAAGTTCGAGCATGTTTAGGTTGATTCTGCATTTGGGATTGCCACGTCGCACAATTCTTTTAGCCACGACGCAATAATAAGTAGTAATCCACAAAACTCCAAGCTCTCAGTCAGCATGTTTATTTCATTGGAAAATGCCTCTATCATATTTGTAGTACATATACTTGTAGATTCTCCTACAGTTGTTTTCCCAACGAGACAAAACCTTCTGAAAATTGGGGGTTTTGTCATCCATATTCCTTGTCGCCTTTGGATTCTATATCTGATCTATTAGCTGACTTTAAGCTCTCGCCAACTTCTAATTAATGATTATGCTTTCTGTGTGACGGAGACATCTGGTATTACATTTTTGGCGAAACTTCACCGAAATACTATACGCATGCACAATAACCTGCAGATGATAATGTATACACGAATCCAACCGGAGCTGGAGCCACAGAGAATAGCTCTGGAGACGATGCTGATTTTTTTTTTTTTAGATAAAGGATAAAATATCCGGCTTCATCTATCCAAGGATAGAATCAGGCTAATTATTACAAACTCCAGACGCGTGCACAAAGTACGGTTGCAGGCAAAACAACCAGTGTCGCAACTAACAGAACAAGTAAAAAGTTCTTGACTAAACAAAACCAACATGTCTTTGTGAAAGCCATCCATTAGAACCGAAGAATTCTAGAGCCGACTTCTCAAGGTGTTTAGCCACAGAAATCATTTGATCTTTCAGATCTTCATGCCGCTGCAAGTTGGTCCATTGATGTAGCCAGTGTGTCCCTCGGAACAGTACCTACAAAAGAGATTTGGGTTTGCATTCGTCAAAAACTACCTCATTCCTTGTTAGCCATATTGCCCACAGTAGTGCTGCAGCTGCTGTTAATAACAATGTGTTATACTTTTTGTTACCCAATTTAGACCAATTAACAAACAGATCATCTATGTTCGTGGGAGGTGAAATTCCAAAAAGTATATGTATAGAGCGCCACAAAAATTTGGCATAAAAGCAATCAAAAAAGAGATGGTGAATTGACTCTGAGAAATAGCAGAAACAACACGACTTGTCTCCAGCCCAATTTCTCCTAACCAAGTTATCTTTGGTTAGAATCACTCCTCTTTTTAAATACCACATGAAAACTTTTAGTTTCATGGGGAGCTTCGTTTGCCAAATATCTTGTGATACTCTCACCCCATTGTTAATTAATGCAGCATACATAGACTTGACTGTAAAAAATCCAGAAGCCTTAAAGCCCCATACAAACACATCCCTTTCCTGCAGTAAGTTTATTTGTTGTACAGAAGCAGCTATTCTATTCCAGTTTAATAAGTTCACACCCACCAAATTTCTGCGAAAAGAGATATTTAGTTCGGGGGAACTTAAAACTGTAGCAATAGTGTCATGTTTTCTTCTTACAATATTAAACAACGCCGGAAATTTATCCTTGAGAGGTTTATTGCCCAGCCAAGTATCAACCCAAAATCTAGTCTGTGACCCATCTTTGACATTAAAATGTCCTAACTTCAAGAAAGTATCTTTAATATTCATGAGGCTTTTCCAAAAATGCGAGTCCCTTGGTTTCTTTTCACAACTTCCTAGTGTCTTATTCTTAATATACTTATTTCTTAATAACTCTTGCCATAATCCGTCCTCATTTAATAACTTAAACAGCCACTTACTAAGCAAACATTTATTTTGGACCTCTAAATTTTGTATCCCAAGACCCCCCTGGTCCTTAGGCTGACACATAATTTCCCATTTGACTAATCTATACTTCCTTTTATGATGGTCATTTTGCCAATAGAAACGAGACCTGAAACAATCAATTTTTTCTAATACTCCTTTCGGTAATTCGAAAAAGGACATCATAAACATCGGTAAGCTAGACAGCACCGAATTTATAAGGACTAATCGACCACCGACTGTTAGCAGTTTACCTTTCCACCCACTAAGTCTTTTCTCAATTCTCTCTTCGATGCTCTTCCAGTCTTTATTATATAATTTCCTAAAATGCATAGGTAGCCCCAGGTAGCGAAATGGGTATTTACCAATGGCACATCCGAACAGCTGCGAATAAAACTCTTCGTGATCTTTAGCTTTTCCAAAACAAAAGATTTCACTTTTGTGGAAGTTTATCTTTAAGCCAGATAGTTGTTCAAAAGTACTTAGCAACAGTTTCATATTAACTGCCTTTTAATATCGTAGCTCATGAAGATCACTGTGTCATCCGCATACTGAAGGATGGACAAACCATCTTGAATAAGATGGGGAATAACCCCTTCTATCTGCTCTGCCTCCTTTG
Organism: Miscanthus floridulus; assembly: GCF_019320115.1. Taxonomy (NCBI): domain Eukaryota; kingdom Viridiplantae; phylum Streptophyta; class Magnoliopsida; order Poales; family Poaceae; genus Miscanthus; species Miscanthus floridulus. The sequence continues at coordinate 125,728,329 of NC_089582.1, read as the reverse complement.
CTCTGGCAATTAGTATGGCCAACATATCAACCACTATATTGAATAGTATGGGTGACATGGGATCACCTTGCCTAAGTCCTTTTTTAGTCTGAAAGTACGGCCCTAGTTGGTCATTAACTTTAATATTTACATTGCCTCCTTGTGTAAAATTCTGTACCCATTCACACCACTTTTGTGAAAAACCCTTCATCCTTAATGTTTGCTGTAAGAAGCTCCAATTTACTTTGTCATAAGCTTTTTCAAAATCTATTTTAAAAATCACACCGTCTTGATTTTTAGTGTGTAGTTCATGTAACGTTTCATGTAGTATCACTGCACCCTCCATAATATTTCTTCCTGGTAAGAAAGCTGTCTGAGTCGGTCTTATTAATTTCTGGGCAATAGTAGTTAGTCTATTCGTTGCAACTTTTGTGAAGATTTTGAAAGAGACATTCAACAAACAGATGGGTCTGTATTGTTGAACAACTCTTGCATCTTTCTTTTTGGGCAATAATATAATGTTTCCAAAATTAAGACGATTAAGCGGTGCTGTTCCATGATGAAAATCAGAGAACAAAGCCATCAAATCATCTTTAATTAAGCCCCAGAAAACTTGATAAAACTCCGGTGGAAAACCATCCGGTCCGGGCGCCTTATTGTGTTCCATTTGGAAAATTGCCACTCTGACTTCCTCTTGTGTGAAAGGCTCTATCAAGAACTCATTTTCCAGATCAGAAACTTGAGGTATGTCCTCCGTCCGAGATTCATCTAGAGATATTAGAGAATCATCAGATGGGCCAAACAGGTTTCTGTAATAACTAGTAATATGCTCTTTAAGCTGAGCATCACCAGTTATAATACTATCACCATCCTCAAGCTGGAAAATACGAGTTTTTCTATGTCTACCATTGGCTAGCAAGTGATAAAACTTTGTGTTCGCGTCACCTTCAAGAAGGTGTTTCACTTTAGCCCTTTGGTACCACTTGAGTTCCTCTTCTCTTAGTAACTCTGCAAGCCTTTCATTTAACACGTGCTTTAGATCTCGCTCTGAGTCATTGAGCATGGTATGTTCTGCTTTCTTATCTAGATCATCTAGTTTGTTTAAAAGTGTTGTTTTTTCTTTCTTATACTCGCCACTCACATGCTTCGCCCATCCTCTAAGATGCTGACGAAGTCTTCTGATTTTCATTTGCCATCTCTCGATGGGTGAGCCTGAAACTAGAGTGTTCTGCCAAACCTCTGAAACCATCTCACAAAATCCGTCCCTTAACAACCAGCCTAATTCAAATTTGAACTGAGGTTGATAAGTTGTGGACGAGTCATTTGTAGAAAAAAGCAGAGGTGTATGATCAGAAATTTCTCTGGTTAGGCTATGTACAGTTGAATAAGAGTATTGTGACTCAAAATCTGTACATACTAACACCCTGTCTAATTTTTCAAAGGTTTGGTTACGCAGATTGTTAGCCCAGGTAAACTTTCTTCCTGACAACTCAATTTCTCTAAGATTTAAGGCATCAATTACTGCGTTGAACATAAAAGGCCACCTGTCATTGTAATTTTCATTGTTTTTCTCGTCTGGTCTACGAATAATGTTAAAGTCACCACCTATAATAATAGGTAAGGTTTGCTTTGAACATACCCGAATCATCTCAGACAAGAAGTTTGACTTAAACTCCGCCTGGGTCGGACCATAAACTGAAATAAGATTAAATTTAAAATCATCTTCTTTGTGTCGTAGTTTAAAACGGATAAAAAAATCCCCTTCCTCAATTTCCCCAACGTCAAAGGTCAACAAATGAACGCCTAGAATCAAGCCACCGGATCTGCCATGTGGAGCCATGCAGTGCCAAATAAAATCTCTACCAGCACAAATGGTGTTAAGAGTATTTTGTGGAAAGCTGGCTCTACCCGTTTCCGATAAGGCGATGAAATCTAGACTTTTATCCTTTGTTAAGTCAGACAAGAATCTGTATTTTTTAGCATCCGCGAACCCATTACAATTCCAGAAAATTCCTTTCATCTTGAACAACTTTTATTACTTTTTTTCTTTTGCCTAGGGCGCCCTCTTTTACCTTGTGATACAGGGGTTTGTAAAATCACAGGATCACAACCCCCATCACCCAGCCCTTCTACAATTTCTGAACAAATATGGTTTAAAACTCCTAGATCTATATTGTCATCATTAGAACCAACAGTTGAGGTATCTTCTACTAAAACAAAACTGTCCTCCCTTAGTTTAGTGTTCTCGATCAATCTATTGTACTCAATGTCTTTAAGGGATTTTAAAGAATTAAAAATGTCATGGTCATTGCTACCTAAAACAACTCCTAAAGATTTTGTTGAACTAAGTAAAGAAGAATCATCTCGAGAAAAAAAAGAGTGAGGTTGCTGCGTTTTACCTTTATCAGTCGCGGACTCGAGGTTCTTCTTTGCTTTAAGCTTAGCCGCCTTCTCGGTGGAATCTAGATCCACAGTCTCGGCAGTCCTCTTGCTAGATCTCACTGGAGAGACTGTCCCTTTGCTGAATTTTTTGTTAGAAGTCCCAGAGTCGGTCTGTGAAGGCAAACCAGTCGCTTTCCATTCTCCAATACCATCTAAAGCTCCAGCAGATTGGGAGAGGAGGACCCTTGGTTTGATGTTTGGCTTGTTGGTAGATACACCAATCTCCTCCAGCTTTGCCGCCCCGTTAGGAGCATTCTGCTGGCCATTAGGTGGAATCTGACCATTGCCATTACTAGGTGCTTTGTCATCTACATCCATTTTTTCCTCTGGAATTCCCCCATTGGGGTTATCATCTTTTGGACCATCTCTCTTGGGGTCCTCCTCCTTAGGCTCCTCCTCCTTGGTAGAGTCCAAGTCAATGAGTTGTGGCTCACTAGCAAGGGTCTCTTCCTCCACACCAAACTGTAGCTCATAAACATAGTCCCCAATAACCACATCCACAAAATCTGGGATGAGTTTTGGGTCCAGCACTGCTACTTTCAACCTTGCCCTGCCAGTGTTCTTAGTAAAGACAGTGTCAACAGCCCGAGGGACACCCAGGATAGTTCCAATTGCCCAGATAACTGGAAACTCTTTGAACTCTCTGGGTAGTCCTCTAAACTGTACCCACACCTTGTCAATCTCGCGTTTGTACACCTCATTATCAGTTCCTTTCTCAAACTGAATCCTGCCATGAACTGCCTTTGCATCCATAGGGCCCCAATTAACCACCGTATCCAGTAGGTCAGCTGAAGGGAAATTAATGATAAAGGCACCAGTGCCTGTTGTCTGAATCTCCCATTTATGATTCTTGTCTGGTCGTAGCCTTTCCAGTTCTACTGCCAATTGCTCAACAGTAAAAGAACCTTCCAGAACACGTACCACAGCTTTTGTTTCATGAGCATTAACTTTTGGGTTATCAACCACTGGAATAAGATAGAAACCAAGGCCCTCCACGGCATATCCACAAAGAATAGCACTGGCATTTGTTTTTTTACTATTTGGGCACATCTTAGTTGAATGATCTCCATGACAAAGCTCGCAGCAAAGCACAACAGTACATTCATGAATTGTATGCCCTTTAGTGCGACAGCGATAGCAATACGGTTTGCCCTTATTTTTTTTGCTCCTTGATCAGACGACTCTGGGATGTGTAACATATTACCTTTCGGCACAGGAGCCGGTGGAACAGTCTCCTTGGAAAGTTCTAGAGCCTTCACGGACGTCGAATCCACCACCATCGCGGTGGCTGACTCTGCCCTTGCCACCTGTTGCCTCCCCTCACCTCGCGCAGCCAGGTTGAGATGCAACCCGTCCTGTGCAACAGGAGGAGGGCCGCCACCAGCCTGCTGCTGCTGCTGGGGAAGGCCTCCATCGGCCAGCTGCTGAGGTTGCCCAGCGACACCCTGGTACTGAGGATGGCCGCCAGCAGCCTGCTGCGGCTGATGAGAGCCGGCCTGCTGCAGCTGAAACTGGCCGCCACCGGCCTGCTGAGGGAAGCCGCCACCAGCCTGCTGCTGAAGATGGCCGGCACCAGCTGGCTGCTGCTGGCCTCCGGCCTGCTGGCCACCACCGCCCTGCTGCTGCAAGTGGTAATCGCCACCGCCATAGTTGGGCAGTGGGCCCGTGTTCTGGCGATGCCCACGTCCAGCCCATGGACGACGGCCACCGCCATAACCTCCTCTTCCAGCATATGGCCGACGCGGCGGTCCTTGATTGTAGCCGTACCCGTAGCCACCATATCCCCGTCCATTGCCACCATGTCCACGGTCACGGCCCCTAGGGTGGAAGTCACGCCCGCGGCCACGACCACCGAACCCTGGGGCAAAGCTGTTGAACCCTGGGATGAAAGGTGCGCCTCTACCTCCGGCTTTGTCACCATAACCCTCGCCCGGTCCCTGCGACGCCATCGGTGATCCCTCTCGTACCACTTGTGCAAAGGTGCGGCGTGGTGAGGAGGATCGTGCTTCTGGCGGCGCAGTACGAGAGAGATACAAGGTTTTGGTCCCCGTACGAGAGAATAGCGCACACAACCCTTTACTGGGCCGAAAAAAATTTCCAGACCCAAGTTCGATCCGATCTGGGTCTGAACACTGGTTGTTGTTTCCTTTCAATGCTGCACCGTTCGCGTCACAACCGGAAACGACCGAGGAAGCCGCACAGATTGGCGAAAGGATACCGTGTGTTTCGTTAATTTTTTAATTCGGATCCGTGTCATCCGCTAACACGTGAACTATCCTTCCATTGCTCCCCTCCACACCGCACACGTCACCCGCGATCGAGACCGGGGAAGTCGCGCCGGCCAGTGGAGGAAAAGGAAGATCGGCGTTCAGCGTAGTCATGGATACAAAAACTTTCGAATTTTTAACCTGATCAGCCGTGTAACCCTTCAACGGTGATCTAGAAGAAGAGCAAGATCGAAGTCGACCCTTTGAATTGCTATGAGTAGCCTTGGCAATGGCATCACCCAGCGTTCTCGGAGGAGACACACGAGGTTCGGGTAGAGAACCTTGCCATGGCACCACTGATAATTTCTTTTGAACCATCTTTGACAAAATGATATTGGGAAGGAGACGATCGGCAGAAGTAAATTTCGTACCAGAGTCCAGTACCTGTTCAGCTTTGAGAAGCTGATTGCACGTGAAGCCTGCGTCCATGGCTTCGTTGATGAACTCCTGTGTGGATGGAGAATGCATCTCCGGCTTCTGTTCCATCGGAGACGAGAATGGAGTATCGTCATCGTCGGAGACATCTGGATCTTCGCTCCTTGCCCAGAACTTGTACTCGATCGGTTCTGCCTGCTCCAAAACGCCATGTACCACCTTTGGCCGCCGACTCGCCGCCGCAGCCAAGGCCACAACCTTGGAGAGTTCTTCTCGCCCTTTGTTGCGCCGTCGCTCCAAATCCTCCTCCTTGTCCTCCTCCTGGACCTGCGAGGAAGACCGAACCTTGTGCCAACAGGGCGCAAGAATGAGACGGCGTACCCCTCCTTTCCTCATCGACCGCTGAACGTCGCCGCTCTCATGCCCGCCAAGACGATGCTGATGCCCATGCCCATGCCCAACAGATTTTGCAGAGCTGGCATGCATTTCGCAACACGTCCGCCTCAAGGACAAGTTTTTTATTAGGACCAAGAAAAGGACGTATATACATGTACATATATGGATATTTAATACAACTCAACCGCTGTTGGAGGCGAACATCTCACTTTCATCATCCCGTGTATGATTATGATCTTGTGGATGGAGGTAATGCTGCTTTTTTACACATAAATATAAGATTGAGGAGATGATGATGGTGGTGCGTGATTTAAACTGCATGGTACATGGTTAGTGTTGAGAACTTGAGTGAAGGGAGAGAATACAAAGCTAATTCCGGCAGCAGTTTGAGCAAAATAGCAGTGTGGTTGTGACCGCGCGCAGGCCCAAACCGATCCGACCCAATCCACTGCCGCTTCCAACGTCTCTCGCGTTGTACCCCTCGTTGCTCCGTCTGAACGTATGCCATCGCCGTCGCTCCCTGCTTGTCCTCTCTCTCTCTCTCTCTCTCTCTCTCTCTCTCTCTCTCTCTCTCTTAGCACAGGCACAGGCACAGCCGCACAGCAACAAAGATGGATCGGCCGGGGCGTGGTCCGTGTGAGCAGAGCACCAAGGGGAGTTGGATCGATTCCTCGGAATCGTAATGGACCGCGCGAGCAAAGACAGGCGAATCCGCCGGCCAGCCACCGCCCACCGGCAGGCACTGGCGCCCACGCGGACTGGCGCGGCCGGGGCAGCAGCATCTACCTGTTGCGAGTCGGCGCCAGGTCAGCAGCCCGTGTCGTGTCCGGCACGCCACTGATCCGATGAGCGTGATGAAGCAGCAATCGTTGACTCGTCAGGCGGTAGCGGTACTAGGTACCTGCAGGGGAATAAATAACGACGAATCATATCTGGGCACAAAGCCCGAGCCCGTGAGCCCGGCACGGAGCCCGCTCTTTAGGCCCGGCCCAAGCCTGGCCCGGCCCGAAGGTTAATGGGCCCTGGCTGGCACGGCACGGGGTGTAGGCCGTGCTTGGGCCGAACCCTAGGCCCACAGGCCGGCACGGCACGGCCCGCAAGCAGGCCGGCGGCCCAAGAACCCTCCTGGCCTCCTCGGCTCCTCCCCGGCCGGCTCCCCATATAACCGAGACCCCCCCCCCCCCTCCCCCGGCCGGCCCCTAACCCTAACCCCATTCGCCTCGCCTCCCAACCGCAGTCCGCAGGCCGCAGCCGCACTCGACACCCTAACCCTAATCCCATTCGCCTCCCAACCGCAGCCGCACTCGACACCCGCTCGGTCCATCTTCGCCTCCTCTCGTCGATCCATCTTCGTCGCCGGTGCGACCGTCGTCCTTGGATCCGGTGATATCGCCGCCGCTCCATCACCCTAACCCTAACCCCATTCGCCTCGCCTCCCAACCGCAGGCCGCAGCCGCACTCGACACCCTAACCCTAATCCCATTCGCCTCCCAACCGCAGCCGCACTCGACACCCGCTCGGTCCATCTTCGCCTCCTCTCGTCGATCCATCTTCGTCGCCGGTGCGACCGTCGTCCTTGGATCCGGTGATATCGCCGCCGCTTCATCACCTCTCCGGCTCTCCCTGAGTTCCCTGCTCCCTCAGTCCATCTCCGTCTTCCTTTTTACTCCTTCTCCTCTGTTTGTCGATGAACATGTGAGTCCGCCTCCCCGTCTCTCTTGCACCGTTGCTCGCCGTCCTTCTTAATCCCGTCTTGCCCTTGTGTGGCCCTCATCTTCTCCGGCGCCGGGCTCCGGTTGCTCAGGCAAGTCCATCCCCATTCGTAACCCTAACCCTAGCCCCTAGATCTATACGTTTCTCAGTGTTTTGATTCTGTTTTTGGGATCATTTTCTCATCCGGCTCCGGTTGCGCAGGCAAGTCCATCCCCATTCGTAACCCTAACCCTAGCCCCTAGATCTATACGTTTCTCAGTGTTTTGATTCTGTTTTTGGGATCATTTTCTCATCCTTTTCTTCTTTGCGTGTTCTTTTTCTTTGCAGGTCTGCTGCTGATGCCTCGTCGTCAACTAGCCTTGGCGTAGACGGACGACGGGCAATGGCACCACGGCCAAGCCGTAGCCGCGCACCGTTGAGGAACGGTGCTGGAGTTCAGCCGTCCGCGGCCGAGGGCCCCATGGCGTGTGACTCGCAGGGCGACGGTGCCATGTTCCCTGTGACTGGCGACGATGACTTGGTCGCGGCTGGGCTGTCCCCGGAGCACGACGACGACGGCCGTGACCCCTTTGCGGTGTTTGATGACGCCACCCGCGGGACACAGCCGGCGATCGACGTCGATGCCGTCGATGCAGGGGCAACGGGGACAGGGACGGTGGACTCCAACACCCACTCCAACTACACTGGTGTTAATGGTAATGCTGATGGTAATGGTACTTGTACTCCTTCCTTTGGTGCTGTTTCTAGATTTGGTAAGCGCAAGTCTCAGTGCTGCGGTGACTTTGAGGAGGTTTATGAGAAGATTAATGGTGTCGATGTGCGTGTTAGAGCTATATGTAAGATGTGTAGAACTGTGTTGAGTGCTAGATCTACTGCTGGTACTGGTCACATTCTTAGGCACCAAAAATCTTGCAAACAGAAACTTGATAATGCTTCTAGGGTTCAGTCTCGACTAGCTTTTAATGCTGATGGGTCTTTGCATAATTGGAACTATGATCCTGCTGTTGCTAGAACTGAACTATGTAGATTGATTGCTAGGCTTGATCTTCCTCTTGGTTTTGGTGACACTGATGCATTTGAGGAATATATTAAAAATTCTCATAACCCAAGATTTGTTAGATCATCTAGAAGAACCACCACTAGAGATTTGGATAAGTTATTTGCTGAACGTCGTGCTATGATTAGGAACTGTGTGCATGCTTCTGCATCTGTTGCTTTGACTTCTGACATATGGTCTGGTAATGCTAAAGAGGATTACATATCTGTTGTTGCTCACTATGTGAATGCTGATTGGGAATTGCAAAAGAAGATTGTTGGTCTTAGGTTGATTCAAGTTAAGCATTCTGGTGAAAACATTTCTGCTTCCATTGCATCTGTTGTTGAGGAGTATGGCTTGGTTGATAAAATCTTTTCTATCACTTTAGATAATGCATCTTCTAATGCTAAGGCTATGAAAACTTTGACACCCATGTTTGCTGGTTATCTTGGTTGTGATCCTGCACCTGATGATCCTGCACCTGGTTACAGTCTTGTGCATCAACGCTGTGCTTGTCATATTATTAATCTGATAGTCAAATCTGGACTAAAAAGAATTAAACCTTATATAGAGGATTTTAGAACTGCAATTAATTTCTTGAACTCCTCTAATCAAAGAATTGCTATGTTTAGAAACTACTGTGAAGCTAAAGGTATGAGACCTAGAAAATTTGGTTTAGACATAGATGTTAGATGGAATGCTACTTATCTCATGCTAAAACACTTGGTTCCTTACAGTGAAGTATTTTCTATGTTCATAAATTCAAATTATGGTTCTACACTGTTGTCTCCAGCCCATTGGCACGTGGCTGGGAAAATATTGGAGTTCCTGGAAGTATTTTATGACTCTACTGTTACATTGTCTGTGTTTATTATCCTACCAGTCCTCTTGTGCTGCACCATGTTCTGGAGATTGCAACTCATTTGCATGCATGTGAAAGAGATGTTAATCTTAGACCCTTTGTGTACCCTATGCAGCATAAATTTCTCAAGTATTGGAAGGATATTCCTCTCTTATACTCATTTGCATTCATTCTTGACCCTAGAGCTAAGCTGAGAGGTATGCAAAGGGTCCTCCATTTACTTACTGAATATACTGGTACTGATTACACTACTTACTATGCTGATTTGAAAACTGAGTTGCATAAAATGTTTGAGAAATATTTGAGAAAGTTTGGTGCAACCAGGTCACAAAGGGTTGCTGGTCCTACCCCACCCACTGGTAAGAGAAAACAGGCTTGGGGGGTAATTTTTGGAGGATCAGGTCTGCCTGGTCCTTCCAGTGGCACTGCCTGTTCTTCTTCTCACTCTACTGCTTCTGAACTTTCAAGCTATTTGGACAGCGACTGCATAACTGCTTATGAGGATGGTTTTGACATTCTTCTGTGGTGGAAGGACCACAAACTAACCTATCCTATCCTGGCTATTATGGCCAAAGATATCATGTCAGTTCCTGTTTCCACTTGTTCTTCAGAGTCTTGTTTCAGCTTAGCAGGGAGGATCCTAGAAGAACGGCGCCGGAGCTTGAAACCAGAACATGTTGAGATGCTGACCTTGTTGAAGGACTGGGAGCTAGGAGAGAAGAGGGAACAACATGAAGCTGCTGATACCAAGGAAATTGAAGATGCATTCGAGAATCTATTCCTGGATGAACCAGAAGGTGAAGATGATGGATCTGGTGGCTGACAGTGGCATTGGTTGGCTGGGAGTGTTGGAGTACTTTTGTGTGAGTTGAGAGTGGATGTGTCCCTCACTCACTTGCTTAGTTTTCATTTGAACCTTTGAACAATGGTCTGTAATAACTATGTAAGATTAAGACATTTGGAGCTGGCTGCACTCTTTTTTCCTGCCTACGGTTTCTCACAAGGGTGAGTTTTACCTAGGTAGGTTTTTAATGAGGCAGCATTGCACAAAACAGCTCTTTTTGATATTTGAATGGATTGAGATGTTTATTTGGAGGTGTTTTAGATTTAACGGGCTGTGGGCTGGTACGGCCTGTTATTTTTGCCGTGCCTCACGGGGCAGCACGGCACGAAAAATGGCCCACAGGTCCGTGCCTGGGCCGAAGGCCAGGCCCGCAGGCCGATGCGGCACGGCCCGCAGGGCACGGCGTGCCTCCATGGCCCGATAGCCATCGTGCCGGGCCGGCCCGATGCCCAGGTATAACAATGATGCAGTACGTAGAACGTACGTACGACAAATGATGTCGATTTGTACCGTACGTACCACTGGCACTGCCACAGCAGTAAGGAAAAACACAACGAAAACACACTGGAGAGCGAGCGAGCGAGCATGCAACTGCAGAACGAAGTGCGCAGTTTCATCGCTGTCAGGGCCTGTTTGATGATGGCTTGAAAAAGTTGCCTAGCAACAAGCCCTCTCTACGTTGTTGTAAAAAAAAAGCCCTCTCTACTTACCTCTTCTTGCACAAATCAAAGCGGAAGCAGGATCATGTACGGCGTCTTCTATTGAAACATAACTTTTGATACGTGTCTAGATATACACCATATCTAAATACATACAGTAGTAAACTAATATAAATCTTAAGTCTTCTATTTTTTTCGAACGAGGGAGTACTGCCGCTACTGTAAACTAATACTCCGTATAAATCTAGATATACACATGCCTTGATTAGTTACGCTTTGTATTTGGTTGGTCGATTGGTTAGAGCATCTTCAGCAGTAGGAGAAAACTTCAATTCAAAAACTAGTTGTTGGAGGAGATACAAAACGTGTTTTGTGGTTTTGAAGGTCTTCCCTCCGACAGAATGAGAAAATCCAATCCCCAATGAGAAACATAGTGGATTGGGTGAGAAGAAGTCTCCCCTTTATTTGAGATATGGAAGGCTATGATTTGAGGAACTGAGAATTTTTTTTCTCATCGAGATTAGATTTGGAAAACTGTTAGAGCTACGAGATCTTCACAACAAGGGAGAACTGCTGGACAAGCTCTTAGCCAGCCGGCGCCTTATATTTTTGGGCGCTAGCGATCGAACGACCTGCCGCGTCGTCTCCACGACAAATGCGTGCCTGCTCGATCAGCTACCACTACCATGGCGTGCGCGTGCAGGACAAGATTAACTAGACTAGACTGTACTCCTAGCTAGATACTACTGTTGCTGCGGATCGATCACGTCCATGTACAATCCTCGTCAAGCTAGGCAGATGGCCCTGCGTTGCCGATTGGACGTCACATGGGCCCAATTCAACCCCCTCTCGGGCTCTCGGCACGGCGGCGGACTGGCCGAGCGCATGCGCAGCCCAACCGCCGAGCGAGGCATGGGATCCGGATGCGGAGCGGCAGCCAGTTAGCACAGAGCGGAACAGGCCTATCGGGCTATCAATCGGCGGCTCGGCCAGGTCCGTCATCCGCGCGACGCGCCAGCATCTCGCATCTCATCGCGCGGACGACCAGGCTAGCCAATGCAATTATGCAAATACGCATGCATGCTGCTGGTGCTGGATAAGGATAATCTCGTCGCGTCGCGTCTCTTCTCCGTCCTACAGCGCCCTGCTACTGGGCTACTGGCGCTGTGCTGCATGCGCGCGCCGTGACCAGCTTGTTCAACAACTCTCGACTGTATCTCCATCTTGACATGACAAGAGCGCGCACGCCGGCCAACTACCATGCGTGATGCGTGACCGCTACTGTTGATCCTTACTGTATCTTTTAACCGGTGTCAAGTCTCCTCTCTTTGTTGTGTATGGATCCCGTGACTAAGTTTAGTCCTTACATCGGACGTTCCAATGTTAATTAGGAGCACTAAACATAAGCTAGTTATAAAACTAATTACATAGATTCTCACGTGGGAACTCCCAATTTGCGTCATAGAAAGTGCATCAAATGGGGCGAGGCAATGAGCGGGAACTCCCAATTTGCGTCCAAATATCCGATATGACGGGGCTAAATAAAATTAGTCCTGGGAACCAAACGGCCCTAAAAGTAACATGTCTTGTCCTTAACTAATAAATACTAAGGTAGGTCGTGCATGCATGAACGAACCTACCCTTGAATGCAGTTTTAAGCCCCTTTGGCACGGTTCATCCAAAACGGCTTCACCGGTGAAGCCAGAAAAACTGACTTTTTCTGGCTTCTAGTTCATTTTAACCCCGGCTTACAAAACGGCTTCACGCTACAGTACCTCGATTTGCATAAAATAGATGAAGCCGAAGCCGGCATAAGTCGTGCCAAAGAGGCCCTTAGTTACTCGTTTCATTGGTCTTTTTTATTGATAGTTTGACACGGTGCTACGTGTACAACTCTCCACTTTGGTTGTGATATATTCCTCTCACTCTCAGCACATTGTTATTGGCTGAATAAATGTCTTTAATCAGCGAGCGTGATTCCTCGTGATTCCTCCAGGATGACACATGTCGACAAATTTAAGGACGGGCCATGTACTTTACTCTATGTTATATATGTCGCACACCTTTGCATTTTATTACGTGGATGATAGCAGCATCAACCGGGCAGTCAATTACATGCAAGTTGCGGCATAAAAAAAGTGTTTTTGACCGCCAGTCGTGGCGTGTAAATTGCGGCATAAAAACTGTTTTTTGGCCGCCAACCGTGGCGTGCAAATGGGGGCGGTGTGTTGATACCTACACTCCTGAGTTGAAAACAAAACGGCATGGAAAACAAGAGAGACAAGAAGATAGTAATACGTGTGACATCCAGGGCCAAGTATATATGGGTAAACCAGATGAGATAGGGTAGGGTGACTGCAGAAGCAGAAATCTGCTGTTCTTCTCGGGGCGTCACAAAAAGTGCATCAAAGGGGGCGAGGCAGTGAGCGAGAGCGATGGAGTCCGTTCTTGCAAAGCTCGCACAGCTGATGGGGGCCAAGTCCAATAACCTCATAGACTTGTCAAGCGACACGGCCTTTCTCCGAGACGAGCTCTGCACCATAAACGCTCTCCTCAAGAAGCTGGACAGTGAAGATGAGCTCGACCCACAGGTGAAGGATTGGAGCAACCAAGTCAGGGAGCTGCGGTACGACATCGACGATTGTCTTGACGAGTTTGATCTCCGGGTTGGCAGCGCCGATGCCAAGGCCGGGTTCACCGAGAGGATTTCTCACTTCATCGGTGCGTTGAGGGTCCGCCTTGACGCTGCCAGACAGATGAAGCAGCTCAGGACTCGCCTACAAGATATCAATGAACGGCGTAAGAGGTACAGACTTGAAGATTGCATCTCTGGTTCTCATTCTACGGCTATTGATCCTCGATTGCCGGCGCTCTACAAGGAGGCAGCCAATCTTGTGGGTGTTGATGGTCCCAGAGACGACCTCTTCAGATGGGTAATGGAAGAAAAGAAACAGCTGAAAGGGGTGGCTATTGTAGGATTTGGAGGTTTAGGAAAGACAACACTTGTGAATGAGGTTTATCGTAAGGTTAAGGGCCAATTTGACTGTCATGCGTTTGTTTCAGTTTCCCAGAGACCTGATATGCCAAGGCTTCTCAACAGCATAAGATCAAAACTTGGTCAGCACGAGTCTTCTTGCCCTTGCGATGTCAAAGAACTCATTGACGATGTTAGAGAATACCTACAACACAAGAGGTACTTCTATATTATTCTCTATTTCTTTAACAGCATGTAATGATATCTTGATCTTGTGCTACCAATTCAACCTTAACAAGTGAATTTCCAAAAAAAAAAATGACCATTGGGGGAAAGCCTCCCCTGAAGCATTCACGGAAAAGATAGAAGATTCGGTCGAGAAAAAGCTATCTAGGACATGCCAACCACGCAGCATGTAATCTTGATCTTGCGCTACCAATTCAACCTTAACAAGTGAATTTCCAAAAAAAAAAAAAATTGACCATTGGGGGAAAGCCTCCCCCGAAGCATGGTCGAGAAAAAAGCTGGACATGCCAACTACGGTGAGGATCACACTGCAACTATCAGTGGGCCATGCATTTCATGGGAAAATAGCACAACAAACAGGGTCGAACTCCTAACCTATAGGTCACACTTCAGCATCCCTACCACTATGCTATGCACACGTTCTCCCTGTTTGGGACAACATAACTAATTCTCATAGACTCTTATGAAGATATATTTGTTGTTCTTTCTCGACAAGTATAAGAAGTATGTTCTTCTGCCTACCAATTGTCCCGTAAACATCCGTTTCCTTAATTGAGTGGTCCTGTAGTCATACTCCTAATATAGTAATATTCATGGAGTTGGTTCGAATTCAATAGCGTTTCCTTAAATGCTTATCTTCTGAAGTGAGTATTCTTTCATATGGAAAAATGCAACTACCCTAATCAACACATGATCTGTTCAAAAAATTTCACAGGTACTTAGTAGTAATTGATGATTTGTGGGATACAATATCATGGGATACTATCAAATGTGCCTTTCCAGAAAATAATCTCAGAAGCAGATTTATTGTAACCACACGGATTGAGAGTGTTGCCAGGATCTGCTGCACTCACCAGGAGTGCTTGTACAGATTGAAACCCCTCAATGACCATGATTCAAGAAGATTACTGTTTAGCAGAACATTCAGCCCCAATCGTGATTGTCCTTCACAATTCAAGGAGGTTTCAGCTGAAATTTTGAAGAAATGCGGCGGTCTGCCACTTGCGATAATTACAGTTGCAAGTCTATTAGCCAATCTACCAACTAGTGAAAAGGAGGACTGGGAGAAGATAAAAAATTCATTAGGCTCTCAGTATCGGACAGACCTCACGTTGTCAGGGATGAGACAAATTTTAAGCCTCAGTTACAAGAATCTTCCTCATCAACTCAAGACATGTTTCCTGTATCTAGGTATATATCCAGAGGACTACATAATTCAAAGGGATGATTTGGTTCGACAATGGGCCGCAGAAGGTCTTGTGAGTAATTCTGGTAGGCAAGATGCAGAGGATTTGGCGAAGAACTACTTCAATGAGCTTGTAAACAGAAGCATGATTCAGCCTGAAGAGACTGACTATAATGGAGAGGTATTGTCTTGTCGAGTGCATGATATGATGCTCGATTTGATCCTTAGCAAGTGCACAGAGGACAATTTTATCACTGTGGTATACCATTCTCAGGGCATGAGAGAGCTACATAACAGCAAGATCCGTCGACTCTCCCTCAACCTGATTGGTGCAGAAGGTGTCTCAATTTCAGCTGTTAAGGTTATTGGAAGCCAACCGCAAATTCGATCTCTTGCCTTGTTTGGTAACACTACTTGTATGCCTGCGTGTGCACATCTTTTGCCACAGTCAAAATTTCTCCGAGTTCTTGTCCTTAAGCTCGGGGACATCAATGGCAAGCACCGGCATGAGGAAGAAGGCATCGACCTGACAGGCATAAGTCAGCTAGTTCTGTTGAGATATTTGAAGGTAGAGGCAAGGAGCAGTCGTGTTAAGTTACCGACAGAGATCCAAGGGTTACGCCATCTGGAGACACTGGAAACGTGTTGCGGATTTTTTGGTGGTCTTCCATCAGATATTTTTCATCTACCAGCCTTATTGCATCTCAATGTCACACCATTGCAGTATGGGTTTCCTGATGGGATTGGTAACGCAAGATCCCTGTGCACTCTGAAGTACTTTGGCTTGATGGAGAACTCACTGGAGAACATTCCCTCACAAACCTGAGGAATCTGAAGATATGTTGTTTTCCGAAATTCTCGCTGGACACTGCAAGTGGAAGGTCATCAATGGAGGCACTGTGTTCATCCCTTGCAAAACTTGGTGGCTACAACCTGAGACGTTTATCCGTGGCAGGATATCACGAAACCTGTGCTGACATTCTGAGTTCACTGGCACCTCCACACCGTCTGGAGGCACTAGATCTGTTAGCATGGTGTTTCACCAGGATTCCTAGGTGGCTTGCTGAGCTCCATAACCTCTCTTACTTGGAGCTTTCTGTAACCGAGGCGATGGAGGAGGATATTGGTATCCTTGGGAAGCTGCCCTCACTCATGCACCTCCAATTTCAGATCCAACAAGCCCCTGAAGAAAAGATCATCATACATGGCGGCATGGGACTTCTGTTCCCAATCCTTGTTAATTTTCAGTTCAAGTGCCAACGGAGAATGTCCCTGCAGCTCTTGATCTTTGAGGTAGGAGCCATGCCCAACTTGCGACGACTTCAGACAGAAACCAGCGTGGCATTGCTTAAATATGACGGTTGCACGCATGTCGGAATGGAGCACCTTCTAGGCCTCAAAGAGATATGTGTATCCATGTTACATGGCCAGTGCTCAGAATCTGAAATAATAGCTGCAGAGTGCACCCTCAGAAACATCGCTCGAGCTCATCCGAACCGTCCTACCATCACAATAATCTAAACAGACAGAGGGTCCACGGTGGCATATCCTTACTGGGTAACATCTGCAATAAAAAGCCAGCCCTATATTGTATTATCATCTAGAACACTGCCATCTTTCATTTGCTACACTAATGGTAGCTCTCCGTCCTTTTATGTTGAATTATCCTTCCTGCGTCCAGTACTCCACTGATCTGGAGGGCCCTACTGAATACTGATGGTTTAACAATGAGTTGAAGTGAAGTTAAATGTCACAGTTCTCCACCCAAAAAAGAAGGAAAGCACTCGCAGTCAAAGCTTATCAGCCAGCCAACAGTATTTTTCTTTCACAACAAACTACCATCAGCCGAACTTATCAGCCCAGAAACCAACCAGACAGTAAGCCCGGAGTTGTAAGTTACAAGTCAGTCCATAAGGACGATGGCTGTAGATATATAAATAAGTACCAGTAGCTTTCTGCAGTTCTGTAAATAAGCTGTTCACAGGAAGCAGTGTGCTGGAAAAGGTGACAAATGACACAATGAAATGTGGAAAAAAGATAAAGAAAATTATTTACTAGTAACTACCAAGAAAATGTTTAAACTCAGTGTGTGGTACAATATAGTTTTGGACCTTCTAGGAATTGATAAGGATATTATGACTAAATGTAACATGGGAATTGCTGAAATTATCATGATTGATGTAGCGTCTTTGTTGTGACTGTAGTTTTACACGCAGATTGGCAGGTTTACAATGGCGGCGACCACGAGGACAACAACAAAGCCAGCCTTTTAGAGCAACTCGGGCAGGGCTCCTGCTTTTCATTTGGACGCTCACCCCTATTTTTATTGGCCTAATAAATTTTTTCCACTCCAACAAAAGCCCCTAAACAAAGCCCCAAATCCATATCAGCGGCCAATGACACAGGGACCCACACGTCATGGAGCCAGACCTTTCTTCCCCTCATCCTCTCCGCACACAGGGCAGGGAGGCACGGCGAAGCAGCGCGCCTGCGCGGCGGAGGGAGGCGAGGGAGGGGGCGCCGGCCGCGGCCCGCGGGTGAGAAGGGAAGAGAACAGGGCAGCCGCGCCGGCCGGTGAGAAGGGGAGGGAGCAGAGCAGCCGTGGAGAGGACGACGGAGGCCTTCGCGCGAGCAGGTCGCGTTCGCCGGTGGTGGATCTCGCGCCGTGGGGGAGGAAGACGGAGCCCCAGCCTCCATTGACCGCCGGTGCTCGCTTCCGTATCGTGGTGGAGGGCAGCCGTGGTGGCAGACCGCCGCAGGAGCAAGGACGGCGCCGCAGCCGCTGAAAACCTGAGATGTCCGTGCTCTGGCTGCGCCGGGAGGAGCTCTGGGGGAGGCCACGCCTGGAGGAGCTTTGGGGGAGGTCGCGTCGGGCTGGGGCCGCTGCGCCGGGAGAAGCTCCGGGGGAAGCCGTGCCGGATAGATCGGATGGGGGCGAGTGCCAGCGGGCGACACGCGGTTTCCTGCGACCACGGGGGAGAAACAGACGCAACGGTGGGAGGATGTTAGGGCCCCAACGGGGATGAGGTCTGGTGGGAGGATGTTAGGGCCCCCGTAAATTTGGGGTGCACAGTAGGGGCTTGGTGAGTTAGTTTTTTTGATCTGGCTATCCATATTTAGCTACTGGGGTTTAAGTAGGGACCTGCTGAAGTTGCTCTTAGTCCTAAATAAGTTGAGGTAGGCTAGAGTTAAAATCTAACATGAGCCCTTAGTCACAGTTCAGACACGTCAATAACTATTTTTCAAGCACTCCTATCCAAACAAAGGTCTCATATCCCAACCCTTTAAATATCTTTTTATTGTCTTCCCATATCAAATTTGGTTTTCCTCTGCCTCTTCAAATATTGATATCCTGACTTAGGACTCTATAATGCACTGATACCTATGAAGATCTCCTTTGAACGTGGCCAAACCACCTCAACTGATATTGGACAAGCTTTTCTTAAATTGGTGTTACCCTTAGACGATCACATATATCATCGTTCTAAACTCGGTCCATCCTTGTGTGACAACAAATCTAATGCAACATACGCATTTCTACGACACTCAGTTGTTGGATATGTCGTCTTTTTGTAGGCCAATATTCTGCTCCATACAACATAGCGGGTCTAATCGTCGTTCTATAAAACTTACCTTTAAGTTTTTGTGGTACCCTATTGTCACAGAGAATGTCAGATGCTTGATGCCACTTCATCCACCCTGCTTTGATCCTATGACAAACGTCTACATCAATATCTCCATTCTTCTGTAGCATCGATCCTAGATAACGGAAAGTAACTTTATTAGGCACCACTTGACCTTCCAAACTCACCTCTCCCTCCTCATGTGTAGCGTTATTAAAGTCGCATCTCATGTATTTTGTTTTATGGCGTGTTCGGCTGATCCGATGAACAGTGGATTTCAGCTGGTTTTGGATGATTGAATAGTGTTCTATGAGAGAGAATAAGCTGAAACAAGCTGAAACAAGCCAGGACTATACCAGCCGAACACCCTCTTAGTTAGTAATGGCGACACCTCACCAAAAGAGAGGCTCAAATGGCAATGAGAGTGCTGCATGCAATTTCATACCGATTGAAATTTCGATCACTTCTCAAATCTTGCCTTGTTTTAGTCAGCATGGGGACGGGGACGGGGATGGGGAAAAAATCTCCCCGTGACATTTGACGGGGACAGGGATGGGGAGGCACTCCCCGACGGGGAATTCCCCATTGACATCTCTATGTAGGACGTTAGGACCACAGCCAACGTCTATTTGTTTTGCCGAACTGCTAGCGCCCGGACGTCCAACGACGACGAAAGTCTGTTTTCATGCGTCCACATGTGGGCCCGTGCCATCCAAACGTCGTTCGCCCATGTATGCGTCTTGCACACCCACAGGGGCTCGCCTCGCCAGAACGTCACCCGTGTCGCGCATCCACGGGGACTGCTCGCGCCCCCTCCTACTTCATCCCATCTGAAACAACCGATCTACTTTTAAAATATACAGATGCAACACTTGCAACATACAAAAAAGATAGATGAAACACTTAAAACATGCGTCTGAAACACTTGCAAAAATATTTACGTAACATCCAGATAAAATATATGCAACATCTAAATAAACACACTTACAACATACGTCTAGAAAATAGATGAAACCTTGCGGGATAGACGCTTGCAACATATGCAGCATCCCGATCTAGTTTTACAACATTCATATGAAAACAATTGTAACATACTTCCAAAATATCTGAAAACATTTGAAATGTGCGCTTGCAAAATGCATAATATTCTGGTGCGGCATCCTCCGCCATCGGGACGCTGCAGTTGTAGCAAGAAGCGAGCCCGGAGGGCTTCCGTGCCAGGGCCCGGTGCTTCTCCTTACACTGGTAATGGCTGTCGGCGTCGTTGGGCGGGGTGGGGCGGGTAGAGCAGGGGCAGCAGGACGAGCGGTAGGTGCAGGGAGGTGGCCGCGCGGAGCAACGGCAGGAGCAGCGCGTAGCAGGTGTAGGAGTAGCAACGGTAGAGCAGGAGTAGGCAGGGCGAGCGGCATGAGCAACGGATGGGATGTAGGGCATGTAGCAGAGTGGGATGGGGCCGAGTGCGACAAGCGGACCATGTGATGGAGGCTTCCATGTCAATCACATGCATGTGGCACGATGGAGGAGCTCGCGGTGGTCGCACACGTGCGGCGGTGGGGAAGGATCACGTGCGTGCGGCGGTAGGGAAAGGAAATGTCATTGGTCTTTTTTTCTTTTTGGAGAAGTCGTGCTGATGGTGGAGCGGAGCAGGCCTATTGGCCCCGATCACTGCACAGGCCTAGGAAGAGGGCGTCCGGACGGATGCGCTCAAACGAATGTCCTCACTAGAGCTTTATCGTTTGATTTGCGCTAATTATGAGGACTAAGATTAATTTTTCCCTCACCTATGTATATTTAGTTCAAATTGGTGAATGCCCCCTATATTTTGCTTTAGGCTCCATCCTGGGTGCAGGCGCACGATCGAGAATCAGACGCAACCATGTCCACGAGCCATGCGTCATTCACAAGGAAAAAAGTTAGGTTAACGTTTCTAGAATGAGTCTGTCTACTACACAACCATGTGTTTTATGCAGTTTCAACACATGAATTTTTTTGCACCATAGGATTAAGATCCAATAGCCTCCACCCTTCTTCTACCTCTAGCCTCCATAGATCATAGATCACATATAATAATTTTTTCTATGGAAGGACAAATCACAGATCTATCGCCGCTGGGGCGAGCTCGCCGGTCACCGTTGCCGACGCCGGTGGTCTCCGGTGAGAAAGAGAGAGGGAGAGAGATACAAAAAAATCCATGTGTTTTTTGCTCTAAAACACATATATGTTGTATAACATTTCTGTATTTAACTTCTTTCCATTATAACCGTGACAACTCGTGCCTCTGTCAGATCAGCTCGCCTCATCATGACGGAATATTTAACTTCTTTCCATTATAACGGTGACAACTCATGAGACATTATTTTTAGATTGTCAATACAATTTTAGCACCACAGACAGAAAATCGATACACATTTACTACTTTTACTCATGTGGCACACTAGCACCTTAGTCCAGCTTGGATCTGAGTCAATGTTCTCAGGTAAAATGTTCCTCCTGATAGAATTGAAGGACCTCTAGGTGCATAGATCAATGCGTAAGACTTGACTTAGATGGGATGACTTGCTGATATACCTCATCAATAGGGCAGTCGTGGCTATGGCGCCATCGATAAGGTAGCAGCAATGAGGAGGCGCAGTGCAGTGGCGACGGTGAAGGCGATGGCGCTTCCTATCGCTTACAGCGTGCTCTTCTAGATTGGAATAAGGCTAGGACATGGTGGGGCGCTAGCGGCTGTGGTGAACCTCGTATCTCATGCCCTAGCCCCCTCCTATTTATTGCGCTGCACGATGGGGGGCCATCAGTCAAGAGAACGACTGGGCGCCCCCGATCAGGGCACGGATTAAGGGCCTAATTGGCCGTTGGGCTAACTAGTGGAGATCAATCTAATATTCTCCCCCTTGATCTCACCTTATGACTTAAACTTAACTTACTTTATCTTTTTCCTATTCTATCGCAGATCAGTGCATAGAGCGTGCCTCATCGTCACGGTCAGTTGCCATTAGATTAAACAGCTACAATGCACCTCTCTGTTTTGAAACAGATTCTCAACTATGCCCTTAGTATCTAGAAATCATAGGCTTTCCCGTAAACTCATGCCGACTGTGTGTTCTCTGAACGCTCTGGGTGGTTAGCCTTTGGTAAGCGGATCCATAAGTACTTGCTTGGTACTTATATGCTTAGTGTTTTCAAAATGATTCTGGATTTTCTCCTTTACAACATATAACTTAATGTCAATGTGTTTAGCAGCACACTTGACCTGTTGTCTTAGGAATTAACTACTTTAAATGGTTATTGTTGTTGACTACCATTGTTAAATCCAGGTACATATTCCCTTAACCAGTTTTGCCTGTTCCTTAAGCCTCATGTCAAGCTATACTATGGTATGTATCACTGATGACACCACAACAATTTCTTTGGAGCTTTTTCATAATAAAACTTCAACTGCGAGTGTTAGTAACTACTGTGGATTTTACTACACATCTCGCCAAGACTTAACATTTGTACCCTCAACTATTTGAGAGTACTTGTTCTTTCTTACTCAGCATGAGGCTTATGATACTTTGCAAAATTGCAAGACATTCTCAACTCTATTCCAGTGATCTATATCTAGACTAGACTTCTGCCAAAATATCCTAGATACGTAAACTACGTCAGAGTAAGTTCTTACTTGTACTTGTACACTCATCAAGCTTCCAACAGCTGAAGCATATGGAACCATGTTTATTTTGTTGATCTCATATCGGTTACTAGAACACTTAAAGTTTCCAAATCTATTACCTTTGACTATAGGAGCAGGCATAGATTTACTCACATGCATACTTTATTTCTTTAGAATATTTTCTAAGTATGCCTTTACGATAGTTCTAATACCCCATTTTCTTCTATCTAGGTAAATTTCGATTCCTAGAACCAATGACGCTTAACCAAAATCATTCACATTGAAACTTGAGGATAAAACTTCTTCTCCAATGACAGATTAACATCACTACTAGTGAGTAGAATGTTATCTATTCATAGGATGTGAAAAATGAATTTTCTATTCTTGAACTTCGCATAAACGTTATTGTCCTTCTCATTTTCTTTAAAACCCAAACTTTCTCATTGTTTCGTTAACTTCAAATACTACTGTCTTGAGACTTGTTTTAACCCATAAATATATTTCTACAGGTGGCATCCCATACGTTCTTTTTCTTCCACGATAAAACCTTTGGGTTGTGCTATGTAAATGTTTTCATACAAATCCCCGTTGAGAAATGTCATCTTTACATCCATCTGATGTAACTCTAAATCATAATGTACCAATAACACCATTATGATTCCAAAAGAATTCTTGCATGAGACTAGAGAGAAAACTCTCATCGTAATCTATTCATTATCTTTGCATAAAGTATTTTGCTAAAAGTCGTGCTTTATATCTTTCTACATTCCCTTTGGAGTCACATTTTGTTTTGTAGACCTATTTTACAGCCTACTATTTTGGCTCCATTAGGAATTTCTTCTAAGTCCCAAACATCGTTGGTATTCATCGAATTCATTTCAACTTCTATAGCTTCTTGCCATTTAAACGAGTAAACGCTTCTCATGGCTTCATAGTCATCAGAAAAACTAGTTTGCTAATTCTTTGAGACTTTCTAGGCCCTTAGCTACTAGAACTTTCATATGGGGCTGTTGTTGCTCTTCATTGCCAATAGGCAATTGATTCTATAGGCTCCTGTATCATAAGATCCTTGTTTACATTATTTATCTTCTTCGAAGAGCCAACAACAGGTGTTGTATTAGTCATACAATATCAACAGCTATTGAGAAACTTATTGCTCCTGAGTGACTGTAGTGGGCACACAGTCCCTCTTCTCTTCAAGTCTTAGGTCTCTACACTCTATATACCATGCTCCACTAGATCTTCCTATATTTTCTAAAAATAGTTATCGGGGACCAATACTAGGATACCCGAAGAGGTGGAGCTAATGGTCATCAACATTGATTCATCTGAGCAGTCAAGAGCGTGACTACAACCCCAACCATTCGCTAGGTGTGCTAGCTTTGCCTTGCCCGGCCTCTGGGTCAAGGGCTCCATCTCGCCTGACCCCTCAGGCGTGGCTCCTGACGGAAGCCCGTACAGCCGCCAACCACTTGGGCCAGAAAGTACAACCCAAGGTCAAACTTCTGGCATTGTGTAGGGAACAGGCACATCTCAACATGACCCATGCCCGTGACATGTCACTCTAGGGAACTCACATCACCAATAGTGATGGACGCATGGTCACTATGCTGCCTACTCCCTGTATGGCCATTGACAAGCACGCTGGTTCACCACATCGCCCGCTGGGATGGAATGGGACGTCATGACCTGCTGACAACGTTGGGGCGTGGCATCAACGGTGAACAGGTGCCCAACGTGGAGCCATCCCTGTCACCATCTGTAGTGTTGGTGGGACCCACATAAAGGAGAAGAAAGGCCCAGCAGCCCTGGAAGCCTTACTCTTCTTGGCTCTTCTCCCTCTTTCTCTCTGTGTAACCTGCTCTTCCCCTTTGTCTATAAAAGGGGAAGCAGGACGCCCCAAGAGGGAGGATGGCGGTTCACCACTCTACATAGCAGTAGACATCAACACACACACCCTGACATGCCTTAGGAGCACACGCATATCAGAGACTTGGGATCTGTCCCTCTCTCGCTCACTTGTAACCCCTACTACAAACTTTTAGTGCTAGTAATATGAGCAACAGCGATGAACTGGACGTTGGGACTTTCTGCCCAAACTAGTATAAACCTCATGTCCTCTAAGCACACCATCCGAGCCATACACACAGTACTAGAAATTTACTTGTTGGTAACTCGAAACACCGACAGTTGGTGCGCTAGGTAGAGGCTTTTTGCACGTCTCAACATGCGGATGGCTTGTCACGATGTCAGCTGGGTCCCGGGCGCACACATGTGCTTTAGGAACCTATACTTTATCGTCACAATAGGGGGAAAGTTGGTGCAGGCTCCCGTCATCATCCAACCTCTCCACTCTATCGACCTTGACATGATCGTCAAGGTGCTTGAGGAGATACGGTTGCACGCACCAGAGGCCCATGCCCTTAGGAGCGACCAGCTCCTCGGCTTTGATTATGGGAGGCTAGAATGCCAGCTCAATGCTTTCCTAGGACCCCAACCATCCTGGGAGGACTTAGGTCGCCTCACCTTCTTGTTCACCAATGTCATGACACAGCTTGCTGGAGGATAGCCGCTTTCCCCATAATACTTCATCCAGAGCGCCCCAACAGCATTCCCGTTCAGTCTACGCAATGCCACCGAGACCATTGTCCACCTTGTGGTACAACACACTCTCCCATCCTCCACAAATGATGAGTTCATGGGGATGACTAAATATGTTGCGAAATCTTTCCACGACCGCCTTGTAGGAGAATCGGAGTCGCCCTCCAACTCTGACTCCAGTAGGAGGAGCCATCACCCCTCTTGTGAATGTTTCATGGTAGGTACCCCTAAGGGGTACGTCGAAAGCATCCACGAGGGAGAGGCTACCCCAATGAATGGCTGCAATAATGAGGTCGAGGGGGATGTAGGGCCCCACCTCGCTTGTGGGTAGAGTTGCTGAAGGCCTAGCACTAGGAGCTCGAGGAAGCATGACTCTAGCTCGAGCAGGAACATGCGGAGCTCGAATGAGAGATTGAGCACCACGATGACGGTGGGTGTGCGTGCGTCGCGGCCCGTGATGTGAACCAGAGGATCATCAAGGATGATGAAGCCCTCCCACACTTCACCCGGGCAAGCCAGAAAATCGCTACTACGGTGGCCTTACTCTGAGGCCTTCCGAGGCCCACGACACCCGAGGATCATCGAGCCTATCACGAGATTCGCACACTACTTGGGTGTGCGGCGGCACAATAGGCCTATAGCTCACTGTCCCAATGATGTGAGCTCAACACCAGCCAGCACACGCCCTCAAAGCAACCCAACAGGGATGTGTCAGTCCACCTGGCGTAGCAAGGCGGCAAGCCACACGCCGTGGTCCTAGTGCATGAATGCCTTGGCCTCCACCATGATGTGCGCGACACCCTCGAGGCCCATAGGCATACTCGCAGCGATGTGAGGGAGGAGGCTAGCCGTGGCTACCAACCTCGTTGTGGCGGACACTATGATAGCAGCAAAGATTGAAGCTTGAGCCCTGACTTGCTGGGACCTCGAGCCTTTGGCCGACACATCCTCAACACTACCTTCCCACCATGGTACCGACCACCGACCAACATCCTGAAATACTCTAGGGAAACAAACCCTGGACTATGGCTTGAGAATTATTAGCTTGCTTGCCAAGCCATTGGAGCAGATTATGACGATTTCATTATCCGCAACCTTCCATTATTCCTGGACGATTCGGTACGAACGTGGTTGGAACACCTTCCACCCAACCGAATCCAAAGTTGGGCGAACCTAAAAGAGATCTTCGTGGGAAACTTCTAGGGCACATACGTGTATCCTAGGAATCCATGAGATCTCAAAAACTACCGACAAAACTTTGGGGAAACTCTTCGTGGGTACATCTAGTGCTTCTCCCGATAGTGCAATGAGGTGCCCAACGTCGCCGACGCCGATGTCATTAGAGCTTTCCTATCTGGGACCACCTATGACATAAGCTAGGACATAAGGGCCCACGGACCACTAAGGACCTCCTCGACATCGCCATTGGCCATGCCTTAGGCGAGGAAATGGTCAGGGCAATTTTTGACCACCTTAAAGGCAAGGCAAAGCGGGACAAGGACGTCAACAAAGGTGCCTCCAACCATCCCAACAAAAAGAAGAACAAGCAGTGACGTGAGGGCTCACTCATGGCCTCCGCTGATCGCAAAGGGGGTTAGAAGCCCACCGAGGGTACCCCAGATCACTTCAAGAAGCTGCTCAAAGGGCCATGCCCAAACCATACTTTCTCCGTCAAGCACCTATACAAGGACTATGTCCTTATGTAGCAGTTCTTGTCTAGAGGCTTCAACAAGGGGAGCATAGGAAGGAGCCTAAGCCAACCGTAGATGACGCCGAGGGGAAGGACGGTGGATTTCTGGTGCTAGATGGCTACCTCATGATCTTTAGAGGGTCGGCGACCTATGACTCCAAGCATCGCTAGAAGCTTGCATACCGCTACATCTATATGGCCGAGCCGGCCACGCCTACCTTCCTCCAATGGTCAGAGTCTGCCATAACCTTTGATCAAACCGACCACTCGAAAAGCGTCCCACAGCCGGGAAGATATCCGCTTATGGTCAACCCAATCATCGGCATGAAGCGGCTCACCAAAGTGCTGATGGATGAAGGCAGTGGCCTCAACATCATGTACGCTAAAATGCTCGACGCCATGGGCATCGACCAAGCACGCATCCACCTGACCGGGGCACCTTTATATGGCATCGTGCTAGGAAAGCAGGCCATACCACTTGGGCAGATCAATCTGCCCATCACCTTTGGGGATCCGACCAATTATAGGACGGAGACCCTTACCTTCGAGGTGGTCGGGTTCCACGAAACCTACCATGCCATTCTAGGATGTCCATGCTACACGAAGTTCATGGCCATCCCCAACTACACCTATATGAAGTTGAAGATGCTGGGTCCACATGGGGTCATTACCACCGGCACCTCCTTCTAGCATGCCTACGAGTGCAAGGTCGAGTGCTGCGAACACGCCGTGGCAATTATCGCCTCCAAAGAGCTTGCAGCCATCAGGGAGGAGATCATTGAAGAAACGCCTAACCCTAAGTGGT
Organism: Miscanthus floridulus; assembly: GCF_019320115.1. Lineage (NCBI taxonomy): Eukaryota > Viridiplantae > Streptophyta > Magnoliopsida > Poales > Poaceae > Miscanthus > Miscanthus floridulus. The sequence continues at coordinate 125,700,976 of NC_089582.1, read as the reverse complement.
CAGTCAGGTCTTTTGAGCCTATAGAAGGCACCAAAGAGGTCCTCATAGACTCCAGCGGCTCCGAGGGCAAAGTGGTGCGTAGTGGCACCACACTTTCCTCTGAATAGGAAAGCGCGCTCGTCGACTTCCTCTATACCAACAGAGACATCTTTGCATGGAGACCCTTGGACATGCCTAGTAGTCCAAGAGAAGTCGTCGAGCACGCCTTGAAGACTAGGCTATGCTCCAAGCTGGTAAAGCAGCGCCTGCATTGCTTCGATGAGGAGAAACGTAGGGCCATCAGGGAGGAGATTGCGAAGCTTTTGGTGGCCAAGTTCATCAAGGAAGTACACCACCCTGAGTGGTTAGCCAATCCCGTTCTTGTATAAAAAAGTGTGGGAAATAGAGAATGTGTGTTGACTACACGGGTCTCAACAAAGCATGTCCAAAGGATCCATTTCCTTTACCATGCATAGACCAAGTAGTCGACTCAACCTCAGGGTGTGAAACCCTTTGCTTCCTTGATGCGTACTCTAGGTACCATCAAATCATGATGAAAGAGTCCGGCTAGCTTGCAACATCTTTCATCACCTCGTTCGGATCATTCTGCTACATCACAATGTTGTTTGGCCTGAAGAATGCAGGTGCTACATACCAACGCTGCATGCTCAAGTGTTTTGGGGATCTCATCTATTAGACCATTGAGGCCTACATGGATGACATTATGGTCAAATCCAAATGGGCTGACTAGGTCATAGCCGACCTGGAGCAGGCCTTCATGAAACTTTGAGCAAACAACATTAAGCTCAACCTCGAGAAGTATGTTTTTGGTGTCCCAAGGGGTATGTTGCTAGGTTTTATCATCTCCGAGCATGGCATCGAGGCCAACCTAGAGAAGATCTCAGCCATTATGAGGATGGGCCCGATTCAGAACATAACGGGGGTATAGCAAGTTATAGGGTGCCTCACCACGCTCAGCTGCTTTATCTCATGCCTTGGCGAATGAGGTCTCCCCCTCTATCGACTTCTAAAGAAGGCTGACCATTTCAAATGGATGCTCGAGGCCTAGGAGGCACTTGACATGGTCAAGCAGCTTCTGACGAAGGCCCCAATCCTAGTCCCTCCAACCGATGGGGAACCGCTTCTTCTCTACATTGCGGCCACCACGCAAGTGGTTAGCGCCGCCCTGGTGGTAGAGCGAGAAGAAGAGGGACACACCCTCAAAGTGTAGTGTCTCGTGTACTTCATCAGCGAGGTCTTGTCCGATTCTAAGACTTGCTACCCCCAAATCCAAAAGCTCCTATATGCCATCCTTGTCGCCAAGAGGAAGTTACGTCACTACTTCGAGTCACATCCGATGACGGTCGTAACATTCTACCCTCTCGGTGAGGTCGTCCAAAATCGGGATGCCACAGGAAGAATCGTGAAGTGGGCACTCGAGCTGATGGGTCAAGGCATTTCATATGCCCCTCGGACGGTCATTAGGTCCCAAGTGGTGGCCAATTTCATTGTAGAGTGGACCAAGGTCCAAATGCCGCCAGCAGTCGTCGACCTAGAGTACTGGACGATGTACTTCAATGGATCGCTGATGAAGAAAGGCACTGGCGCAGGGCTGGTCTTTGTTTTGCCCCTCGGGGTTTGCATGAGGTACATGGTTCGCATCCATTTCTCCTCCTCCAATAATGTGGCCAAGTATGAGGCGCTCATCAATGGCCTATGCATCGCCATCAAGTTGGGTATCCAATGGCTCGACATCTAAGACGACTCCTAGATGGTCATCAACCATGTCATGAAGGAGTCAAGCTGCCACAACGCCAAGATGGCTGCATATTGCCGAGAAGTACACCAACTGGAAGACAATTTGATGGTCTCAAACTCAGTCACATCTCGAGGAGTTGTAATGAGGCGGCCAACGCATTGGTGAAAATGGCATCCGGCCGAGAGCCGATGCCGATGGGCGTCTTTGCCAATGATCAGTACAAGCCCTTGGTCTGCTACGAGGAGCTAGAACAAACTAGTGATGGGCCGCCTACCCTAGGCTTGGGGGCTAACTAGCCGGTGGCTTCATCCGACCCTAAACTCATGGAGCTTGATGAGGATCCAACGACAGAGCCTGACCCTCTGGCCGACTGGAGGACGCCCTACCTCGACTACCACCTCCATGAGGCACTATCGAGAGACAAAACGGAGGCTTGATGGCTCATGTGTCATGCCAAGTCCTTTGTCCTTATTGAGGGCGAGCTCTATAGGTGAAGCCACATCGGGATCCTACAGCATTGCATCCCCATCGAACGAGAGAAGCAGTTGTTGAGTGAGATCTAAGGTAGGGTCTGCTGGCACCATGCCATGTCTAGGACCCTTGTCAGAAACGCATTCTGACAAGGCTTCTACTAGCTAACCATAGTAGCTGATGCTGAACAGATTGTGTGCACCTTTGAAGGGTGTCAATACTACGCTCGGCAGACCCACCTGCCAGCCCAAGCGCTCCAAATGATTCCTATCACGTGGGCGTTCATGGTTTAGGGGCTCGATCTGGTTGGACCTCTCAAGAGGGCACCTGGGGGCTATACATACTTGCTTGTCACCATAGACAAGTTTACAAAGTGGATAGAAGCTCGATCGATCTTCGCGATCATGTCCGAGCAAGTCGTACTATTCTTTCTTGACAACGTTCATCGCTTTAGGGTCCTAAACTCCATCATCACGAACAATGGGACGTAGTTCACTAGAAAGAAGTTCCTCTGATTCTACGATGAATACCACATCCATGTCGATTGGGCCGCCATGACACACCCCGGCACGAATGGGCAGGGCAAGCACGCAAACAGCCTCAAGCCTAGGATCTTCAATCGGTTGAACAAGTTTGGTAGATGATAGGTTGCGGAGCTTCCTGTGGTGCTCTAGAGCCTAAGGATGACCCCTAGCTAGGCCACTAGCTACACACCATTCTTCATGGTCTGAGGTTTCAAGGCTATCCTCCCGACCGACCTTGATTATGGAGCACCGAGGGTCAGGGCATACGACGAATAGGGAGCCAAGGCGTCCCTCGAGGATGCCATGGACCAGCTAGATGAAGCACATGATGTCACCAGTACCATAGCCATCGAGTACGGGGTTAGGCCTTCAACATCGAGGACCTAGTGCTCCGCCTCATCCAAAGCAACAAGAACCGTCACAAGCTCTCTCCGCCATGGGAGGGACCGTATGTCATCATGGAGGTGCTCCACCTAGGCACCTACAAGCACAAGACCATTGACAATGAAGTCTTCATCAATGCCTAGAACATCGAACAACTACATTGCTTTTACCCTTAATTTACGCACACTTTCCCTTATCAGTTTCGCTATCAACTCCTCAATCTTTAGTTACACCTGACCCCAGCAACGGTAGGGGGTTGGGCCTCACTCGGGGGCTGATAAGAGCATATCTATCCGGTAGACATTCTCTACGCCTGACCCTTTCTCACGTTAAGACCCAGAAGCAAGGGTCATGGAAACAAACACTGAGTAAAACTGGTCGGACTGTAAGAAACCTATGCCCCAGCGGCTACGACATTTTTGCTCACCAGCGTAATCAGAGTTTTTTTCGCACCATGAGCTTTTTAGCCTTAAACACGGAAAGAGTTAGTACGCATTTAAGAGTATATCCAACTAGCAAACATTCTATGTGCCCGACCCTCTCTCACATTGAGACCTAGAAGCAAGGGTTGCGAAAACAAACGCTGAGTAAAACTGATCGGACTGTAAGAAACCTACGCCCCAGCAGCTATGGCGTTTTTGCTCACCAGTGTGATCAGAGTTTGTTCACATGCACCCCAAGCTTTACAGCCTTAACGACGGAAAGGTTCAGAACACATTAAACTTTTTATATAAAAAAGGGGAGAAGGGCAAAAAATCTGTTTGGATATAACGAAATTTAAGAGCTTGTCCATTTATTATAAGTTCATGGCCTGGCTTATCTGTCTAACTAATTTCTTGATCAGGATGATCTCATCCTCTATCTCCGTAGGTAAGTCCTATGCTAGCGGGTCACCCAAGTCAATTGGATGGCTCGGCCCACTGCCGAGAGATGGGTAAGGAGCAGTAGGATGCCCCATGTGGGTTATGCCGACTCTGTCATGAATGACAAACTCGGATTCCACTTAGACATATCTGGTAAGAGCTCCTTGAACCCGTCACTCGAGCCATCGAGGTAAGTCCTATGCCAGCGGGTCACCCAAGTCAATTGGATAGCTCGGGCTGCTACTGAGAGACGGGTAAGGAGCAGTAGGATGCCCCATGCGGGTTATGCTGACTCCATCATGAACGACTTACCCGGATTCCACTCGGACATATCTGATAAGAGCTCCCTGAACCCGTCACTCGAGCCATTGAGGTAACTTTACCAACCTCCACTTTACTTTTCCAGTGCATGATCATTCATTCATCCATTCTCATACATCCAAGCATCACATATGCAATTATTGCATCACAACGCTTCGCATTGTGTCACGAAGCGGTAGTCGTCTCATTCGATATGAACGGCGATCGACCGAGGTTCGAAGGCCGGCCCGCAAAGGGCTCAAGGATGCCTCGCATTGCCCAACCCGCTCAGAAGCAGACAAGGTCATCTCGACCTTCTCGTTCAGAGCCACGCAACGTGATGGCCGAAGGGGGTTGCAGCAGCGCGACAGCGAGTTGAGGGCAGTGGTAGCACGGCTGCAGTTGTGCCATGCTTAGTGTGAGTGGCACGTGTAGGGCAGTGGGCAATGGGGTGGCAATGGCTAGCAGTGCGGCGCCAGTAGTACAGCCAGCTCGTGACGGCCAAAGGTAGGCTCGGCAGCGGTTGCGTGCGTCGCGGCGGAGGGGAGGGCCCACTGCTAGCCAGCCAAGCATGGCCAAGCATGCATGCTTGCTCACGTGACCGGTGAGTCGACGATGGCACAAGAGCATGATGACCGTGTCCATGCGATAAAACCGGCTCAGAACATTGTGCGCACGATTTTTAAAGTGCCCGAAAAACCCTAAAACATGGATCCAATCGCCCAACCACCTATGCAATTCTTAAGAGGGCATATTAGGCTATCAAAACCAACCATGAAACCATACCAATAATTAATCTAATTCTCCTAAAAAATTGCCAAACTTGGCCTTGTCAAACAACTTTTCAAACTTACAAAATTAACTAAGTCTCGATCGGATTCGCGTCGAATTCAATTTCCAAGCTATTCAGAATGCTAGCTAGTGAATTCCTTTTGCGACCTCAAGTATTTCATCTTCACCTACATGGTGTATACTACTAACTTTACTAAAATTCCGTATATATGTTCTATAGCATTTTCGTTCAAAAAAATTTGCGAACATCCGTACTTGAAAATTGTATAGGTCACGAACGACCTTTCGTTAAGCATTTATGTTGGTCATTTTAAGTTACGTACATTGATTTACACACTATATCACATGCATTTACACTTAGATATGATGGTATGCAGTGTTTTAGCAAAAGATTGTACAGTGTAACACCGAGGGTGTTACATACGGCACCCTTGCTTACCAGCGTGATCAGAATTTCTCGCCCACACCTCGAGCTCTACAATCTTAACAACAGGAAGGGTCGGAGCGCTTTACCCCTTTTTACACATAAAAAGGGGAGAAAGAACAAATTTGTTCAAACCTAAATGAAAGAACAAACTTATCCAAACGAAACAAAAGGGATGGAACTTGTTTGCTAATTACGAAAATGACCGCCCGGCCTATTTAACTAACTAGCCCCTCTGGGGAAGAACTATGCCTTCTATCTTGTCTGCCAGGCCCTACGAAAGAGGAGCCACTGCCATTTCCATCTCCTCCAGCTCATGGACTTCATAATCGGGCTTGTAGCCATGGCTCATCGTCTCTAGATCGATACTATCCCCATAATGAGAATGAGCAATCACGAAGGACTGATTGACCCCGGTGCGAAGAGCATTCCTCTTGAGCTAGCGCACCTGAGCCATGATCTTGATGGCATGAGCCGTGAACGAGCTGGTCCCCTCTGACCACACCACCTTAAGGTCATCGCAGACCACTCCAAGGGCAGCGCTTAGGATACCGAGCTCATCACTCTCTGCCTAAAGATTTCTCCTCACTTCGGCGAGATCCACAATCAACCTGGTAAAAACACTCTCAGCCTCTAGCTTTCGGGTCATCTCCCTTTTGAGCTCAGCCTGGAGGGAGCTGACCTTCTACTATGGGTCATCATGCTCTTGGTAGGCCTGGTCACACTCTCGGAAAGCTTGGTCGCGCTCCTCGTGAGCCATGCCATGTTTCGAGCAGAGCCTCTCCATTGTTTGGATATGCTCATCCCACTCCTTGCATAGCTGAGCGATCGATGCGGCATCTAGGCTCACCCTTTTCTTTAGGGCCGTGAGCTTCTCCTAGACCCCTAGCTTTAGATCCCTTTCTTTTTTAACCTCGTCCAGAAGGTTAAGGATCCGCTGGTGAGTTTCAGCATCCTTCTAGAGCAACTCATCTCGCTCCTTCCTAACCCTGGTGGCTTCATCATCCTTCCATGACCTCATCGATAGGGCCTTGAATGCCTTCTCGGCCTCATCTGCATCTCGATGGGCCTTAGCCACCCACGATCGAAGATTGGCTGCCTCCTTAGTGAGGGGAGTTAGCTCAACCACCCTCTGCTGGGCGGCAACGAGCTGAGCTGTCACCTTCCCACTTAGCCATGCCTCCTCGACAATGTGGTCCCAAGCTTTCTTCTATTGACGAAGGAACTGAGATTTCCCCGATTGTGAGCTATAAGGGACTATAGGGAGACGACGGTTAGGATACAAAAAGTATATAGAGGAAGAAAAGGGCAAGAAGTAGGACCAAGCAATACCCGACCGGAGGGAACAACAACGTTGCGCAATGCACCCATGGCATGGTCCAGAGCCTCGAGCATGGACATGATCCCTACATCGAGGCTCTCCCGCTCCATGCTCTCTGCGACGTCATCAAGGGTAAAAACCATCGATGTCGGATCCTGCGGATTCGTCCATTAGAGCAGGGGCTCGCCCCACGTGGGTGAGCCGCTACCCACCGACATCAGGGGCAGGGATGACTCCCTACCGGCCCTAAGCACCACTGACCCCTCTCGCTGTGATGTCCCTACCAGGACGCCCCCTCTGGTGATGGAAGGTGTCAGCGATGCGGATGTGAACCTCTCTCCTAGCACCATGACTTTTGGGAACCCCTCAGCCATGTCCCCCATGGTCTGGCCCACACTAGGCATTGTCGCTTGGGCCGCCAATGGCACAGGTCACACCGATGCCTCAGGCGATGTTGTAGTTGCACCCGGCTATGACCCATCTATCACGGCTGCTACCGCTACCACCTGTGTTGGTAGGGTCATGACTGGCTGCGTCGCGCCCACCACATGCGCGGTCAGTAGCCCCACCCGCCCTACCATCGGCAGCAGTATCACGGCCATCACCGGCTGCTCCACAACCTCTGAAGGCACCATTTGAATGCCCATGTCTACCCATCCCACCGAGGGCATAGGTGCCACCATGGGTGGCGCCTGATCGGCCGGCAACACAATCACACTAGCGTCGCTCCCGCCTGAAACAGGCGTGACACCAGCCGATGGCCATCGAATCGATTGGAGGGTGATGCTCTTCTTCGGTGCTAGCGCCAAAGGATTTCGTTGCGTGCTGACGCTGCAAGGGATGAAAAAAAAAGTAATGATGAAATTTGACTAAAACAGGAAAAAATAGAGGAATTGATAACTCACCTTAGCGCCGTTAGGCGGTGGATGCATTTGGGGGATGAACCCACCGACCCTTGCTTTGCCTTGTCAGAATGAAGCCATTTTGAGCCCACCCCCTGCTCCTAGGCAGTGGGGCTCACCCCTGGTAGCTCCTAGGACATATTGGCGGAATGCCCCGCTCCCCTTGGCTCTTGGGGCGCGATGGTGGAGCCACCCGCCTCCGCTGGCACCTCGAGTGCGACGTTAGAGCTGCTCGTCTCTATTGGCTCCTAGGGCAGGCCGACGGTATGTCCCACCACTGTTGGTTCCTGGGGGGCATCGGAACAGACCGCCTCTGCCAGCTCCCTAGACATACCCTCCCCTCCATGGAATGGGAAGGGTCCCAACACCTACAAGGAAGAACCGATGCGTGTCAGTGCATCCTCGTTCTCTAGGTTGTCCCACTCAATATCATCGACTACCATTTCTTCTTTCTCCATCACCTCGTCATCATCACCATCGTCATCATCATTGTTAGTATCCTCCGCTCATTCCCATGCTCATAGCTTCCGCTACTTCTTCCTCTTTTTGTCCTCCTTCGCCTTCCTTAGCCGCTCGCCCTCGGTGTGATTCGCCGCCCTCATGGACAAATCCCTCGGCAACGGTGCCGGGTGATCCTTGAGGATGAGGTCCCTCGGCAGGTCCTGCACCTCTCAAAGTTAGTCTCATGGGGTTGGGAAAATCAATTGAAGAGAAAGGGAAACTTACAAAGACAACGTAGTCTGGCTCCGGTCGCATTGGAGGATGCCCCGACACTGGGTATAATTGCAGTGATGATCTGCCTGCAGGTGGGCCCTCTGATTAACTGAGGTCTGAGTCTGAGGCGTGCGATCTGGTAGCATCCACGGCTCCGGCAGCGCCGACGCCCGGGCGGCCGGGCCCAGCTGTCGCGATGAGCCAGACAGCTGCGCAGGCTCGGTGCAATAATGCCCCACAGCCCGATCTCCGTCAGCACATGGGTGCATCAGGGTGTCCGACGAACCGACCGCGTGAAATAAGGAAATGCCTGCCTCGCCTTGCCATTGGTTCTAGAATAGCAATGCTATACGAGATATATGTGTTTTAGTAAAAAAAAATATATAGATTTTTTTTATCTCTTCTCTTCTCTCTTTATCATCGGCGACCACCGACGTCGGCGATGGCGATTGGCGAGCTCGCTCCGACACTGGATCTGTGATTTGTGAAAAAAATTTATGATATATGATCTATGGAAGCTGAAGGCTAGAGGTGAAAGAAGGACGAAAGCTATTAGATCTTAATCGTGTAGAAAAAAATTTACCTATTGCTGCATAAAATATACGGTTGTGTAGGGGAGAGACTAGTTAAATATTCCGTCGCGACGAGGCGAGCTAATCTGACAGAGGCAGCGACGACTCCAACGACCTGGAGCGGGGGTTGCTGCACTGCTCCAGCCAAGGCAAGGTGAGGGCTCTCCCGCTTACCTCAGGAGGCGGTGGACGCGCCGGTCTCCCACGTACCTGTGCTCTTCGTGGCCTGGATGCCTTGCTCGCTCTGGGGCTTCTCGCCGGGGTTTTGATCCGGCGCGGGTGCGGGCAGCGGGCCCATCTGCCGCCGTGCTCTCGCGACTCGCGGACACGAGATGCGTGCGGTTCATAGGGCGGCTTGTTGATTGATGCAGGGCAGGGGTGTGCCGTCTTCGCCGTGCAGATATTTGGGGGAGAGAGATGGGAGGATGTAGAGGCAGAGGAGAGGAACCGTGAGCTTTGAGTGCTAATAAGTACCAACCTACCTTTTGCTATCGGCTTCTGGTTTGCTTTACCTTGCAGAGTTGATGCATTTGACAAAACAGTTCTAGGAATAGCTGTGGCAACACTACTGAAGCCCCCCCTATCTATGTGTTGCCTGATGTAGGATTGCAGCTAGGATTCGTGTATCATGTGGCCATGGGTCCCCCTACTCTTGCTTGAAATTGTTATCATATTATGTAAATTTCTAGCTGGAACATCTCATTACTTGATGAACTTTTTACTAGAAAAGAAACAAAAACTTAGGTCTGAAATTGTTAAATTATTTCATACATGTCTAGTGCTCAGCCACTGTATCGATGCAGAAATCTTGCTTCCTTGATTATCTTCCCAACGAGCCATGGCTGTATATCCTTACTTGAGTTACTTTGGACAATTCTTTTTGTCAATTGCTGCACAAGTTATAGGTGTTCAAAGTGCAGTCTGTTTTGTTTTTATATCCTTGTACATGTACAGGGGTGAAGTGCCTCATTCCATATACCCTGAGAAGAAGCTGGGGTGTGGGTCAGTTAAGAGTGGAATACTCTTAGTTGATTGACTTTGGTGTCTTCTGTCTTGTGCATATATGAAAGGCTTATGCTGATATTGTGATATGCAGTTCGCAAAAGCTGTTTAGAAAATGTCATAGCTGACAGTCCTCCTTTCATTCTCTGATGAATGAGATCCTTGTTCTAAAAAGTAGTTTTTAACTTATAGCACCCTGCACATAATCGGCAGCTTCCTTATTTTTCAACTAATGAAACAGTGTGCCTTAATTAGCCCCAATTTAGTTAAGTGGATTGTGTGAAGTCATTAGTTGGTGATCAATATAGACAGTGCCATTTGCTTTTTTATAAATATGAATTCAGTTACTTTTACTGAACATGTACCCTAAGAAAGGAGCATAAGATAGTTTCCTTTACCAAGCCTCCTACAGAAGTATTCAACTGTTTAGGAAATAGTCTCTTCTTACCACATTCTAGTTAACTAAACAAACTAGGAGGCTAGAGAAACTATTTTCAGGATTCAGATTGATATTACTGAATTACTTGAAATGCATATAGCACATATCCTATGGCACTGCCTTTATTCACAGTCATGCCCAGTGCACAGTGGTTCTTTCCACAGTTGCTTCTTTCTCTTGCCACCCTCGTACTCTACCATCGATTCCTCCTTGCTCCCTCTTGCCTTGCAGTAGCTTTTGGTGTGCTGAATCCAACACCAGCTCCTCCTCCCTTTGTTAGATCTGTCCTGAGGCAAGTGGCCGAGTCCCTACTGATTGTGTATTTTGCCTATATGATGTTGTTTCCAGCACTGATCTGATTTCAGTTGTAGTATTAACTCTCTCTGATTCCAAATGTAAGTTGTTTAGGACATTGACATGATCTCCAAGCCTCCAAGGTTGCACTTTGACTAGAAATTTCTATAAAAATATATAATTTCAAATGGAGATAATCATATATTATGAAATTACTTTGCGTGATAAATCTAGCAGCATCAATCTTATCCTTTAAATCTAATTAGATTTTTAGCTATTGGTGCTCAAAGCTAAAAATATGTGACTTAGTACAAATCAAAACCATCAACATTTGGAATCGGAGGCACATGACTAGTAGAGGCTTCCGATATCAGGTTTGAACAGTAGTGCTAATTTATCTACTGCTCCTGCTGGTACTTCTGGTCATGTTGAAGAGATTTCAGGTTCTTGATTTACTCTTAAGGAGTCACACTATTCTTTCAGAAGATTAGTATTCATGGAGGGAGTGCAAGATCAGGACACAGTTATTAGGGTCACACAATACGCTGTACCTATTCTATAGTGAAGCTCTGATTTTCATTTCTTTTTTAAATATTTATACATTGTCCGTTTGTATTCTTGTAGCTACCATGAAAGAATTTCTTAATGCATCTCTAGATCTTTTCTATTAGTTCAAAAATCAATTCTACAGGCTTTTAGTTCTGTGCTTGGTCTTCATTAGACAAATGTAGTTACAGAAAGAATGGTCGCTGGATTAATTTAATTTTTGAAGTCAAAACCTGGCTCTAATTAAACTCAAATTGTGCTTGCAAAACATTTGATTGATCACCTGTTCAGTGGAGTGCAGCCAAGCTGAGCTCACCTATGTATGCATGCCCTCTTTAAAAAGTGCACTTCTTACATTTGTGAGAAAAGAAAATAGATACAAAAATCTGTTAAAAAAATTGACCATGTGTGCTAGTGCTACACTGCTTGTTCCAAAAAAGACAAATAACTTGTTTCATATTTGTGAAAAAAACAAATTATTTCTCTTGTGTTTTGTGTAGCTCGCATATGGTCTACTTTTTCCACAAAAATGATCTGTGTTAACACACTTGTCCGTAGTCTACATGTATTCATCTTTTTGGAAATTTTGCAAGTTCACAAAGTGCATTTTTCAAATGGGATGTACATATGCCTGGGCTCAATCAAATATTTGTGCAGTATTGTGTTGTCTTAATGTCCTTGGTTCCTCTGTTAGCATAAATGTATTTTTTTGATAAAAAAACGTAATCTATATTTTTCAGGCACCATGTCACTCATGTCTCCATTCCCGGGAATGGATCTAAGTAAAATGGATCCCGCAACTCTGACCCTCCTTGGGGCAGCTGGTTGTGTAATGCTGACTATGCATTTCACTGTGCAATTGGTGTCACAACATCTCTTCTATTGGAAAAACCCCAAGGAGCAGAAAGCTATACTTATTATTGTGCTAATGGCTCCACTATATGCTATCTCTTCCTTCGTGGGTCTTCTTGATATCCAGGGTAGCAAGACATTTTTCACATTCTTGGATGCTGTTAAAGAATGCTATGAGGCACTGGTGAGTCTTCTTTGGGTCAACCAGATTCTTATAGGCCTAAATGAAGCCAGTTATTTCACTAACACTTGTATTTTTTCCTTTCAATTATGCAGGTGATTGCCAAGTTTATGGCATTGATGTACAGCTACTTGAATATATCCATCAGCAAGAACATAGTCCCTGATGAAATCAAAGGGAGGGAGCTTCATCATTCCTTCCCTGTTTCTCTTTTCCTGGTACCTTTCTTGTTCCTTGGTACAGAAAACTTTTTATTTCTGAATTTCTATAATTGGTGCTTAAGAGTCTGTTTGGTTCACATCCAAAATTTACCAAGCCAAGGATTTGGCAAGCCATGATTTTGGCTAGTATTTGGTTGGCTACCAAAACTTGCCAACTTCACATTTGGCTTGCCAAATCTTTGGCAACTTTTTTTGCCCAACTTTTGGCTGCCAAATCTTTGGTATGGCAAATTGTGGTCGCGAACCAAGCATGCCCTAAGTTTTGCAAGGTGACTTGTGCTATGGTGAGTTATGTTAGGTCCATACCTGGGGATATCAATAAGAAACCTTACTTATTTTAAGGAGACTGTCATTTCCAGTGGAACTATAATTATTTCCAATCTTTTACAAGAATATTTACACTTCTCCATTAGTAAAGTAATCATTCATGTAGCTTCTTTGTAGGACGATTGAACTATACACTTAATGGTGAGTAAGCTTACACCAGTTTTATCTTTTATTTCAATTCCAGTTTCTTTAGTTATATCTTTCCATATCTTCTGGTGTACTAAAATATTCTCTTTTGTGTGTGTGTGTGTGTGTGTGTTGTGTGTTTGAACTTCAGTTTCTTTGATTATAGTTTTTGAAACCACCTATGTACTTAAATAATGTTGTTTCTATCATGGTTTACAAGGCGTCGCAGTTTCCATGACCGAAAGATCAGCAAAAGGGAGTTAGGGAGGGAGAAGAGAGGAAGAACAGGAGGGGAGCTGGCCAGCAACCTACAGCTGCTGCCATCACTACTGGTTCTGGAGCCAGTGCCCAACTCTGAACTTGCTCTGATCAGCTGCGGCATGGTCGATCTGGAAGGGGGTGGTAATAGTGATCTATCTGAGGGTGCAGAGCAGTGAGGAAAGGCAAGGTAAGCTGCAGGCAGGAGAAGTTGCGGGTGCCAGCATCACATCAAGAGAACAAGAGCGAGCTATAAGCGAGTGGCACCGAGAGAGGAGAGAGAGAGGGAGGGGCAGAGGGGGATCGGCAGCGCACCAGCGCTGAATGCCTGGATGGTTGATCTGGAGAGCCATAGATAGGTCATGCCAGGGGAGGGGTATATGGGCTGACTGGTGGGCTGGGCCAGCTCCTTTCTTACTCCTCCTTCCTTTCCTTTTTTTTCTTTTTTTTTTCTTTTACTTTGTCTTCCTTCATGCTGTGGTTTTGCAGTTTCTTAGATTAGATCGGTAGGACATTGCCTTGCGTCTTCTTCTAATTGTGTAGGCATTTGGAGTGCTGGCTCGCCACACCTCGCCTTACTGCCTTATAGAACCATGGTGTCTAGAACATTGCTTTGCCTCATTATTAAACGATTATATCTTGTACCTATAACGTGCATCGGGATTTCAATAACTGTTGGTAGCTCAATTTGTATTTAACTTTACACGTTTGTTAGTTTTGGTTTCTATCTTTGCTGGAAGGAACTAATAATCTGATGCATTCTACTATGGCAGCCCCGCAATGTCCGATTGGAGCACAAGACATTAAAGCTTCTGAAGTATTGGACCTGGCAATTTGTTATTGTTAGGCCAGTATGTTCCATTCTGATTATTGCACTTCAGCTTCTTGGGCTGTACCCCAGCTGGGTCAGCTGGACGTTTAGTATTATACTGAACTTTTCAGTCTCCATGGCCTTATATGCTTTGGTTCTTTTCTACCACTTGTTTGCTAAAGAGCTGGCACCTCACAAGCCTCTTGCAAAGTTCTTGTGCATCAAAGGGATTGTCTTCTTCTCTTTCTGGCAGGTATATCTCACCTTTACCTGAATGGCTGTTTGGTTAAATATTCAGTGTTTCTGAAATCTTTATATAACTTTGCGCGGGTCATTCTCTTAATTGCTTACAGATAACTCACTGGATGATTGATGTGTATTAGATAGTACCTGCTTGGCATGACTTAAGATGAAAAGCTTCATTTCTCGTTAATTTTTTGATTTAGTTAGGGTTTATGTATGACCACCTCGTGTCCACTTTCGTGCCATAATTTCCATTTTAGAAACTCCATTTACAGTTTTAGTTCATGCAATCACATGTAAATTTCAGATAATAATTCCCTTATAAAACAGTGTCACAAGTACGTGTTACTTTATGGGTGATAGAGAAAGCATGAGTTGTAGAAAGAGGTATAGTGGAAATGAAAGCTACAGTAAAACTGAAACAAGCTAGTCAATTTGAGGTATCTCATCCATAATTTGTAGTTTGATCCTGCTGGAGGATACATTCCCCTTTGTATTAGTCGGTCAGTGCACTCCCACCTGTGGGTACGTCAGGCAACATTTGAATTTGGAAGGAACCTCTTCCATTGTGGAACGGAAAGAGCTATTTGCCTATTTTGATTGATTAAAGTACCACTTGGCTCTCCACTTTTTCACCCTGATGGAATACGCCCATTGCACATTTTGGTTGCAGGGTTTTGCGCTCGATATTTTAACTGAAGCAGGCGTGATCAAATCCCACCATTTCTGGCTGGACGTGGAGCACATCCAGGAGGCGATCCAGAACGTCCTGATTATCCTAGAGATGGTTGTGTTCGCCGTCATCCAGCAATACGCATACCATGTCGCCCCCTACAGCGGCGCTGACAGGGCCAAGTTCGAGAAGAAGAACGAATGAACCAAGTTTCCAAAAGGAGTGAAAAAAAAAATTCGTGCTGCTCCTCCCCGCTTTGTGGTCTGTTGGAAACGGAGCACCAGTATATTTCCTTACGGATGGTCAGGCACGAGTTCATCGAGTCTCGCGAGTAGTATATTTGGTAGCTAGTTATCGTGCTGTAAAATTACACTGTGCTTGCACACTGCATAATTTTGCTAGTTTTGTCGTTTTGAACGTTGTCGCTGAGGCTATGTAGCCATGGCTGTTCATCTTGTACGTACGCTGTACGCTCTCTGGGGACTGGGGGAATCCTTTTATGAATAAAGCTACAGTCCTGTTCTACAGAGGCCGCACTGGGCTGATTCCGATGAGGCTGCCTGCAACTACCACTGCTGGGGGATGATTTTGCAATCTGCATGCATTGCCGCACAGCACGCTCGCCTGTTTATTGGAATATCTTTCAGGAAACATTATTTACACTGCTACTAGTATGTGGTTTTGAGGTCTCTGGCTACCATTTGGGGGATAAACATGCGTGTCATCTGATGATTATGTGCCCTGCCTGATCGATTTTCAGAGTTCTCAATCAAGTGACAGTACATGGTAGTAGGGATTTTCTTTACGTACTTGCTCGTACTCGTATGATGAGAAATTGTTGTACACTCATGATTTCATGGGCAACCTCATCATAGCCTCACTGCTGCTGCTGCTGCTGCGACTGCGAGACGACTGGCGACGGCGATTGGGCTGCGATGCGATGCGATTCGCCCCGTCGTGTCAGAGACGCAAAAGCAGGGGCAGGGACGCAGGGGCGCGTACAGGCTATAAGGTTATAGGCCCGGCCCAGCGTCCTGCCGCCTAGCGTGTAGAGGAGGGCGCGGTACAGTACATGAAAGTGAGAGAAAAGAAAAGAGGAGAGGAGGCCGTGGACCGCATACAGTCAGTGGCCGGGTGGGCACGGACCAACACAACACTGACTGCACTGCACCCCGCTGCGCTGCTACTGGCTGCTGGGTGATGGCGCGTCCGTGGGGCCATGTGCAACTCCTGTAGACTCCTAGTACGGCACACGGCCTCCCTTCTCTTGACTTTTTTGCCTGTTTGCCAGCAGAAGCGCAAGCAGCACAAAGCTGAAAGCGAATACCTTACATTACAGTTGGCTCGGCTGGTTGCTCCTAAACTTTGAAGCCAGCTGCCTTTAATCAGGGGGGCAGAAACGTCTTATCCTCCTCTTGTCCAGCACGTACTCCTCTTCCCCATGCTTTTGTCAGGTGTGAATTGTGATGCTGATCACGGTAGAGTAGAGAGACTGCTTTGTTTTGGGGGCGGGGGACGTAGAACCGGGGATAGGAGCATACTGTACAGAGTATATATATATCAATAGCATGCGTTGGTTCGGCTTTGTGTGAGGAAGGAGCGAGAGGAACAGCAGATCTTGTGGGAAATATGTCGATGAGACATGGCAGCAACAGCAAAGGCGAGGTGGGTGGGTGGCAAGCGACATCACCACCGGTCTCGTCGTTACCGCGCGCACTGTGGCACCAAGCCAGAGCCGGAGCCCAGAGGGAGGAAGAGAGAGAGAGAGAGAGAGCAGAGAAAGGCGGAGCACGGCAGGCGGCAGATCGTACGGGGTATCGGTCCGTGGCGGACGGCAGCTGACGGGAAGCCTTGTCTTGACGCCCGCCTGCGCTTCGCGTGCGACCGACCAGCAGCGCAGCGCAGTCACCGCTCGCTCGCCATCATCATTGCTTCGCTCGCTCGCTGCTGCCCGCCCCGGCCGGCACGGGCGAAGGCCAAGGAACGAACCCCCACCGGTGGTCCGTGAATGAAAACTCAAAAGCCCAAGAGAGGGAACGGCAGCTATGATCGATCGCCGATCAGTGATCGATCACTGATCAGGGAAAAAAAAAGCTAGAGAGATAGGAGCCGTACGTAGAGAGACAGCAGATGAAGCAGAATATGTGATGGGAACGGGAGGGAGGGAACGGATCGAGTGTGTGTGTGGGGGGTGACAGACTGACGCAGTGTGTGGAGTGGAGAGAGGTGAGACTTTTCTTCTTCTCTTGGCATCAGCTTTGCTTTCATGGCGCGGTCCGTCCGCCGTCCTCACGAGTCAGTTCAGTACTCAGTAGTAGTGGCCGATAAAGCCGCCTCGGATCACGTGCGCGCGCAGGGGCACCGCAGCAGCAGCGCCAGCCAGCCAGCGAGAGCCAATCCCTCCGCTTCGGGTCCGCCGTACGTGCGCGCACGCGGGCCACCGGCCACGCTGCCCGCCAATAGCAAAACGGCGGGCGAGACCACCTGGGTGCCGGGTGCGGGTGGGCGAGGCCGACCGCCGACGCCGACGCGTCCCCGGCCCCGGACGGAGGCCGCCCAAGCCGCTGGATACGTTCCGACCCGTCCGGTGGTGTCCGTGCCCGAGGCCCCGAGGCCGCCGAGCCGTCGCGTGGTCCCCGTCCCGCGCGGGCTGAGCGCCTGAGCCAGCATGCGCAGCCAGCCAGGCTGCGCTCCTCCCTGCCCGTAGTAGTACGTCAGAGTACGTGCGCGCGCTCGTACACATACGGCACGAAGACGAAGAGGCGTACTATCCATCTACGCGTACGTAGGCGCGTAGCGTAGCCTGTGCGTTTTGGCCCCGGTAGCCGTCGCCGTCATTGGCTTTTGCGGCCGCCGGCCAGACGAGACGGGGCCAGTCGCCCAGTCGTAGGAGTAGTAGCTTTGCTTTTGGCGCGCATGCATGCTTTGGAAGCGTCCACTGATGCTGCTGCTAGCAACGGCTACACTCCGTACTACCTAGCGCTCGAGTGATTCTGGAGCTTCGGCCATGTTTAGTTGGCCACAGATTTGGCGCCGCCGGAGCTTTTGACACTGTAGCGCGCACTGTATTATTTCGTTTGTATTTGGTAATAATTGTCCAATCGTTGACTAATTAGGCTCAAAACGTTCGTCTCGTAAAATACAACAAAACTGTGCAATTAGTTTTTGATTTCATCAACATTTAGTACTTCATGCATGTACCGCAAATTTGATATGACGGGGAATCCTCCTTTTGCATAGTGTCAAAATTGGGAGTTGGGTGTGAACTAAACATGGCCTTCGCCTGATCGCCTCGGCGCGCGTACTGTATACTAGCTGTGTGTGCTGGCCTAGCTCAGTGAGAGAAGAAGAAGATGATGCGGCGGTTGCTGTCCGCACGTCCATCAACCCAGCCCACAGGCCAATCAGTGCGTGCCGACATCTGTTCGATCGACTCCGATCGCGACCGGACGGCACCATGTCCATGGCCACCAGTGCAAGCACCCAGCACCAGCAGGCTGTGACGGCTCGCGTCAACTCGCGACGGTCAATCGGCCACGTCTGCTGTAGTATTGCGGATTTGCCAGTGTCTAGGCAAAAGGTTGGGGATACGGCGCTGCCTTGTCAAACCAGGGGCAATAATGATGATGCACGTATTAGGAAAAAAGTGTAGTTAGAGAGTACCGTAGTAACAACAGTTGTGGCAGAATTACCGCAAATGGCCCATTCTAACTATGGTTCTGCACCTTTTTTCCCCCATATATAAGTACTCCCTTACTAAAACAAACAACTATTCTCAAAAGAAGGGAGTAATAAGAATGATAGCACGTACAATACAAAAGTAACATTTCTTTAATTAGTCCTACACAGCGAAAAGTGACCAATAATTAAATATTTGTAGTCGTTGTGATCGGATGTGGCCTAGCACTCAATGACACATGATTTATACTGGTTCAGGCAATGTGCCCTACGTCCAGTTTCAGTCGGTCGATGATTTTATTCTTGAGCCCAGGTGCTAATAGGAATAAGAAGGGGGTGTTAAAGGCCCGGTCGAACTCTGAACCGAAGGGTCAAGAGCGACGGGGGCTCTAACATTCGCTAAGTATTGGAGCGTATGCTCTAGGTAGCTTTAAAGTTCTAGAGCTATTGAGCTATTCGGGTTCTCTTTTTTTAGGAGAGCTAGAGAATCAGAGTCAGAATAACCAGATCGAGAGAGAATCTCCTCCAGAGAGGAGAGAGTGCATCCCCTTTTATAGTTGAAGGGGATGGCCTTACACGTTAGAGAAAGAGAGAATGGATATGTGTGCTACCTAGTCTGGTTGCCCACGCTGTTGGGTACGTGATGGTCGTCGGCGCCCACAATATTGTTTATGTCAGACGCATGTGATAGGCTCTACCGTGTTCGCCTGGTACGGCAAACGTCGACGCCTACAATACTGTTTGTGCTCTGACACGCCTGGAAGGTTGCATAGTGACCGTCTAGCATGGCCTGGTGGCACCGCCCTTATCTGCTTTGCCTGATCCCTGGGCCCTCACCGAGCGGGCGTCCCTGGTCGGTCGTTTCCAGTTGGCCCCGACCGTGTCGGTCGGGGAAGAATCATGAGCAGAGGTCCGGCGTATCCCCGATCGGAAAAGGAGGCCGGAGTCGGACTATGTCCCACCTTGGCTAGGCCTTCCGGTCGGGGACCAGATCGTTGCCCTGGCCTATCTTTATGTATCTGGGCTGGCCCGGGAGGCGTGCGTTGTCGCAACGCAGTCTGCTAGGCCAAGTTTTTTGCAGGGAAGTAGGTCCATTGGGGACCCCGGGTTTATGAACCAGACAGGAGCCCCTGAGCCCTTTTGGGACTTCTGTGAAGTCGTGAGGGGATGTTTATACTCATTTCACGAGCGCGCCCGGTGGGTGTAAGATCGTGGGTCGCTGTTGAACGAGACGGAGTACCAACCCAAGCGTTGGGCGCGGCCAAGGGGTCGGGCGAGGCGGAGCACCAACCCAAATGTCGAGGCGGAGCATCAACCCAAGCGTCGGGCACGACCAAGGGGTCGGACGTGGTGGAACGTCAACCCAAGCGTCAGGCGCGACCAAGGGGTCAGGCGAGGCGGAGCGCCAACCCAAGCATCGGCCACGGACGAGGGGTCGGGCAAGGCAAAGCGCCAACCTGAGGGGTCGGGCGAGGCGGAGCGCCTACCTGAGGTTTCAGGGTGCCAACCCAAGCGTCGGGCACAACCGAGGGGTCGGGTGAGGTGGAGTTCCAACCCAAATGTCGAGGCAGAGCGTTAACCCAAGCGTCGGGCGAGGCGGAGTGCCTACCCGAGGTGTTGGGGCACCAACCCAAGCGTCGGGCGAGGCCGAGGGTGAAAGGTCCTTGTGTGGTTTTGGTAATTGAGTGACAACCTAAGTGGACTAATTGTGTTTATGTGAGATACACAGGTGATTAGTCCACAAGTACATATGTGTGAGCAACATATGCCATTAATATATGAAAATGGCTTGGAGATGTTGCAAAGCTCACACATGTGATGATAAAGGAGCTCATTGCAAATGAGATAT
This sequence comes from Miscanthus floridulus, assembly GCF_019320115.1. Taxonomy (NCBI): domain Eukaryota; kingdom Viridiplantae; phylum Streptophyta; class Magnoliopsida; order Poales; family Poaceae; genus Miscanthus; species Miscanthus floridulus. The sequence continues at coordinate 125,680,471 of NC_089582.1, read as the reverse complement.
GGCATTAAGTCATGTGATCAAGGTGGAGAAGATCAAGACAAGACTTGGCTTGATGGACCGGTTGCAAGCGTGAAGGGCAAGTCTGAGACTTTGGAGCGATGGGCCGCTTGGTGGTGAAGCTTAAGCAAGACTTGGCGCTGATAGACGAAGGCAACAGTGAAAAGCAAGTAAAGTCAAGATCGATAAACTAATATGATCATGTGATGATATGAAGTGGATCATATCATTGTTGATCGTGTTGGTGCATGTGTTGCATCGATGTTGGAGGAGATGAAATGGAATGTGCAAGGCAAAGGTATAACCTAGGGTATTTCATTTCACCGGTCATAGGTGTGTAGAGAAGTTGATGATCGAGTTTAGGATAGATGGCCGTACTATCAAGAGGGGCAAACTTGTTTGCATATCGGTCATCTAGTGCCACTCGAGTGATCTAACTTTGCATCATCGCTAGGATCAAGTGGCGTGGCAAGTTAAGTGACTAATCCTTTGAAAAATGTTTGTGAAAAGCTAAAACACATATACATAGTGGTGCACACTTGGTTGTGTTGGCACATTTGCAAAGGAGAAGAAGTTAGAGTTGTTATAAATCAACTTAGAGAAGAGAAAAAAGGTTTTTCGGTGTACTCCGAACTATAGGATGGTCCTTGGATTGGAATACTATTTTGATCCATTGTGATTTGGATCAAGTATGCATGTGGGATGTGTAGCCCTTTGAGTAAGCTTTCCAAAATGTCCAAGATCATCGAAATCAGAGTTTGGAGCTAAGAGTTATAGCCGTTTTAGCGCTGTAAGGTCTATGACTGGACTCTACGACCTACGCGTCCGGTCAGCACCTATGAGTCCGGTCACAGCATCCGGTCAATGTTTTTAGCATGTCCAGAAGTGACCGGACGCACGGAGAGTCCGGTCAGTGATGACCAGACACGTCCGGTCTATGAAAAACATCTCTGGAACCTCTCTGTAAGTGACCGGACGCTGGGAGAGTCAAGTCCGGTCGTAGGAGAAAGGCGAGTCTAGTCAGTTGTGCAGAAATGTGTTGGTAACCGGACTCGGCCTTGGCGTGTCTGGTCGGTGGACCTAGGCACGTCCGGTCAAGAGTTTGTGCACATGGGAGCAAGCCGTTGAAGCCCAACGGTTGGCTTCGAAAGGAGGGGATGCGTGGCGTCATCCTAGCGACCGGACTCCGCGACCTGTGTGTCCGGTCATTATGACCTGCGCGTTCGATCAGTGCGTGTTTTGCCTAGTGAAGGGGTAACGGCTATTTTAGCCCTTGGGGCTATAAAAGTAGTGTGTGGCCGACCTTGGGCTGGTTGCTGAGCACCCTCATGCCTATGTGGCTTATGTAGGAGTGCTTGGATACCCTCTAACTCACTTGTGCTTGCAAGAGTGCAAATTGATTGCGAGTGAGTGTGATTCTAGTGCGTTGTATTGTGAGATTGCATCGAGTGGCACTAGGTGATCGAGTTGCAAACCGGTGGTGCTTGTTACTCTTGGAGGTTGCCACCTCCTAGACGGCTTGGTGGTGGTCTTCATCGAAGCCCGCAAGAAGCTTGTGCGGTGCTCCGAAGAAGAGCATTGTGCTCGCCCCATGGGAGCTGCAAAGAGCAACTCTAGTTAAGCATGTCATTGAGCTACCCTCACTTTTGGGGTAGGTTCTTGCGGTGCCCGACATGCGGGCTTAGTGGGTGATGCCAATTAGCCGCCGAACCACCAAGTGAGCGGTCGACACAACGGGGACATAGCGTGTTGGCAAGCACGTAAACCTCGGGAGAAAATCACCATGTCAACCTTATTCTTCCCGTTGGTTTGTAGGTTTGCAATCCCTTTACATAAGCTTGTGATTGCTTTCATATATATTGTGCTTGTGTAGTTGCTCTTGTAATTAGTTAGCTTGTGTAGCTCACTAGTTACCTTCTTGCTTGTGTAGCATAGAAGTAGCTCCCTTGTGTGGCTAATTTGGTTTGTGTAACCTTGTTAGTTACATTGCTTAGTTTGTGTAGCTAAGTATTTGCGCTCTCTAATTTTGCATTGGTTGCCGTGTTATTGAGCATTGCTAGTGAGCTTAGTTGGCTTTGTGCTTTTACTTACTAGCATGTGTAGGAGCTCTCTCATTGCTTGAAGTACCAGTGGCATAGGTTTGTGTGACCTTGCTCCTAGAATTGGTTAGGTGAGCTCTAGCTAGCCCGACACCTTTGTTGCTTAATTAGGATCTTATTGAGTTGCTAGAGAACATAGATAGAGGGATGTAGTCTTGGCTATACCGATAGTTTTAATTCCGCACTTGTTTCGGTTAGCCAGCGTAATTAATTTTAGAAAAGACTATTCACCCTCTCTAGTCTGTCATCTCGACCCTACAAGTGGCATCAGAGCGAGGTCTCTCATTTGTGGTCTTTACCGACCCTAGAGGATGGTGAACTTTAGGCTAGATGTTGTTTGCGATACACACATTTTTGATGGCACACACTATGCACGGTGGAAGCATCATATGCTTGATCATTTCCGTGATTTGGGTCCCAAGGAATGGTGGATCATTGTTGTTGGTTTTTCTCATAATGCTTTGGATAAGGATGACCTAACTCAACCACAAGAGGATTGCTTACAACTTGATCATCGTGCTCTTTATTATCTAACGTGTGCTTTACATGATGATGTTTTTAGATGTGTATGGGACTTGGAGAGTGCTCATGATATGTGGATGGCACTCTAAGCCTTCTACGGTGACTCCTCCACAAGTGATGATGGCAAATTCAAGGAGGGTGATGACAAGATGGAAGTACATGAGTGTGTTGAGTATAACCACAATTTGGTGATTGTGGAAGATTGCTCTACCTCATGATCAAGTGATGATGATGATGATCGATCTACTACAAGTTCACTTGACAAGGTTGATGATGATGCCACAAGTATTGCATATGAAGATTCTACCTCAATCACACTTGGTGGTGATCTTGACGATGTTGGTTCATGCTCAAGCCATAATGATGATGCTACTACAAGCTCTCCAACTACACCACATTGTTTCATGTCACAAGGTGACACCAAGGTATCAAATGCTAATGTAGTTGATCATGTTGATTCATATGATGAGCTTGTTAGTAGACTTGCTAGCATAACCAGGTCTTTAGAAAATAAGAAAGCTAAAACATTAAAATTGGAAAATGAAAACTCATTTATAAAGAACTCTTGTGAAGAACATAAGAAATTACTTGATGCTTTTAGATCTTCACATGATAAGCTAAAATTAAATCATGAGACACTACTTGCATCTCATGATGAATTATTAGAACAACATGCTTCTCTCATTAGTGTGTTTATAAAGAAACTTAAAAATAATGAAAGCTCATCACATGAGTCAATTAATCAATCACATATTATTGCTAACCCTTGTGATGTAGGTAAGAAGCATGTATCCACCTCTTGTGATGATTTATTAGATATGCCACGGTCTTCATATATAGATGCTTGTTCTTCTTCTATGTCTTGTGAGACTAACCTTTTGAAGGAGAAAAATGAGCTCAATGAACAAGTGAAGAAATTGAGCAACAAGTTAGAGAGGTGCTACAACTCAAAAGTCACCTTTGAGCACATGTTGAAGACTCAAAGAAACTATGGTGACAATTGTGGCCTTGGATTCAAGAAGAAGATGACAAAGGGCGAAATAAAGAGAGAAAGAAAGATGAAGAAGCTACAACAAAGAAGGCTCTCTCATACCATATGCTACCGGTGTCATGAAGCGGGACACTTTGCAAGTGGTTGCCCTAACATTGAGAAGCTCAAAAAAGATAAAAGAAGAAGAGTGGCTCAAGCATGTGAAGTGCTTCAAGTGCCGCACTTGGGGTCACCTTACCTCAATGTGCCCAATCAAGCAATTGGTGAAACAACTAGAAGTGCCTCAACCAAAGCCACAAGTTGAGCAAAAAAAGACACCCCAAGAGCAAATTAAGATCAACCATGAAGTTGGTGGTGAATTGATGATAAAGAAGAAGAAAACTAGAAGGGGTGAAAAAGCAAGAGAAAGAGCAATACGTCCAAGATTGAATCAAGATGCAAAGCAAATGAGCAAGAACAAAGAAGAGAAAATAGAGAAGATTGCTCACATGAGATGCTATAGTTGTGACACATTGGGCCACCTAGTTTTGGGTTGTCCAAACAAGCTTGAGAAGAAGGCCCAAGCAAACAAGGAGAAGCAAGGCAATGAGAAGCACAACATGAGCAAGGAAGAAAAGGCTCAAGCAAAGAGAAAGTGCTACTCATGCCGGAAAAGGGGACACATGGCACATTCATATCCCCTAGGTGACATTTCTAAGCCTATTTCAATTGTTGATAATAATGTGCTTAGAATGGATGGTAATGGTACCTGTATGATTGCTATTGCAAAATATCTCACTACTTATACTAAGGTGTTGCCTGAGTATGTTGCTCCTAACTTGAGAGGACCCAAACTTGTTTGGGTACCTTCAAAAAGTGGATAATTGATTGTAGGTACCATCGGTATTGGAGACTTAATTCAATTGATTTTATATTGATCATGATATGTTGAGTTAAGATATGAAGCCTTAGTGCATATCCAAACCCAATGCCATGATAATTGAGTGAAGTCCAAATGTGCTACATCATACAAGTGCTATAATTCAAGTTATTGGTGATTCATTGGATATATTTGATGGCTTGCAAATAATTGAGTTGAAGCTTGCTAGTTGAATGATCATGAGCTAACCTAGGTATATCTCTTGTTGATCATTTCATTTGGGTGCATATGAGTTGATTAAATTGGATAAATATGCAATGTTGCTTGCTATAAGATGATTGAATGAATAATTGCTTAGTAATCAAGTTTGGATTGATTTGTGTTGGATAAGTTCATAAAATGACATTTAGTAAGTGTATTGAATGGATATATGTCTTATGGAAGTATTCAAACAAGTTAGTTTCAAGTTTGATTCATATTTGATGAAGTATAGCTCAAGTGAATGAAATCTATCCTATATTGAAAATCTGAGTGAGCTGTGATTTTAACCATTTTTGAGTGATCAAAACTTATTGGATTGACATGAAAATTGGTGTACATGCTCTAGACTTATGGTATGAGATTCTGTATAAATTTCATGAAAGTTGGATAAGAAATACTTCGGTTTTGTAGTGGTTCTTGTCAGCTATAATGTAGCAGTTTTCAGCATGTAGCAGTGGTGGAAGAATTGAAATCTGGTAGCAATCTAGAAGTCAAATGAATCTCAAATTTTTACAGCTGCTAGATAACTTAGTAATTCACACCTCCACCAAATTTCATGGCATTTGGATTTGTACGTTGGGAAATATGCTTATTTCTTTGAAGGGTACAGAATATGCTAGAAAAGTGACAAATGTTGGATTGATCTAGAGTCACTTTGATTGAAAGGTCCTCAAGTTGGAAACATGTTTACAAGTGATTGAGGTACCTAAGTTTGGTTTTGAGATGATCTAGAAGCATGACAAGCAAAGAATACAAGGCCATTTGATTGTGGAGTGTATTTTGCACACTTTTGGTACTCAAGATGAAGATCAAGATCAAACTCAAGTTGAAGATGAAGTTTAAGTTCTAGATATGATTAGAGATTATTTGGTAGAAAGAAAATGACTTAAACAAGTAGAAATAAAAGGACTTAAAGAAGGAATTAAGGTTACTCATCAAGTTAAGTCCATCACTTGGATCGATCAAGCTATTTCAAGTGAGTATCAAGAATGGTTCTTTGGAGAGAGGCCACTTCTCCCTAGTGTAGGAGCTTGCCGCCTATATGTAGGTAAACCAAGTGTGGTACTTGGAAGGCTAACATGGAAGTGGTGATCCAAGGAACATTTGAGATGCTTAGTTGAAGAAATCAAAAGGGTTAATCAAGAAAAGCAAGCAACACCCAAAAGAGAGCTAGTCATGATATTTCAAGTGGTATTCTCAAATTGATGCTCTCATGCAAGTAAAGATGAAAAGAAGAAGCAAGCCAACCACAACAAGAAAGTGCACTTGATCATAAGTGCTATTCATTTTATATGGGTGAAGAATGGAATTCAAAATAGTATTTATTGATCTTCATCAAGCTTATAATTGGACTTCATATTGGTATTGGAGTAATGAATTAGAATCAATGTGACTATCCTCTACTCCAACATAGCAAAGGTATCATTATAATGTGCATGATCATTCCATCCCTTACTAGTATGCGGTTAGTACATATAGTACATGCTTCATAGGATCATGCATAACAAATGAAACATTTAATTTCATAGCCTACCACTATTGCTTAAATGATTAATTGATCTAGTGGTTAGTATATGAATTTGTTCATGAGCTAGTGAACCCAAGTACTTGACTCAATTTGGATTGCTAACAAGTGACAAGTACAACATTGGCAAGATAACCCTTGCAAGAGGTGTGAAGAAGCTTTTTATTGGTTCAAACCGGATTTGGAAGCTTAGGCAAATCAATTTAGTTCAAGTCAATCATAGAAGCTCATGATAGTGATAAGAGTACAAGCACAAGACAACAATGCAAATGGATATCTAGTTTGTTTGTTTCAAATGGTATCTAAACTCAAGTATTTCATCAAGAATTCATAAGTGATGTCTAGATCAACTCACAAGTGATATCCTATAAGTGGTACCCATAAAGATAGCAAAGGTTCAAGAAATGGTTTTTATTGATAAATTCAACAAATGGTTCTATACTAGAAGATTCTTTCAAGTGGTATCACATCTATACATGGTATCAATTATGCAAGACGATGGTTCCACATGTGATCCTCAACTTTAAGTGATCATCAAATGAAGAATGCATCCCTCACCTACAAGAGCTTAAGTGTATCAAATGGATGACCCATGCTATCACATAGGGGGAGGTGTACCACAAATTGATATCAAGATCAAAGATCCTATGTATGGTATCTCAAGAAGCCCTACACAAGATACAAGTGGTATAAGTTACAAGTGGTATCTTCAAGTGGTGTCATTCCAACAATCAAATGTTGTCCATAAAAAATGCAAGATTCAAGCCTCAACCATCTACCCCAAATACATACCTTTGCATCAATGAGAAGCACACCTTTTATGGGAATTGATGACAAAGGGAGAGAGATTTTACAAAGATATGAAAGCTTTGAGATTGAGATTGAACAAGGGGGAGAGATAAGATATAAAAGCTTTGGGAAAGATTGAAAGCTCAAAGAAATAGAGGTTGGACATGGACATGGACAAAGAGGGAGCAACATTGGAGAAAAGAGATGGATCAAAATTATTGGACAAGAGAAGCACACAAGTAGGGGGAGCAAGCTCATGAACTTTGATTGATTGCATTTGATATGTTCATATTCATGTGCTTGCTTGCATTGCATAAGTTCTTAAATTCAATATGCATGCTTGTGTGATGTATGCTAGTTGTAAAATTTGATTGATGAAATGAAAACTAGCATGCATAGGATGATAGCTAGACAGTTGGTATGCTTTTCAAGTAAATGCTAGTACCTTGCTTTTAATATTGATCTCATGATGTATCTAGTGCTTTTTATTTCCAAGTGTTATCTAGCTAACCATGGTGCTAAGGATGAACTTAAAGGTGTAACTCCGATTGGTATCACACTTCAAAGGTTTACTCTATACACCTTAGCATCATTTGGTAGTAATTACTCTCCCATAATTTCAATCTATGCATATGTGCGAACTTCAAACCAAATACTCTAGCATATATGTAGGGGGAGCTAATACTACCATCGCGGATTTGTGGTACTTGTCCAAAATCATTTTCACATGGTAAAATTGCTTGGGCAAGCAACAAGAATCCAAAAGAGCTTAATTTTCATATCTTTGTAGAGTTGTCATCAATTACCAAAAAGGGGGAGATTGAAAGGTCCTTGTGTGGTTTTGGTAATCGAGTGACAACCTAGGTGGACTAATTGTGTTTATATGAGATACACAGGTGATTAGTCCATATGTACATGTGTGTGAGCAACATATGCCATGAAGGTAAAAATGGCTACGAGATGTTGCAATGCTCACACATGTGATGATGAAGGAGCTCATTGCAAATGTGATATGACATTGAGTCATGTGATCAAGGTGGAGAAGATCAAGACAAGACTTGGCTTAATGGACCGGTTGCAAGCGTGAAGGGCAAGTCTAAGGCTTTGGAGCGATGGACCACGTGGCAGTAAAGCTTAAGCAAGACTTAGCACTGATGGATGAAGGCAACGATGAAAAGCAAGTGAAGTCAAGATCGATGAACCAATATGATCACATGATGATATGAAGTGGATCATATCATTGTTGATTGTGTTGGTGCATGTGTTGCATCGATGTTGGAGGAGATGAAATGGAATGCGCAAGGCAAAGGTATAACCTAGGGCATTTCATTTCACCGGTCATAGGTGTGTAGAGAAGTTGATGACCAGGTTTAGGATAGATGGCCGTACTATCAAGAGGGGCAAACTTGTTTGCATATCAGTCATCTAGTGCCACTCGAGTGATCTAACTTTGCATCATCGCTAGGATCGTGTGGTGTGGCAAGTTGAGTGACTAATCCTTTGGAAAATATTTGTGAAAAGCTCACACACATACACATAGTTGTGCACACTTGGTGGTGTTGGCACATTTGCAAAGGAGAAGAAGTTAGAGTTGTTATAAATCAACTTAGAGAAGAGAAAAAGGTTTTTCAGTATACTCCAAACTATAGGATGGTCCTTGGATTAGAATACTATTTTGATCCTTTGTGATTTGGATCAAGTATGCATGTGGGATGTGTATCCCTCTAAGTATGCTTTCCAAAATGTCCAAGATCATCGAAATCGGAGTTCAGAGCTAAGAGTTATAGCTGTTTTAGCGCTGTAAGGTCTATGACTGGACTCTACGACCTGTGCGTCCGGTCAGCACCTGCGAGTTCGGTCACAGCATCCGGTGAGTGTTTTTAGCGTATCCAGAAGCGACCAGACACACGGAGAGTCCGGTCAGTGATGACCGGACGTGTTCGGTCGCTAAAAAACATCTCTGGAACCTCTCTGTAAGTGACCGGACACTGGAAGAGTCGAGTCTAGTCGTAGGAGAAAGGTGAGTGTGGTCAGTTGTGTAGAAATATGTTGGTAACCGAACTTGGCCTTGGCGCGTCTGGTCGATGGACCTAGGCGTGTCCGGTCAAGAGTTTGCGCACACGGGAGCTAGCCGTTGAAGCCCAACGGTTGGCTTCAAAAGGAGGGGACGCGTGGCATCATCCTAGCAACCGGACTCTACGACCTGTGCGTCCGATTGTTATGGCCTGCGCGTTCGATCAGTGCGTGTTTAGCCCAGTGAAGGGGCAACAACTATTTTAGCCCTTGGGGATATAAAAGGAGTGTGTGGCTGACCTTGGGCTGGTTGCTGAGCACCCTCACGCCTATGTGGCTTGTGTAGGAGTGCTTGGATGCCCTCTAACTCACTTATGCTTGCAAGAGTGCGAATTGATTGCGAGTGAGTGTGATTCTAGTGCGTTGCATTGTGAGATTGCACCAAGTGGCACTAGGTGATCGAGTTGCAAGCTGGTGGTGCTTGTTACTCTTGGAGGTTGCCATCTCCTAGATGGCTTGGTGGTGGTCTTCATCGAAGCCCGCAAGAAGCTTGTGCGGTGCTCCGGAGAAGAGCGTTGTGAGGGGCATTGTGCTCGCCCCGCGGGAGCCGCAAAGAGCAACTCTAGGTGAGCGTGTCATTGAGCTACCCTCACTTTCAGGGTAGGTTCTTGCGGTGCCTGACATGCGGGCTTGGCGGGTGATGCCAATTAGCCGCCAAACCACCAAGTGAGTGGTCGACACAATGAGGACGTAGCGTGTTGGCAAGCACGTGAACCTCAGGAAAAAATCATTGTGTCAACCTTGTTCTTCTTGTTGGTTTGCAATCCCTTTACATAAGGTTGTGATTACTTTTATATACATTATGCTTGTGTAGTTGCTCTTGTAATTAGTTAGCTTGTATAGCTCACTAGTTACCTTCTTGCTTGTGTAGCATAGAAGTAGCTCCCTTATGTGGCTAATTTGGTTTGTGTAACCTTGTTAGTCATATTGCTTAGTTTGTGTAGCTAAGTATTTGCGCTCTGTAATTTTGCATTGGTTGTCGTGTTATTGAGCATTGCTAGTGAGCTTAGTTGGCTTTGTGCTTTTACTTATTAGCATGTGTAGGAGCTCCCTCATTGCTTGAAGTACTAGTGGTATAGGTTTATGTGACCTTGCTCCTAGAATTGATTAGGTGAGCTCTAGCTAGCCCGACACCTTTGTTGCTTAATTAGGATCTTAGCGAGATGCTAGAGAATATAGATAGAGGGGTGTAGTCTTATCTATACCGATAGTTTTAATTCCATACTTATTTCGGTTAGCCGACACGATAAATTTTAGAAAAGACTATTCACCCCCCATCTAGTTCGCCATCTCAACCCTACAAGTGGCATCAGAGCGAGGTCTCTCATTTGTGGTCTTTACCGACCTGAGAGGATAGCGAACTTTAGGCTAGATGTTGTTTGCGATACATATATTTTTTATGGCACACACTATGCATGGTGGAAACATCATATGCTTGATCATTTCTGTGATTTGGGTCCTAAGGCAGGGTGGATCATTGTTGTTGGTTTTTCTCATGATGCTTTGGATAAGGATGACCTAACTCAACCACAAGAGGATTGCTTACAACTTGATCATTGTGCTCTTTATTATCTAACGTGTGCTTTACATGATGATGTTTTTAGACGTGTATGGGACTTGGAGAGTGCTCATGATATGTGGATGGCACTCCAAGCCTTCTACGGTGACTCCTCCACAAGTCATGATGGCAAATTCAAGAAGGAGGATGATCACCAGATGGAAGTACATGAGTGTGTTGAGCATAACCACAATTTGGTGATTGTGGAAGATTGCTCCACCTCATGATCAAGTGATGATGATGATGATCAATCCACTACAAGTTCACTTGACAAGGTTGATGATGAAGCCACAAGTGTTGCACATGAAGATTCTACCTCAAGCACACTTGGTGGTGATCTTGACGATGTTGGTTCATGCTCAAGCCATAATGATGATGCTACTACAAGCTCTCCAACTAAACCACATTGTTTCATGTCACAAGGTGACACCAAGGTATCAAATGCTAATGTAGTTGATTATGTTGATTCATATATTGAGCTTGTTAGTAGACTTGCTAGCATAACCATGTCTTTAGAAAATGAGAAAGATAAAACATTAAAATTGGAAAATGAAAACTCATTTCTAAAGAACTCTTGTGAAGAACATAAGAAATTACTTGATGCTTTTAGATCTTCACATGATGAGCAAAAATTAAATGATGATACACTACTTGCATCTCATGATAAATTATTAGAACAACATGCTTCTCTCATTAGTATGTTTACAAAGAAATTTAAAAATAATGAGAGCTCATCACTTGGGTCAATTGATCAATCACATATTGTTGCTAACCCTTGTGATGTAGGCAAGAAGCATGTATCCACCTCTTGTGATGATTTATTAGATATGCCATGCCCTTCATATATAGATGCTTGTTTTACTTCTATGTCTTCTGAGACTAACCTTTTGAAGGAGAACAATGAGCTCAATAAACAAGTGAAGAAATTGAGCAACAAGTTAGAGAGGTGCTACAACTCAAAAGTCACCTTTGAGCACATGTTGAAGACTCAAAGAAACTATGGTGACAATTGTGGCCTTAGATTCAAGAAGAAGATGACAAAGGGCAAAATAAAGAGAGAAAGAAAGATGAAGAAGCTACAACAAAGAAGGCTCTCTCATACCATATGCTACTGGTGTCATGAAGCAGGACACTTTGCTAGTGGTTGCCCTAATATTGAGAAGCTCAGAAAAGATAAAAGAAGACGAGAGGCTCAAGCATGTGAAGTGCTTCAAGTGCCGCACTTGGGGTCACCTTACCTCAATGTGCCCAATCAAGCAATTGGTGAAACAACTAGAAGAGCCTCAACCAAAGCCACAAGTTGAGCAAAAGAAGACACCCCAAGAGCAAATTAAGATCAACCTTGAAGTTGGTGGTGAATTGATGATAAAGAAGAAGAAAACTAGAAGGGGTGAAAAAGCAAAAGAAAGAGCAATGCGTCCAAGATTGAATCAAGATGCAAAGCAAATGAGCAAGAACAAAGAAGAGAAAATAGAGAAGATTGCTCACATGAGATGCTATAGTTGTGACACATTGGGCCACCTAGCTTCGGGTTGTGCAAACAAGCTTGAGAAGAAGGTCCAAGCAAACAAGAAGAAGCAAGGCAATGAGAAGCACAACATGAGCAAGGAAGAAAAGGCTCAAGCAAAGAGAAAGTGCTACTCATTCCGAAAAAAGGGACACATGGCACATTCATATCCCCTAGGTGACATTTCTAAGCCTATTTCAATTGTTGATAATAATGTGCTTAGAATGGTACCTGTATGATTGCTATTGCAAAATATCTCACTACTTATACTAAGGTGTTGCCTAAGTATGTTGCTCCTAACTTGAGAGGACCCAAACTTGTTTGGGTACCTTCAAAAAGTGGATGATTGATTGTAGGTACCATCGGTATTGGAGACTTGATTCAATTGATTTTATATTGATCATGATATGTTGAGTTAAGATATGAAGCCTTAGTGCATATCCAAACCCAATGCCATGATAATTGAGTGAAGTCCAAATGTGCTACATCATACAAGTGCTATAATTCAAGTTATTGGTGATTCATTGGATATATTTGATGGCTTGCAAATAATTGAGTTGAAGCTTGCTAGTTGAATGATCATGAGCTAACCTAGGTATATCTCTTGTTGATCATTTCATTTGGGTGCATATGAGTTGATTAAATTGGATAAATATGCAATGTTGCTTGCTATAAGATGATTGAATGAATAATTGCTTAGTAATCAAGTTTGGATTGATTTGTGTTGGATAAGTTCATAAAATGACATTTAGTAAGTGTATTGAATGGATATATGTCTTATGGAAGTATTCAAACAAGTTAGTTTCAAGTTTGATTCATATTTGATGAAGTATAGCTCAAGTGAATGAAATCTATCCTATATTGAAAATCTGAGTGAGCTGTGATTTTAACCATTTTTGAGTGATCAAAACTTATTGGATTGACATGAAAATTGGTGTACATGCTCTAGACTTATGGTATGAGATTCTGTATAAATTTCATGAAAGTTGGATAAGAAATACTTCGGTTTTGTAGTGGTTCTTGTCAGCTATAATGTAGCAGTTTTCAGCATGTAGCAGTGGTGGAAGAATTGAAATCTGGTAGCAATCTAGAAGTCCAGCGAGTGGAGAAGAGCATTGTGAGGGGCATTGTGCTCGCCCTGCAGGATCCATGAATAGCAACTCTAGTTGAGCGTGTCATTGTGCTACCCTCACTTTCAGGGTAGGTTCTTGCAGTGCCCGACGTGCGGGCTTGGCGGGTGATGCCAATTAGCCGCTAAACCACCAAGTGAGCGGTTGACACAACGGGGACATAGCGTGTTGGCAAGCACGTGAACCTCAGGAGAAAATCACCGTGTCAACCTTGTTTTTCCTATTGGTTTGCAATCCCTTTATATAAGCTTGTGATTACTTTTATATACATTATGCTTGTGTAGTTGCTCTTGTAATTAGTTAGCTTGTGTAGCTCACTAGTTACCTTGTTGCTTGTGTAGCATAGAAGTAACTCCCTTGCATGGCTAATTTAGTTTGTGTAACCTTGTTAGTCACATTGCTTAGTTTGTGTAGCTAAGTATTTGCGCTCTCTAATTTGGCATTGGTTGCCTTGTTATTGAGCATTGCTAGTGAGCTTAGTTGGCTTTGTGCTTTTACTTACTAGCATGTGTAGGAGCTCCTTTATTGCTTGAAGTACTAGTGGCATAGGTTAGTGTGACCTTGCTCCTAGAATTGGTTAGGTGATCTCTAGCTAGCCCAGCACCTTTGTTGCTTAATTAAAATCTTAGCGAGGTGCTAGAGAACATAGATAGAGGGGTGTAGTCTTGGCTATACCAATAGTTTTAATTTTGCACTTATTTCGGTTAGCCGACACGATTAATTTTAGAAAAGACTATTCACCCCCCCTTTAGTCCACCATCTTGACCCTATAGAGGGGTCGAGTGGGGCAGAGCGCCTAGCCAAGGGGTCAGGGCACCAACCCAAGCGTTAGGCGAGGAGGAGCGCCAACCTAAGTGTTGGGCCAACCTAAGAGTTGGGCGTGGCTGAGGGGTCGGGTGAGGCGGAGCACCTACCTAAGGTATCGGGGCATGGCCAAGGGGTTGGTCTAGTTTCGTGCGTTACCCCATCTGTGGTTTCCTCAACCGAAGGCATTGAGCTAATGTCGCTTGCCTCGATGGCTCGAGTGACACGCTCGGTGAGCTTAATAATAGGTATGTTCGAGTGGAATCTGGGTTCGTCGTTCATAATGGGGTCAGCATAGCCCATGTGGCATTCCACTGCTCTTTAACCCACCTCTTGGCAGATGCTCGAGCCGTTCAGGAGATCAACTCAAGTGGCCCGCTGGCCTCCCCTCGATGGAGATTCAGTGGGCATGGCTTGAGGTCAAGCTCGAAGAAGAAGGTCGAGATGACTCTATCCACTTCAGAGCAGATTGGGCGAGGGCCACTGGGGCTCATCTATATTTTCTCCCCTAGCTTTGTTTGACGTGAGGTGGCCTCAAGCCCTTCGTGGGCCAGCCTTTGAACTCCAGTCGGTCGTCGCTCATATCGAATGGGGCGACTACCGCTTCGTGATGCAACACAAAGCGTTGTGATGTAACAATTGCATATGCGATGCCTGGATGTATGGGATGAATATATGGATGAATGTATGAATGTATGCATGAGAATGGATGAATGAATGATCATGCACTAGAAAACAAAAAGGGGGTTTTTGGTAAAGTTACCTTGATGGTCGAGTGACGGGTCCGAGGAGCTCTTATCGGATATGTCTGAATAGAATCCGAGCCCATCATTCATGACAGAGTAGGCATAGCCCATATGGGGCATCCCACTTCTCCTTACCTATCTCTAGGTAGCCGCTCGAGCTATCCAATCGACTTAGGTGACCCGTTGGCCTCTCCTCGATGGAGATTCCATTGGTGGGCCCTTCCACACCCTGCCTGGGAAGGCAAAGAGTCATTTGCGCCTTGTTTCATGCACCTAGGGTTGTGGTAGTGGTGGGCCCTACCTAGGCCATGTCCTGTTAACCGAGCGATGTTTCGTCGGGCAGGGCAGGTCCCATCAGCCAGGGGCCATGTCCCGCCGCACACCTTCCCTCATTAAATAGGTGGAAGGGAGAGGGTTTTCCTCCCATTCTTTCGCCTTTCTCCAACTGCTGCCTCTTCTCCTTCCTCTTTTTTGCTAAGCCCATACGTGCGCCTCGGTGGTTTCTAGGAGAGAGGAGGGTAAAGCGAGGGAAAGAAAAAAAACTCATAGATTTGTCTGTAAATACAAGGTGCGATGTCGAACTGGAGGCCTTCCTGCGTGGATGAAGAGGTGCTGACCACCTTCGTCGAGAAGGGGATGCTCCCATCGAAGGAGGTGGCGCATTGGAGGGCTCCTGCGTCAGGGAAGGTTGTTTCGCACCCCTTGGCCGATGAGGTTGTATCCTTCCTTACCTTCCACGAGCGCAAGCTCGGGTATTCCACGCACTGGTTCCTGCATGGGCTCCTCAATGATTAGGGTCTAGAGTTGTAGCACCTCAACCCGACTAGGGTGCTACACATTTCTGGCTTCATCATCATCTACGAGGCTTTCCTCAGGATGGAGCCACATGTGGACCTCTTCCGGTGGATCATCAGTGGGTGAGCCCTGTCCGAGGGGAAGCCGCCCAAAATAGCGCCAGTTGGGAGGTTTGCCTTATAGAAGAAGGCGAAGCCATCAGCCTCCTACCCTACATACTCCCCCTATGACTCCAATAGGGGATGGCACGGTGAGTGGTTCTACATCAGGAACCTAGCGGAGGCGCCATTCTCGACATTTACTGAAAGAAGACCAGAGAGGAAGGAGAGCTAGTCGTGGGTCCCGCCGGTTGGTAGAACAAATTGGAGGTTGTCAAGATGGAGCTTCAGAGGCTTGTTCAGCATGGCCTCGATGGGTTGCGGGTCTTCCATACCTTCTTCCACTGTTGGGTCACCCTGTTGGCAGAGAGAAGGCAGCCGATGTGGGAGTACTCTGGCCTGATGGAACCCGACCGGGCGTCGCCGGAGGAGTTGCCGAAGGATGAAGTCTGGAGTCAACTCGATCGGGTGATGTAACTGAAGGATAAAGACTCCCTTGAAAGGATGCTTGGACCTCTTCACACCGCAAAGCTGTCCAATCTGGTATGCCCTCTTTTCCTGTGACCTTTTTCTCCTTGTTTTTGATGTTGTGATTGATTTCGAGTTGCTCGTTTTTGAAGGGACTCGTGGGCTATAAATCCTATCCAAATCTTCTGAGAAGGTTAGAGGGCATAGCTCGGCAAGCTACCTAGAGGGGGTAGCATTTCCTAAGAAGAAGAAGAAAGCTGAGAAGGCCCGGAGGAGGTTCAAAAAGGAGAAGGAGCGGGTGGGCGAGAGCCGGAGCGATGTGGAGGCAGAGCTTGAGTCGGAGGAGCCCACAGAGATGGGTGGTGATGCAAGTGCCTCTGAGGACATGAGTGGGTAGACAACTCATGGAGATCATTGATGAAGACCCTATCTAAAGATGGCTCCCGTCTGGCAGCCAATTTTGTGAGGAAATTGGCGGCATTGTTGTCCTTTTGTGGGACATGATGTAGTTTGATCCCTTAGAATTTGTCCTCCAGCTTGCGCACCTTCTAGCAATATGCTACCATGAGAGGGTTCTTGTAGGAGGACTCCTTCATGACTTGGTCAATGACCAACTCTGAGTCTCCGTGGACGTACAGCCACGTGGCGCCAAGCTCGATGGCGATGCGCAGTCCGTTGATGAGGGCCTCGTATTCCGCGGTGTTGTTTGAGGCTGAAAAATGGAGACGGATTGTGATGAGGACATCACTTATTCATCACATACAAGCCAAGGAGAGGAGGAGGACCAGCATGGGCGTCCAATTCATCTTTCTCATGGTGGAGGCCTAGTCCAACTGAAGTTGGAGCCCATCTTAGGTTCTAGGACCAATCTACCTTAAACTG
Organism: Miscanthus floridulus; assembly: GCF_019320115.1. NCBI lineage: Eukaryota > Viridiplantae > Streptophyta > Magnoliopsida > Poales > Poaceae > Miscanthus > Miscanthus floridulus. The sequence goes on along the minus strand of NC_089582.1, from coordinate 125,663,367 downwards.
GTCACCCAGGATGCATCCGATCTCTGTTTTCAATGATCCACATATGGTTGGAAAGCTAATTTAATAAGGAAGCCAATCCAAGTGGTCTCACATCAAAATACCTTCAGAATCAATGGGAATCATCGAAACAATTCAATGTCCAGAATCTGCCAGGGTGCTACAACACCATCTTTTGGTCCATTGGACCCTGTATCATGTTTGGGCCCATTAGGGGGCGTGTCTAGGGGGTGACGCCCAAGACTCTATAAATAGCAGCCATCGCTCTTCTTAGGGTTTGGGTTTTGTTTAGTTCTTGATTTCCTTGTGAAACAAACATCGTTTTGCTGCAACTGTGCCACCAAGGCTGCTTGCTGTGAACCAAGGCCCCAGTTCTTGATCTTGTTCGCCTGTGGTGAATAGTCCTTTCGAATAAAGACTTGAACTCCTTCTCATTATCATAAGCCTCATATTTATTTGCAATTTTAGATTATGTTCATCCCATTCTTGCTTGTGTTCTCGATTTGCTTGTAGGAAAGCCTTCTCAGTGAGGTCAATCGTATTCGCGTGGTTGATAACCAATGGAGCAGTGGTGTAACGGTTGCAGGGGTCCGAATCAATCTTGGTTCGAAGCCTAGATCGTGAACGTCGAGTCTCCACCAATCGACGGTATCATACCTTTCGGAAGATCGGGCCTAGTCTACATCAAGTGGTATTAGAGACCTTGTTGCCCGTTAGGTATAACTTTGTTTTTTCTTTTAGATTGTTATTGTTTTTGCTTTACCTATAGTCCACAAAAAGCCAAAAAAATATACACCGCCACATATTCCCTATCCTATAGCTTCGTTGTGCCGTGCAATTTCATCTCTGTGTCGCGTGGTTGAGTTTGTGCCCTAGGTCAAGCTCTGGTTGCTGGTTTTAGATCGATTTTGAGTCCAGTTTATGTTTTTCCCTTTGTTTTTCATCATAATCCGTGAACACCTTCAAGTCTTGCTGTGTTTCCTTTATATCCATCAAACCCTAGTCCACGCCATCTAATTTGTTATACTTGTCTTCACTGTTTCCATCAAATCCTTGCTGCCGTGACCAATTTTGCGCGTATTGTTCCCGTTTTGTCCTCTAATTCGGAGTCAGTTCATAAAACTGGTCTAGTTTTTGCATACGAACTCAGATTTTGACATTCCATATATCAAAATCGTTTAGAAAATTTTTTTGGATCCGTCCATCCCCCACTTTGTTGGGGTCAGAGATTTTTATTTTGGTCAAAAACTGGTCTGAAGATCCTCTTTTCATGGTCACAAGCTTTTTGTTGATTTTGAGCACGTCTTCTGAAATTTCCACATGCCACGCCTTTTACTTGTTTAAGCTCATATTTTTTGTGGTTACTTCTTTTGTGCTCCTAAGTAAAGAAAAAGTCAAAGAATCCCAAAAAACATCGACAGCCCAAAAATAGAGTAAAAAGAGGGGCAAAAGTGGAACAATATCTAGAGGAGCACATAGAGAGCGTCATTTGAGCTGTGTTTGTGTGTGTTGTTTTCTTCCTTGTTTCTAATCATATTCCTGCTGTTCACATCACTTGATACATCTGGTACTTGGAACGTGAGTAGGCCAGCAACTAAGACAAGTACTTGGGATACTTATTCAGCTTTGCTATTCAGTTGTGAATTTTGCTATTCCTTGCTACTATATTGTGCCTGTCCAAGCTCCACTTTCTTCTAACCAAGTACATGTTCACCTTGCAACTGTTACACTCAAGCTACAACGGTATCACAGTCATCGACCGATTGCACCGCCTGTTGCTTTGGTAAGAACACTTGTAAGACCGTGGTAAGACGCTTGAGAGTTAAGTGCCTTGTTTTTCCTTGTTCACAACCTAAGTAGTTGGTAGGAATAATATTATTTGTGTTGTCTTCTTCTTTCTACTAACCATGTCAGGAAAAATGGAAGGCAGCGGCAAAGGAAACGGTGACACACCTACAGATTTCAATGACTGTGTTTCTAAGAATGAGCTTCGTGTCGTTCTTGATGACAAGTTCAATGAGATCCTTCAACAAATCACCAACTTGGCCAAGAGGATTGAAGATGTTGAACAACAACATCCTGGACCACGTCCTGAAGATGATGATGATGATCTCTCTGAGGAGGATGATGGTGACACGGAGGCTGAAGCCAAAGCTCAATGACGTGCTGAGGATGCACGTAACCATAATCGGTTGAACTTTAACCGATGCGGTATGGGAGGTAATAACTAAGGTAATAATGATCCTTTCTCTAAAACCAAGTTTAAGATACCTCCTTTTTCTGGTTCTGCTGATCCTGAAGCATATTTAGATTAGGAGATGCCTGTAGATAAAAAATTTAGCTCCCATCAAGTCCCTGAAGAATATAGAGTTAGACTTGCTACTAGTGAGTTTACTAGTTTTGCTCTTTTCTGGTGGAATGATATTTGCAATAATGTTAATGCTAATGCTAATGCTCAAATACCTCAAACCTAGACTATACTTAAACGACGAATGAAATCGAGATTTGTTCCTCCATACTATCAGCGTGATCTGCGATAAAAACTGCAATGTTTAAATCAAGGTAGTAAGACTGTTGAGGAATATTATCAGGAGCTTTTAATTGGTCTAGCACGTAGTAACATACAAGAAGATGAAATGGATAAGTGTTCTAGATTTTTTGGAGGTTTGCGTCGTGAAATACAGGATGTTCTTAACTATAAAGAATGGACTAGATTTTCCCAGTTGTATCATTATGCTCTTAAAGCTGAAAGGGAAGTACAGGGACGACAACCTAGGCGTTCCATGAATCCATCCACTCCTTCACGTCCAACCGAGGTGGGTAAATTTTCTGATGTGCAGACACCACCAATGCCTGTAAAGAAGAGTTCTTCTATCACACCTTCTTCCAGTGGACCTGCTACACCTTCCTCTAGCAGCTCTTCTAAAATTGTTTGCCACCGCTACAAGGGCATGGGACATATTGCTAAAGAATGCCCTAGCAAATGCACATATATTGGTACTGATGATGGTGGGTATGCTAGTGCTAGTGATGAAGAGAATGAATTTGCACTTACAACTGATCTTTATGCAGATAAATTTGTGGATAGTGCTGAAGATCCTAATGAGGTAATTGATAGTGTGACATGCACTGCAAACTACAAATCAATCCTTTTTAGCGTGTTTTGAGTACACAAGTTGAGCCAGTAGACAAGCTATAACGCCATAATTTGTTTCAAATGTTCCTCATTGTCAATAATTTCTGTGTTTGTGCTATAATTGATGGAGGGAGCAGCAATAACTTGGTAAGTTCTGAGCTTGTTAAGACCCTTGGTTTATCTACACGTGCTCTTCCACATTCATACCATGTTCAGTGGTTCAACAATAGTGGTAAGGCAAAGGTAACACAATCTGCTCATGTGCATTTTTCTATCGGATCATACCATGATTATGCTGATTTTGATGTCGTGCCTATGCAAGCTTGTTCACTTTTATTAGGCCGTCCTTGGCAATATGATAATAATGTTCTACATCATGGTAGACAAAATAGATATACTTTTATATTTAAGGGAAAGACCATTGCTTTACTTCCTTTAACTCCTGCTGAAATTGTGCAATATGAAAAGGAACTTGCTGAAAAGAAAAAAGAAAGGCCATGATAAAGACTTTAGCAAACCAACAAATAAACCATCAAGTAATATGAAAGAAGTTTTATTTGCTCTTAAATCTGTTCTTGCTAATCATGATGAACTTTGTTATGCTTTAACTTGTATATCGCCTATATGTCCACTTGGTCCTGCTTCTAGTGCTATGCCTCTTGTTGGTACTAACCTTTTGTAGGAGGAGGATGAATTCCCAGTAGGGAAGCCACCATAGCAGCCGCCCTTGCGAAGGATTGGGCGCCAAGATGAACGTCTTCTTCCGGAGCCATCGTTGCTATCATCCAATAGAGGAGACGATCTACTTTTGTCAAGGATGACTTCAATTCAAGAAAGGGAGGATGATGAGGATATCACTTCTTCATCACATACAAGACAAGGAGAGGAGGAGGACCAGCATGGGCATCTAATTCATCTTTCTCATGGTGGAAGCCCAGTCCAACTGAAGTTGGAGCCCATCTCGGGTTCTAGGACCAGTCTGCCTTAAACTAGTCACCCAAGACGCATCCGGACTCTATTTTTGATGACCCACATATGGTTAGAAAGCTAATTTGATAAGGAAGTCAATCCAAGTGGTCTCACATCAAAATACCTTCGAAATCAATAGGAATCATCGAAACAAGTCAGCATCCAGAATATGCTAGGGTGCTACGACACCGTCTTTTGGTCTGTTGGACCGTATATCATGTTTGGGCCCATTAGGAGGCGTGTCTAGGGGGTGACGCCTAAGACTCTATAAATAGCATCCATCACTCTCCTTAGGGTTTGGGTTTTGTTTAGTTCTTGATTTCCTTATGAAACAAACATCGTTTTGCTGCAACTGTGCCGCCAAGGCTGCTTGCTGTGAACCAGGGCCCCAGTTCTTGATCTTGTTCGCCTATGGTGAATAGTCCTTTCGAATAAAGACTTGAACTCCTTCTCGTTATCATAAGCCTCATATTTATTTGCAATTTCAGATTGCGTTCATCCCGTTCTTGCTTGTGTTTTCGATTTGCTTGTAGGAAAGCCTTCTCGGCGAGGTCAATCATGTTCGCATGGTTGATAACCAATGGAGCAGTGGTGTAACGGTTGTGGGGGTCTAAATCAATCTTGGTTCAAAGCCTATATCATGAATGTCGAGTCTCTACTAATCGATGCTATCATACATTTCGGAAGATCGGGCCTAGTCTACATCAGATTGTGTAGCAGAGCCTGCTCCCATCCAAGGAGATCAGAACCACTCTAGCCCTCAAGCCAGGCACCATGACCAACCCATCGAAGTACATCATCTAGTACTTGTGGGTGATGTCTAGGGTCAGGAGCTGGACTTCCATTCATTCGACGATAAAGTCGGCGAGAGCCTGAGACTTAATAGCAGTGTGGGGGATATACCTAATGTCATGACCCATGAGCTCAAGAGCCCACATGGAGATCCATCCCACGGTGTCACGGTTGTGGATGATGTCTTCCAGTGGGTATGAAGTGACAACCATGACTTCGTGGTCGGTGAAGTAGTGCAGGAGCTTCCGGGCCGCCATCAGCATGGCATATAGAAGCTTCTGAACCTGGGGGTATTGAACCTTGGTGTCGGTGAGTACCTCACCGATGAAGTACACTAGTGTTTGAACCTTTAGGAGGTGTCCTGGCTCCTCCTTTTTGATGACCAGGGCAGCGCTCACAACGTGGTGTTTGCCGTGATGTAGAGGAGGAGGGGTTCTCACTATTTAGGAGCGACGAGGATTGGGGCCAATGTCAGTGATGCTTTGAGGCTTTCCAAAGCCTACTGTGCCTCCTTAGTCTAGATTAATGTGTTTGTCTTCTTAAGAAGTTTATAGAGAGGAATCCCCCGCTCACCTAGTTAGGAGATGAACCGGCTCAGGGCGGCCAAATAGCTGGTGAGCCTTTGTACACTCTTGATGTTGTGTATGAGGCCCATGTTGGAGATGGCCATGATTTTTTTGGGGTTGACTTCGATGCCTCATTCGGACATGATGTATCCGAGCAGCTTCCCCTTTGAAACCCCAAAAACACATTTTTTGGGATTCAATTTGACGCTGAACCTTTAGATGTTTGCGAATGTTGCGGCAAGTTTGCGATCAGGTTGCTAGCTTGAGCAGTTTTCACCACTATGTCATCTACATAGACAGCGATTGTTGGTTTTGGCTGCTCAACTTGGTCAGGCTAGTCGGGTGGGTCGATTTGGTCAGCGAAGCATCGCTGCATGCATCGTTGATAGGTGGCGCCAGCGTTCTTTAGACCGAAAGGCATGGTTACATTGCAGTATGAATCATACGGGTCGATGACTGAAGTCACGAGCTGATCGGACTCTTTCATCGCGATCTGGTTATAGCCTGAGTAGGGATCTAGAAAGGAGAGGATGTCGCATCCTGAGGTGGAGTCGACTATCTGGTCTATGCATGGCAAAGGAAAATGGTCCGTTGGACACACCTTGTTGAGGCCAGTATAATCAACACACATTCTCCATTTCCCATTCTTCTTTTTCATAAGAACAAGATTAGCTAGTCAGTTGGAGTGGTATACCTCTTTGATGAATCTGGTTGCCAGGAGTTTAGCGATCTCCTTGCCTATGGACCTACGCATCTCGTCGTCAAAGCGATGCAGGCGTTGCTTGGAGGGCTTTGAGCCCGAAGCGAGGTGTAATGCGTGCTCGGTGACCTCCCTTGGTATGACTGGCATGTTAGAAGGTTTCCACATGAAGACATCATGATTAGTGCGTAAGAAGTCAGTGAGCTCGCTCTCCTATTTGGTCAGGGGCTTGGTCCCGATCCGCACTGTCTTTGTCAAGTCGATGGGGTCGATGCCACCGCCTTGGTTTCCTCGATCGGGTGGAAGGCACTCGATGAGGTTGGCTCATTACAGTCTAGGACTGCTGGAGTCAACAAATTCTAGAGCTATGGGAGCTCGGTGGAGTTGATGATGGTAGTGGCGAGCTCATAATGCTCGCGGTCACACGTGTAGGTGTGCAAAAAGGTGCTACCCATGGTGATGACGTCGTTCGGTCCCGACATCTTCAACTTGAGGTAGGTGTAGTTGGGGATTGCCATGAACTTGGCATAGCATGGCCACCCCAAGATGGCATGGTAGGACCCTAGAAAGTCCAGCACCTCGAAGGTGACGACCTATAAGCAGAAGTTGGCTCAGTCACCAAACATTACGGGCAGGTCAATTTGCCCAAGTGGGTACACCTGTGTCCTAGGGATCACACTATGGAAGGAAGAGCTCACTGGGTGGAGCTTCGACCGGGGGATGCGCATGGCATCGAGGGTGTCGACGTAGAAAATGTTAAGGCCACTGCCTCTGTCCATCAGCACCTTGGTGAGGCACTCCTTATGGACAATGGGGTCGATGACAAGCAGGTAGCGACTCGATTGGGCGACATGGGAAGGATGGTCTCTCCGATCAAAAGTGATCGGGGAGTCCGACAAGCTAAGGAAAGAGGGGACAACTAATTCGGTGTCGCATGCCTCTCTGTAGCATACCTTGTGCTGGCGCTTAGAGTGAATGGCATTAGATCCCCCAAAGATCATGAGGCATTCCTTGGGGTCGGGGAAGCCATCATCATCCTTGCCCACTATGCCTCCATTTTTGGCCTCCTCCTCCTTGCCTTTCCCTTCCTTTGGCTTGCCGGCCTACCACAGAAAGCACTTGAGGAGCTCGCAGTCCTTATAGAGGTGCTTGGTGGGGTAAGCGTGGTTGGTGCATGGGCTCTCCTTGAGCTTGTCGAAGTGGTTGGGCTGGCCCTACTGGGGCTACTTGCCCATACGATCCTTCTTGCTCTTCTTCCCGTTTTGTGTAGAAGGGCCTTTGCCTTGGTCCTCGCGCTTGGCCTTGCCCCTGTCCTGGCCGCCGCTAATGACCGCTCCGACCACCTCCTCACCAGAGGCGTGGTTCATGGCGATGTCGAGCAGGTCGCGGGTGGTACAGGGCTTCACACAGTCAAGCTTGTGGATCAAGGACTCACAGGTTGTCCTAGAGAGGAACACGCTGACGATGTCTACGTAAATGATGTCATGAATGGAGTTGCACCGCTTTGAGAACCTGCGGATATAGTCCCGTAGGGACTCGCTGGGCTCCTGCTGGCAGCTCTTGAGGTCCTAGGAATTCCTAGGATGGACATATGTCCCCTAGAAATTCATGACGAAGACCCTCTTAAGATCTGCCCAATCACAGATGCTGTCGAGCAAAAGGAATTCAAGCCATGCTCGAACATGCTCCCCCACGCAGATAGGGAGATACTAGATGATGAAATGGTCATCATCCACTCCTCTAGCTCAGTAGGCGAGCCGGAAGTCTTCGAGCCACATACCGGGGTTTGTTTCCCCGATGTATCTGGCGATGTTGGTGGGTGGTCGGAAGCGCTATGGGAACGACGCTTTCTAGATGCGACGACCAAAGGCCCATGGTCTCGGGCAATCCAGGCTAGGACTATGGCCATTTGGTCAGCCACCATACCTGGGGTGGGTGTCCCCACACTCCTCGATGGTCAGGCCAGGGCCTGTATCGCCTGCTCTCGCCGCCACTCGATAGGCGTCATCATCATGCCGAGCATGGCGTCGATTGTTGATGATGCTGCGAGCATCATGGTTCGACCTAAGGCATTCGTGCACAGGTGGTTGGTGTGGAGCGGGCGCCGGGTCAGGCTGTGGTGCAGCCGTGGCCTCCTCTCCACCCCTGGCAATAGCAGTGGTGAGTGGACGGAGCGATTCGACTGGTGCGGCCCTAGTCCTCCGGTTGGATAAGAGGCCGTGAGCCGGTGTCGTGATGCAGAGCTCTCCACCTATTGAACGACGACAGTCTCCACCAGCGCTCGGAGGTTCCGGTGGATTGCTTGTTCCTAGGGGTTGGCCAGCTCGGGAAGGCCTCGCAGAAGCATCGCCACAGCAGCGATGTTCTGGCCAGCTTGAGCGAACTGAGGGGGTCATTCCCTCCGTCTAGGATATTGCGCTGGACCTGATGGGCATGACCCTAGGCGCCGCTCGCTGGGTTACATGCACGTGGCGCAGCATGCTGCACTGAGCATGCCAGTGTTGGTGGCGGCTGGCTCTGTCGCCTTTGTCGTAACTCCTCGCCATGCCTCTGCGCACGCGCGAGGGCCTCCGCATGAGGGTCTAGAGGGGTGTGGGTCGGTAGAGACTCCGCTACCACCGGTGGCTGTCCCGGAGCGTCCGCCATAGCGCACTCTCGGGACAGAGGGTGGCCAGGTGCCACGACGTCACCGATGTTGGAGCCGTCGCTTTTGACCTTGTCATCCATGAGGTCATAAAAGGAAGTGGGAGTGTAGCCCGCCATCCCCACAAATTTAGATGTGAGAGGGGGCGGCGTCAGCATCTTTTGGAGCCTCCTCACCTATGCGTCCGTGGGGGACATGAAGCCATAGGGGAACCAGTCGCACGACGGTCACATGGGGACAATGGGGTCCCTCTAGAGAGTTAGTGGAAGGTATTAAACAACGAATAAAGAACAATATGTACATTACTCACCGTGGAGTTTGAGCCCAGCATGGGCTCAAGGCGAAGCACGAGTGTCTCGACGTTGGGGTCGTCGAGTGGCCCGAGGCTAGTGGAGAGCGCTCCTCCTCTAGTGGACGCTGGGACGAGCGCCTCTTCGTGGAGGTGTAGTACGTTGAGCTGGTCAGCGACGAAGTCCAGACTCCCAAAGAGAAAAGTCTGGAGCGGCTGGAAGACGGAAGGAACCCACATACCAACAGGTGGGAGCGCAGGAAACTCCAGTGAGCTGAAGTGAATCGTATCGCTCGAGCCCGCCATGCCGAAGATGGTGGAAAGGTGGGCCATCCAATGATCAAAAGCATGAATGCATGGCGTCCTCCCCATGGACGGCGCCAACTGTCGATGCGAAAAGTGACCAACAAGTAAATATTTATAGTTTTGCCGTGCGTTCTGATCGGATGTGGCGTAGCACTCAATGACACAGGATTTATGCTAGTTCAGGTAACGTGCCCTACGTCCAGTTTTAGTCGGTCGGTGACTTTATTCCTGAGCCTAGGTGCTCGAAGTTTGCTGTGGGGTTACAAATGAGTAGAAATAAAAAGGGGGGTGTTAAAGGCCCGGTCGGACTCTGAACCGAAGGGTTGACAGTGACAGGGGCTCTAACATTCGCTAAGTATTGGAGAGTATGCTTTGTGTAGCTTTAGAGTTCAAGAGCTATTGAGCTATTCATGTTCTCTTTTATGAGGAGAGCCAGAGAACCAGAGTCAGAACGAGAGAGAACCTCCTCCAGAGAGGAGAGAGCGCATCCCATTTTATAGTTGAAAGGGGATGGCCTTATAAGTTAGAGAAAGAGAGAATGGATGCGTGTACTATCTAGTCTTGTTGCCCACGCTGTCAGGTACGTGACGGTCGTCGGCGCCCACAATACTGTTTATGTCAGACGCATGTGGCAGGCTCTACCGTGTTCGTCTGGAACGGCAAACGTCGACGCCTACAATACTGTTTGTGCTCTGACACGCCTAGAAGGTTGCATAGTGACCGTCTGGCATGGCATGGTGGCACTGTCCTTATCTGTTTTGCCTGATCCCTAGGCCCTCACCGAGCGGGCGTCCCCGGTCGGTCGTTCCTAGTTGGCCCCGACCGTGTCGATCGGGGAAGAATCATGAGCAAAGGTCTGGTGTATTCCCGGTCAGAAAAGGAGGTCGGAGTCGGACTGTCCCACTTTGGCCAGACCTTCCGGTCGAGGACCGGATCGTTGTCCTGGTCCGTCTTTATGTATCTGGGCTGACCCGTGAGACGCGCGTTGTCGCAACGCCGTCTGTTGGGCCGAGTTTTTAGCAGGGAAGTAGGTCTAATGGGGACTCCGGGTTTATGAACCCGACACTTATACTGACCAAAGTCTATAAGCGTTGATTAGCAAGTCCAACTGCGCTTGCACACAAGCATTGATTAGCAAGTTAACTGCTATAGTATGATTATTATACGGCCGTTAAAGGACAAATATTGGGTACGATTCGTTACTGTTGATGATAGTACTTGATAAAAAGAGACCAATAAGTCCCAATCGAGATCGAGCCTGGAATATTTGTTCCAGCTCCTATGCTGCACTTTAGGCCTGGTTTAGATTGTAAATTTTTGCAACCTAGACACTGTAGCATGTTTCGTTTGTATTTGATAAACTTTGTTTAATCATGGACTAACTAAGCTTAAAAAATTCGTCTCGTAATTTACAACCAAACTGTGTAATTAGTTATTTTTTTTACCTACATTTAATGCTTCATGCATGCGTCCAAAAATTGATGTGATGAAAAGAGAGTGAAAAAACTTGGAATTTAGAGGTGATCTAAACTAGGCCTTATAATGGCCATGCGATAACTCCAATTTTATTCTATTCTATTCTATTCCACAGTACACATGTGGGCCATACCGAGAACGATAGCCAGTAGTGACAGTACGCGACAGTTGCTCTCTACCAAAGAAAAAGTGAACGAAGATGTTACAGGCTGAAAGAGATGTCAAAATGCGAGCGCTATCAAAGTATTATTGGTTGATTTTTTATTGAAGAAAAATATTATTTATTTATTAAAAAAATACGGCTTATAAATCCAGCGAACAGATCGATACACATTTGTGTGTGGATCATCGTGGCCTGCAATGAACTACTGTGACAGATCTTTTCATAAAAAACAACATTTAGTAAATAAAAATATTTTGCTAAAAAGTAAATAAGAATATAACTGTACATATTAGCAATTCAATAAAAAAGATCACATATATTATTACTGCTTGGTTTGCGCCTCCAACTAATTATGCTACTAAAACGTGGGCAATGTCTAATTGTTTGTAGAGAAATTATTGTCATTAATAATTTCAAGGACCAGGCAACAGAATCCATTGTTAAGCTAGCAGAGGTATGGAGTACCCCCATTCAGCCTTTCTACCAGGGAGTCAGGCACCCAGGTCCAGGATTTAATGCCCTGCGAATCTTTTTAATATGCATATTTCATTCAACTGTAGGTGACATACTTGAAAATGGACAGTTTGGCCATATTTTGCTCAGCCCGCCACAGGTTCATACTCCGTACACTTCATAGCCAGAGTAAAAAAAATCAGGTGCATCTGAGCTGAACTTTTTCACTGGTTTGGTAAGCCCACACAACCCGAGTTTGGTTAAAAATTACTCACTGGAGTAGTGTTTTGGCTAGCTAAATGGTAATTGTAAGAGGATGTTTGGTTTCCAGCGATATCTTGTTACAACTAAACTTAGATAAGTGTGACAAACTTTAAAGCCAAAATTTGCCATGCCTAAAGAAATCTTGCCACACTTTTCTATTATATGACATGTGGAGCTCAAAAGAATCTCGTCGAAGTTTAGTTGATAACCGAACACTTGCTAATTTGATCAAACTTGTCTAAGCCGAAGTGTGGCAACATGTAGCTAGCAACAAATAGCTCCTAAGGCAAAAAGGCCTGTAGCCTAGTGGTTATAAGAGCCTCAGTAGCACCTTAGATCCTTAGTTCAACTTTTCGTGGGAGCGAATTTTTCAGAATTTAACGGCGTTGCGCATTTAGTGGTCGGCGACGTTCCAACCGACAATGGCCATATTCTTCACAAAACGATGTGATCAACTTTATCCTGTCACCACAAGCACTAGATCAATAGCTGAATAGCACCGTTAAGTCTCAGAGTAAATCTGAAAAAACAAGCAATTGCGTTATGTTGAAGATTTAGACATGGGTGGATAAGTTTCACCCTAACGAACCTGGGGCTGAGCTAGGTTTGTATTTTGTTAAAATTAAGAAATCCCAATTAAGATCAAGAACGCGAATTGTTTTGCTGGCCACATTTACCATTATTCCACATCGCCTTTGGACCAGAGTTTGATCCAATCGCAGGAGACGCGTGATTGATACTGAATACCCATCTTGTTTGTCTTCGAATAAGAATATCTACGACCAAACACGCGGTGGAGTGACAGTAGAAAGATACTGCCTCCCCTGACTGTAAAATTCTTGATGACTCAGTGCAACCGTGAAAGCAACAGCTCACACACTAAATAAATAAATAAATAAGGTACGTAAAAAGGGACTTTCTCATTACTAAACATAGTATTGAACAATTGCTCTCTCCAAGGAGACATAATCCAACATTTAGTTACCAAAAATGGGAAGGTGTGAAATTTGGCTTATGCTGATGTTTATACTGAAATGCTGTGAAAGAAAAACACTGTTCATTCGCTAAAAAATACTGCTAAAGTAGTACTGCAGAACATAGCGCGGTCGGTAGCATTTTGTTGCTCGAGCACAACGTTTGTCACTCATGAAGATGAAGGCATGCATGAAGCAGATACAAACGACACGCAACCTGCCGGGTCTCTCCTAGTCCTAAGTTAATTAATTTTTCCCCATATGAGTTTCTAAAAAAAATGAGCATGCATCCTTTCCACAACTATCAATTTTAGATTGGGTCTACAGTCTACTGGTGCAGTCAACCGATGATATATTTTGACCGTTAAGCACAATAATACAGTTGGAAGAATAATGTAATTTGATCTGTATATATAGACACGAAAGGTAACATACGTACGTCATGGAAATTTAGGTTTGCCGTTGTGGAAAAAAAACATAAATACGTTGAACTACATGGGCTATGTTGTCTTGTGAGATGTTCATGTGCTCTTTGACAATATTCCCTCTATTTTGAATATATAACTATTAGGACAACGCTAATTAATTTAAAATAAATTAATTAGCTCATCCTAACGTATATGTATATACATTATTGCAATAAAGGGAGTGCAAGTTTAAAGTTTTTTACTGTATAAAGACACTTGCATTATGTTAAACCAGTAGGCAAATTACGAAGAAATCCCGCTCTGCATTTAAAATGGAAGAAATTTAAAACTAGATCCTAGGTCTGGTACTCTAGCTAGCTTATGGAGTTAGGGTCATCGAAGAGAAACAACGTTGAAGTTTCACAATAATAGCAAACCTCAATTTGTATCCTATATACCCTATATATATGTACTGCTACTATGTTCAATAGACGACGACCAAGCGCCAAGGACAGCAACAGCGCTGTTAATTTCCCCGGGAATTACCGCAGTCAAAATAATGGCCGGTCGCGGCTCGGAATTAATAACCGTACCCGGCGCACGGTCCGGTCCGGTCGTCCGTCCAGCCTCTCCGTCCCAGTGCCTCTCGTCGTCGCCTCCTGGCTGCACGACGCATCGGTCAGCAGGGGCCACCCCCCACGCGTACGTACGGGTACGGCGGACGACGCCCAGTCGCCGGGCAGCAACATGGAGGAGCCCGGCGGCCCGGGCAACCCCGCGCGCGCGTCAGCTTCGGTGGCTGGCGCCCCTCGCGGTACGCCGATCGATCGAGCCGGTCACCGGCGTACGACACGTCGTTCCCGGCCCGTACCACCCGGCGAAGAATGCGGCCGGCCAGCCCCACCACTCACGCATGCATGAATATGATCGCGCGGTACGTACGTACGTACTCTCTTTCCATCAGCTTCATTGCAATGCATGCACCACCGGCCCCCGGCCGATCGACCGCTCGCTCGCGCCTCGCGCTCCGTGTTCCGCCCGGTCTCCACGCCGGCCTCGCTCGGCGCTCGCACGGGACGGCCCGGGCCGGTACGATTGGGGCCGGGGAGCGCTCCTCGATTCCGTGGCTTCTCCGCGCGAGGACCGCTGCAAATGTTGCGTTGCGCCCTTGTGGGCGGCCATGCGGCGCCGTGGCGCCGTGGCGTGGCTAGGCAAGGGCCACCATGGAATGGAACACGACTGCGCGCGGCGCCCACCGGGCCCGCTGACTACAAACCATATATGACAGTACGGTGGAAGAAACATGACGAAGCCACGCCGACGCAGCAGAAGCGCTAGCAGCACGATCCTAGCTCTCATTGCTCTGCTGCAATGCTGCCTGCTGCGTGCTTCGCTTCGACGAGTCATTTAGCCTGTTCGCTTATTGGTTTCAGCCAGCCTAAATCAGTCAGCCAACGATATTTTCCTCTCACAACAAACCAGCACCAACCAACCCAAATTAGTCCAGAAACCAACCAGCGAACATGCCGATTAACTCATGATGACAAAACCAAAGTCTCTCTAAACTAGTAGAGCGTAGGCTTGCATGTTGGTACCAGTCGCAAGACCTGTCTATAAACCATAGGTACAGGTGGCCAAGCTATGATATTAGTGGTGTGGATAAAGATTTTGCAGCTCCAAACACTTAGGGCGAGAAGGATAAGAACGAGGGACGACGGGTTGAGTGACAGAACATGAGTAAGGGAGGGGGACGTGAGAAAGAAATTTACCGTTTTTAATATCAGATAGATATGGATGGTATAGGAGTGAGGAAGCGAGCGTAGTTTAACTGGTTGGGTGAGAGATGTGGCAATACACTTAACTACCCAGGTTCAAATCCTATCTTGACTGAATTTAGGTGCTTATTTATTTTTTTAATGAAAAACCACCTAGTTTCTCCTAAGTTGGATCTCTTTTTTTAGGAGTGAGGGAACATGGGGAGGGATTTTTTGCGTCTTTTGATATTAGGTATAGACTAGAAAACGTATCCGTGCTTTACAACAAGTTACACTCAAAGATTGATTTGACAATCACATCATATGTTTCAATTTTTCTTGAGGACGTGCGCTGATCTAACTCGTATATTGAGACTTAGCATGCTTGAATACACTATCCTAACTTATACGGGCATAGGAGAGAATAACAGCCAATGACAAAAACACTTTGTATTTCTATTTTTTTTTAAGAATTAGACTCTGCATCTTACTTGTATGCACTACTCTAACCAGCGCGATGTTTAGGTACACTATTCTAACTTGTATAAGCACGAGAGAGATTGAGTTCGTCTAATCTTATGTGGAGGTTGTGAGCAATGGCAGAGAAATGAAACTTTCTCCATTTAAGGCACTACTGGAGACGCGATCTTTGCCGAGTGCCTGGCCCTATTGCACTCGGCAAAGGCTTTGCCGAGTGCCACACTCGGCAAAGGCTTTGCCGAGTGCCACACTCGGCAAAGAGCAAACGGCAAAGCCGCATCCGGCGAAGGGTTCTTTGCCGAGTGCCGTTTGTCGGGCACTCGGCAAAGGCTTTGCCGAGTGTCAGGACGGCACTCGGCAAAGAAAATTGGCCGTCAGCCGTTGACGGCGTCTTTGCCGAGTGCTGGGTCGATACTCAGCAAAGAAAAAAAAATGTTTTAAAAAAAATCTTTGCCGAGTGCCTAGCTGAGATGGCACTCGGCAAAGAAAAAATATTTTTTTTTGGAAAATTCTTTGCCGAGTGTCAGAGCCCTGGCACTCGGCAAAGCTGTGAAACACATGGTAGTGTACACAGCTTTGCCGAGTGCCAGGGTACTGGCACTCGGCAAAGAGACCTGGTAGTGTATTTTTTGGCAGCTTTGCCGAGTGCCAGGGCAAAAGGCACTCGGCAAAGTGACCAAATTTTTTTGTTTTTTTTGTTTTTTTGCTTTCGATCACTGCAAACACAACATATGACATATATATCATATCCATCACATATATACCACATCCAGCACCTTATATGTCACAATCCATCACACATACCACATGAATCACATCCGTTCACCACATGTCACAATAATTCCATCCATTATTCGATAGGATTCCACACCATTCAATAAGTAGTTCAAATCCATCACCACATGTCACAATAACACATGCATGACAACAATATTGTCTCGGACAAAAATCCATTGCGAAGAGAACAAGACATGAAACTACAAGCGCTACTCACTGAAGCGGCCCTTGATGTGGCCATCCTGCTAACGATGGGGAAGGAAACATCTGCTCGTTCGGAGTGCCCTAAGCTAGGTTGTTCGAACCCGCCGACTGAGGCTGCACACAGGAGAAGAGATTGCATGAGACAAGATTAGTTGAATAGCGATTGTAGCAATTCCTTGCATGTGTGACATTACTCACTGGAGTAGCGGAGTGAGGAGGCTAAGGTGGACCCATTAACCCAGGAGGCATAGCAGCACCTGTCGTAGTTTGCATCCAGGCAATAATGTCCGCCAACCTTTTCTCCTGGGCGAGTTTGTCGGCCTCCCGCGTGGCCCGCTCGGCCGCCAACCCCAGCTCCAGCTCCTGGGCCCTCCTGTTTGCTTCTTCCACCTGGGCCTACAAATTGTTGCAAAGCTAATGTTACAATAATGCAAAGGAAATAGAGTTGTGTAAAGATAAATGTACGACGAGTAAAACATGAATAACCTGGAGTGTGTCGACCCGGTACTGTGCAGTGCCCGGCCGTGAGCGTATCGCCGGGAGTGAGGAGGCGATCGTGCTCTGTGCTTGAATCTGGGAGAGAGTGGGAGTAGAGGCCGTGTCGATCACGCTGTCGCCAATCCAGTAGCGGCCATGCTTCTTGCCTTGTCCAATCCTCATGACGGTGTTTGCATCAATGTTGTCGGTCCGTGGATCGTAGTCCGGCCCATGGATCAACCTTGCCGCCGCCGTGTACTCCGTGATTTTCTCGTAGGCGCTCGAGTTTGTGTACTCCTCGGCCGGGTCGTCTGGGTTGAAGGAGACGTCGGACGCCTTGCCCTTGTGTGCCATGGCAAATGCAGCGAAGTTGGAGCACTCTTGACCTTGATGTGCCGCCGACTGCAAGAACGAAAACAAGATGATTAGAATTCTTTGCCGAGTTCAACGAAAGCAAGAAGAATAGAAACATGACCACATACCCATGCTCGGGCGTATCCAGAGAGGTTGCGGTTGTCTTGATGGTGTGATACACCTGGCATGAACAAACGCCGCTGCCGGTCAGCCACGTGCTGAGCGGCCCACTCCGCGCTTAACCACCTAGCCACCATCTTCTCCCAAGCAACGGGGCACCCGTTGCACCACCAAGGAATCACCTACACGTCATCAAGTAGTTGACATATTAGAAAAACAAGTGATTCGTACTTAATCTCAAAAGGAACCAATTTTAATGTTCTTTAGCTACCTCAAGGAACTGGGGTTTGGTCAGCGTCAAGTCTTGTTCTCGGATGTCCTTCTTGGTGACCTTCTGTCCAAGCTTCGTCCCATAATAATCTATGATGGCCTGGAGTTGCGCCTCATGATGGACGTCGACGACGCGTTTCCTGCAAGCTCGCTTAGCCACTGCCTCCGCCGTGCCCTCGAATCCGCCGTTAAGGTTGAAGTACTCCTGCATATACAGACACGATGTATGCATTAGTTATTTCAAGTAGAGTCCAATGAATGCATTGTATTGAGCCATGTAGTGCGAGGAAGACTTACCCAGAACTCCCGAATGACGAGCGCAGCCACCGTGCTTGCTTCCACGTGGGGGGCGGACTCGTAGTGGGCAAACGTGAAGGCGGGCTCGAGGTTCCCGGCATGCATGACCATGCCAGGGAAGTGGGTCCTGCACAGGAGACCTAGGATGCCATTGACATGGCGGGAGGCAGTGTTCCCCGACACAATCTCCCACCCCCTGCAGAAGTGATTAAGAAAACATATTAGTCTCTATTTCGATATCGAACATAGCATATGAAGTAAAAGTGATAACATGCAAAGGCACTTACCTTTGCCCCTCTGGGCGAATCACTGGGCGTAGACGAGTATGCGGTTGGTCAGGGAGGGTGGAGGGTCCTCACAAGTAGACACCTGACGAACTAGAGAAAGCGGTAGCTCCCGTCCTCGTCCTCGTCCTCGTCCGCCTCCTCCTGGACCGGCATCTCCTCCTCCTCGCCCGCCTCACACGTGAGATGTCTAGGTTTCTAACCATCCTACGTGACAACATGCGCGAAATGTTCTCAAATTTTTACCATAGCCTCCACATGTGATGTAAAGACGCGTCACCAAGTTTCATGATTTTCAAACTTCGTTTGCATTTTATATAATTAAAAAACACTTCACCCGCAATTTTGTCGCCATGTTTCGTGCGTGAGATGTTTGAAACTTCGGGCGTGCTCCTGGAAACGGCCTCAAAATACAATAAGTAACGTGAATATCATTTTTCCACTCGTCGAATTCCATGATTCGATGCATCTGCAGTTCAAACTTATATTTCTCGGAAAAATGCAATTAAATGAAATAAATTAAGGATATATAGCAAAAAGATCGAGAAATGTGCCAAATTTGAGGATGTACTTCAACTTAATGTGTAAGGGTTGAAGAAAAAGTTTGGAGGCAAAAAAACAAAAAAAAAACCTTTGCCGAGTGCCCAACTCTAGCACTCGGCAAAGACTCTTTGTCGAGTGCCTAACGGGGGTACTCGGCGAACAGTGACGGCAAGTACCCCGTCAGCTCTTTGCTGAGGGCTGTCCTTTGCCGAGTGCCCGGCACTCGGCAAAGAGGCTCTTTGCCGAGCGCCGGTCTTCGCCGAGTGCCGGGCACTCGGCAAAGAGAGCTTTGCTGAGTGCCGGTCTTCGCCGAGTGCCCGACATTTAGCACTCGGCAAAGCCGGCGATACTCGGCAAAGCCAGGCTCTCCCGTAGCGAGGGGAGAAAGAATAATGTCAGTTGAGATTTATTTTCCTTGGATTTTCGATCGAGAGCTCGGCTGTCTAATGTTTCTACGCTTCTAGTGCAGGAGATCTACATCCCACATCTCCCTAATGGATGTATACCGATGTACATGCGCAAGTGTATGCATACGTGATACATGTACGTACACGTACCAGCCGTGGTACGGGGCCCACATGTGCGTCGTCCTGCCTCCACACACATTGCACCCGTCTTTATATCCCTTTCAACATTTTTCTAGCCCACTACTTCTCCAATCTTCCACTCATATGGAGAGACTCATGTTGAGAGCCTAGGAAGGTAGCACAGCTCCAGGCCTCCACAGAGCTCCGATCCACCCTCGCTAGCTCTCGACCGCGTATGCCCGACTCCTCCTTCGCCGGCACCGGCATGGCCCCCTCGAGCTCGGCGGCGGCATCCATGGCCGCGCTCGCGGCTGCCGCGGCTTCTGGCGACGGCTCGGATGACTCCGGGGCGGCCAACAACGGCGCGCTGCCGCCGCCGCACGGGGTGGAGGACAACAACCCCGCGGCCGCGGGCGGCGCCTCCAGCAGCTCCTCCCGGGCAGCGGCGAGGAGGGTCGCAGCGGCTGCTGGCGCCTCCGGCTCCTCCCCGGCGGCGCCGGCGGCGAGGAGCAGGGGCGCCGGCGCCGTGGCCGCCGCGGCGGGCGGCGGCGGCGGCGTCGGGCCGAGCTGCCAGGTGGAGCGGTGCAACGCCGACATGGGCGTCGAGAAGCGGTACAACCGGAGGCACAAGGTGTGCGACGCGCACCGCAAGGCGTCCGTCGTCCTCCTCGCCGGCCTCCGCCAGCGCTTCTGCCAGCAATGCAGCCGGTAAGCCCCGCCTCTGCTCGCGGCACATGGGTCATGGGGTGCAGTGCAGTCCGGCGTGCGTGACATGCTCAAAAGCACCGTCCAACTTTCAGTTCGTACGAGTACTAAATTAAATGAGCTTAATTGAATCTTAAAAAAAACTTAGTGCCTGAAATGCGTCGGATCTCTTGAGAAAGCTCGCAGCTTTTTCTTGGATCATGGATAGCATGATGAGCTGTTGGATGGATCCTAGGTTGCTTTCAACTCAAGATCTTGTAGCAGCCTCTCTCATGCAATCTCTTTTGGAAGTTGCCAGGTGGTCTCATGCAATCTCTTTTGGAAGTTGAACCGTGCTCCTCTGTTTGGGTTCCTGTTCTTATTTCGGTCACGGCATGCCGCACAGCCACAGTCTACGAAGCTCTCTGCCTCTCCCTCATTCTTGACCCCGTCTGCTTGCAGGTTCCACGAGCTGTCGCACTTCGACGACACCAAGCGGAGCTGCCGCCTGCGCCTGGCGGGGCACAACGAGCGGCGCCGGAGGAACCCGGCGGAGGCGCACGACCAGAACGGCGGCCGGGGCGACCCTGCCGGGAACCACCACCTCCACATCAGATAAACCTATCTAAGCATGCTCTCTCTCTTCTGTCATGCAGGATGCACCTAGCATCACCGATCGATAATCCGATATGTGTCTCAGTGTGTGTCTGCGCGCTCGCGCGCCGCCTAGCCTGTCCTGTGTCTGTGTTGCGTATGGTACGTACTGCTACTACGTGCTGACTTAATTAATTGGCAGTGCACCGCACATGACCTCCTGTAAGCAATGTGCTTTGTATGTGCACCGACCGGAGGCGTATGTATGTGCTGCATACTGATCTGCCACAAAACCTAGTTAAGCAGGCGCTGTTTGTTAGCGTAATTGATTGTGCGTATGAGTATGGATCGATTATCGGATGTGTAATCCTGTGGCGGCCTGTGCCAGAGAGTAATCTGTGCAGGCTGTGTATCGATGTTGTACTCTGATAATATAATTATATTGTGGTAATATGTTATTTAATATTTATTCGAGTAGTAATATAATGTGCACTGTGTGTATTTGTGTCTAACACGTGATTCATATGTGCATGTTTTTATTTTCCGAATCTGCTCCTATTTTGAATTGTCTATTTCGGATGTAATATTTTCAATTTTTTTTCCTAACGGACGCGTCATCTGTCACTAAATGAATAGTGATGTTTCTTTTTGGACTAAATTCATGAAAATGCACGCACCCCGTGTCAATTGGGGTCATATGAAAGAAACTTCATGACATCTATAAAGACCTTTGTCATAAACATGTATGTTACTATAAACACACCCATGTATGTAACCTTTTTAGTTACTTTTTAATAAAGTAACTAAAAAGCTTACACTTGTATTATATTGTTACTCCTTTGTCATAAACATGTATGTCACTATAAACACCTTCATGACATGACATCTCTGTCTTCGTTCATATCACAAAACGACATTTGCTGAAGGAGGGACTGTCAAGTTGGTGAAGTGCGCCTGATGAAGATTTTTGTTTCTATCTGTGGCTTGGGCGCGCTGTTTTGGTGTTTCAGGAGGGTGTTTTTCTTGTAATTTTCTCTTTTTTGCTGGACTGCGCTCTGGGTTGCGTTTGCCGGTGGTGGTGTGTTGTGGTAGAGGTGCTAGTGTGTTGCGGTAGATGGCTGTTTTGGTGCGGTTGTGTAAGCTGGTAACCCCAACAATATTATCTGTTAAGATTTCAATACAAGCTGGCCCAAAGCCTTTGGTCTAAAAAAAAAATCACAAAACGACACTATGATCGTTCACTGAGCAAGAAGTAGGTCTATGATGATGTCGATCCATACGTAGGACTTTGTACTATGGCCTCATGGAATGTTGTCCTTTATTGAAAGTCAGAGAGATTTTTTTTTACAAAATTCAAACCAATGTCGATCTCTCATGTAGTTCTCACTGTTATTGCACATATATGTTTTCTTTATCTGGCCAGAGTGATGCGGATATAATAGATTACTCCATTTGTATGCCCGATATTCACTCCAATTATTAATTGTGCATGCATCCGTGATTAGTTCTGCATATATCCATCAGTTGGTCCAAATGTAAGGGGACACAATTAGTGGAACAAATTTAAATGCTCGAATGTCAATCTTTGTAGGAGAGTGGTGGTTGTGAAGACTTAGGATCGACTGGCAATAGATCTAGTGGGTGGTGTTCTTACATTTGGGATAAAGCATCCTAGAACATAAACTAAAAACGAGAGAGATAGAGATGATGAGAGTGGGGAGGTGTTACCGACCATCAGCGAGCTTGGCGCTGAAGCTCGAGGTCACCATGGCAAAGGTGTGGCGGCGCAAGTTGGTGGAGTTGCAGTGAGGTCCAGGAGCGACGGCTAGTGGATGCGAACGGTGGCGGCGCTTCCGGCCGCCGCCGCGCTCCCTTAGATCGGTTAGGGTTAGTGTCGGTGGGGTGCTTTGGCAACCGATGAACCTCGTACCGTGAGCCGTCGCCCCCCACCTTTTTATATAGCGCAGTGCAACGGGGCCCACCAACCATGATTTGGTTGGGCGCCCCTGATCAGGGCGCGGATCAGGGCCCAAGTTAACCGTTGGGCCGACTTGGTGGAGATCAACCTAATATTCTCTCCATTGATCTCAACTTATGACTTAAACTTAAAATACTTATCTCTTTTCCCATAACATCATAGATTAGCGCATAGAGCGTGCCTCATCACAACGGTTAGTACCATTGGATTAATAGCTACAATACACCTCTCTGTTTTAAAACAGATTCTCAACTAGACCTTTATTGTCCAGGAATCTTAGGTTTTCCCATAAACCCATGCCGGCTAAGTGTTCTCTGAACACATTGGGCGGTAAGCCTTTTGTAAGTGGATCCGCAAGTATTTTCTTTGTACTTATATGCTTGAGACTAATAGAATGATCCCGGACTTTGTATTTCATAACATAAAACTTTATGTCAATGTGTTTGACAGCACCGCTTGACTTACTGTTGTGAATATAACATACTGCTGGCTCATTGTCACAGTACAATTTGAGTGGCTTATGAATGCCATCGACCACTTTTAACCCATGCATAAATTTCTTTAGCCAGTTCACCTGCCCGTGGCCTCATAACATGCTACAAACTCGGCATACTTCATGGACGATGCAGTAACGGTTTGCTTGGAGCTTTTCCATGATATAGCTCCCCCTATGAGAGTAAATACATGACCTGATGTGGATTTTCTATCATCTACATCTCTCACAAAATCTGAATCTGAATACCCTTCTATATGTAGGGAATCATATCTTCTGTACGTTAGCATGAGACCTTTTGTCCCTTGCAAATAATGCAAAAGCCTTCTTTACCATTCTCGAGTGTTCTATTCCTGGATTACTCTGATATCTGCCTAGTATTCCGATAACAAAAGCTAAGTCAGGGCGTGTACATATTTGAGCATTCTGTAAGCTTGCTACAACTGACACATATATAACCGCTTTCATTCGATTGATCTCATATTAGTTCCTAAGACATTGGAATTTTCCAAAACTATCGCCCTTGCCTATAGGAGCAGGTGAAGGCTTACATGCATGCATAATGTATTTCTTTAGAACCTTTTCTAAGTATGCCTTTTGCGATAATCCTAAGAGCCCCTTTCTTCTATCTTGGTGAATCTCTATCCCTAAAACGAACGAAGCTTCACCGAGATCTTTCATATCAAAATTTGAGGACAAGAACTTATTCGTCTCCAGTAATAGATTAACATCACTACTAGCAAGTAAGATGTCATCCACATACACGATTAGGAAAATTAATTTCCAATTCTTAAACTTTATATAAACGCACTTGTCCTCTATATTCTCTTTAAACCCAAACTTCCTTATTATTCCATCAAACTTTAAATACCACTGTCTAGAGGCTTGTTTTAATCCGTAAATGGATTTCTTCAGGCAACATCCCATATGTTCTTTTTCTTTCATGACAAAACCTTTTGGTTGTGCCATATAAACATTTTCATCTAAATCCCCATTAAGGAAAGCCATCTTTACATCCATCTGGTGTAATTTTAAATCATAGTGTGCCACTAACGCCATTATGATTCTAAAGGAATCCACACATGAGACTGGAGAAAATATCTCATTATAATCTATTTCTTCTCTTTGCGTAAAGCCTTTCGCCACAAGTTGCACTTTAAATCTTTCCACATTCCCTTTGGAGTCATATTTAGTTTTGTAGACCCATTTACAGCCTACTATATTGGCTCCTTTAGGAATTCTTTCTAAGTCCCAAACACCGTTGGTACTCATTGATTTTATTTCACCTTGCATGGCTTCAAACCACTTTGATGAGTGAGTGCTTCTCATGGCTTCTTTAAATGAGGTGGGATCACCCTCTATTTAAAAATTTTCACATTCATAGACTCTGTAGTCATCAGGAATGGCTGATTTTCTAACTCTTTAAGACCTTCTGGGGGCCTCATTAGTTGGCGCTTGTTCCATATGAGGCTGTTGTTGCTCTTTCTCATGTGCGACAACGGGTTCTTTAGGATCCTGAAGGACATGTTCCTCATGTTCATTCATTGTTGCCACGGGAGAACTAACAATAGGTGTTGTCACTACAGTGTCCTGTACTGTTGGTGCAGCAGCAACAGGTAGCGAGAAAAATGGCTCCTAAACCATCGGAGTGGGCACATATCCCCTCTTCTCCTCAAGGTTAATTTCTCACGCTACCATGCTCCCCCTGACCGTATCATCCTCCAAGAACACAATGTGTCTTGTTTCATAAACTTCATATGTCTGTTAGGACAGTAGAAACGATAACCTTTTGACTTATCTGGATAGCCAATGAAATAGCAACTGACTATCTTGGAGTCTAGCTTTCTAATATTTGGGTTAAATAGTTTAGCCTCAGCTGGACAACCCCACACATGTAAGTGATTAAGTGAGGGTTCCCTTCCTGTTCACAATTCATATGGAGTCTTGGGCACCGACTTACTTGGTACTCGATTGAGAACATGAATGGCAATTTTTAACGCCTCCATCCACAAACTTATCAGTAAAGTGGAGTAACTTATCATACTTCTCACCATATCCATTAATGTACGATTGCGTCTTTCAGCTACTCCATTCTGCTGAGGCTCGCCCGGAGTAGAGTACTGGGCAACTATGCCATTTTTCTGTAAGAACTTTGCAAAAGGTCTAAAAACTTGGCCATATGGGGTATGTTGACCGTAGTACTCCCCCCACGGTCAGATCTTACTACCTTAATATTTAAACTATGCTGATTTTCTACTTCAACCTTAAATATCTTAAATTTATCCAATGCTTCTGATCTTTCCTTAATTGGATAAATATAGCTATAGCGAGAATAATTATCTGTGAATGTTATAAATGAATCATAACCATCCACACTTTTTATAGGAAAAGGACCATAGATATCTATGTGAATTATTTTCAAAATTCCTGCGCTTCGTTTGGCTCTTTGTTTATTTTCTTAACATACTTTCCTTTAATGCAAACAATACATTGTTCTAAATCTTAAAATTCTAATGACGGAAGAATTGATTTCTTAATCAATCGTTCTATTCTCCCTCTTGAAATATGGCCTAAACGATAGTGCCATAATTTTGATGATATATCATGAACTCTCTTCCGCTTATTTCTTGCATTCATACACGAGAAGACATTCTCATTCTTAGTGCTCACAACATTCACATTCTCACAAAGTGATAACAAATAAAGCTCGTCTTATCGGAAGGTAAGATCAACACACTTATGACTAAACATTATCTTACATTGACCATTACCAAAATGACAATCATATCCATCATGGTCTAAACGTGAGACACTTATTAAGTTTCTATGCAAAGAGGGTACATAAAGGACATATGTAAGCTTAAGTACAAAGCCATCATTTAATTCTAATGGGAGTTCTCCAATGGCTTCTACTTCAGCTTTGACTCCATTTGCCACATTAATGTGTCTTTCTCCTCTTTGCAGGGTCCTCCTCATATGGAATCCCTGTAATGAATTTGCAACATGAATAGTTGCACTTGAATCCATCCATAAAGTAGATTTTGCATAACTTAAATACAAGGACTCATCTACAAATGTAATAATGTCCTCACCTTTTCTGATCAAGTGCTTTAGGAACTCTAGACAATCTTTCTGGTCGTGTCTAGTCTTGTAGCACCATCTGTAGGTGTCCTTGTCTACTTGAACATAGTTGGATTTCTGATGGTGATCTTTCTGTGGGGCCTTTCCTTGTGACTTAGAAGAGGAGCTATTGTCCCACTGAGGTTTCCCTTGTGGTTTAGCATTCTTGTTGTTAAAGTTCTTGTTTTTATTTTCCTTCACATGGTTGATAGAGTCGCCATGTGAGCTCTTAGGCCCCTCCTCTTCTTACACACATATGGCAATGAGCTTCTCATTGTCCCACTTATCTAGCTGTAAGTTATAATTAACAACAAAAGTCTCATACTCTTTGGGCAAAGATGCAAAAACCAAATGAATTAGGAACTCATCCTTGAGCTCTAAGTCCATTGGCTTGAGCTTAGATGTCATGTTGCTCTTCTTCAAAATGTGCTCTCTAATCCCTCCACCAGAGTATTTCTCATTGACTAACTTCTTAATAAGAGTGCTTGCATAAGCCTTTGAAGAGCCAGTGAACTGACTCTTCACCTTCTTGAGATACTTAGTGGCGGTGGTACATTCTGGGATTGAACCCCTTATTGGATCCTCAATGGAGCCCTTAATAACCATCAAACACTTGTGGTTTGAACTATCCCACTTTGCATGATCAATGTCGTACTTCATTCTCACTTCTGCATGGTCAAGCTATCGAGTAGCGTGTAACACCCTCGGTGTTACATAGTGAATCACTTCCTAAATATGTCATGAGCATCATACTTAAGTGATATTGCATATGGTGTAATGGATAGGTAAAGCATTGCAACTTAAACGAGACATAAAATCGTAAAACGAAAAGTTAATTCATGATTTATAAAGTTAGCAAGTAGAGATGTTAACTAATTTTTATTGAACAAAAACGCTATAAAACATATAGGTGACGTCTAAATAAAGTTTGAAGTACAAACTTTGTAGATGATAATGCAACTTTGCTTTTCAAGAATATGGGTTGTTAATTAGTACTTTTAGGGGCTTAGAATTTGAATTGGAAATTCAGGTCAGCCTTAGCTTTAAATTCTTCTAAGTCTAAAAGTTGGTAGTGTCAATGTTACTTTGGCAATTTAATTCTAAAAATTGGATTAAACTTTAGTATTATGTTTTTCCTTAGTGGGTTGCATCAAAGTGAGTACTTTTCAATGGTATAGGGGTTGGTTTAGTTGGTATGTGTTTTGATCATCAATTAATTGATACAAAAAGTTAGAAAATGATGTTTGGACAGCTAGTCTAGGGTCTTGGGTGCCGGTTGGTAGCACCAACTTGGCATGCCCATATTTTCTTCTCTAGTCTGCCTTGGTCCGAGTATTTTGCTCCATCTAGTAGCCTTAGGTACCATCTTTAGCTTGGCTGAGTTGGTTGGGTCATAACTGAGCTAGATGGGTCATGGTTGAAGCTTTAAAATTCAAGCATGTCATAGTTCGAGCGGTCTGGCACCGTGGGCGCAGTCACCGCGTGGCCTCCCCATGCCATGCACTTGGTCGTGTCTCACGTGCCGCGCCATCGCGTTGGGTCGGTCAAGCCGCCTTGGCTTGGCCAAGGCCTGTTGAAAGCTCTAGTTTGGTTTTGGTGAATTGATGAAACCCTAAGTGCTAACCTAGTTTATCAAAGTGATTATAAGATAGGAAGCACTACTCCAAGTGATGAAGCAATGGTGAAAATCATGATGATGGTGATGGCATGGTGATGATCAAATGCTTGGACTTGGAAAAGAAGAAAGAGAAAAACAAAAAGCTCAAGGAAAATGTGAAACTTGATAGGAGCTTTTTCATTTTGGTGGTCGAGACACTTAGTGAGTGTGATCATATTTAGGATCGATAGCCGTACTATTAAGAGGGATGAAACTCATACAAAATGCGATTATCAAAGTGCCACTAGATGTTCTAACTCATTGCATATGCATTTAGGATCTAGTGGAGTGCTAACACCCTTAAAAACATTTGTGAAAATATGCTAACATATGCACACAAGGTTATACACTTGGTGGTTGGCACATTTGATATAGGGTGAAGAGATAGAGTTGAAAAGGAGTTGAATGCGCTGGTCATAGGGTGACCGGAAGCATCCGACATGCGTACCGAACGTGTCCGGTACTGTCTCACACGGTAGTGTTCCTGACGTGACCGGACGCGTTTGATATCGATACTGAACATGTCTAGTATACTGGCCAAGCGTGGGCAGAGTTGCTAAGGTGACCGAACTCTAGCTCAGTGGAGTGACCGGACGCTAACGAGTTACTGTTCAACGTCATGTCAAGTGATATAGCCTGAAGCAGGATTGCAGACAGCGACTGGATGTAGCGATCGAACGCAGCGACCAGACGTGTCCAGCCACCACACCGGACGCGTTCGGTGTGAACCAGCAAGTCTTAGGTTTTAGCGCAATAATTGATCGGGCACTGGGAGCATCCAGTCTAGTATGTCCGGACACGTCCGGTGTGAATTGCTCATGGCTTGTGTGATTCTCATCTTGTGTTGGTTGTGCGGCACCCTATTGAGGGTTTGGCGTGTAATGCCAATTAGCGCGTGAACCTCCAAGTGAGTGAATCACCACAACAAGGACTAGACTGTCGGCATGCAAGTGAACATTGGTAAAAATTATTGTGTCATCATTTGATTCTGAGATGATTGGTCTTCATTGGTATTCATTCTTGCAATTGATTGGTTCATTCCTTGACTCGACAGTATAACCATCTTGCTCTCTCTTTTTACATTAACGCAAACTAGTTTGGTTAGTGTGGCTAGTCATGAGAGTTTATTAGTTTGGTTAGTGTGGCTCTTTAGTGTAGCTAGTCATGAGAGTTTGTTAGTTTGGTTAGTGTGGCTCTTTAGTTAGCCTTTGAGAGCACACTACCTTATTGCAGTGACATAGCCATTGTGTGGATAGAGACTATAGAAACTAGAATTGTGGTAGGTGGCTTGCATTTTTAGTAGGCTAGCGCAACACTCGCTTTACCTCATATTTGTCTAACCAGTTTGCTAAGTGTTGTTGTAGAAATTTTAATAGGCTATTCATCGCCCTTTAGCCATTAGGACCTTTCACCGGTCGCAGCGGGCCACTAACCCCATCCAGTGCCCATTGCCCTGCCTCACGTTGCCGCCTTGATACCGTGTCGCAGCGCAGCCGCTGTCATCACATCACCGCGCTACTGCTACTGCTGCTATTGTTGCCCTCGTGGTCTCGCAGCGTGATGCTGTTGCCCGTCGTGTGTCCGAGCACGTGGGTTTGCCCCTTGCCGTGTTGTGCCGTCGCCTTGCCATTAATAGTGTTGCGGCCACGCATGCCACGCTACCCCACCGCCTACACGTGCATGTTTTGGCTTTGGCTTCTAAGCATGTGTCGCCCTGGTAGCATCAACTGCACCCCACCAAGGCAAGGACGGACTGAGCCGGACCTACCTCTCCCCCCCTCCTTGGCTTTTTCTTCCCTATCGCCGTGGCTGATATAGCCTCTTCCTTAAATTCGGCAGATAAAGGTCACCTCATGTCGATTCACTGCCTTTCTGGCTCTGCCTGTGAGTCATCTAGCCACTTGACCCTACCCTACCTTGACTCACATTATGATAAACTCTAATTTTGGAGTCGCTCGCCGCCGGGCCTCTAAGGTAGCATTGGCAAATGCCGAGAGCATTCATCCACCCCAGAGCCTCTCATGTTCAACCAATCGCATCATAAGCTTCGCCTCCATCTCCACTTCACCCTGTCAACCACTACCTAACCTCTACTGCCTTCACACCATAGCTGACATGGCTGTGCCATTGTGGAGCACCGCTGCACCCCTCTAGTCACATGTGTCCAGGCTTTTCTGCCACCCCCTGGCTCCAATGAACGTTACGATCGAGTCTAGGGTAAGCTAAGGATGCTCTCGCAATAGCTACATAGATGCGCGGTGGTCTAGGGTGTCCGGTATGGCCGCGCCACCATCACAAGCGACCGCTCGCCGTGGCCACTGCTTCTGAGAGCTCTGTTGCTCCCATACTCCGAGAGCTCTGTTGCTCCCGTACCCCCACTTAGTGTAGGTGTTAGGACCATAGATGGAGGTCGGCCCGCTAGCTGGGCCGGTGAGAACCTTAGGTGGCCAGCGTGGCCAGCTAGTGCCATGCTGCCACACCGGTGAGCACGGGGGCGCCTGGGACCTCCCTAATGCGAAGGTTAATTATTATAGGGTCATTAGTGCATGATTGCTGAGTGCGTGAATAGCGCGCATAGTGGATGCATGATTTCATTAAGCACCGGGACTTTTGTGCAAATATGTCAGCGCGCATGGGCTCCCCCCGTGCATGGGCCACGTCGTCGTGGGCCGCGTCTAGTTGGGTCGTGAGTATGGATGAAAACGGATCGGATACGAATGGATATCACTGATATTACATTTGTTTTCATATTTCTGTCTGAATTCAGATTCGAATACAGATATTGTTAACCTTGACGGATAGGATATGATTGAATATCGACATCATAAATATGCGATTTGATTATTCGGATACGGATACAGTATCGGATGTTGAATATCCAAACTCAGATACGGACAGATCTGAACTTCACTAAACGAATTCGGTCTCAAATATGGTCGAAAAATATCCGTACCATTTTCACCCCTAGTCGTGAGGCCGAATTTGCTTTTTCTTTTTCCTTAGAAATTAGGAAATTGATATCATTTTATTTCTAGGCTAATCTTTGATAATTAATATCAATTCATGTAAATGTCCAAAAATTATGAAATAAAATTTGTTGAGTTCCTAAAAATGTTGTCTATCTGATAGTATGGTTAGTTTATACATGTTTGTGTTGATGTTAAGGTCTATTAAATCATTTGAAAGTGTTTAATGTTATTTAGATTATAGATTAATAATTGTAGGAATTTTTGTGGCAAATTGGTAATAGCTTTGGCCATGAATTTTTTATAGTTGATTCATTATATTGTTATATGCTCACTGTAATTTTGGTAGCCTTAGAATAGGTTAAGAAATATGGTAGCTAAGTACGTCTTGTTTTAGTATATATGAAATCATAAACAAAGTAAGAAATGCATTTTTGTTGCTAAGATAATACTTGAATGTTTCATGCCTGTTTAATGGAATAGATGGGTAGCTTAGCACCTTAGTCATTAGAGTTAGTTTAGCAGCTTAGTGAATATATTCTTAATTTAAGAGCTGCTGTTGCAAAAATGCTAAGTGTTACATCATCATTGCATGCATGTAGAGAACGTGTTGGTGGAGTTCATGACCACTAGAGAGCAGGAATATGAGGAGGTGATTGAGGAGTATGAGAAGGAGGTTCTCATATAGGAGGGAGCCCTGGAGCCACCAGTGACTGACTTTGCTGACACCCCGCCTGCCCAAGACAAGCCCTGGTGCATTACCCTTATTTTGAATAATCACTGGATATATATGTGATGTGCATTTACATTACAGGCTTATTGTTGAAACTACATGCATAGATATACCAACCTTTGAGCCTACTAGCTTAGGTCGAGTAGGTGCTATGCTTAAGTTTTTCGATAGCGTGAGGAACGTACCGTTACTCATAATAGGTGATTATTATTACTCTCATAATAAAATGGTGAAAGGCAAATGGAGACCGAGCAGGAATATGATACATGTATTGTCAGCGTTTTGAGTTGCCATCGACTAGTAAATTTCTAATATTGCGTGTCTGGCTCGGATGGTGTGCTAAGGACTTGAGGTTTATACTGGTTCGGGTAGAATATCCCTACGTCTAGTTCATTGTTGCTGCTCGTGTTACTAGCACTGAAAGTTCATAGTAAGGGTTACAAATGGTCGAGAGAGGGATGGGTCACAAGTCTTTGATGAGAGGAGTGAATGGGTGCCAAGAGCTTGGTTGCTTCCCAACTGTGTGCTTGTGTGTTCTGTTCGGTTTGAGGTTCAATGGGTTCTAGTCCAAATCAATGCTATGTGTTGCGATGCCCTTTATGGGATGCCCTCTTTCCCTTTTATAGGCTAAGAGAAAGCACGGGTTATAGTGGAGGGAAAAGAGGAGGATGAGAAGAAGTCCTCTAGGATCGTTGGGTCCTTTTCCTTCGCATGGGTCCTTCTGACCCTGTACACGTTAACAGGGATAGCTCCACATCACGACCTTGTCCATCATTGGCACCATGCGCATGCGTCGTCTCCTAGTTGTCGTGCTCCATTCTACCCTAGTGGATGTCGTGGTAAACTAACACGCCTGTCAGTGCTTGTATGAGGGTTAGGTAGGACAACACTAGTACGCCCGACGCTGTTCCTAATGTGAATCCCCAGGTATGGCCCGTCATGGCCATGGGTTATATCAGTGCCTACCGGTCACCTACTTAGTGTTAGAGCTTTGACCCAGGCCCATTCGCTTGGACCTAGAGTGGTTGGCGGTGGTATGGGTCTTTGTTGAGCAAGACAGATCCCTCGACCTCAGGGTTAGTCAAGGTGGAGTCCCCCCAGGGGCTAGTCGAGGTGGAGCCAGCCCTCAAAGGTCAAGCGAGGTGGAGCTCGCGGCCTCCGTGGACTCGGTGTTGGGCAGGGCGGAGCCCGCCCTCAGAGGTCGGGTGAGTTAGAGCACAAACCTAAGGGTCAGACAAGGCGGAGCCCGCCCTAGAGGCTGGGCAAGGCAAAGCCAGCCCTCAGAGGTCAAGCGAGGCAGAGCCTGTAGCCTTGGTGTCAGGTGAGGCGGAGCTAGCCTTTAGAGGTCAGGCGGGGTGAAGCCCATGACTTTAGTGTTAGGCGAGGTGGAGCCCACCGCTAGAGGCCGAGCAAGGCAGAGCCCACCCTCAGATGTTGGGCGAGGCAGAGCCTGTAGCCTCCATGTCGGGTGAGGTGGAGCCCGCCTTGAGAGGTTGGGCGAGGCAGAGCCCACGACCTCAGTGTCGAGCGAGGCGGAGCCCACCCCCAAGATGCTGAGTGAGGCAGAGCTTGTTGCACCTAGGGATCGGTTGGAGCTGTAGTCACACTCTTGATTGCTCGGATGAATCAATGTTGATGGTTATTAGCACCTCCTCTTTGAGTACCCTAGTATTGGTCCTCGACAGTAGCCCTCGAGTCTACAGAGGAGTAGAATACTCCTCAGAGGCTTTTCCAAACAGGTGGACTATGAAGGCCTCAGCCCTCTTTTGTTGCCCATAGTGTGACCTAGGGGTGGTGATTTCCTTTCCTCGAGCCCCCTCCCATAGTAGGGGCCCAGTCGAGGATCGGTTCATCTTTGTGATTGTCTTCCCTTAAGCATTTTTTCCGATAAAAACAGAGGGGTCGATCCATGCCACGATTTTCCTTTAAGGACAAATTATGGCACCTGGTGAGCTGTTAATGGGCTAGCCTGAGTGGGACCCCCGACATTCCATTCGTGGGGATCTGGCTTGGGTCAGCTTGGTGACTGACCCCAGATTCTCAGCAGTCAATCTATATAGTTCTTTGGTCCGTTCGATTAGTCCCGAGGGCTAAGTACCTTTCTTTGAAAAAAGATCATGGATCATAACTGACCAAGACTCAAATATGGGCCAAGATGCCTATGACGCTCATGCGCCTAGGTACTAGCTGCTAGTGGGCCCATCCCTTTCCACCTCTCACCCTAAAGGTGCCTAGAGCGGTTGTCGAACCCATAGATGGGCCGACCTATGAACTCCTGGGCCTAGTCAGGCCGTAGAGGCACTTTTAGATCCATATTCCTCTTACTCATGATGAGTCTTGGCCCGTTCAGAGAGGTGAAATGTCTGGTGAGTTTTCCAACGGAATGGTTAGAGACTGTGTGCGTACATCCTGCGACGGGACATCATGGCGGATCATGGTAGACGTGGAGATCTAGGTGGGCGGTTGGTTTCCTCACATCCGTCGCCCCTATAAAACCAAAGGGTTCGCTCCCTAGATTCCATACCTTGCATCCTTTCCTCCGCATCCACGACCATCGTCGCTAATCACTTAGGTTTCCTATCTCCGCATCCCTACTGCCGTCAAGCTCACATCCACCTGCCCCCATCTCTAATGGATCCGTGGTGCCGCTCTAACATCACCTTCCAATGCATGGAGGGCCTCGTCTATTGTAGTCTTCTCTGTGTCCGGACCTCGACCGAGGAGTGTCTACTGCCTAGCGAGGAGGACATGCTGTTGCCGCTCATTAGCTATGTGGTGTCGTTTGCCTACTTCCATGAGCGTGGGTTTGCGACCCCCACACACAGATTTCTTCAGGGGCTACTGCACTACTACAAGATCAAAATGTAGCATCTCAATCCCAATGGGATCCAGGATATGGCGACCTTCATCGCCCTATGCGAGGGGTTCCTAGGGATTAGCCCCCACTTCGATTTTGTGGAGGTACTTCTTCGCCATCACCCTCCAGAAGAAGAGGGAGAAGAGCGATAGGAAGGAGCTTCACATGCCAAAGTGGTGCACCGGCATCTAGCTCTGGAACAATCAGGTCGATGAGTACCCGTCGATGCGACTATCAACGTCCAACATGGGGTGACACTCACAGTGGTTGTACCTCAAGAACGACGCCACCGCTCCTTTGTCGAAGTTCACCGCGCACCTGATCGAAGAGGCCCCAGGGTCATGGAGGAAGTGGGGTGTCCCGTAGAAGGACAAGAAGAAGATCCGAGACCACATCGCTGCCATCCACATCCTCAAGGAGAATGGCTTGAAGGGGTCAGGCATCATCAAGGCCTACCACGCAAAGAGGGTGGCATCATTGATGATGTGCGCGCTCCCGCTATACGCGATGGTGCCTAAGGTGTCGTTCGATGGAACGGTTGTTTACACCAAAATTTTGGGAAGAAGAACACAGGAACTCAAGGCTTGTAAAATTGTGTCATCAAGGAATCGATTGCATAAAGATCGATATCAGCTGATTTAGATGCGGTACTGGGATCGTCTCTCTTTAGATGACATCAGCAGATAACATCAATGAGCTCTAGTTGGCGTCGGGAAAATATGTCGGACTCTACAAAAAGGAAAGATTAGAGTCCAAGTTATCTTAAGTTAGGAATATTTTCTTTTATTCCAAAGGTTGTAATGAGTCATATTTGAGTAGGATTTTGCTTAGGTTCTGAGTATAAATATTGGACCCCGGCTATTGTAAGAACAATCAATCAATAAAAATTACTTTTTCGGCTTCACGCCAACCCTTAGGAGTAGGAGTATTATAGATCTCGGCGAGTTCTTCAACAAGCGGGGCTGCATCGATCCGATCGACCTCCAGCTTGACTGTAAGTACCATCATGGCTTATACTCTTGTTTGTAAGGCTACATCGGTCCAGCCAACCTCTTATGAACTCTAGTATAAGTTAGTTATCGATCCTTATCAAGTTCAAGTACGGCTGCATCAATTAAGTTCGACCTCCACTGCTCAAATTAGATTAAGGTGAAGTTATCGGCTCTACCTAAGGGTGGCGTCCTCCGGGTAGATTCATTAAGTTACCAATCTTGCTGATGTCCTTGATAGTCATTAGTTTCAGTAATATCAATCTAGCCGATCGAGATCGATCTAGATCGGCCTCACATCCTTTTAGTCCATCGTTTATTCTATCACATTGCCATGGTTCTTACTTTAAACGACGGATTATGCTTTATTAGATATTCTACTTCGATCTTGGTCGCGCATAGTATGCAACTGAGGCATGTCTATTCTTGAGAAGGTTTACTAGCTAGTTGAATCTAGTCTATAGCTCGCTATTATGGCTATAACAATCCAGTCGATCCCCACTGTTAGCACTTTAGATTGGAGTATGCTAGTTGGTAGATTTGCTTTCTACTAGGCATGACCTTGGCTGTTTGCTATGCCTGCATCGGCTAAATAGCCGATTGCTAGTACTTGAACGTTTATAGTGTGTTTTCACGATTCTGCTAAATGTGAATAGATCTATTTACTTTAAAGGTTTGATCTGTTGTCTTTATCATGGATGCCATCGTTTTAGTCGAACCCCACTGTTAAGGAGAACAGGTTAGATTTGATGAGTTTATAGGTTTGTCCATATTAAGCAGTCAATTGTTAACATGTTGTAACCCCTTTTCTACCTGAATCGACTATTTTAGCCGATTCGCCTGTGCTTTCACAGATATGGCATGCTTTCATGAACCTATTAACATATAGATGGTTTTATGGATTTTCTAGTTCTAGATTACTATCATCATCATAGCTGCATCGATCCGATTGAACCTCACTGTTGGTGGTAATGAATTAGATCTAGATAGTTCATAGGTCTATCTATATCAAACAGTCGATTGTTTACGTGGTATATCCCTTTTTACCGAATTCATTGGCTTTATACCATATATTTGATTAAATCTGATCCAACCAGTGATATATCTTCAACGCGTATATATTCATAGCTTAAGGGAAATGATCATTAAAACTGGGTGCATTATATTTGTTACTATAAAATCAATCGTGACCCACGAGCTTTACAGTCCCTAATAGCCGATTTCTTCTCATATCGGCTATTTAGTAGATTCTTCTCGTCTAGCTGCTCCCGAAGTGGAACACTTGGAACTGTCTAGCCGAATCAAGCACATTCCACCCTAAATTACTGATAAACTTTCTCTCCTTATCAATTGTAGGTCAAATTGACTAGCATGCCCTTGGGAATTTGCTGGATCGGTTGGTCCTACGTTGAAGCCAGCCATATCTCTAGATCGTTCTAGCTTGCTGCGTGTCCACCCAGCGCGGCTACCATGTTTTCATGCCAACACGCATTCTGGCACGCCCGGTGGAACCCCACAATCATCATGGCAACTCACAACAACAGTGACATCCTTATGCTGCCTTATGAAGACTTACCTAATGAGGATAAAGACATCATTAGCAAAGCTATAGAAGAATTCTAGAACAAGTGTCTATTGTCCTACACCAGGACACATGACAACAAGGTCATCTAGAAATATCCACTACTAAGAGTTTTGATGCACGGGCAATCAGATACAGATGAAGCTGATGATAGGCGTTTCTTCGTAGATGCTGTGAATAAATCTATTCATGATGCCATGTTGAACCATAATACAACTTTCTTAAACACATTCCACAATACCATGAAAGAGGTGTTTCATGGATATCTAATTGATTAGGTTGAACTGGCTTATTACAACATTCTGCATCCGATGACTCAGGGGACTAATCAAGCCGGTACTAGCCATCAAGAAGCAGCACTGACTGGTAATAATGATGTCAGGTAGTTCAAAGTTAATCTGAACAAGTTTAAGGTATCACTACTAATCAAGTGCAAAATAATCCTGGATTATCAGTGCAGTTTGTGCAATAGTCGACGGGGCAAGTTCAGAATCAAATGGTTAATTTTGGCACATTAGGCCAAATACCATCATGGGCTCAAAAAATAGCACCATCAATTCAAAGGGTTCATAGAGATATAGATCCCATCAATTGCAACCAGAGACTTCAAGCAGCAAACCAGCAAAGGACCCAATAGATAAAGATTCCACAAGGATATTATTATGGCACAGATTGCAATACCCTTCATATGATTCCAAATCCAGGGTATCAAGATACTCAAAATTTTAATCCAAAGATGGGTTAACAATTGCAAAGAAATCTAGATTCAAACGCTGATGAGTTGTTGCTCAGAGTGACCGAGATGATGAAGAATTAGTTTGGTTTGAAACTAAAAGGGCAGGCCTTTTTACAAATGTCCATATCTAGAGTGGTATGATTTGGTCACTCTTCCTACAAATTATAGGCTTCTGGAATTTGCTAAGCTCACTGGTCAAGATAACACAAGTACAATAGAATATGTCAGTTGATATCTTACACAGTTGGGCGAAGCATCCATTGAAGAGGCTCATCGAGTTTGTTTCTTCTCCTTATCCCTATTAGGACCATCCTTCACTTGGTTTTTATCATTGCCAGTTAACTCAAATGCCAATTGGACTGACCTAGAGAAGAAGTTTCATACATATTTCTATACTAGGATAGGGGAAACGAAAATCACAGATTTGACAACCATAAGGCAGCGAACTAATGAATTGGGTGTCGAGTTTCTTCAGAGGTTCTGAGAGACTAGAAATTTGTGCTTCTCATTGAATCTAACTGATGATCAGCTAGCTGCTTTAGCTATTCAAGGAATGTTGATAACATGGAGGGAGAAGCTGCTTGGACAAGAGTTTGACAATTTAGGTCGGTTGGCTCAACAAGTGACAGCACTCAATAGTCAATTCTAGAATATGCACAGAGATACCCAATTCTAGAAGAGTGCTGCAATCGCCGAAGCCTATAATCCATATTTAGTAGATGACGGCGATGAGGACGATGAAGAAGAAGAGATTGCTGTGGCCGAATGGAATTGGGGTAAAAAGACAGTGACGGTGCCAAATCCTTAGAGAATAGGAGTTGAAGAGAGCTATGATTTCGATGTGACAAAATTGGACAAGCTCTTTGATTTCTTGCTTGAGAGGGGACAGATTAAGTTGCCCGCTAATCATGTTATGTTACCTCCTGATCAGTTGAGGAATAAGAAGTTCTGCAAGTTCCATAATGCTACTTCTCATTCTACTAATGAGTGTAGAATTTTTTGGCAACATATACATAGGGCTATTCAGCAATGGAAGCTTAAATTTGATGCACCTCGGAAGATGAAAGTTGATGATAATCCATCCCAAGAGATCAGAATATGGTTGATGCTAATTTGCTTAAAGGGAAGACTAGAGTCCTAACATTAACTAGGGCTAAAGAAACCAGAACCGTCGATCCAAAGATGTAAATATCGGTTGATGAATATAGAGAGATTAAAAGGCATCATGATCAACAGAAGAGCTAATATGAGAAGGGAGAGACATCAAGGAATGGGGCAATAAGGCCATGTGTCACATCTCGAATTTTGTTGAATAAATGGCAATGGTAGAAGAAAAAAATTATTAGCGTTGGTTAGAAGAGAAAGAATACCAACATCAACAGGAGAAAGAGAGGTATGAAAGAAAGCAAGCTGAATCACATTGGAATTGTTCTTTTGTCAGACATTGTTGGAATGAAGGTTTGAAATTACCTACTACAAATAATTGCCTAGAGTGTAGTGAGCAATATTGGGAGTTTAGACAATCTCAAGCCAACTGCCAGTCTATCCATGCTCAAGATGAGTATCATCATAATAATATGGATCAACGCTTAAAAAATAGAAGTGTTCATGATCAGCTTGGGAAATGAGTTGTTGATCAAAACTGGGCTGATTATAAAGAAGAAGGTAATGAGAAAGAGTATGTTTGGCAGGAAAGACAATGGTGTCCAGGAGGTTTGACAAGAAGCCAGAAAAGAAGGGTACAATGCCTAAGGAACAGAGAGCTAGAACAGGCTCAGACATCTAGTAGACCTCAAGTGTGGCGTGCTGAACAAATAGCCGATAGGGGTCTACTATCGGCTAATATTCAGATGGCTTTTCTGTTGTCGTAAGAATTTAGAGCTTCAGCAGATCAAGAAGTCTATTCAGATTTTGATGAATTGGAGTATGAGGAGATAGTTGCTAAGTTGACAGTGGTACAACAAGCTATATTTGATAAACTAGTCAAGCATCAGCACTTAAAGGCTTTATATGTAAAAGGTTTTATTGATGGAAAGCCGATGAGCAAAATATGGGTAGATGGAGGTGCTTCTGTTAATTTTATGCCTTATACTACTTTCCGCAAGCTTGGCAAGGGACTTGGAGATTTGATTGAGACCGATATGATGCTTAAGGATTTTGGGGGTAATGCATCCAAGACTTGGAGGGCAATAAACATCGAACTGGCAATTGGAAGTAAGACTTTCTTCGCTACATTCTTTGTCATTGATGGATAGGGTTCATACAGTTTACTCCTTGGTCATGATTGGATTCATGCAAATTGTTGTGTACCATCGACTATGCATCAATGCTTGATTTAGTGGCATGGAGATGATATTGAGCTGTTTCATGCTGATGATTCTATGAGTACAGCAACAGCTGATCCAATGTATTGGGAACTGGAAAACTTCGAGTGTTTTTCTAGTAAGCTATGGGAAGGAGGCTTCATTAAGATCAATGATGAAAGCCAACAACCAATCCAAGCAGTTGGCTCTAAGAGTTTGTTTTGATGGATAATCCAATAGATGGTATAAATAGTAAACTAGGACATGGCTTTACATCGATCGATGAATTAGAGGAGATAGATATTAGTTCTAGAGATAGGCCTAGGCCAATGTACGTAAGTGCTAAGTTGGATCTTGAGTATAAGCAAAGTTGGTAGATTTATTAAAGGAATTTAAAGATTATTTTGCTTGGGAATATTATGAGATGTCTAGTCTAGATCGATCAATTGTTGAACATCGATTACCAATCAAACCTAGATATTGGCCATTTAAACAAGCTCCGAGGAGATCTAACCTAAATGTTCTTGATGATATCAAAAAGGAGATTGAAAGACTACTAGGAGCGAAATTTATCTGACCATGCTGATATGCAGAGTGGATATCAAATGTTGTTCCTATGTATAAAAAGAATGGGAAGCTAAGGGTTTGCATCAATTTTAGAGATATGAACAAGGCTACTCCCATGGATGGTTATCCAATGTCGATAGCCGATATGTTGGTAGATGCAGCAGCCGGGCATAAGGTTATTGGTTTTATGGACGACAATGCAGGATATAATCAAATTTTTATAGCTAAGGAAGACATAGCAAAAATAGCTTTTAGGAGCCCTAGGGCAATTGGTTTATGTGAATGGGTTGTGATGACCTTTGGTTTGAAGAATGCTAGAGCAACTTATCAAATGACGATGAATTATATTTTTTTATAAGTTGATCGGTAGGATTGTCGAAATCTACATTGATGATGTGATGGTCAAATCTAAAGGGTACAAGGAACATCTAGCTGATTTGCGGGAAACTTTGGAGTGCATAAGAAAACATGGTTTAAAGATGAATCCCAATAAATGTGCCTTTGGAGTATCAGCTAGACATTTTTTGTGGTTTATGGTCCACAAGAGAAGAATCAAAATTGGTCAAAAAGTATGAAAGCAATTGATGAGGCGGTGCCCCCGACTACTAAAACAGAGTTACAATCTTTGCTTGGTAAGATTAATTTTATCAGGAGGTTTATTTCAAATTTGTCAGAAAAGGTTCTGTCATTTTCTCCTTTGTTGAAGATGAAATAAGATCAAAAATTTAAATGGGGTGACGTACAATAAAAGGCATTTGAGAAGATAAAAGAATATATGAAATGTCCACCGGTGCTGGTCCCTCCTTAGCAAGGTAAGCCTTTTAAATTATACGTGTCAGCCGATGATCAAATGATTGGATAGGCCTTAATGCAAGAGTTTAAAGGAAAAGAACGAGTTGTTTTCTATCTAAGCAGAAGGCTTTTGGATCCAAAAACAAGATATTCTCTTATTGAAAAGTTATGCTTGTGCTTATATTTCTCTTGCACTAAGTTGTGGCATTACTTGTTATCGGCTGAGTGTATAGTTATTTCCAAGGCTGATGTGATCATGCACATGCTATCAATGCTGATATTAAATGGGAGAATGGGGAAGTAGATTCTTGCATTGTTAGAATTTGACTTGAGGTACGAATCGGCTAAAGCAGTCAAAGGCAAGTAATAGCCGATTTTGTCACTCAGGATCATAAACCGAGTATTGGCTATGTAGAGCTGATACCTTGGACACTATTCTTTGATGGATCATCATGCAAGTAAGGTGGTGGCATTGGTATTGTTATTGTTTCACCTTGGGGGGCAAGTTTTGAGTTTCCAATGACTACCAACAATCAAGCAGAATATGAAGCTATTCTTAAGGGACTTCAACTTCTTCATGAAGTAAAGGCCAAGTCAATTGAAGTATTTAGAGATTCATAGTTAATTATTAATCAGTTGATCGGCCTATATGAATGTAAAGATGATATTCTGAGGGGGTACTATGATGAATGCCAGAGGTTACTCAAGAAGTTTCCTCATATTTCTCTTTAGCATATTTCGAGAGCACAGAATTAAGAGGCTAATCTATTAGCTCAAAGTGCGTTAGGTTATCAAGTGTTTCAAGAGATCTTAAGTAGTGAAACCATGGCTAATGATTGGAGAGTGGAAATAGCTGATTACCTTAAGAATCCATCACAGAAGGTTACGAGAAAACTAAGGTTTAAATCGACTAAGTATGTTTTGCTAGATGATCAGCTATATTACAAGACAGTCGATGGGGGTGTTGCTCAAATGCTTAAATCAAGAAGAAGCTAAAGTGTTGATGAGTGAGGTACATGAAGGGATATGTGGAGCTCATCAATCGGCTTATAAGATGAAATGGATTATTCGTAGGACAGATATTTCTGGCCAATAATACTAGAAGATTGTTTTGAATATTATAAGGGGTGTCAGGATTGTCAATGTTTTGATAATATTCAGAAATCACTCGCATCGGCTATGAATCCAATAATCAAACCATGGCTGGTTCGAGGTTGGGAAATTGATTTAATTGGCTAGATTTTTCCACCCTTAAGTAAAGGACATAAGTTTATATTGGTAGCTATAGATTACTTCACTAAGTGGGTTGAGACAATTTCTTTGAAGACGGTAACCTCAAAGAACATGGTTGATTTTGTCAAGGAGCATATTGTGTATCATTTTGGGATTCCTCAAACTATCACCACTGATCAAGGGATAATGTTCACATTAGAACAGTTCAGTGATTTTGCTGCCAGTATGGGAATTAAGTTATTAAACTCTTCTCCTTACTATGCTTAGGCTAATGGCCAGGCAGAGGCATCCAATCAAATTATGATTAAACTGATCAAGAAAAAGATCAAAGAACAGCCAAGGAAGTGGTATTCAACGCTTAATGAGGCATTATGGGCATATAGGATGGCCTATCATGGATCGATTAAAGCGTCACCTTATGAACTTCTATATAGTCATAATGCAGTCCTTCCCTAGGAAATTCAAACTGGATCGAGGTGTGTCATGCTACAAAATGATTTGTCAGCCAAAGTTTACAAGAATCTTATGATGGATAACTTAGAAGACTTAAGTTGCCATCGGCTACGTGCTCTTGAGAATATCGAAGCCAATAAGCTAAAGATTGCGAAGTATTACAATAAGAAGGTCAAGAGCAAATAATTTTCTCAAGGGGACTTGGTTGTGGCAGAACCGCCTGAAATAACACGCTTACAGAGGTGCTCGTCTTCCACCAGACACTAAGCGACCCGAAAGCAAGCCACAACGAGCGGTATCCGTCGGGCACACCCCAAGGGAGAACCTGAAAGATCCACATTTTTCCTAAGGATCCAATAATGAGAATGAGTTACAATACTTATCCATTTCATACATCAGAGTTTCTTAAAAGTACATTATTACAATACCAAATATTAGAGTGTAGAATGATAAACAACAAAATTTAAAATAAACATCTAGTGATAAGAACGAGGATCCATCTGAGCCCACCAGAAGAATCCTCCACACAAAGATACTTCTCATGCATCACCTGCAACAGGGGTAAATAAACCCTGAGTACACAATGTACTCGCAAGACTTATCCGACTAGTGGGAATAATTTCCTAACTCCAAGGAATATGAGAAGCTTTATGGTTTGCTGGTTTATTTTAGCAGAAAGCAATACTAATAGTGAGTCCTTATTTATGCTATTATTATCAGCCATATTAAGGTATTATATATCCAGTCTATATAAGCACCTATTCTACTTTCAAGCAAGAGTTGAGCAATTAGTTCCATTTCTTCTCCTTTCATCTTTCAGTTCTTACTATGGTGCTAGACCCAAAAACAAGCCGTACCGGGCCGCTCGACGATCTATGAATCAATGCCCCCAGCTGGGTTCCCCGAAAACACACGCCCCACTTGTACCCTAGGCACAAACAGGACTAACCCATCACCCTCATATCCTGGGTGTCTAGGTCTCTGTTCAAACTTGGACTCCAAGCCCCCACTCTTGAGTCCTAGACTTAGTGCGGTGCAAGGACCTCCACCATCTCCACCTCCAATTAGTCGGTCTGGAAAGAGCTGGATCCACGATAGGAGAGCAATGAGTCTTTCCTACTCCCATACACAAGTATGCACTCGGGATAATAGATTTATGACTTGCCTCGAGACTTATGCAACGACCGGTCCTTAATTGACACAGATAGGAAAAAAGTGTAACCGAGCTCTGCCCTGTTGGCCGCAGGACACAACCCTTTACACCCACCAGAAACCAATCATATCCCTGCTCGGTCATCATTTTCCTTTCCACCATTTTATTAGGAGTGGTCATATTTATCACCTATTTGTGAGCAACGACAGGTTACCCATGCTACCAACATCCTGAGCATAGCAGCTACTCGACCTAGACTAGTAGGACTCATGGGTGGATATATTTATGCACGTAGTTTTCCTAAAATGCCTATAACGTAAATGCACAACACACACACACACACACACACATATATATATATATA
This sequence comes from Miscanthus floridulus, assembly GCF_019320115.1. Classification (NCBI taxonomy): domain Eukaryota; kingdom Viridiplantae; phylum Streptophyta; class Magnoliopsida; order Poales; family Poaceae; genus Miscanthus; species Miscanthus floridulus. Next base: position 125,618,890 of record NC_089582.1, on the reverse strand, counting down.
TATATATATATATATATATATATATATATATATATATATATATATCCAGTTATTATTCAAAATATGGGTTATGCACCGGGGCTTGCCTTGGGTAGGCGGGGTGTCAGCAAAGTCAGCAACTGATGGCTCCGAGATGTCCTCCTGCACGAGGATCTCCTCGTACCCTTCGATGACTTCATCGTACTCCTGCTCGCCGAAGGTCACGATCTCCAGTGGCTCATTCTCTATATGCATGCAGCGATGATGATGCAATAATTAATATTTAGGCAACCGCAACTCTTAAAATAAGAACACGCTTATTATGCTAACAAGCTAGCTCTACTGATCTCATACCAACTAATTTCTTAAATGATTTCATATGCTTTAAATTAGGGTATGCTAGCTACCTTAATAAATTAGCTATTCAGAGGCTACAAAAATTACAGAGAGCATCTAATATTATCATGAGTCCACTGTAAAATTTTCAAGGCTAGCATTTCTACCAAAGCATCACAAAAAGTCATTCCCTAAATAACCATAATATTAACAAGCAACCTAGAATTAATAAGTAACCCTAAAATATCGCAGAACCATATGAACAAAATACGCCAACAGATAGATCAGGAATTTAGGAATCTAACAAAATTTATTTCACAATAAATAAATAAATTCAAATGAGCTCTAGGAAAGAAGAAGATGATAAGGATGGATAGGTCTTGATTTTAGATGATTTTAGGAAGAATAATCGAGTGAATCGGAGGTCGTATGAGGGAGATGTGGCTTTTACAAGGTGGGCTGTTAATTGAATCCGAAAATTAAATTGACGTGATGAAGGGAGTGTCGGTGCTGATCACATAATGTGTTGGATGGGTAGTTAACTAGACTTTCCATGATTATGAGAGGGAAAGGTGCTGGTTCATTCATGCAGGTCAAGGAATTAATAGAGGAGACCGTAGGTCCAGGAGATAATAGAGAATGAGAGAATTCTTGCAGTCTAGCTACCTCAGTCGATTGCAGCTCAGGAAGGGAGGTCGACGGAGCCTAGCCTTCTCGAGCAAGATAGAGAAACTCAATTTAGAGAGTAAGATGGTGAGCGGCGGGGTGGGACGGCTCGATGGGCTCGGCATGTCCTTTTAAAGATAGGAGACGCGGGGATGGAATTAAGCAAGAGGAGGATAAGGAGGACGACGAGAAGGTTAGGCATGGCTACTGTGAATGAACTGGAGAAGCGTGTAGCAGTGTGCCATTGTACTTGAGACTTCAATGTTGATAGACGAATGTGATGTGCAGTAGACCGTGGACCTAGGCTGGGTATGTACTAGCTACTAAAGCTTTGCCTTGCCGTGCTAGCTCCGACTAGACAAATGAAGTTTCTCGCCAACCACTCATCAAGTCTCAAAAGGTGTCATCGGTCAATTCTACTTCTGTACCCAAATTCAGAACGACGATCATTTTCCCCATAGCGGACGCGCCTCTCTGTGCTAGCGTGGTCACCAAGTGCAGCGCGCACACGCCCAAATGGTCGCCTAGCGCTTTGTACAGCTCAGCGGCGCCCTCACTTAAAGCACAAAGAAGTGGCCAGCAGCAACGCACATAAGCAGCAGGAGGCGGCTAGGCGCTGTGCATTTACCTGTTGGTCAAAAGCAGCTGCATGCCCTTGCTCTCTCTCAGCATGCAAGGTACAAGAGCGATAGCAAATTAAATGGACCAGCTCTCGCATACGCGCATGCAGCCACAAAACAGAGCACACGTGATGGCACTGTGCCTGGCGAGCATGCATGCAGTCCCCTAGCTTTCTATTCTTAGACAAGGCATGCACTCTCTCTCACTCGGTAGTTAAAGCAGCTACAGTGTTTCATCACCACTACAGTGCTGTCATGTGGAAAAGGTGCCTAAGCTGCGTTTGCAGAGCAGCAAGCGAGTAGCGTGCTCAGCGGGCCGAGCTTGTGAGTGAGATTAATGCGTAGCGTGTGCGATGTTGTTGCTATGGTCGGTCGTCAATGTGCACATGTCGCGTAGGCTAAGTAGAGCAGTGTGCCTTGAGCGTGCTCTAGGAATTAGGAAGAAGATGAATAGCCAGAGATGGAGTTGGATCAGGATAACAATAGTGAGTTGAGCTGTGCTGGAGAGTATTTGGACAAGGAATAAATTAGAGCTCAAATTTAAAATTAGTGTAATAAAATATATTTTTTTATTTTACCACATGCAATAATACATGAACATGATGCTCATGACATGGTTTTAGCAAAAACTGTACAATGTACCACTGGTCTGGAAGGTGAAATTATCGATTGGGTCAAGAGATAGCAAGTTCAGCAAGTGATCACCTAATTGGAAAGGACCTTATCGGATTAAACGTTGTGCGTCTGGCAATGCTTATATTTTGGAAACACTAGGAGGAGAAGAGGAGTTTGACAAAGCAATCAATGGAAAATATCTAAAGAAATATTATCCTAGCGTTTGGATTAATACTTGATAGCTGATTTGTTCAATCATCGGCTCTAATAGCTAGTACCAGAAGAGTATCACCTCTAGTTCAAAAATAGACCCGAAGAGGTAAAAGCTGATACAATATGTATCACCTATAGAGCAAAAACAAACACAGACAAATTAGTACTTGGAACATGAGTACAGGGCGAAAGAGGAGTCACTTAAAATGAAGAGATTGTTTGCTAGCTTCTCCTATTACAAGCTAAAGGCCAAGAAAACTTTGTTCACTATGTCTTTGGCCTAGGAAGTAAGGGCTATGGAGTTGGTGGTGTTGAAGAAGTCCTTGACCAGATGCTCATGGTCCTAAGGGTGTTCGATGGCTGGAAAACCATGGGGAAGAAGTCGAAGCTTGTGACCAGGGTGAGCTTGCACAATAGCCAATGCCATGGCAGCACCATGACAAACACCATGAAGGGCAACCTCTCTGACATGGTTTGGGACATCGTACAGACAAACCACCAGCACGACATCCCTGGCATTGACGAATCCTACCGCATACTCTATAGCCGATCGAAGGCTTTCCAACTGGGCCGATAGGTCTAGAAAGATTCAAGGAAGGGATAGTCAAGATCTTGAAGACAACACTAAAAGAAACGGAGAATTGTGGTGGGTATCTCACCCATAATTCTAGCCTTAGCCTCAGCCAGCCACGCTTGAGTGGAGTTGGCCCCACATTTTGAGATGATGAGAGCATCCTACGGCGCATTCAGATGAAAGTCCATCCGCTCAAGATCATGGGTTGCATTCTCCTGGTGACGAAGATGTTGGTGTGGTGGCATAGACTCATCAAGGGCCTCTTCAGCAAGCCTCTTGGTGCTCTCCATATCTTCAAGCCTATTAGAAAGCAAATCGCACCGAAGGCACAGAAGGTTTGGGACGAAGCAGGATGTTTTTCAATCCACAATCATGGCCCGTATATATAGCCTAGGAGATGAGAAGATAGACTTCATTAAGGGTATGGAATTAAAGTCAGTTATGGAAACGGATCAACACTCCATAAATTTAGGGTATAGTTCATGGAAGCACAATGAATTTAGACTTATTGCTTCCCATAAATTACAGATACCGTGGGATTAATACAAAAGTTTACATTAACCGACGATCAACCCACTAAGACTTTCTTGGATTGAGGGGAGTCTGGATCCCCACAAGGCCGAAGGTCATCATGGACCGAGTCATATCGGCCTGCTGACAGAAGTAGCATCAGGGGAGAGAAAAGGATGCCTACTAAAAAGATGACCATATATCCAACCGATTTCTCAGCATGAGCACTTGATAGAGTGAACAAGGGAAAGGTGTCCACACATTTGAACCCTTGCAAACACTAGGATAGCTCTGCACTAATGGTGAGAAAACTCAGGTGACATCACAAGAATTCTTCTAACCACAGGAGCTGATCCTCTTGCTCGACAAGGCGCTGAAATGAGCGACACAATCGCTCTATGCACAAGAATTCTTCTAACCACTAAAGACCCTCATAGTAAGGAATTAGACCATGGATGGTCTAGCAGAGCCAAGGGCACTCGAGGAGGCAAGCAGAAGGGAAACATGACTAAGTCATTGGGTTGCTCTCGCTAGGGTTGGATAATCATTTATAGTCGGTCTGGAAGATTGAATCCAAGCACCCATGAAGCAATAGTGCTCTCGTGAAGCCTTAAAGTGTAGGCTCATGAGCAGGCAAGGACGTTGATAGGCCCCAGATCAAGATTATCTACCCATGACTATGGACCCATCGGGGTTATACACATGGTAATTTTGGAATAAAATTACTTTTATCCCAAAATTGGAGGGCATGTGTTTACACCAAATTTTGGGAAAGAAGAACACAGGAACTCAAGGCTTATAAAATTATGTCATTAAGGAATTGATTGCATAAAGATCGATATCAGCTAATTCAAATGCGGTACTGGGATCGACTCTCTTCGGATGACATCAGCAGACAACGTCAATGAGCTACGGTTGGCATCGGGAAAATATGTTGGACTCTACAAAAAGAAAAGATTAGAATCCAAGTTATCTTAAGTTAGGAATGTTTTCTTTTATTCCAAAGATTGTAATAAGTCATATTTGAGTAGGATTCATGCTTAGGTTTCAGGTATAAATATTGGACCCTGGCTATTGTAAGAACAGTCAATCAATACCAATTACTTTTTTGGCTTCACGCCAACCCTTAGTTGTAGGAGTACTGTAGATCTCGGCGAATTCTTCAACAAGCTGGGCTGCATTGATCCGGTCGACCTTTGGCTTGTCTGTAAGTACCATCATGGCTTATACTCTTGTTTGTAAGGCTGCATCGGTCCAGCCGACCTCTTATGAACTCTAGTATAAGTTAGTTATCGATCCTTATCTAGTTCAAGTATGGCTACATCAGTTAAGTTCGACCTCCACTGCTCGAATTAGATTAAGGTGAAGTTATCAGCTCTATCTGAGGATGACGTCCTCAGGGTAGATTCATTAAGTTGCCGATCTTGCTGATGTCCTTAATAGTCATTAGTTTCAGCAATATCAGCCTGCCCGACCGAGATCGATCTAGATCGGCCTCACATCCTTTTAGTCCATCGTTTATTCTATCACATTGCAATGGTTCTAACTTTAAATGACAGATTATGCTTTATCAAATGTTCTACTTCAATCTTGGTCACGCATAGTACGCAACTAAGGCATGTCTGATCTTGAGAAGGTTTACTAGCTAGTTGAATCTGGTCTATAGCTCACTATTATGGCTATAACGATCCGGTCGATCCCCACTGTTAGCACTTTAGATTGGAGTATGCTAGTTGGTAGATTTGCGTTCTACCAGGCGTGACCTTGGCTGTTTGCTATGCCCGCATTGGCTAAATAGCCAATTGCTAGTACTTTATAGTTTATAGTGTGTTTTCATGATTCTGCTAAATGTGAATAGATCTGTTTACTTTAAAGGTTTGATCTATTGCCTTTATCATGGCTGCCATCGATCTGGTCAAACCCCATTGTTAAGGAGAACATGTTAGATTTGATGAGTTTATAGGTTTGTCCATATTAAGCAGTCAATTGTTAACATGTTCTAACCCCTTTTCTACCTGAATTGGCTGTTTTAGCCGATTCGCCTATGCTTTCACAGATATAGCACGCTTTCATGAACCTATTAACATATAGATAGTTTTATGGATTTTCTAGTTCTACATTACTATCATCATCATAGCTGCATCGATCTGGTCGAACCTCACTATTGGTCATAATGAATTAGATCTAGACAGTTCATAGGTCTGTCTATATCAAACAGTCGATTGTTTATGCGGTATATCCCTTTTTACCAAATTCATTGGCTTTATACCATATATTCGATTAAATTTGTTCCAGCCAGTGATATATCTTCGACGTGTACATATTCATAGCTTAAGGGAAAGGATCATTAAAACTAGGTGCATTGTATTTGTTACTATAAAATTAATCATGACCCACGAGCTTTATAATCCATAACAACCTATTTCTTCTCGTATCGGCTATTTAGTCAATTTTTCCCGTCTAGCTACTCCTGAAGCGGCATACTTGGAACTGTCTAGGCAAAACCAGCTTGTTCCACCCTAAATTACTGATAAATTTTCTCTCCTTCTCAATTATAAGTCAAATTGACTGGCACACCCTTGGGATTCACAGGATTGGCTGGTCCTGCGTTGAAGCCAGGCAGATCTCTAGATCATTCTAGCTTGCTACGTGTCCACCTAGTGCAGCTACCATGTTTTTGTGCCAACAATGGTGCTCACCGAGGGGGCACTCCCCAACTCCGAGATTGCGCAACACATGAAGGAAGCAATGGAGCTCTCGCTAGACAACGCAGGGGCCCGCCTTGATTTTGTCTACCTGGTTTCGAGACATCCTCTGATGCTACTGGAACCAGGCCATGTCGTCTTCGTAAGTTTACCTTTCTCATGCCTTCTCTTCAATAGATTTCCTGACCTCTTGATACTAACTTTGAGAGGGTCGGGATCAGCCAAGGGACCTCATCTTCATGGATCACTCAGTACCGTTGCCAAGGGATTCGTCCATGAGGGCAGCGAATTGAGGTAGCCAATGATGTCAAGTGGGACATCCTAGAGAATGAGGATACACTGATAGGTATTGGTTCATCCTTGTAGGAGTCAGGACCCTTCCTGTTCCATGGAGGGGAGGGTACATCTAGAGAGTCGACAGAGGCGGGATGTACCGTTGGCCCCCTCAGGAGTCAACGGGGGGTGGGCGGCTCTACTGCCACGCCTAAGATGTCGACAAATACGAGCGGCTCCACCGTTGTGCCCCAAGAGTTAAGGGGAGGGAACCCCTCTGCCCAGGAGCAGGGGGCGGGCAAGATATGGCCTCGCCCCGATGAGGTAGAGCAGAGGTCGGGGGGTTCGCCCCCCAAACATATCTGTCGCCCGATGCGTGGAGGTGAGTTATCAGCTCCTCTATTTTTCCCCGTTTTTGTTAGATTTCATCATGACTTATGTTTTTGGTCCCTTGCAGCGTCGGCAGGCAGTGGAATCCTTTGGCGCTGGCGCCAAAGAAAAACATCGCCCTTCAGGTGAGGTGATAGCCATCAACTGGTGTTGCGCCCATTTCAGGCAGGACAGTGCTAGTGCGACTATGTCTTCGGCCAGACAGATGCTCCCCATGGTGGCGCCCATGCCCTCGATGGGATAGGCGGACGTGGGGGCTCAAGGGGCACCTTCGGAGGTCGTAGAGTAGCTGGTGATGGCGGTGATACCGCTGCTGACAACGGGGCAGATGGGGCTACCAACCATGCTCGTGGCACCAACCATGGAGGGCATGACGTAGCCGATTGGGGCCCTAGGAAGCAGGTGGAGGTGGCGGTGGCTATGACAAGCGAGCCATAGCCGAACACAACCGTGGCGACGCTTGAGGCACCAGCGTGACCTACGCCATCGGTGGCCCAAGCGATGGTGCCAGGGGTGGGCCGGATGGAGGGGGACATGGCCAAGGGGTCCCTGGACATCGTGGTGCTGGGAGAGGGGTCGGTGTCTGTACCATTGACTCCTTCCATCACCGGAGGGACTGTCTTGGTGGGGTTGTCACGACGAGGAGGGTCGGTAACGCTTGGAGCCAATGGGGAGCCGTCCCTAGCGCTAATGTTGGTAGGAAGCAACTCGCCGGTGCGGGGCGAGCCCCTACTCCGGTGAACGAATCCATAGGATCCGGTGTTGATGCTCTTCACCCTCGATGATGCCACCAAGAGCATGGAGCAGGAGTGCCTTGACATAGGGATCGCATCCATGCTAGAAGCCTTGGACCATGCTAGGGGTGCCTTGCACAGCATTGTCATTCCCTCCGGTCGGGTATCTGCTTGATCCTGCATCTCGCCCTTTCCTTTCTCTATATATTTTTTGTATCCTAACCATCGTCTCTCTTTAGTCCCTCATTGCTCACAGCCAGGGGAAGTCTCAGTTCCTTCATGAATAGAAGGAAACCTAGGACCACCTCGTCGAGGAGGCACAGCTACATGGGGAGGTGACCGCTCAGCTTGTTGCCGCTTAGCAGAGGGTGGCCGAGCTAACTCCCCTTGCTAAGGAAGCAAGCAGTCTTTAGTCGCTGGTGGCCGAGGCCCAGCGGCATGCTGACGAGGTTGAGAAGGCATTTAAGGCCCTATCGGCGAGGTCATGGAGGGACGAGGAGGAGGCCACCTAGGTCAGGAAGGAGTAGGATGAGCTGCTTCAGAAGGACGCCGAGACCCGCAAGTAGATCCTCGGTCTTCTGGCCAAGGTTGAGAAGGAAAGGGAGCTAAAGCTAGGGGCCGAGGAAAAGCTCATGGCCCTAGAAAAGAGGGTGAGCCTGGATGCCACAGCGGTCGCTTGGCTGCATAAGGAGCGGGATGAGCTGCTCCAAACCACAGAGAGGCTCCACTCAAAACATGACACAGCTCATGAGGAGCTCGACCAAGCCTTCTGAGAGCATGACTAGGCCTACCTAGAGCATGATGACACATAGCAGAAGGTGAGCTCCCTCTAGGCTAGGCTTGGAAATGCGATGGCCCAGAAGCTGGAGGCCAAAACTATTTCTGCTTGGTTGGCCGTGGACCTCACCAAGGCGAGGAGGAATCTTTAGGCAAAGAGTGATGAGCTTAGTATCCTGAGCATCGCCCATGGAGTGGTCTGTGATGGCCTTGAGGTGGTGCGATCGAAGGGGACCAGTTCGCTTGTGACCCGTGCCATCAAGATCATGGCGTGGGTGCACTAGCTCTAGAGGAATGCCCTTTGCACTGGGGTCAATCAATCCTTCATGATTGCCCATTCTCACTATGGGGACAACATCAATCTAGAGACAATGAGCCACAGCTTCGTGCCTAGCTATGAAGTCCATGAGCTAGAGGAGATGGAAATGGCAGTGGCTCCCCAATCGCAAGACCTAGTGGATAGGATCGAAGGCATAGTTCTCTGCTGGAGGGGTTCGTTAGTTCAATAGGCCAGTCGATCATTCTTGTAATCAGCAGACAAGTGCTGACCCTTGTGTATCATTTAAATAAACTTGTTATTTTGTTTCTGTCGATGTTTTGGACTGGGGGGTCCTCAACCAACTAGTGAATTTGAACTGTGTGCTCCCGATTTTGGATGGTGATGCAAAGAGACACAAGGTTTATACTGGTTCAGGCAATCGATGCCCTACATCCAGTCTGAGAGATCGATCTTGTATTCCTTGCACCGAAGTGCTCGTAGTAGGGGGTTACAAGCTAAGGGAGAGAGGGAGCTAGTCCCAGGTCTCGGCAGGGTGTCATGAGGGCCGTCTAAGACATTGCTCTCAGGCGGCTAGGATGTGTGCATGTGTGTGTGTTACCAGGTGTCCTCTTCCTTTGTCCCCCCTAAAATAGCCCAAGTCCTCTCCTTTTATAGCCTGAAGGGAGGACAAGGATGGTACATGAGCTAACTATATGGTGTTGTATGAACAGAGGCGGTGTGTCCGGGCCCTGTAGCCTGTTCCTGTGGTGGCGTGGTCGTCGGAGTGGTCTATCCTTGGAGCACTGGGGCGGCGTGGTCATCCCATCCGATCCTATGCGTCGTGGGAGCCCTAGGACTGCCTCAGAGTGGGTGTGGCGGTGAATGTGCAAGCCATTGTGGACAAACTGTGCGCGAGGCTGAGACTTGGTCGGTGCCGAGGTTGCACTGCAGTGGAGGGGTCTTAGCAGGCATGAACCCCAAGATAGCCGAGACCTTGGTGTATAGTGCCGAGGCCTCAAGTGGGCGGCCGATCATGGGCACAGCGTTAGGACACAGTGGCCGGTAATCCTCGCCGTACCCTGTCCCAACCGGTATGGCGTTGATTGTGGACACAGCGTTAGGTCACAGTGGCCGGTAATCCCTGCCATGCCCTGTCCTGGCCGGTATGGCGCTGATGCGACCTCAGGTCCCGTCGGCCATTCTGTGGCATTGAGCCATCATCCGGCTGAGATTGCAGGAGTGATTGAAGCATTAATGAGACATGACACGCTGTCTGAAGGGTCAGTCGAGGCGGGAGGCGACGAGCTGCGGATGAGCCGGGCTCAAGCGACACGGAGAATGAGGCCTCACGTGAGATGGAGATCGGATTCCTTACCGAGGCATGCCGCGAGAGGCCTCACGTGATACAAAGAATGCACCCCCTGCCGAGGCCTTCCATGGCGAGCCTCGCGTGAGGCGGAATTTGCGTCAGGGTGCTGAGACCTCCTGCGCGAGGCTCAAGGCGAGGCGGAGGGCCTGGTGGGCTCGGTCGTTGCGGGTGAGGGGCCCATGGCTTACCTTCTAGCTTTATTTTTTTATGGGACTTTAGCGATCCTTTTGATTGTTCGCTCGGGGTACCCCGTTCTAAGGTACCCGACAGTAGCCCCCGAGCCTTTGGGGGAGTGCGTGCACTCTCCCTGATGGTTTGCCTAGGCTTGGTTCGTACCCACTCCCATAGGAATTGGGTTTTGTATCTTGAGGTTCCGGTGGGTGCGCGCGAGCGCACCCGCCGGGTGTAGCCCCCGAGGCCCTGGAGGAGTGGAGTTACTCCTCTAGGGGCTTTTTTATTTTCGTGTTTGAATGAGTAGTTCTTATTGCATTTTACCGAGCCCCTAAGTGCAAGTTCGGGTTGCGGGGGTCCCGGCGAGGCTGCAGGAAAAAACCCTCTAGCCTCCGCACGGAGCGAGAGGTTCGTTAGGGGCCCCCTTGACTTTGGGTATGACCCTCGTGCTTCCTTTCGCTCAGAAGGAGGGGTTGAATGTGCCAGGCTACCCTCGATGGGCACGAGCGTGGACACTTCCGGTGAGCTATTATCGGGTAGTCCGAGTGGAGGCCCGAGCCCCGTTCGCTAGGGGACGGCTAGCGGTCCAGAGACGCACTCCAAGAGTACCAGAGGGTTTCTCTAGTGGGTGCCGAGGCCATTCGCTAGGCCTTGGTGGCTCGGTGCCTCCATACGGTGGGATCCCATTCGGATACTTCCCTGCTGGTCTCAGACACGACTTAGGACGCCCCGAGCGACTGTTCGCTCGGGCCTAGGCCATTCGTAGGCTCACCCTGAAGTCGTCCCTGACTCTGTTGCCCTGGGGCGGCTGTCAAAACCTCTTGGAGGCCCAGGCTTCGAACCCCTGGACCGTAACGGGCTCGGTGCCCTTTATCATGTTTTGTAATTAAACCTCTAGCGTGGGCTGGGACCGTTTGTCTTGGTCTTGGGTGCAAGAAGAGCCCCCGAGCCTCCACCTAGAGCAAGAGGGCGGTCGGGGGTCCCCTGACTTTTTCATCCGACCCTCACATATCCTTTTTGTTCGGATGGAGGGTTTGTTTGCTGAGCCCATTCTAGTCTCGGCAAGGTTGCAGGAAGAGCCCCTAGCCCCTACGCGGAGCAAGAGGGCTGTCGGGAGTTCCCCTGACTTTTTATACGCCCCTCGCGTGTGAGGGTTTGTTTGCCGAGGCCCCTTTTGGGCGCGAGCTCGAGTTATGGGGTCTCGGCATATTTGCAGGAAGAGCCCCCTAGCCTCTGCATAGGGTGAGAGGGCTGTCAGGAGCTCCCCTATCTTTTTGTATGACCCTCACGCTTCCTTTTCGCTCGGAAGGAGGGTTTGTTTTGTCGAGCCCCTTTGAGTGCGAGCTAGGGTCGCTGGGTCTTGGCAAGGTTGCAGGAAGAGCCCCCTAGCCTCTGCATAGAACGAGAAGGCCGTCGGGGGTTCCCCTGACTTTTTATGCGACCCTCATGCTTCCTTTTCGCTCGGAAGGAGGGGTGGAATGTGCCTCGCTGCCCTCGGTGGGCACGAGCGGTGGCACTTCTGGTGAGCTATTATCGGGTAGTCCGAGTGGAGGCCCAAACCCCATTTGCTAGGGGACGGCTAGCGGTCCAGAGACACACTCCAAGAGTACCAGAGGATGTCTCTAGTGGGTGCCGAGGCCGTTCGCTGGGCCTCAGTGGCTCGGTGCCTCCCTACGGTGGGATCCCATTCAGAGACTTTCCTCTGGTCTCGGACACGACTTTGGGTGTCCCAAGCATTTCGCTTGCTTGGGCCTCGGCCCCGTATGGGCTCACCCATGGCCGTCCCTGACTCTGTTATCCTAGGGCGGCTGTCGAAACCCTTTGGGGCCCAGCCTTCGAACCCCTGGATCGTAATAGGTTCAGAGCCTGGTTCCTTCATACGAAAGGAATAGGCCGCAGGGAATATCTTCCCTATTGGCTCGGCACAGGCGGCGCCCCTTTTGAGGTGGTTTCATGGGGAGTCGAAACGACGCCTACTGCCATAGTGGCCGAGCGTGACATGGTGGATGGGACATAACTGTCCTCGCATTTAATGCGGGAGACGTGGGCACGTGGGCTGGCAAAATCGGCTCGTGGTTAACCGCGCCGGATTGGGGGGAAAACCTCCCTGATTTCATCGCCCGTTCATTTCGCCTCCTCCCTGCATAAATACCCAAGGAGTCTCACCCCTCCTCGTCTTACCTTGCCTGCATTAGCACCGCCTCCATTGAGCCATCGCTAGAGCAGCGGGTGCCGGGAAGAAGAGGAGAGAAGAGCGAGCCTAGGGAGAAAGCGAGAAAAAAGCGAGAGCATGGGGGAGAAAGAAAAAACTCACCGCCGCAGCCGATTCCTCCATCGCACCCATGGCCGGCGACATCGTTGTTGTCAAGGTGGACCCCTAGGACCCATCGGACGTCACCGAGGAGATGCTTCAGTCGCTTGTCAATGGTGGACTCCTTCGCCTGATGACGGACCCCAGCAGGCCACAGTGGATTGCTCCATATGGCGAGCCGGAGTCCAGGCCTCATGACGGCTACGTCGTGAGCTTCGTCTCCTTCCACGAGCAGGGCCTCAGCATCCCGGCGGACCGGTTCATGTAGGCGCTCCCGCACTACTATGGCGTGGAGCTCCACAACTTCAATCCCAACTCCATCGCTCAGGTGGCTATCTTTGTTGCCGTCTGTGAGGGGTATTTGGGGATTGCTCCCCATTGGGAGTTGTGGCTCCACCTGTTCCGGGCGGGGCACACTACCAAGCCGACGGGTACGTCGGGTAAGAGGAAGGCGAAGAGGGCCAGCGGCTGCACTCTCCAGGTGCGCCAGGACTGCCAGCACCTCTACATCCTAGCCCAGCTCGCGTCCTCCAATCGATGGTGGTACACGAGCTGGTTCTACCTTCGTAACGATGACGGAGGACTTCCCCTTACACTGGGCGGATTGTGGGGAGCTGCCCGGAGAGATGGAAGTGGGGTGTCCCAAAGGACAACTAGCCCAAGCTGGAGCCGCTCCGGGAGGGGCTGGCGAGGCTATGGGGCCATGGCCTCACCATGGCTATGGTTGTGGCCGCCTTCCACCGCCGGAGGGTGCTGCCGCTGATGCCTCGGCGGTGGCGGCTATTTGAGATGAAGCCGGGTGAACCCATGGAGGGCATCCGGATGTCCTCCTCTGCCCTTTCTGACGAGGAAATCCTTTGTCGGGTGGGGGAGACAGTAGAGGCGAAGCCAAAGGGCGGCAACTTGACCCCCTTTATGATGCGACCATCGCGGGGGTTCCTTTCGCTGGTAAGTCATGTGCCGTTGTAGCCTCTGAACCTCCTCAGTCTCCCCTTAACCCTTGTTCCCTTATGCGCGTTCATCATTCCTTTAGGGGATGAGGGATGTGCGCTCCTCTCTGCCACCCGTTCCCGAGGATGCGAGGCGGCGGGCGATCAACCGGGCGCACGCCGACGCACAGAAGACACAAAAGGATGCCAAGGCGGCAAAACGCACGAAGCAACTCCTCACGCATGAGGAGCTGGATAAGCGCCGCCGTCAACAAAGGAAGGAGGGTCTCCCGCTGGAGGAATCCCCGTTGACGTCGCTGTCAATGGAGGCCTTGGACGGGGATGATGGGGGTGAGGCGGGGCGAGGTCCCCTGGACCACCTTCCTGATGTAGTGGAGGTGGTGCCCAGGGTGCTGGCCAGTAGCCCGGCACTCTCGGGAGGAGGAGGAGAAGTGGACCCGGGGCCGGCGGTTGCCCGCTCCGGGGCCGAGGCCAACACGCCCGAGGCCTGGGCGTTGGGCAAACGAGTCATCAGCCCAGTTGGCTTGACGGCCATGGTGGAGTGAGTGGCGGTGGAGACGACGCCACCACCCCCGCAGAGGATCGAAGGGGCATCGGGGTCCATTGAGGACCGACCGGCGCCGATGGATACGGAGGTGACACCTCTGCCGCCGCCTCTGCCGTTGCGGACGAGGTTCACCGTGGTGAAATAGTTGCCGCCCCGTTCAAGGTTAGTGTATTTTTGGTGGGGTTATAGTGCATTCCGTTCGCCTTTTTGGTCTCGCGCTGACCCTGTAGTTTATTTTTCCTTAGTCGGAAGCGGCCTACGGATGAGCTCCCCTTGGCGCCCCTTAAGGCACTAAAGGTGAGCCCTGGCTCCTCCACCCACTGGGTGGCGGAGGCACAAGCCGCTATCCAACGCGGCGTGGCGTCGATGAGGGTTGACCCAAGGGGGCTGGCCACCCAAGGAGGGGTTGCCGAGGCAGCCCCTACACAGACGAGGGAGGGAGCGCTTCTGCCTCGTGGGGGCGAGGCTCACGAGTCAGACCGGGTCGGTGTGCCCTTAGTTGCCGAGGCCGCCAGGGTCTCCGAGGCTAAGGCGACGGAGGCTACGGCACCCACGACCACTGAGACCGTAGTGGCCACAGTCAGTGTCTCCGCGTCTATCGAGGCCACGATGGCAGAGGCCAAAGCCCCCGAGACTGTCGAGGCCATAATTGCAGAGGCCAGAGCCCCTGAGATCACTAAGGCCGTCGTGATGGCGGCGAGGCCGTCTGTCCAGGAGGCGGAGATGTAGGCGGCGGAGGCCTCAGTGGCACCCTTGGTTTAGGGCCCGCCGTTGTTGTGGGAGAGCGCCCAAGAGGCGGAGGTCTATCCGATCTCCTTCGACAATACTTCCCAGGCGCAGGAGGTGGTCGACGCCGAGGATGCCGGTGCCATGGAACAGCCGATGCCGTTCTTGGATGGGGGAAACTCGGCCCTCGTGCGGGTGCGACTCGAGCCTCGTGGGTGGGATCACCCGCGAGTACTATGGTGGAGCTGGGACAACCCTAATGGGGAGCCTCTGTTCGCCCTTGAGGACGAAGCTGAAGGCGGGCGCTGGGGCACCTTCGAGCAATACCGCCAGCTGGCGGAGCAGTCGCTTCGGATGGCCCTGTCTGTGGTGGCCGACGAACTGCCCAGAGTTGCCCAGGTTTGTGTTTTCCTTTCTCGCGTGATGTTGTCCTTTTCTGGTTTCGTTGCAACCAATGACCCTCGTTCCACTTCCACAGGAGCTCGAGACCCGGTCGCTTGGGAAGTCGGTCTTTCTCCGACGGGAGAGGGGCATCTAGGACCAGCTTTAGCGGCAGAAGGACCTTCTTGCCAGTGCCAACAAGCTCCTGTCGGCGTAGAGCGTGGAGGTAGAGGACCTCCGCCTTCGTTGTGCCGACGTGAAGGTCGAGGCAGCCATGGCCTAGACACAACTTGCTCCTCTGGTGGCATGGGTTAAGGAGTTGGAGGAGGAGCTCATCTGCACGGTCAGTGACCGGGATGCCTTTAGGGGCCGAGCCGTTGAAGCTACGGCCTTGGCCGTAGCTCACGCGGGGCAACTAGGGGTAGAACAGAGGGCGCACTAACTGATGAAAGGTGCCTTGGATGAGGCCCTTGCTGCAGCTGAGGCCTCGCGGATCGAGGCTATAATTTGGAGGGGGACGGTCGAGGGTGAGTTTTAGTCCCCTCATTTTGTTTTCTTTTTCTTATGTTCACTCCCCAACTCCCTTACGTGATGCAGAGCTGGGGAGTGAGGCTTCCAGGGCGGCCAAGGCTTCTTGGGTCGAGGCCCAACGCTTGAAGGAGGAGGCCGAGGCTTCCCGAGCCGAGGCCCTACGCTGGAAGGAGAAGGCTGAGGCTTGTCAGGTCGAGACCCGATGCTGGGAGCAGAAGGCCAAGGGTGAGTTCCGTGGGCTTCCGTCTCTAACTTAGGTTGTTTTTTCCCTCGCTCAGCCTCATTCCATTTTCCTCGGTGTAGAGTCGGAGGCAGAGATCACTCGCATCGTCGAGGCTTCCAGTGCGGTGTAGACGGTGCTCGAGGCCAAGATCATGGGCACGAGGTGCTGAAACGTGCTGCCCTTTCCACCTGCGAGGCCTTAGAGGTCAAGGGGGTTCAGTCAGGCAGCTCCCTAGGGAGCCGTCTGACCGTGCTGAGCAACCAGGTGCACGAGCGGCTCCGAGGGGCGCTGCACACTGGTGTCAAGTGCGCGCTGGCCGTCATCTCTTCTCACTACATCGGCATCGACCTCTCGGCCATCAGCGATGGGTATGTCCTGCCTGATGATGAGGAGGAGGCGGACACGGTGGTCACGAAGCTGATGGAGGC
Source organism: Miscanthus floridulus (assembly GCF_019320115.1). NCBI lineage: Eukaryota > Viridiplantae > Streptophyta > Magnoliopsida > Poales > Poaceae > Miscanthus > Miscanthus floridulus. The sequence goes on along the minus strand of NC_089582.1, from coordinate 125,602,602 downwards.
GGCGGAAGGCCCTGGCACAGCGCTGGCGACGCTCTTCGAAGAGGAGGTGGTTCCTCCCTTACCATCTGCTAGTGCTAAAGACCCTGAGCCTTGATCCGTGCCCTAGAGGCTATGTAAAAGTAGAGTAGGGGTTATTTTTTGCATCGTAACGCTTGTGGTCGTCGAGGCCTTTATTTCTGAAGTATTTGTGTTTCTTAGTTGTTTTTCTTATGTTTCCGAGCCTCTGCCCTCTGTTGCCCCTGATCGGATTTCGTTTGCAAAGCACCCCATTGGGGCCTAAGCTATCCCTTGAGCGAGAGGTAGTGAGGGAGTGCCATAGCCCAGAGGCGTAGGCCATCTCGCGACTCTACCGGCCTCTTACTTAGGAAACAGGCCTTGGTCCGAGGAGTTTTTACAACTGATTCGTCAGAGGCCGCTAGAGTCTTGGCGTAGGAATTTTTGCGAAAAACAACTAAAGAACGGTGCATGGGACCTAGGGGGAGTCCCCCATGTAGCCCCCGAGGGAGGCTTGGTTCTGCCGAGGCAGAGCCGAGTCTCCCTTGTCGTGTTATTATACTACCGAGACCTACGATGGGCTCGGGGGGTTTCTCGAAAAATTAGACCAACTAAAGAACGCTTTTTAATTATATTTCGAGAAACGATATATACAATGCTTGGAAATTTAGGGATAAAAGCGACGTAGCTGTTCTATGTTCCAAGCATTGGTGAAGACTTCGCCCTTCTCGTTGGCCAGCTTGTAGGTCCCGGGCTTCAGTACTTGGGCGATGATGTACGGTCCCTCCCACGGCGGGGTTAGCTTGTGGCGACCCTTGTTGCTCTATGCTTGCCTCAACACCAGGTCGCCTACCTTCAAGTCTCGGCCTTGGATGCGTCAGGCCTGATAGCGCCGTAAGCTCTGCTGGTATTTGGCCAAGTGTTGTAGCGCAACATCTCGGGCTTCCTCCAGTTGATCAAGGGCATCCTCTCGGGTGGTGCAGTTACTTTGTTCATTGTAGGCTTGTAGCCTTGGGGAACCATATTCCAAGTCAGTAGGGAGGATGGCCTCTGCCCCATAGACTAGGAAGAAAGGCGTGAACCCCGTGGCTCGGCTTGGAGTGTTCCTTAGGCTCCAGATGACCGACGGGAGTTCGGTGAGCCATTTCTTGCTAAACTTTTTCAATCGGTTGTGAATCCTTGGCTTGAGGCCTTGTAGGATCATGCTGTTGGCATGCTCTACTTGGCTATTGGTCCTTGGGTGTCCTACGGCCGACTAGGCCACACGGATGTGGTGGTCGTCGCAAAACGTTAGGAACTTTTTGCTGGTGAAATGCGTCCCGTTGTCGGTGATGATGGTGTTAGGGACCCCAAACCTGTGGATAATGTCAGTGAAGAACAACACCGCCTGCTCAGATTTGATTTGATTGATCAGACGAGCCTCAATCCATTTGGAGAACTTGTCGATTAATACCAGTAGATGGGTGTAGCCCCCGGGGGCCTTTTGCAGAGGCCCGACCATGTCGTGCCCCCACACGGTGAATGGCCATGTGAGGGGAATGGTTTGTAGGGCTAGGGCCGAGAGATGTGTTTGCCGAGCATAGTACTGGCATCCTTCGTAGGAGCATACTAGCTTGGTAGCGTCGGCGACCGCCGACGGCTAGTAGAACCCTTGGCGGAAAGCGTTCCCTACGAGCATCCAAGGTGCCGCATGGTGCCCGCAGGCGCCTACGTGTAAGTCCCAAAGTAGGGCTTGGCCTGCCTCAGCACTGATACATCGTTGGAGGACACCTGAGGGACTTTGCCTATACAATTCGTCATTGTAGAGGATGTAAGCCTTGGCTCGGCGCGTGAGCCGTCATGCTTTGGTCCTGTCGCTAGGAAGTTCCCCCCGATCGATCCAATCAAGGAAAGGGATTCGCCAATCCGCGTCCTGGTCGGTCTGCGAAGGCTCGGCGCTGACTTCCATGACCTTGGGCTCGGTCGAGGGGGTCTCGGTAGCAGGGGGGCATCGAGCTTTGTCGTGGGTTCCATGGGTGGGCCCTCCTCTATTGTCGAGGTGTAGCCAATGGAAGGTTTGTAGAGGTCTCTAGCGAAAACATTTGGGGGGACCGGGGCCCATGCCGAGGCCATCTTTGCCATCTCATCGGCGGCCTCGTTGTACTTCTATGCGACGTGATTTAGTTCGAGACCATCGAACTTGTCTTCCAGGCGTCGTACCAACTTGCAGTAAGCCTCCATTTTGGGGTCGAGGCAATTTGACTCCTTCATTACTTGATCTATGATGAGCCACGAGTCACCTCGGACGTCGAGGTGCCATGCCCCAAGTTTGATTTCAACTTGTAAGCCATTGATGAGGGCCTCATACTCGGCCACGTTGTTGGAGGCGGCGAAGTGGAGTCGCACCATGTGGCGCATGTGTACTCCGAGGGGCGAGATGAAGAGCAGTCCCGCGCCTGCCCTGATCTTTATCTGGGATCCATCAAAGTACATGGTCCAGCACTTCATCTGAATTTAAGCAGGTGGCAGTTGGGTGTCTGTCCATTCAGCCACGAAATTGGCCAAGACCTAAGACTTGATCGCTTTTCGAGGCGCAAAGGTCAAGGTTTCCCCCATAAGCTCGACAGCCCACTTGGCTATCCTACCCGAGGCCTCCTGATTATGAACTATCTCGCCCAGGGGAAAAGATGATACCACAGTCATTGGGTGTGACTCGAAGTAGTGACGTAGTTTGCACCAGGCCAGGACCATAGCATAGACCAGCTTCTGGATGTGGGGGTAGCGTGCTTTGGTCTCAGAGAGCACCTCGCTGATGAAGTAAACATGATGTTGGGTGGGCAGAGCATGCCCCCTTCCTGCCTCTCTACCACTATGGCAGCGCTGACCACTTGGGTCGTTGTGGCAACGTAGAGTAAGAGGGCCTTATCCCTAGCCGGGGGTACCAAGATGGGAGGATTTGTGAGCAGTGTCTTGAGTCTATCGAGGGCTTCTTCAGCCTTGAGGGTCCATGAAAAATGCTCCAATTTTCTTAAGAGTCGGTACAGAGGAAAACCTTTTTCACCGAGGCGTGAGATGAAGCGGCTCAGGGCCGCAAGACATCCCATGACTCTTTGTACTCCCTTGAGGTCTCTGATTGGTCCTATGCCGGTTATGGCCGAGACTTTCTCTGGGTTGGCTTCAATGCCGTGTTCCGAGACTATGAATCCCAAGAGCATGCCCCGAGGGACCCCGAACACACACTTCTCAGGATTGAGTTTGATGCCCTTTTCTCTAAGGCATTTGAAGGTTATCCTCAAGTCATCAACGAGATCCTTAGCCTTTCTAGTTTTGACCATGATGTCATCTATGTAGGCATTGACGGTCTGCCCGATGTTGTCGCCAAAGACCTGGGTCATGCACCACTAGTACGTGGCACCTGCGTTTCTGAGGCCAAAAGGCATAGTCATGTAGCAGTACATGCCGAATGGTGTGATGAAAGAAGTCATGAGCTGGTCAGACTCTTTCATCTTAATTTGATGGTAACCAGAATATGCATCAAGGAAAGACAGGGTCTCGCACCCTGCAGTGGAATCAACGATTTGATCGATTCGGGGTAATGGAAAGGGGACTTTCGGACAGGCTTTGTTCAAACTGATGTAGTCTACGCACATCCTCCATTTCCCATTTTTCTTCTTGACTAACATGGGGTTAGCCAACCACTCTGGGTGGGACACTTCCCTGATGAACCCGGCCACCAAGAGTTTCTATATCTCCTCACCGATGGCCCTATGCTTTTCCTCATCGAAGCGGCGCAGGCGTTGCCTCGCCGGTCTAGATCTGGCCCGGATGTCCATGGCATGCTTGACGACCTCCCTCGGTATGCCCAGCATGTCCAAGGGACTCCATGCAAATATGTCAGCGTTTGCACGAAGAAAGTCGATGAGCCAGGCTTCCTATTTGATATCGAGGGTGGCGCTGATCCTCAGCGCCCGGTCGTCGGGGCAGGCGGGGTTGACCAGGACGAGTTTGATGGTTTCCACGGGCTCGAACGCCCCCATGCAACGCTTGGAGTCAGGCACCTCGCCACTGAGCTGGTTGAGGTGGGCGATGAGGGTCTCGGCCTCCGCAAGGGCCTCGACGTACTCGATGCAGTTAACGTCGCAGTCGTATGCATGTTCATACGTGGACTCAATCGTGATGACACCGCTAGGGCCTGGCATCTTGAGCTTGAGGTAGGTATAGTTGGGTACTGCCATGAACTTGGCATAGCACGGCCGCCCCAGGATGGCGTGGTAGGCTCCCCTGAACCTGACTACCTCAAAGGTGAGGACTTCCTTGCGGTAGTTGGAGGGGGTGCCGAAGCAGATAGGAAGGTCGATGCGCCCGATGGGTCGCGTGCGCTTCCCTGGCACAATGCCGTGGAAGGGGGCGACGTCGCCTTGGAGCCTCGACCGGTCGATCTCTAAGAGCTCTAGGGTATTGACGTAGAGGATGTTGAGGCTGCTGCCTCCGTCCATCAACACCTTGGAGAGTCGGGTGTTGCCGATGATCGGGTCGACAACCAGTGGGTACTGCCCAGGATTCAGAACATGGTCATGGTGGTCATCTCGATCAAAGGTGATCACCTCTCGAGACCAGTCGAGGTACTAGGGGGTGGCCACCTTGACCGAGAAGACCTCTCGACGTTCCCTCTTGCGTTGCCGCACCGTAAGGCACGCCGAGGGCCCACCGAAGATCATGAAGGCGTTGCGTACCTCAGGGGAACCGTCGTCCTGGTCCTCGTTCCGCTCACCGGTGCCCTTCTGCTTGGTGTCATTGTCGGGGAGCCTGAGCCTAGCGTAGTAACGACGTAGCATGGAGCAATCCTCGAGAGCGTGCTTGATCGGGTCCTGGTGGTAAGGGCAGGGTTTCTTGAGCATGTCGTCAAAAGGCCTAGGGCCTTTGAAGCCTCGGGGGTTCTTGCATTCCGCAGCCACGACCAGATCAGCCTCTAGGACCTCCTACTTCCCTAGGCGCCCCTTTTTCTTTCTCTTGGGGAGGTGGGAGGCTGAGGCCTCGGGGGCCTCGTCCCTCCGCTTCCCCTTGGTGTTGCTATCGGGGAAGATGGCTCCAACAGCCTCCTCACCTAAGGCGAAGCTGGTGGCAATGTCGAGGAGTGCGGCAGCAGAGCACGGCACATTCCACCCTAACTCTCGAACCAGGTCTTGGTAGGTAGTACCGGAGAGGAAAGCCTGGATGATCTCCGAGTCGCCAACGCTAGGAAACTCGGTGCATTGTTTGGAGAAGCACCGGATGAAGTCTCGGAGAGACTCGTTCGGCTTCTGGCAGTAGCTCTTAAGATCCCAGGAGTTCCTAGGGTGCACGTATGTGCCCTGGAAGTTTCCGACAAAGATCCTAACCAAGTCACGCCAGTCATGGATTTGTGAGGGAGGAAGGTGCTCGAGCCAGGCTCGCGCTAAGTCCGACAGGGGCAAGGGGAGGTTGCGGATGATGAGCAGGTCATCGTCCGCGCCACCTAGCTGGTAGGCCTGGCGGTAATCAGTAAGCTAGAGTTCAGGGTTGGTCTCACCGCTGTACTTCGCGAGATTGGCTGGTTGTCGAAACTAGGCAGGGAAAAGTGCAGCGCGGATGGCCCTGCTGAAGACCCGAGGGCCTAGCGGTTTAGGGGAAGGACTGCGGTCCTCCCTGCTGTCGTAGCAACTGCCTCGGTGTGGGTGGTATCCCTGAGCGGGCCCCTCGTTGTCATGGCGTCGTCGCCTGCTGACCACCTCATGGTCTCCCTGTACCTCGCGTCGATTGCCGAGGCGGTCTAGAAGCATGGGGACCCTATGGGCTATCAGCGCTCAGTTAGGCTCGAGACGAGCTGGGGCTTCCCTGTCCTGCTGAGGCGGTGCCATGGGCAGGTTTGAGGTGCCCCCGTGCCATCGGGAGGCGGAACTCTTGGCCTACTGAACCGCGGCGGTCTCTAGGAGATCCCGGAGCTCACCGTGGACCCGCCGCCCTTCCGTGGTAGAAGGCTCGGGCATTGCGCGGACCAGCATTGCCATAGCCGCGATGTTCTAGCTAGCGCGATTGAAGACTGGGGGTTGCTCGCTTCCTTCGTCATCATGGATGCGGTGATGCACATCGCGGGCCCTCCGTCGGGCTCCCCCGCCTTTGCCGCAACCTCGCTGTTCTTGTTCAAGAGAGTCTCGAAGCTGCTGTAGATGGAATTGGTCTTGTTCGACCTTGACCTGGAGCTCACGGAGCTATTCTAGGTCTGGGCGCTGAGGTCGTGCAAGAGCGATGTTCTCATTTCGTGCGGCCGGCAGGACATTGCGTGGGGGCATGGCGGCGCTCGTACCTGGGTGAAGTGGGGAACAGCTACCTACCCCCTCGTCCTCTTCGTCTACCCTTGGCATCCTGAGCCCGACATGAAAACACTCGTGAGTGGGGTCATAAGTGCCTTCGTCGTCGGAGTCAGAGTAGCCGAAGTAGTAGTCGCTTGTGGCCAAGAACTAGCGCAAAGCCCCAGGGTCATGGAGTCCGAAGAAATCCACTCTGGGCCATGCCTCATCCTCATCCAAGGAGTCGACGTGGGTGCTTAGGTCGAGGCTGAAGTGCTGGCGGTGCTCTGAGGGATCGTCGTGAGCAGCAGTGTAAGCGTAGGCGTAAGAGGCGGCGGCATTTCTCAACCCGAAGGGGTATGGGGATGGTGCCGTCGCCTGACTCTACTCCATTGGGATCGGCTCCTCAGGGAGTGGTGGAGCGGATCCTGACGGCTAGGCATCGCCGCATGCCACCAGCGGTTTTCCTTTGTCTAAGCTCAGGCCAGACAGGTCCCCAGCCAGGGACCCCGTGCCAATAGCTGGTCGTAGGATATCGGCGGGAGCAGCGTGCCGTCCTGGATTCGCATAGCATCGGGGTGGTCTTGCTTGCGTCATGTCTGGCGAGCGCGGCGAGAGCGGTCGCCCGGGTGCCGCCTATGCCTAGGCTGCTGGTGCGTGACTTTATCGTTGGTTGGTGGGGCTCGAGGGGTGAGGAGTAGCATGTCGTACTCATGCCCTAGGGACATGAACTCTAGGCTCCCAAACCAAACCACCGTGCCGAGATGCAATGGTCGTACGGGGTCTGCCATCCGGGACCTATTGGGATGACGAAACTGACCCACAGAGGCCCCTACCTGGCACGCCAACTATCGGTGCTTTGGACCGGGGGGTCCTCAACCAACCAGTGAATTTGAACTGTGTGCTTCCGATTCCGGATGGTGATGCAAAGAGACACAAGGTTTATACTGGTTCAGGCAATCGATGCCCTACGTCCAGTCTGAGAGATCGATCTTGTATTCCTTGCACCGAAGTGCTCGTAGTAGGGGGTTACAAGCTAAGGGAGAGAGGGAGCTAGTCCCAGGTCTTGGCAGGGTGTCGTGAGGGCCGTCTAAGATGTTGCTCTCAGGTGGCTGGGATGTGTGCGTGTGTGTGTGTTATCAGGTGTCCTCCTCCTTCGTCCCCCCTAAAATGGCCCAAGTCCTCTCCTTTTATAGCCTGAAGGGAGGACAAGGACGGTACATGAGCTAACTATACGGTGTCGTGTGAATAGAGGCGGCGTGTCCGGGCCCTGTAGCCTGTTCTTGTGGCGGCGTGGTCATCGGAGTGGTCCATCCTTGGAGCACTGGGGCGGCGTGGTCCTCCCATCTGATCCTGTGCATCGTGGGAGCCCCGGGACTACCTCGGAGTGGGTGCGGCGGTGAACGTGCAAGCCATTGTGGACGGACTATGCGCAAGGCTGAGACTTGGTCGGTGCCGAGGCTGCACCGCAGTGGAGGGGTCTCGGTAGGCATGAACCCCAAGATAGCTGAGACCTTGGTGTATAGTGCCGAGACCTCAAGTGGGTGGCCGATCGTGGGCATAGCGTTAGGACACAGTGGCCGGTAATCTCTACCGTACCCTATCCCAACCGGTATGGCGTTGATCGTGGACATAGCGTTAGGACACAGTGACCGGTAATCCCCACCGTGCCCTGTCCCGGCCGGTATGGCGCTGATGCGACCTCGGGTCCCATCGGCCATTCTATGGTGTTGAGCCATCATCCGGCTGAGATTGCAGGAGTGGTTGAAGCATTAATGAGACATGACACACTGTCTGGAGGGTCGGTCGAGGCGGGGGGCGACGGGCTGCGGATGAGCCGGGCTCGAGCGACACGGAGAATGAGGCCTCGTGTGAGACGGAGATCGGATTCCTTGCCGAGGCATGCCGTGAGAGGCCTCGCGCGATATGGAGAATGCACCCCCTGCCGAGGCCTTCCATGGCGAGCCTTGTGCGAGGCGGAATTTGCGTTAGGGTGTCGAGACCTCCTGCGCGAGGCTCGAGGCGAGGCGGAGGGCCTGGTGGGCTCGGTCGTTGTGGGTGAGGGGCCCACGGCTTACCTTCTAGCTTTATTTTTTTATGGGACTTTAGCGACCCTTTTGATTGTTCACTCGGGGTACCCCATTCTAAGGTACCCGATAGTTTCGTTTGACCAACTCTATTCTTTTGTTTTGGTGCGAACGGATTTGTTTTTCCTCCCTTTTTATGTGTGGAAAGGGGTTCATGCGTTCCAACCCTTCTGTTTGTTAAGACCATATAGCTTGAGGTGTAGGAGGGAAACTCTAATCATGCTTGTAAGCAAGAGTGTCGTAGCCGCTGGGGCATAGGTTTCTCGTAGTCCAACCAGCCTTGCTCAGTTGTTTATTTCTGTAGACCTTGCTACTAGGTTTAATGTGAGGAAGGGTGTCGGGCACGGTGACTATTTCAGAAAGGGTGTATGTATACCCTTATCAGCACTAGAGTGAGACCTGACGCCTTGCCACTGCTAGGGTCGGGTGTCACTAAAGATTAAGAAGAGGATAGCGAAACTAGTAGGAGAAAGCGTCTCTTGTTTTCGTGCGTACCCCCTCCCTAGGATCTGAGCCATCGTTCTATGACCGCGCATTTGGTCTCCTTGCGAGTCCAACTTTCCTTGATCCCCCATGTGTAGCAATGGTCCATTTAAGGGTTGGCTCATCCTTGTGATTGTTGCCCCATCAGTGGTTTCTGCAACTAGAGGGGTTGAGCTAATGTCGCTTGCCTCGATGGCTTGAGTGACGTGCTCGGTGAGCTCGCTATCGGCATGTTCGAGTGGAATCTAGGTCTATCATTCATGATGGGGTTAACATAGCCCACATATGGCATTCCACTGCTCCTTAACTCACCTCCTGATAGATGCCCGTGTTGCTCTAGAGAGAACTCAGGTGGCCTAGTGACCTTTCCTCGATTGAGATTCTATGGGCTTGGCTCAAGGTAAGGATTGAACGAGAAGGTCAAGATAACCCTATCTACTTCTGAGCAGGTCAGGCAAAGGCCACTGGAGCTCATCTATGTTTTCTCCCCTGGCTCTATTCAACATGAGATGGCCTTGAGCCCTTGGTGGGCCGACCTTTGAACCATGGTCAGGTGGATTCCTAAGTTTGGGTTGGGCAGCTCGAGCCCCCGAGCCCCATGGGGCTCAATTGGGGTCAACCGTGTTTCATGTATCACCCCATCCATGGTTTTCGCAATCAGAGGAGCTAAGCTATCGACACTTGCCTCAATGGCTTGAGTGTCGCGCTTGGCGAGCTCGCTAGCGGCCATGTCCGAGTGGAATCTAGGTCCATCATTCACTGACGGGGTCGACATAGCCCCTAGGTGGCATTCCACTACTCCTTAACCTGCCTCCTAGCACATGCCCATGTCACTCTAGAGAGCGACTTAGGTGGCCCACTGGCCTCTCATTGATGGAGATTCTATAGGCTTGGCTCGATGTTAGGATTGAATGAAAAAGGTCTAGATGTCCCTATCCGCTTCTGAGCGGTGTTGGGCAAGGCCGTTGGGGCTTATCTACGTTTTTCTCCCTTGGCTCTGTTTGATGCGAGGCAGCCTCGAGCCCTTCGTGACGCGACACAAAGCATTGTGATGTAGCAATTGCATATGCAATGCTTGGATGCATGGGATGAATGTATGGATGAATGAATGTATGAATGCATGCATGAAAATGGATGGATGAATGATCATGCAATGGAAAAGAAAAGTGGGGGTTAGTAAAGTTACCTCGATGGCTTGAGTGATGGGTTAGGGGAGCACTTACTGAATATGTCCGTGTGGGGTCTAGGTCCGACGTTCATGACAGAGCCGACGTAACCTGCATAGGGCATCCCACTTCTCTGTACTCATCTCTCGGTAGCAGCCTAAGCCGTTTGACCAACCTAGGTGACTTGTCGGCCTCTCCTCGATGGAGATTCTGCCGGTGGGTCTCTCCAATTCCTTCTAGGGAAGGCAGAGGCTAAAGCTCGGGGTGCAAGGACAAAAACTCTGATCACGCTGGTAAGCAAAAACGACATGGTCGCTGGGGCATAGGTTTCTAGCAGTCCGACCAGTTTTACTCAGAGTTTGTTTCTACACACCTTGTCTCTAGGTTTTAGCATGAGAAAGGGGTTGGGCATCGAGAATGTCTGCTGAATAGACACTCTTACCAGCCCTCGAGCAAGACCCAACCCATTGCCATTGCTGGGGTCGGGGGCTCGATAGCAAAATTAATGTGCATAAAGTAAGGGTGACCCATCTCTCGGTAGTGGCCTAAATCATTTGATTGACTTGGGTGGCCTGCTAGCATAGGACTTACTTTGATGGCATGAGTGATGGGTTCAGGGAGCTCTTACCAGATATGTTCGAGCAGAATCTGGGTTCATCATTTGTAATGGGGTCGGCATAACCCACATGGGGCATCCTACTACTCCCTACCCATCCCTCAACAGCGGCTAAGCCATTTGATCACTTATATTGCCCTGCTAGGACAGGACTTACCTATGGAGATAGAGGATGAGAACATCCTGCGCAAGAATTTAGTTAGGCAGATAAGCCAGGCGACGAACTTGTAATAAATGGACAAGCTCTTAAATTTCGTTATAGCCAAACAACTTTTTAGCCCTTCTCCCCTTTTTTGTATAAAAAGGTTGGTGCATTCTGACCCATTCCATCGTTAAGGTCATAAAGCTCAGGGGGCGGGTGAGCAAATTCTGATCACGCTGGTGAGCAAAGGCACCATAGACACTTGGGCGTAGGTTTCTCGTAGTCCGTCCAGTTATACTCAGAGCTTGTTCCCACAACCCTAGCTCCTAGGTCTTAACGTGATAGGGGTCAGGCAAAGATAAAGTAGGCCAAGTGGATAAACTCTTAGACACGCACTGACACTTCTCGTGACTAAGGCCAAAAAAGCCTGGGGTGTGGAAACAAACTCTGATCACGCTGGTGAGCAAAGGCGCCGTAGCCGCCAAGCAGTAGGTCTCTCATAGTTTGACCAGTTTTACTCAGTGTTTGTTTCCACAAACCTTGCTTTTGGGCCTTAATGTGAGAGAGGGTTAGGCATAGAGAATGTCTACCAGATAGGTATGCTCTTATTAGCCCCTAAGTGAGGCCCAACCCCACGCCATTGCTAGGGTCAGGTGTCACTAAAGGTTAGGGAGTTAGATAGTGAAATTGATAAGAGAAAGTGTGTATTTATTAAGGGTAAAAGCGACGTAGCTGCTTGATGTTCTAGGTATGGATGAAGACTCTACCGTCGATGGTCTTGAGCTTGTAGGTGCCCGGTCGGAGCACTCCATGATGACGTACGGTCCCTCCCATGGTGGAGAGAGCTTGTGGCGGTCCCTGCTGCTATAAACAAGGTAGTGGACTAGGTCTCCGACATTCAAGGCTTAACCCCACACTCAATGGCTGTGGTACTAGTGCAATGCTTGATGGTAATTGGCCATGCGAAGGAGGGTAGCGTCGGCTCCCTGTTTGTCGTACGTCCTAACCCTTGGTGCTCCACAGTCGAGATCGATCAGGAGAATAGCCTTGGAACCATAGACCATGAAGAATGGTGTGTAGCCGGTGGCCCAGCTAGGGGTCGTTCTCAAGCTCCAAAGCACCGTGAGAAGCTCTACGACTCATCATCTACCAAACTTATTCAATCGGTTGAAGATCCTATGCTTGAGGCCATGTAGGACTATGCTGTTTACACACTCGACCTGCCCATTCATGCGGGGGTGCACTATGGTGGCCCAATCGATGAGGATGTGATTTTTATCATAGAATTGGAGGAACTTCTTCCTGGTGAACTATGTGTTGTTGTCCGTGATAATGGAGTTCAGTACTCTAAAGCGATGAATGATATCAAGGAAGAATAGCATGGCTTGCTCAGACTTGATCGTGAAGATCAGTCGGACCTCTATCCACTTTGTAAACTTGTCTACAGTGACAAGTAAGTGGGTATAGCCCTCGGGCGCTCTTTTGAGAGGTCCGACCAGATCGAGCCTCCAGACCATGAACGACCATGTGATGGGGATCATCTAGAGTGCTTAGGCCAGTAGATGGGTTTACTAAGTGTAGTACTAACACTCTTCGTAGGGGCGCATAATCTATTCGGTGTCAGCTACTGTTGTCGGCCAGTAAAAGCCTTGACGGAATGCATTTCCAACCAGGGTTCTAGGCATGACATGGTGACCACAGATCCCACCATGGATATCCCTCAGCAACCACTTCTCTTGTTTGATGGGGATGCAGTGCTGCAGGATCCTGGTGTGGCTTCACTTGTAGAGTTTGCCCTTGACAAGGACAAAAGACTTGGCACAACACATGAGCCACCGAGCCTCCATCTTGTCCATCGGCAACGCCTCACGGAGAAGGTAGTCAATGTAAGGCATCCTCTAGTCAGCTAGAGGGTCAGGCTCTGTCGCTGGATCCTTGTCAAGCTCCATGACTTTAGGGTCAGATGGAGCCGATGGCTAGTTAGAACCCAAGCCCAGGGTAGGCGGCCCATCACTGGCTTGTTCCGATTCCTCGTAGTGGAGCGAGGGTTTATGTTGATCATTGGTGAACCCACCTGTCGGCACCGGCTCTCGGTTAGACGCCGCCTTTGCTAGCGTGTTGGTCGCCTCATTGAGATGCCTTAGGATGTGATTGAGCTCAAGGCCATCGAACTTATCCTCCAACTAGCGGACTTCTCAATAGTATGCAGCCATCTTGGTGTCATGGCAGCTAGACTTCTTCATGACTTGGTCGATGACCAGCTGGGAGTCGCCTCGGACGTCAAGACATCGGATACCCAACTCGATGGTGACGCACAGGCCATTGATGAGCACCTCATATTTGGCCACATTGTTGGAGGAGGGGAAATGGATATGAACCATGTACCTCATGCATACCCTAAGGGGCGAAATGAAGACCAGCCCTATGTCGGTGCCTTTCTTCATTAGTGATCTGTCGAAGTACATCATCTAGTACTCCTGGTCAATGACTGCTGGTGGCATTTGGTCCTCGGTCCACTCTATAATGAAATCAGCCAGCACTTGGGAATTGATGGCCATTCGGGAGGCATATGAGATGCCCTGTCCCATCAGCTCAAGCGCCCACTTCGTGATTCTTCCCATGGCATCTTGGTTTTGGAAAACCTTGCCAAGGGGGTAGGACGTCACGACCGTCACTGGATGTGACTCGAAGTAATGATGCAACTTCCTCTTGGTGATGAGGATGATGTATAGGAACTTCTAGATTTGGGGGTAGCAGGTCCTAGAATTGGATAGGACCTCGCTAATGAAGTACACGGGGCACTATACTTTGAGGGCATGTCTCTCTTCTTGCTCCACCACTAGGGTGGCGCTGACCACTTGTGTGGTGGCCACAATGTAGAGCAGAAGTGGTTCTTTGTTGATCGAAGGAACCAGGATCGAGGCCTTCGTGAGGAGATGTTTGACCATGTTAAGCGTGTCCTGGGCCTTAGGCGTTCATTCGAAATGGTCAGCCTTCTTTAGAAGCCGATAGAGAGGGAGACCTCATTCGTCGAGGCATGAGATGAAGTGGCTGAGCATGGTGAGTCACTATATAACTCGTTGTACCCCCTTCATGTTTTGAATTGGGCCCATCCTTATGATGGCTAAGATCTTCTCCTGGTTGACTTTGATGCCATGCTCGGAGACGATGAAACCAAGTAGCATACCCCTCGGAACCCCAAAAATGCACTTCTTGGGGTTGAGCTTAATGTCATTTGCTCTAAGTTTTATGAAGGTTTGCTCAAGGTTGGCTACGAGCTGGTCAGCCGACTTGACTACGATGTCATCCACATAGGCCTCAACGGTTCACCCGATGAGATCTTCGAAACACTTGAGAATACAACATTGGTATGTAGTAGACCAAACAACATTGTGACATAGCAGAACGATCTGAATATGGTGATCAAAGATGTCGTGAGCTAGTCAGTCTCTTTCATCGTGATTTGATGGCACCCAGAGTACGCATCAAGGAAGCAAAGGGTTTTTCACCCTCAAGTAGAGTTGACTACTTGGTCTATGTGTGGCAAAGGAAACGGATTATTTGGACATGCTTTGTTGAGACCCGTATCATCAACACACATTCCTCATTTCCCGTTCTTCTTTCATACAAGGACAAGATTGGCTAACCACTCTAGGTGGTACACTTCCTTGCTGAACTCTGCTGCCAATAGCTTCATGATCTCCTCACCGATGGCCCTATGTTTCCCCTCATTAAAGTGACGCAGATGCGGCTTTACTAGCTTGGAGCCTAGCCTGATCTTCAAGGCATGCTCAGTGACTTCTCTCAAAATGCTCGGCATGTCCGAGGATTTCCACGCAAAGATGTCTCTATTAGTGTAGAGGAAGCCCATGAGAGCGCTTTCCTATTCGAAGGAAAGTGTGGTGCCAATATGTACCACTTTGCCCTTGAAGCCGCTGGGGTATGAGGACCTCCCTGGCGCCCTCCATTGGCTCAAAAGACCAGGCCAACCGCTTAGGGTCGGGTGCTTCTTCGGCGACCTTCTTCCCGATGGCTATAGGCTCCTTAGAGGCGATGATTGTCGTAGCATGATCACAACACTCGATCTCACATTCATAGGAGTGCTAGAAGGAGGTGCTCATGGTGATGACCCCACACGGTCCCAGCATCTTTAGCTTTAAATAGGTGTAGTTAGGGATGGCCATGAACTTCGCGTAGCATGGACATCCTAGCATGGCGTGGTAAGTTCCATGGAACCCAACCACCATGAAGATGAGGGTTTCTGTCTTATAATTAGATGGATCCCCAAAGGTGATGGGCAGATCGATCTGTCCAAGTGGTATAGCCTGCTTTCTAGGCATGATGCCATGGAAAGGTGCTCCGATCGGTCAGACATGCGATTGGTCGATGCCCATGGTGTCAAGCGTTTTGGCGTAAATGATGTTGAGGCCGCTGCCTCCATCTATCAGTACCTTGGTGAGTCACTTTGTGTTGATGATTGGGTTGACCACAAGTGGATATCTCCCTGGTTGTGGGACACTCCCTGGGTGGTCGGTCCGATCAAAGGTTATGGCAAACTCCAACCATCGGAGGAAGACAAGTGCGTCTAGTTAGGCCATATAGACCTCGCAACGCATGAGCTTCTGGCTATGCTTGGACTCATAGGCCGCTAACCCTTCAAAGATCATGAGGTAGCCATCTAGTGTCGGAAAGCCATCGTCCCTCCCCTTGGTGTCATCCACGGTCAGCTTGGGGTCCTTCCCATGCCCTCCATTGTTGAACCCTCCAGACAAGAACCACTTCATGAGGCCATAGTCCTTGTATAGATGCTTGACGGGGAAGGAATGGTTCGGGCATGGCCCTTCGAGCAGCTTCTTGAAGTGGTCTGAGGTACCCTCTGTGGGCTTCTGTCCCCCATTGTGATCAGCGGTGGCCACGAGCGAGCCCTTGCACCGCCGCTTGCTCTTCTTCTTGATGGGACAGTTGGAGGCGCCTTCGTCGACATCCTTATCCTGCTTTGCCTTGCCTTTGAGGGAATCAAAGATTGCTCCAACCTCCTCCTCGCTCAAGGCATGGTTGGTGGCGATGTCGAGGAGCTCCTTGGTGGTTCACGGACCCTAACATCCTAGCTTGGGAACTAGGGACTCATAGGTGGTCCTAGATAGGAAAGCTCCTATAACGTCGGCATCGGTGATGTTAGACAGCTCATTGCACTACCACGAGAAGCGCTGGATGTACCCACGGAGGATTTCTCCAGCCTTCTGTCGATAGTTTTTGAGATCACATGGGTTCCCAGGATGCTTGTACGTGCCCTAGAAGTTCCCCATGAAGATCTCTTTTAGGTCCGCCCAACTTTGAATTCTGTTGGGCGGAAGGTGTTCCAACCATGTTCGTGCCGAATTGGCTAGGAACAATGGAAGGTTGCGGATAATAAAGTCATCATTATCCTCTCCACTGGCTTAGCAAGAAAGTTGATAATCCTCGAGCCATTGTTCGGGGTTTGTTTCCCTAGAGTATTTTAGGATGTTAGTTGGTGGTCGGTTCCATGGTGGGAAGGCGGCGTTGAGGATATGTCGGCCGAAGGCCTAAGGTCCTAGCAGGCTAGGGCTCAGGCTTTGGTCCTCGCTGCTATCATAGCATTCACCATGATGAGGGTGGTAGCCACGGCTAGCCCCCTCCCCTGCATCGCCATGGGTACGCCTATGGGCATCGAGGGTGTCGCGCATGTCATGGTTACGGCCGAGACGCTCATGCACCAGGACTATGGTGCATAGCCTGCCACCTTGTGGTGCCTAGTGGACTGATGCGTCCTTGTCGAGTTGCTCTAAGGGCACGTGTTGGCTGGCATTGAGCATGCATCATTGAGACAACGAGCTTTTGGCTTGCTGCGCTGCCGTACGCTCGAGTAGTATGCGAAGCTCACGATGGGCCCAATGATCCTCGGGCATCACAAGCCTCGAAAGCCCCCAGTGCAAGGCTATAGCAGCAGCGATGTTCTGCCTTGCCCGGGCAAAGTGCAGGAGTGCTTCATCATCATCAATTATCCTTTGGTTCAAGTTGCGGTGCATGACATGTGCACGCCCACTGTCTCAATGGCGCTCGATCTTTCGATCGAGCTACATGCGTTCCAACTCGAGCTAGAGTCATGCTTCCTCAAGCTCTTTGTGTCAGGCCTTCAGCTGCTCCACCCATAGGCGAGGTAGGCCCCTACATCCCCCAATCTCATCATCGAGGTCATTCATTAGGGTAGCTTCTTCCTTGTGGATGCTTTCAACGTGTCCCTCGGGGGTACCCACCATGAAGCACTCACAAAAGGGGTGATGGCTCCCCCTACTGGAGTCAGAGCTGGAGGGTGACTTGGATTCTTCTATGAGGAGGTCATGGAAAGACTCCATGACATATTCAGACATCCCAACAAACCCATCATTCACAGGAGGTGGAGGCGTGCATTGTGCCACAAGGTGGCCATTGATTTCTGTGGCATTGTGGAGACCGAACGGGAGCGCTATTGGGGTGCTCTGGATGAGGTATTCTAGAGAGAGCGGCTCCCCTCTGGCAAGCTGCTCTATGACATTAGTGAAAGAGAAGGTGAGGTGGCGTAGGTCCTCCTAGGATGGTCGGGGTCCTAGGAAGGTGCCGAGCTGGCGCTCTAACTCCTATAGTCAAAGTCAAGGGGTTGGTCACTTCTGAGGGCATGGGCCTCTGGTGCATGCAGCTGTAGCTCCTCAAGCGCCTCAGTGATCATGTCGAGGCTGGCAGAGTGGAGAGGTCAGATGGTGGCGGGAGCCATCACCAACTCTCCCTCTGTCGTGATGATGAAGTCTAGGTACCCAAAGCGCCCGTGTGCTCCTAGGACCCAACTAAGGTTGTGACTAGCCATCCGAGGCCTGGTGTGGATGTTAAGACGTGCAAAAGGCCCCTACCTGGCATGCCAACTGTCGGCATTTTGAGCTACCACCGACTAGTAAATTTCTAATATTGCACGTCTAGCTCGGATGGTGTCAAGAGAGGGATAGGTCCCAAGTCTCTAATGAGAGGAGCGAATGGGTGCCGAGAGCTCGGTCGCTTCTCGGCTGTGTGCTTGCGTGTTCTTATCAGTTTGGGGTTCGATGGGTTCCAGTCCGAATCGATGCTATGTGTTGCGATGCCCTTTATGGGATGCCCTGCATTCCTTTTATAGGCTAAGGGAAAGCATGGGTTACAGTAGAGGGAAAAGAGAAGGATGAGAAGAAGAAGATGTCCTAAAATCGCTGAGTCCTTCTTTTCCTTCATGTGGGTCCCACCAACCCTATAGATGTCAATAGGGACAGCTCCACATCATGGCCCTATCCATCATTGGCACCATGAGCAGGCGTCATCTCTCGATCGTGGTGCTCTACTCTGTCCTAGCGGACATTGTGGTGAACTAATGCGTCTGTCAGTGCTCATATGAGGATTAGGCAGAATAGCACCAGTACGCCCGATGCTGTTCCTGATGTGAATCCCTAGGTATGGCCCGTCATGGCCATGGGTTATATCGAGGCATGTCGGTCACCTCTCTGGTGTTAGAGCTTTGGCCTAGGCCCACTCGCTTGGACTTGGAGTGGTTGGCGGCGGTATGGGTCTTCGTCAGGCAAGACGGATCCCCTGGCCTCAGGGTCGGTCGAGGCAGAGTCCGCCTAGAGGCCAAGCGAGGTGAAGCCCACCCTCAGAGGCTAGGGGAGTCAGAGCATAAACCCAAGGGTCAGGTGAGGCGGAGCCTATCCTTAGAGGCCGGGCAAGGTGGAGCCTGCAACCTCGGTGTTGGGCGAGGCAGAGCCCATCCTTAGAGGTCGAGCGAGGTAGAGCGCAAACCCAAGGGTCGAGTGAGGTGGAGGCCACCCCCAGAGGTTGGGCGAGGTGGAGCCAGCCCTCAGAGGTCGGGTGAGATAGAGCCCGTGGCCTTGGTGTCAGGCGAGGCAGAACCCACCCCCAGAGGTTGGGTAAGGCAGAACCCGCCCCTAGAGGCCGAGCGAGGCAGAGCCAACCCTCAGAGGTCGGGCTAGGCGAATCCCACCCCTAAGGCCGAGCGAGGCAGAGCTCACCCCTAGAGGCTAGGTGAGGTAGAGCCCACCATCAGAGGTCGGGTGAGGCAGAGCCGCGGCCTCAGTGTCAGGCGAGACGGAGCCCGCCCTTAGAGGTTAGGTGAGGCAGAGCCTATGGCCTCAGTGTTGAGCAAGGTGGTGCCCGCCCTCAGAGGTCGGGTGAGGCGGAGCCGACGACCTCAGTGTCGGGCAAGGAGGAGCCCGTCCCCAAAGGCCAAGCGAGGCAAAACTTGTGCATCTAGGGGTCAGTTGGAGCTGTAGTCACACTCTTGACTGCTCAGATGAATCAATATTGGTGGTTATTAGCTCCACCTCTTTGGGTACCCCAGTATTGGTCCCCGATAGGTATTGGTGGGTGTAATAGGTTGTGTCCCATGGCCAACGGGGCATAGCTTGGTTACATTATTTTCCCTATCTATGTCGGTTAAGGACCGTCCATTGCTATGGATTCTAGTCAGGTCACAGACTTATTATCCTGAGCACATACATACTTATGGGAGCGGGAAGGCTCGTTACTCTCTTGTCGTGGGTTCTGGCTCTTTTTGGACTGACTGATTGGAGGTCTAAGCACCACACTAAGTCTGGGACTTAGGAGTGGGGGACTTGGAGTCCAAGTTTGAACGGAGACCTAGATCCCTTAACAGGAGAGTGGTGGGTTGGTCTTGCTTATGCCTGGGGTACAAGCGGGATGTGTATTTTAAGGTACCTAGTTGGGATACATTGGTTCACTAATTGCCATGTGATACGGTACAGCTTGGCTATGATCTAGCACTATAGTAAGATCTGGAAGATGAAAGGGAATGAATGGACCTAATTGCTCAACTCTTGCTTGAAAGTAGAATAGGTGCTTACATAGAATGGTGAGCTAATGAACTAATCATGACTGCTAACAAAAACATACATAAGGATTCACTGTTAGTAATGCTTTACGCAAAAAGGAAACCCAACAAACCATAAAGCTTATCATATCCTTTGGAGTCAGGAAATTATTCCCACTAGTCAAGGTAAGTCTTGCGAGTACATTGTGTACTCAGAGTTTATTTACCCCTGTTGCAAGTGTAGCTTGAGGAATGGCTGTTGTGTGGAGGATTCTTCTGGTGGGCACAGACAGATCCTTGTATCTTATCATTAGATGTTTATTTCAATTATGTTGTTAAATTTTGCACTCTGAACTTGGTATTGTAATAATGTATTTTCAAGAACTCTTGTTGTATGAAATGGTCTAAGTATTGTAAACTCGTTCTTATTATTGGATCCTAGATCAAAAACATGGATTGTTCGAGTTCTCCCATGGGGTGTGCTCGACGAAACCGTCCGATGTAGCCAACTTTTGGGGTGCTTAGTGTCTAGTGGAAGACGAGCGCCTCCGAAAGCGTGTCATTTTGAGCGGTTTTGCCACATAGTGAAATCTGCATTAGTCTCATTTGCTTCCCTCACCGGATCCACTGGCTTAGTAGGACACAGAGAGATAAGTGCTAGATCATTGTCGGACAGCGCAAGTGCTATCTCAAGCTTTTCTCGCCATACGTTATAGTTGCTTCCTATGAGACGCGGAATGGATGAGATAAACATCATTGGGTTGCGGCCTAAAACAATGTCAGAGAAAGTGAGAAATAGTTGATATAATAATTGCATGCCGTAATTTAACGTTGGTCAAAATTAAAACATACAATATACTTCTACATCACCGTTGGGCAGAAATAGAACTAATGCATGAAAAAACTCATGAATAAAAAAATTATAATATTGTTATTATCAACGTTAGTTAGAAAAATAACAATATCATAATTTACTTAATACTATAACTACTCTTCAAAATTAAATCCTCCCTTGGTTCAAATTTAATTAGAAGATAATAAACATCAACTTTGCAGCGAAAACATGAAAAAAATAATATTAAAATGGTATTATCATAAGCATTTCCATGTACTTAACTACTCTCTGAACAAATCATCTTGTTGGTTCAAATTTGAGCAGAGATTTAAACATCAAAACTTAACATAATTCATCAAAAATGGCTTCTGAAAAAAACAAGATCAAAAGCCCTACTGTTCTTTTGGGCCAGCTGCGAAAACAGCCCACAGCCCAGCCGTGCGTGCCGCCCTCCCCCGTGCCCAGGCCGTAACCTGGGCCTGGGCTGGGAAACCACGTTCCCGCCTAGGCCTAAAGCCAGCCCGAGCTCTGTCGGCCATCGATCATGATCCGATGGCCGTGCGCACCGATCGAGAGAACAAAAACGTCCCCTCCCGGCTAGCCTCCCCTAACCCTAGTCTCATTCCTATTTCTCCCCCTCGACCCTCTCTCATTGACAGTGCCCAAAGACAATGGAGCGACGGCCGCGCGTGGTAGCCGGAGGAGGATACGGCACCGCTGCGGGCGCCCTCGGTGGAGCGCGTGCTCCTGATTGGTAGAGCACACCGCCATTGAGTGACCTCACGTTGGCACCTTGAGCTCGTGAACCTGTGCACACGGCGCGGTAGAGCACCGGCGAGCCAGTGGCTCGGTCAGCCCTTTCTTCCTACGCGACGGTGGTCGCGACGGCGGGGAAAGAACTCAGGTATGTCCCTTCCTCCTCTCAGTCCTGTGATCTAGGGTTAAGGTTTGGGAAAACTTAGAAATCTTTCATCTCCTTCTAATTTCTTTTCACTTTTCTACCCTAGACTCATCTACACACTAGATTAGGACACTGATACCATTGTGAAGACTTAGGATCAACTAGTAGTAGATCTGGTGGGTGGTGTTCTTACATTTGGAATAAAGCATCCTAGAACATGAACTAAAAATGAGAGAGAGAGAGAGAGAGGATGAGAGTGAGGAGGTGTTACCGACCATCAGCAGGCTTGGCGCTGGAGCTCGAGGTCGCCATGGCGAAGGTGTGGCAACGCGAGTCGGTGGAGTTGCAGCGAGGTCCAGGAGCAATGGCTAGTGGACACGAATGGTGGCGGCGCTTCCCGCCGCTACTGTGCTCCCTTAGATCGGTTAGGGTTAGTGTCGGTGGGGTGCTTTGGCAACCGGTGAATCTCATACCGTGAGCCGCCGGCCCCCATCTCTTTATATAGTGTAGTACGACGGGGGCTCACCAACCATGATTTGGTTGGGCGCCCCCGATCAGGGCGCGGATCATGGCCCAAGTTGACCGTTGGGCCGACTTGGTGGAAATCAACCTAACAGTGGTAAGGCATTTTTTTAAAAAAATAGCTAGAGAGATTTCTTTAGAAGGAAAATATTATGCAAGAATATTTGGACTACATAGATCACATAAACATATACTATAATATGCTCCTCGAGGACTTCTATTAGATGGTGACAATGGCAAATCTTAATGATAATGTTGCTTGGAAAAGGGTTTAGAAACTAACTACAAAAAAATCTTTCAACGCTCGATGCACATAATACCATAATTTTTACATGGCCGTGTGTAGACATACGAATACGACATACACACGCTGGCAAGGCATGTACATGCACAAGCGTATGCATACATGTACGTACACGTACCTATAGTTGGCCAAACGGGCCACACGGCACGGCACTAGCACGGGCACGGCCAGGCACGGCACTACGCGGCACGGTAGACTAACCATGCCGTGCTTGTTAGTGTCGCCATGCCGATATGCTGGCCTAGGCATGGCACTATCAGGTCTTAGCCGTGCCGTGCTGTGTCACTGGACATGGCGGCCCAGCAGTGCCCGTGCCGGCACTGGCCCTATAAGTGATCAACACTTCAAACCGATTAGAATCACAAAGTCTGAATGTTCAGAATCACAAACTGATCAGAATCACAAACTGATCAGAATCAAAGAGTCACACAAACTGATCAGAATCACAAACTGATCAGAATCAAAGAACTTATCAAAGAGTCTAAGTCACACAAAGTTACATGTTCATAGAACTTATCAAAGACTCAAAGTCACATAATCACACAAACACAACAGAGAACTCAAGCGTCTCGTCGTCGGATCCAGCCATCGCCACTCATCGGTGCCCCGATCCCTCAATGGCTTTAGACAAAATAGAGCAAGGGTTAGTACAGATTGAGGGTTAGGGTTAGGGTTAGGTTTAGGTTTATGGACTTACCTTCAAAGTCGGAGCACCAGAGTCACCGGTGAGGTCGACGAGGCACGGATCCGACGAGCACAGACGACGAGGGACGGATCCGGCGAGGAAACCGACAGATCCAGAGAGGAAACCGATGGATCGAGCGAGATCGATGATGGATCCGGCGAGACGAAGCGAGATCAAGGGTTAGGGTTAAGGATTGTGCCAGTGCTGGGCAGCGATGGCTCCAGACGCCACCAGAGAGCGAGAAGAAGAGAGAAAGTCGGAGGCGAGAGACGAGAGCGAGTCACCGACGCGGCGACGCCGACTCACCGAGAGAGGAGAGCGAGGCGAGAGAGGAGCGTGCGAGACGGTGCTGCGGGGGAGAGCCGAGAGAGGAGAGCCAAGAGCGAGGCGAGAGAGACAGAGAGTGAGACTAAAAGCAAATGAATTAGGACAACAGAGACTGAGAGCGAGGCGAGAGCGCTGCGGTTTTATACCCTCAATTCCAACAGCCGGATCCAACAGTCGGATGGGAACAACGCCGCGGATGCAACGGTCACCTGCGGCCGAGCCGTGCCGCTGCCGGGCCGGCCCATATAGCGGCCGTGCCCAGACCGGCACTACGGACCAAAATGGCGGCCCAGACACGACACTAAGGCCGGGCCATGTCAGGCACTGACATGAAGGCCGTCGGACCGGGCAGTTCCTGGGCCGTGCTGAGTCATGTCGTGCTTGGACCGGTCCGTAGTGCCTGGCGCTGTGGTACGGGGGCCCACATGTGCGCCTTTCAACCCTTTTCCACCCCTCCTGCTTCTTCGTCTTCCACTCACATGAGAGCCACGGCACCAGAGCTCCAGCTTCACCTCGGCAGCTCTCGGGCCGCACCTCGATCGCCCAGGCCGGTCTCCTCCCTCGCCGGCGCCGCCATGGACCGCAAGAGCAAGTCCTCCAAGGGCTCCGCGAGCTCGGCAGCGGCGTCCATGGCCGCGCTCGCTGCCGCCGCCGCGGCCGGCGACAGCAGCTTGGACACCGGGGCGGCCGAGGTGGACAACATGGCTGCGAAGATGGCAGCCGTGGGAGACGCCTCCAGCTCCTCCCCGGTGGCGACGAGGAGGGGCGTGGCGGCGAGCGCCGCTGCCTCCAGCTCCTCCCCGGTTCCGGTGGCGGCGAGGAGGGGCGCGGCGGCGGCGGCGGCATCTGTCGCGGCAGGAGGAGGCGGCGGCGGCCCGAGGTGCCAGGCGGAGCGGTGCAACGCCAACCTGATGACCGACGAGAAGCCGTACAACCGGAGGCACAAGGTGTGCGAGGCGCACTCCAAGGCCCCCGTCGTGCTCGTCGCCGGGCTCCGCCAGCGCTTCTGCCAGCAATGCAGCCGGTAAGCCCCACCTCCCGCCCGAAACTTGCCGAGACACTTTGAGTTCGAACTACTGAACTTTAGTTCCTTTTTTATTAGTTAGAGTCTGAGAAAAAAAAATCTTAGCGCCTGGTTCGTTCGTTTGACTGAATCTTGCTGAAAATATAAATTGTTGTAAAAAAAATACTATTTTGACTGAAAAAAGAAATCAAAACTTAAGGTCAGCCGAACGGGGATCTTCAAAAGCTTATTACAGCTTTTTTCTTGGATCATGGAAAGCATGATGAACCTCCGTAAGATTTGTATTAGCTTGGTTTTTCAGCTAAAATCTTGCAGCCTCTCTCATGCAAGCTCTTGGATTGATATTGAGCAGTGGCAAAGTATAAAACAAGTTAAATAAACAGGATAGCAGTATTAGCCATTAGGGCATAGTCTTCATCGCATACTCCAGCGTCACATTGCATCCGGAATAATCTGGATATATGTACATATCAGTTCCTCTTTTGGTGACTGCAGCAGCCACTGTCGCGCTGGCTAGTGGTCTAATCATGTGAGCCTAACCGAGATAAGATGATCCCGTACGTCACACACCCTGACGCACTAAAAAATGGATCAGTAGAAGTTACTGTTACTGTTCTAGGACGATGTTCATTAGTAGTACTAGTACCAGTAACCATTAACCAAATCATGTGTATTGTGTACTACCTGCGTCCCCTTTTAAGTGTCATTAGGAGTATTCAACTTTGACTAAATATATATACAAGAAATTATTAATATTTATGGCACGTAAGCATAGTATGTATCATTAGATTAATCATTGACTATATTTTACAATACACTTATTTGGAGTTCAAATATTACAAATATTTTTCTATAAATCTAGTTAATTTTAAGAAAGTTTGACATGGACGAAAATCTAGCCGGACACTTAAAAAAAAAGAGAGACGGAGGGAGTATAGTTAAAAAAAGAAGAGAAGCAGGATTAGAGGACGGACTAGGTTTTCATGCTTTCGGCTGCCGCAGCATATTATTATTCTTGCTTTGCTCGTGCGCCACCGCCAAAGCACCCACATTCGTATTTCGGCCCTTGACATGTACTACTACATGGTGATGGTGGTGGTGGACATAATTGTCCTTTCCCCTGCCCGCCTGCTTCGGCTTTGAAAAGGCAGTGGGTTGTGTTGTGCTCTCCGTTGGGCCCTGGGCCCTGGCCCTCTTAGCTTTTTTGCCCTTGACATCTTTTGGCATAACTGATGATCAGTAGTAGCAATGATTCGGCGTACGTGGAATGTTAGACAGGTATTAGTTGTCCTACTTATCTTAGATAGATGAGTTAAGTTTTTGGTCTCTGTCCCTGATGCTTTATGCTTTGCTTCTTGGGCCATCTAATTTGCTCCACGTTTCTGAGCGAGAATAAACGAGCTTCAAGTGGCGAGCAGTTGCAGCATTTGGAGGACAATGCCATGCTGGGACTTCCCCCAAATCAGACTCCAGTCGTCATTCACTGCTGATCTGGTTCTCCTCGATCGGTCCTGTGGCTTTCAGCATCTTGCTGCTGCGACTTTTCTCAAGTCTTCAATCTCCATGTGCACCGCGTCCGGCCGGCTGGCTTGCTAGCCTGATGTTAATGTGCGTGATGACAAGTTCTTGTTGGTCCATGCTCGCAGTACTAGTACTGTTCATGATGTCCTAGTGCTGTTGAGCCACTGACAATGACACACACACACACACACACACACACACACACACACAGAGATATATATATATATATATATATATATATATATATATATATATATATATATATATATATATATATATATATATATATATATATATATGGCGTTTACACTACTAGACTAGTCATTTCATAATGGCTAGCTCACAAGTGATCATATCGGAGTTTTTTAAATTAATTAAGTGGAACAAACAAAACTTTTTGTGGCCCTTACATTGATTAGAGCTAGTGTACGTTCATCATCTTCACAGTTCTTCATGACTCTCCTAACTAATCAGTTTCTTGGTGACAGACAGTGGCGAGTGCTTTGCTGTGAATATGTTTGTGCTTTGTACATATAGTAGAGTTCCATCACGAGTATGCATCAAAGAAAACGTACATTAATTGGTTCTGTGTAGAAAGAAAAAGGAAACAAAGAATCTCTAGTTATGGCTAAGGTAAGGTGTTCAAAATCTCACACTAGAGAGTCTAGAGAATCTTACCATACTTTTTTTTTAGTTTTAGTGAGCGTCACGTATAGAACCTAATTTACTGAAGGGGAATCTTGTCACACCTTGTAGCAGATAACAGTTAAAGTTGGAATAAACGTTCCTAATCTTAACAAGTTATGGCTAGCAACCAAACACCTAATTAACTTACATTTCCAAGCATATATACCATTGAGTACAGTCTTGTAAATTCTCATTTTGGCAAAGACAGTCGATAACTGAACTACTGAAGTGGCAGCAGACAAGACAAGCTGTGTTGTCTGATCTTCAGGTGCGCTTTATCCAAATTAACGTAGTACTCCGTACGTGCTGAACGCTAAGACATTTACTGTTTGATCGAACTGCTTGGAAATTTCAACGCTGCTTTTGGATCTTTTTTATGCTGTGATGTGATATGCATGGACAGGGCCGTGGACCTTGCCTGGGATCGACCGATAGTGCTCAAAATACGGCCCCTTTTGTTGTCGCCGCTTTTGCGCGCACGCGCATGTGCACACACACGGACACACGCATAGCACCAGATTCCGGCAGTGAATTCTGAATTGAAGCCCCCTACACTTCCTGTCGATGCCATGCCCTCGCCGCATTCTCACCCCGTGATCGTGTCGCCGTGCTCCTTCGATTTGACGGCAGTACGTGCTTGCTTTTGGATCGTAACGACGTACACTGCATCTGGAGTAAAAATCACTGCTCCAGATGCTGTGGATTTCACGTCGTATGCTGCTGCTGCTGCTGCTGTTTAACTTGTGGTGTTTCCAGGTTCCACGAGCTGTCGGAGTTCGACGACATCAAGCGCAGCTGCCGCCTGCGTCTGGCGGGGCACAACGAGCGGCGCCGGAAGAGCTCGGCCGACGCGCACGGCGGCGGCGGCGGCGGCGGCAGCAATGGATTCCGCCAGCACCCCGACCAGAACGGCCCGGCCGGGAACCACTTCCAGATCAGATAATAAACCTATCTAAGCCTGCTCTCTCTCTTCTGTCATGCAGCAGAATATGCTAGCACTACTATTACTGATAAATATGTGTGTCGATCGGTCGTCTACCCTGTGTTGCGTACAAGTACTACGTGCTAACTTGAATCATGTCGGCCGTAGTGCACATGAACCTCCTGTAGTGGTGGTGTGCTTGTAATGTGCACCGGCCGGACGGAGGTGTACGTGCCTATATCCCAATCTCTGCGAGAAAACCTAGTTAATTATATATGCTGATGATTGTAACCTAGCCTGCAGCCAATTAAGCAGGGACTACTACGTACTCTGCTAGCGTAATTGTTCGTGTGTGAGTAGTATGGCTCCGGACTATCGGACGTGTGTAATCCTGTGGCCTGTGCAAACAGTAATCTGTGCTGGCTGTGTGTATTGATGCTGCTCTGGTAATCGTGGTAATATATGCTATTTGTTCAAGTAGTAATATATATTGTGTTTAACACATGTCAGTGATTTTGCGCATGTTTTTTTTTTCCAAAGTCGCCTCGATCTATATCTAGATTGACCCTGTTCGTTTCTCTTATAATCTATCTTTTTCAGTTTTTTTTAGCTGGAACAGTGTTTTCTCTCTAACACCAAATCAGCCGGAACAGTGTTTCGGCTTGCTTTTCAGCGAAGCGAACGAGGCCAGAACAGTGTCTACTTGTTGTCAAGGTTTCAGACATGCCATTTTATTTCTATCGACCGTGCCGTATCATGTTTTCATTGTATCGGGTTCATAAACCCGGGGTCCTTCGCGGACCGGCTTCCCAACAAAGGATCGGTCCAAGCAAACAACGCGCAACTCATGGGTCGTCCCAAGTATCTGGACAACAGGCTAGAAGGGCGATCCAATCACCGACCGGAAGGTCTGGCCGAGGAGGAACGACGTACATTTTTCGACTCCGGCCCACCTTTCCGACCGGAGGGCTCACTTTAGTCTCCAGCCCGCCTCCGGACGGCCTCTCCGACCGAAAGGCCTGGCCAAAGCACTACTTCCGACTCCGACCCCACGTCTCTAACCGAGGATATGAAAAAAAAACCCTGCTCACTGCTCTTCTCCGACTGGCGCAATCAGAGTCGACTGGGGCCAACCGACCGGGGACGCCCGCTCGGTAAGGACCAGGGAACGAACGGAGGAACTAAGGCAAGGTGCACAAGTTAAACCGCGATACCAGGGACCGTACCCTGTACACCTGCAGAAGCAGTACTCTGCAACCTCCCTGACACAAACAGTGTTGTAGGCGCCGGCATTTTCCCTACAGTATTGTGGGCGCCATTAACTCCCATACGGTGAGGCTCCCCCCACATGCCTCTGGGCATCGACAGTGCTATGGGCGCCGACATTTACCATACCGAGTGAACATGGCGAAACTCCTCACATGCCTCTGGGCATCAACAGTATAACAGGTACCGACATCTGTCATACCCAAACAAAACGACGCAACTTCCCACGTGCATCCGACATCCAACAGTGTTGTGGGCGCCTACCATCATCCTGTACCCGCCGGCGTGGGCAACAAGGCTTAGAAGCATACGCACTCTCTCCCTCTCACTTGTAAGGCCATCCCCTTCATCTATAAAAGGGGACGCGCTCTCTCCCAACATTCAGGTGATTCTAGATTCATTAGATCGATCAAGTTCACTAGCTAGGCCTGGGCGTTCGGTTAACCAAAACCGATCGGTTCGGTTCTTCGGTTTATGACACAAATTCGGTTCTCTACAAATAGGAACCGATTGGTTCTTCGCAAATCTTGGAACTGAGCAAAATCGGTTTCAGTTAGTTCGGTTCGGTTCCGGTTCCGACCGAACTAACCGAGGATTTACACAAGCAGCAAAAAAGAATAGGAAAAATAGGAAAAAAATATTTTTAAAAAAGCACAATGCCGAGATTTTAAAAAATGTGTGGGTGTGAGGCTGTGAGGGGGTGTCATCCACCTTTTATATCTACGGTTAAGTTGGTATTAGGCCTAGGTTGTAAGGTTTATTGGGCTTGTTTGTGAATTTCGGTTCCTTCGGTTATTTCGATTAACCGAGCCCAGGAACCGAAATTTGATCAGTTAATTCGGTTCCTAAGAACCGAGAATCGAACAGCTAACCGAAATTTTTGGTTCCGGTTCTTTCGGTTTCGGTTCGGTTTTCGGTTCTCGGTTATTTTTGCCCAGCCTTATCACTAGCTCATAACCATAGAACCGCCAGGTTTGAACCTCAAGCACATGCTTCAACACTTAGCTCATAGCGGAGGTCATGTCGCTCTCGGCCCTTCCGACCGAACCTCTTGTACCCCACATCCTTCTCCTTCTCGTTTGTAACCCCAATGCAAACTTCGAGCACCTGGGCTCAGGAATAAAGTCACCGACCGACTCAAATTGGACGTAGGTCACGTTGCCTGAACCAATATAAACCTGTCATTGAGTGCTAGGCCACATCCGATCACAATGTACGGCAAAACTACAAATATTTACTTGTTGGTCACTTTCTGCACCGATAGTTGGTGCTGTCCATGGGAAAGATGATGTACGTTCAACACTTTTTTGGTCATCGGATGGCCCACATTTCCGCCACCTTCACCATGGCGGGCTCAGGCGACACGATTCGTTTTGGCTCACTAGAATTTCCTGCACTCCCACCTGTTGGGATGTGGGTTCCACCCGTCTTCGAGCCATCCCAGGCCTTCCTCTTCGGAAGCCTAGACTTCGTCACCAACTGGCTCAGCGTACTACACCTCTGTGAGGAGACTCTCGTCCCGGCACCCATCGGAGGGGCGCCCTCCATTAGCTCTGGGACGCACGATGACTTCAACGACGAGGCATCTGCGCTTCATTCCGAGCAAACTCTCTGCTCAAACCCCACTGTGAGTAATATGCATACTGTAATTTACTCTCTATTTACTATCTCCCGCCAATTATCCGAAGGGACCGTATTTACCGCATCACAGACACCGTGCAATTAGTTCCCCTACGGCCTCGCGTCCCCTGTGGACGCGTACGCTTGGGCGCTTCGAGGGACGTTGCCGCCATCCCCCTCACATCCAAATTCGTGGGAATGGCAAGCTATGCTCCTACCACTTTCCACGAACTCCCGGATGACGAGGGTGAGAGTGACGGCTCTAGCATTGGCGACGTGGCACCTAGCCACCGTCCGTCCCGCAAGTGCGCTATGGTGGACGCTCCGGGACAGCCACCGGTCGTTGCGGTATCTGCACAAACTCACACCCCTCCAAACAAGCATGCGGGGGCCCTCATGTTTGTGCAAGGGCACGCTGAGGAACTATGACAACGGTGGCAGAACCAGCCGCCGCCTGCGTCGGCAAGCTTGGTGCAGCACGTTGCGCCCCATGCGCATAACCCCGCGGGCGGTGCCCGGGGTCGTGCCAGCCAGGTCCAGTGCGACATCATGAATGAGGGGAACGATCTCCCACAATTTGCTCAGGCTAGCCAGAACATCGCTGCTGCAGCAATGCTTCTATACGGCGTTCCCGAGCCCATCGACCCCTAGGAGCGCATAGTCTACCGGAACCTTTGGGTTCTAGTAGAAGTCATCGCTGTTCAACAGGTGAAAAGCTCCGCATTACGGCTTCGACATGCGCCCTCTCTCCCCACCGGGGGAGCGGGGATGCGCCACATGGATCACTCCATCCGCTCGCCGCTACAGCCGCCAGGTGCATCTCGGGAGGCAGCTACCACGCCTCGTTCTGACCTAGCGCCTGCTCTACACCGACCGTCGGTACACGAGCGGCCCGGTCCACACCAGGATGCTCGCAGTGTCGTTAGCAACCGGCATCGGGCCCGACACGATGATGACGTCCACCGAGCGGTGGCGAGAGCAGGCAACACGGATCCCGGCCAAACCATCGAGGGGAGCGGTGAAACACGCCCCAGGCACGGTCGCCGACCAAATGACCGAAGTCCTAGCCCTGAGGGCCTGGGACCACGAGCCTTTGACCGGCGTATCCGGAGAGTGCCATTCCCACAACGCTTCCGACCGTCCACCAACATCACCAAGTACACCGGGGAGACAAACCCCGGTATTTGGCTCGAAGATTTCTGGCTCACCTGCCGAGCTGGAGGGGTGGATGATGACTATTTCATCATTTAGTATGTCCCCATCTGCATGGGGGAACATGTTTGGGCATAGTTTGAATTCCTCCTACACGACAGCATCCACGACTGGGTGGACCTCAAGAGGGTCTTCGTTGGAAATTTCTAGGGGACATATGTCCACCCTAGAAACTCCTAGGACCTCAAGAGTTGCCAGCAGGAGCCCAGCCAGTCCCTACGGGATTACATCTGTAGGTTCTCCCAACGATGCAACTCCCTCCCTGATGTTGTCGACGCGGACATCATCAGCGCATTCCTCTCTAGGATGACCTACGAGTCCCTGATCCACAAGCTTGGATGCCTGAAGCCCCATACCACCCGCAACCTACTTGATGTCGCCACTAACCACGCCTCTGACGAGGAGGCGGTCGGAGCGGTCTTCAATGGGGGCCAGGACAAAGGCAAGGCAAAGCACACAGACCAAGACGAGGGCCCCTCCACACGAGGGGCAAGAAGAACAAAAAGGATCAACATCGATTGGACAACATCGTGTTGGTCGTCGCGGCTGATCGCATGGGTAAGCATCCCCAATAGGGACTGCCTAACCACTTCAACAAGCTCATGGATAGTCCATGCACCAACCACACCTACCCTGTCAAGCACCTCTACAAGGACTGTGAGCTCCTCAAACATTTCCTATGACAGGCCGGTGGGCCAAAAGAAGGGGATGGCAAAGAGGTGGCAGCCAAGAAAGGAGGTGCGGCAGGCAAGGACGGAGACAGTTTCCTCGATGCTAAGGAATGCATCATGATCTTTGGGGGATCCAACGTGATCTGGTCTAAGTGCCAGCACAAGGTACGCTATAGGGAGGCATGCGCCATCGAGATAGCCATCCCCTCCTTCCTCAGCTGGTTAGAATCACCGATTATGTTTGATCAGAGGGACCATCCCTCCCACGCCATGAGACCAGGATGCTACCCGCTCGTCGTCGACCCCATCGTCCATAAGAAGTGCCTCACCAAGGTGCTGATGGGTGGAGGCAGTGGCCTCAACATCCTCTATGTCGACACCCTCGATGCCATGCGTATCCCCCTATTGGAACTCCACCTTGCGGGTTCTCCCTTCCATGGGGTGATCCTAGGGAGCATAGGCATACCCACTAGGGCAGATTGATCTGCCCGTCACATTTGGCAACTGAGCCAACTTCCGCTCGGAGGTCCTCACCTTTGAAGTGGTGGACTTCCTAGGATCCTACCATGTCATCTTGGGGTGGCCATGCTATGCCAAATTCATGGTGATCCCCAACTACACCTACCTCAAGCTGAAGATGCTAGGACCAAACAACATCATCACCGTGAGTAGCGCCTTCTCGCACGCCTTCACATGCGACCGCGAGCATTTTGAGCTCGCCACCGCGGTCATCAACTCGTCTGAGCTCCTATGGCTTGGGGAGTCATCGACCCCGGCAGTCCTAGACTACAACGAACCAACCTCCTCGATGGCCTTTCATCCGCTTGAGGAAACCAAGGTGGTGGGAATCGACCCCACCAACCCAACCAAGACAGTGCGGATTGGGACCCAGCTCCTGACCAAATAGGAATGCGAGCTCGTCGACTTCCTACGCGCCAATCGCGATGTCTTCGCATGGCAGCCTTCTGACATGCCGGGCATACCGTGGGAGGTCGCTGAGCACGCACTACGCCTCATCTCGGGCTCAAAGCCCGCCAAGTAGCGCCTGCATCGCTTTGACAACGAGAGGCGCTAGGCCATAGGTGAAGAGATCGCCAAACTCCTGGCAGCCAAATTCATTAGAGAGGTTTTCCACTCCGACTGGCTTGCCAATCCCGTTCTTGTTAAAAAGAAGACCGGGAAGTGGAGAATGTGCGATGATTATACTAGCCTCAACAAAGCGTGTCCAAAGGATCACTTTCCTTTGCCGCGCATGGACCGGATAGTTGACTCCACCTCGGGTTGCGAGATCCTCTCCTTTCTGGATGCCTACTTGGGCTATCACCAGATCACAATGAAAGAGTATGATCAGCTCACAACCTTGTTCATCACCCCATATGGTTCGTACTGCTACATAACCATGCCATTTGGCTTAAAGAATGCTGACGCCACCTACCAAAGGTGCATGCAGCAATGCTTCGCCGACCGAATTGACTCGCTCGACCAGCCTGATCAAGCCGAGCGGCCAAGACCAACAATCGCCGTCTATGTTGATGACATAGTGGTGAAAACAACTCAAGCTTCTGACCTGATCACAAACTTGGCCGCAACGTTCGCGAACCTCCAAAGATTCAACATCAGGCTGAATCCCAAAAAATGTGTTTTTGGAGTTCCAAAGGGGAAGCTGCTAGGATACATTGTGTCTGAGCGTGGCATCGAGGCCAACCCCAAAAAAATCATAGCCATCTCCAACATGGGTCCTATACACAACGTCAAGGGCGTGCGAAGGCTCACCGGCTGTCTGGCTTCCCTAATTCGACTCATCTCCTGGCTCAGCGAACAGGGGATGCCACTCTAGAAGCTCCTCAAAAAGACAGACACTTTCATCTAGACTAAGGAAGCTCAGCAGGCCTTGGAGAGCCTCAAAGCATCCCTGATGTTAGCCCCGATCCTCGTCGCTCCTGAATAGGGAGAACCCCTTCTCCTCTACATCGCGGCCAACAACCATGTGGTAAGCGCCGCACTGGTCATCAAAAGGGAGGAGCTGGGACATCAACTTAAGGTCCAGCGGCCCGTATACTTCGTTGGGGAAGTACTCACCAACCCCAAGGTCTGGTACCCCTAGGTGCAGAAACTCCTATACGCCATGCTGATGGCAACATAGAAGCTCCTGCACTACTTCACTGACCATGAAGTTGCGATTGTCACTTCATACCCGCTTAGGGACATCATCCCCAACCGTGACACCGTGGGATGGATCTCTAAGTGGGCACTCAAACTCATGGGCCACGACATGAGCTACACCCCCTGTACCACCATTAAAGCTAAGGCTCTCATGGATTTTGTCGCCGAATGGACAGAGGTACAGCTACTGACCCCGGACATCACCCACGAGTACTGGACAATGTACTTCGACGGGTCCGAAATGGCGCCCGGCTCGGGGGCTAGAGTGGTTATGATCTCTCTAGATGGGAGTAGGCTCCGCTACTCCATTCACCTCCACTTTTTAGCCTCAAACAACACCGCGGAGTATGAGGCCCTCATCAATGGACTACGCATCACCATCGAGCTTGGTGCTACATGACTCTACGTTCGTGGTGACTTAGAGCTAGTCATTGATCATGTCATGAAGCAGTCCTCCTGCAAAAGCCCCCTCATGGCAGCATATTGCCAAGAGGTGTGCAAGCTCGAGGACAAATTCCAGGGGATCGAGCTGCATCACGTCCCTTGAAGGGAAAACGATGCCGCCGATTTTCTTGTGAAATTGACCGCTAGGCGGGATCCATCCCCAAGCGGGGTCTTCATCAACGATGTCCATGAGCCGTCCGCTCGCATCCTGGAAGGTCTAGTCCAGACACACCTCGACACCCAACCAGCGCCCGAGGGCTTCGACCCCAACACCAAGCCAGCGCTTAGGGGCTCTGATCCCAGTACTTCCATGATGACGTCACCCGGCAACGTCACCGTATTAGCACTCGATCAAACCGACTGGCAAGCACCGCTACTCTCCTACCTCCTCGAGGAGGTTCTCCCGCCCAAAAGGACTGAAGCCCGATGGATCGCTCAACGTGCCAAGACCTTCATTGTGCTCGGTGATGAACTCTACAAACAGAGTCCATCGGGGGCACTCATGAAGTGCATCCCCACCAACCAGGGGAAGCAGCTCCTCCTCGAGGTCCATGCTAGGATCTATAGACATCACGCGGCCCCAAGGTCGCTGGTCAAAAAAGCCTTTCACCAAGGTTTTTACTGGCCCACCATGCTATGAGATACAGAGGAGGTCATCCGCAGGTGTGAAGGATGCCAGTTCTATGCTCGGCAAACCCATTTGCCGGCACAGGAGCTCCAAACCATCCCTATCACCTAGCCATTCATGGTCTGGGGCCTCAACATGGTGGGACCCCTAAAAAAGGGCACAGGTGGCTTCACTCATCTACTCATAGCAGTCAACAAGTTCACCAAGTGGATAGAGGTGAAGCCCATCACCAACAGCCGCTTAGAAGAGACAGTCAAATTCTTCCTCGACATCATCTACCGGTTCGGCGTTCCTAACTGTATCATCACCGACCATGGCACTAACTTTACCGAAAAGAAGTTCCTAGACTTTAGTAATGGATATAGCATCAGGATCGACTGGGCCTTGGTCGGACATCCATGAACTAACGATCAGGTTGAGCGTGCCAATGGCATGGTCCTTCAAGGACTTAAGTCACGCATCATCGATCAACTCAACAAATACACCGGGCGATGGGTTGCAGAGGTCCCAGCGATCCTCTAGAGTCTAAGAATGACCCCAAACTGATCCACAGGGTTCACACCCTTCTTCCTAGCCTACGGAGCTGAGGTAGTGCTACCCTCTGACCTCGACCACGGTGCCCCAAGAGTGAAGGCTTTCGACCGTGACCGAGCCATAGAGGCTTAGCAAGATGCAGTCAACCTGCTCGAAGAGGCCTGCGAGACGTCCATCATCTGTTCTGCTCGCTACTAACAAACCCTGCGTAGGTACCACAAAAGGAAGATCAGGGGGAGGTTACTCGAAGTCGGCGATCTCGTACTCCGGAGGACCCAATCAACGAAGTAAAAACACAAACTCTCTCCACCATGGGAAGGTCCCTATACGGTGACCGAAGTAATCCGACTAGGCACCTACCGACTGGAGGACAACAATGGTGATGTTCTCACCAACACTTGGAACATTGAACAGCTACATCATTTTTCCCCTAAATATGGTCTTACCGCTTTTTAGTCAATACTTGCCCCAATAAAGCACCCTAGCCCAAACACTTTTAGCCGGGGTCGCTCGAGGGCTCTATGAGGGTACAATACTGAATACTACCTCTCTTTTTTACTCTCTTTTACTGTCACATGGTAAACAAGTTCGTCCCCGAATAGAAGCACATTCATTTTCCTTTGATTACCCTATGTAAACTTTGTTCTTACTCATAACCAAACGCACCCTGCCATGACCTACGGTTACGAGCAGCCGAGCCCCATGGGCCATGCCATAGGTTCTTAAAAAAGCTACAGCCTACGGAACTAACGGGTAGGTGCAAAAAAGAAAGGACAAAAACAAAAGCTATGCTAGAATAAAAACAAGGAACGGATAGTGATTCTATCACAAAAACAGTACTGCTGTATTCATTGATACAAAAAACTGTTCACACGGGGACTCACCCACGAACTCAACTATTACATTTTCTACTACTACTACTCCAAATACTACTATGGCCGCTCGACAACATTGCATGAACGCCAAAGGAGAAACCATGGCACACGCCACCGAACATAACCACCGTTGTTGGGGCCCCGCCTGGTTCTGCTCCCTTGACTTCGACGAGCGCAATGGGTACCTCAAGGGACCTGCCCAGTTCTGCTCCCTCAACTTTGGCGAGTGCAATGGGTACCTTAAGGGCGTCACACCCATAGATGCTCAGCAGAGGAACATGGAGCTCCTGACCTTCTCATGTAGCCGAGATAGCTCCTGGGTAGGGATGCGGCTATCGAGGTATGGTCACCATGGCTGGAAGAGATCTCATCAAACTTTATGAACTAGCCAACTTGAGCAGCTGTAGGCACGGAACCCTCCACCGGCATGATCCTGAGCAACTTCCCCTCCAACAAGGCTCGCCTGGTGAAGATCCACCGGAGAAAGTCCACACACAACTCCATCCCAAAGAAGGCCTCGTAGATGAATCCAGCACGCCACCCCCTTCAATGGAAGCTGCCCCTTAGGCAAAGATGGCAAGCACCACCTTGGGCAGCCTCCAGCTCGGCATCGCACTCTAGATTCATGAAAGGATCTGTAAGTCCTCCCCCTCGCTCACCCCCTCTCTCACTTAGGAACCACCATGGCATACAGGCACTCTTGGTGAGGAGGAAGAAGGAGGACAGACAATAGTTGGAGAACAGGCAAAGGACTGCGATGGAGAGCCCTCTCCCTTCCCCTATTTAAGGAAAAACATGACAGCCAAAGAGGGGCAAAAGATCAAAGCAAAAAACTCTCTCTCTTCCCCCATTCAATGTGGATTGGAAATGATGGGACACACCCTGACCGATGAGACGCACGCTGACCGATGGAACGCCGCCTGGTGAGATGAGACATGGCCTGGGTATGGCCCACCACTATCGCACGACTGGGCATGAAAACTAAAGCGTCACCACACATAAGCCACTCTCCATACCCCCAGGCAGGATATGGAAAACCCAAAATGAGATCTCCACCGGGAGAGACCATCGGGTTTCCTAAGTCGATCGAATGGCTCAGAAAAACACACTAAGAGACATGTAGGGATCAAAGGGAGGCCCCATGTAGGCCATGCTGACTTCGTCACGAACGACGAGCATAGGTCCTAGTCGGACAATTCCGACTGGAGCTCTCCAAACCCCGTCACTCGAGTCATCAAGGTAACACTACTGACCCCCTCTATTTCTTTATCATTTCATACATCCATACGTGCATTCATTCCATACGCCCGTACCCCCCTGAAAACGATTCGGGCCCTGAACCATCCGGGTGCTCAGGAACTAAGCATCGCACATGCAGCGAAATGCATCACAACGCTCCGTGTTGTGTCATGAAGCGGCAGTTGCCTCATTCGACATGAGCAACGACCGACCGAGGTTCGAAGG
This sequence comes from Miscanthus floridulus, assembly GCF_019320115.1. Lineage (NCBI taxonomy): Eukaryota > Viridiplantae > Streptophyta > Magnoliopsida > Poales > Poaceae > Miscanthus > Miscanthus floridulus. The sequence goes on along the minus strand of NC_089582.1, from coordinate 125,564,365 downwards.
CTGGCCCACGAAGGGCTCAAGGCTACCCCATGTCAAATAGAGCTAGGGGAGAAAAAGGCAGATGAGCCTCGTGCGGCTATCGCCCGGTCTGCCCCGAAGTAGACAGGGTCATCTCAACCTTCTCGTTCGATCCTGAACCTCTTGCCAAGCCCATAGAATCTCCATCGAGGGGAGGCCGTCAGGCCACCCGGGTCAGTCTCTGAAATGACCCAAGCATCTGCCGGGTTGCAGGTAAAGGAGCAGTGGAATATCACAAGAGGGCTATGCCGACCCCATCACGAACGACGGACCCAGATTCTGCTCGATCATAACCATTAGCGAACTCACCGAGAGCATCACTCGAGCCCGAGCGATCGGGACAAGGGACAAAACTCAGCCCCTCTAGTTGTGAGAAACCAAGGACGGGGTAACGCACATAACTCAAACCGACCCCTACCAAAGCCCAACGGGGCTAAGGGGCTCAAGACATCCAAAAAAACCTATGTCTACGACCCCAGACTCACCCCATCCGACTATGCTTCGACTACACACCAAACCCCTGGGTCTGCGACCCCAAACTCACCACATCCGGCTACGCTTCGACTGCACACCAAACGCCTGGGTCCGTGACCCCGAACTCACCCCATTCGGCTACGCTTCAACTACACACCAAACGCCTGGGTCTGTGACCCCGAACTCACCCCGTCAGGATCCACGAGCCTCGGCTCGCCCGACCCTGAAACTAACTAACTAACTATCTCGGCTGCGTGGGCTACACCATGGCCAGGATCCATGACTCCGGCTCGCCCAATCCCATGGCGCGCACCGACGCCAGGACCTGCGAGCTCCGCCTCGTCTGATCCCTAAACTAACTGCCTCGCCTGATTCCACGGCGCGCACCGACGCCAGGATCCACGAGCTCTACCTCGCTCGATCCAAAAACTAAACGCATCGGCTGCGCAATGACGCCTTGGTTAACAAACTCTGTCTTGACTGAAAAACACGCACACATGCTAGCCGACAAACACCCCCTAGACGATTCTACCCGAATTGCCCGGGGGCTTGGGGCTACACACGTGGGTGCGCTCACGCGCACCCGCTGACGAAACAAAAACCTCCCTCGGTGGCAACACGAAAAAAAGACCCAGACGATTCTACCAGAATCACCCGGGGGCTCAGGGGCTACACCCGCGGGTGCGCTTGCGCGCACCCGCTGTCAAAGACAAAAAAATCCCCCAAACGATTATGCCTGGATCACGCGAGGGCTCGGGGGCTCCTATCAAGTTTATAAACCCGGGGTCCCTCACGGACCGACTTTCCAACAAAGGCTCAGCCCAAGCAGACAACGCGCAACTCATGGGCCGACCGAAGTATCTAGACAATAGGCCAGAAGGGCAATCCAATCACCGACCGAAAGGTCTGGTCGAGGAGGAATGACACCCGTTTTATGACTCTAGCCCACCTCTCTGACCGGAGGGCTCACTTCGGTCTCCAGCCCACCTTCGGATGGCCTCTCCGACCGAAAAGCCTGGCCAAAGCACTACTTCCGACTCCGACCCCACGTCTCTAACCAGGGATACGCAAAAAAAAACCCTGCTCACTGCTCTTCTCCGACTGACACAATCAAAGCCGACTGGGGCCAATCGACCGGGGACGCCCGCTCGGTAAAGACCAGGGAATGAACGGAGAAAGTAAGGCAAGATGCACAAGTCAAACCGCGATACCAGAGACCGTACCCAGTACACCTACAGAAGCAGTACTCTGCAACCTCCCTGACACAAACAGTGTTGTAGGCGCTGGCATTTTCCCTACAATATTGTGGGCGCCATTAACTCCCATACGGTGAGGCTCCCCCCATATGCCTCTGGGCATCGACATCGCTGTGGGCGCCGACATTTACCGTACCGAGTGAACATGGTGAAACTCCTCACATGCCTTTGGGCATCAACAGTATAGCAGGTACCGACATCTGTCATACCCGAACCAAATGACGCAACCTCCCACGTGCATCTGACATCCAACAGTGTTGTGGGCGCCTACCATCATCCTATACCCGCCGGCGTGGGCAACAAGGCTTAGAAGCATACGCACTCTCCCCCTCTCACTTGTAAGGCCATCCCCTTCATCTATAAAAGGGGATGCGTTCTCTCCTAACATTCAGGTGATTCCAGATTCATTAGATCGATCAAGTTCACTAGCTCACAACCACAGAACTGTCAGGTTCGAACCTCAAGCACACGCTTGAACACTTAGCTCATAGCGGAGGTCCTGTCGCTCTCGGCCCTTCCGACCGGAGTCCGACCGGACCTCTTGTACCCCCCCATCCTTCTCCTTCTCGTTTATAACCCCACTGCAAACTTCGAGCACTTAGGCTCAGGAATAAAGTCACCGACCGACTCAAACTGGACGTAGAGCACGTTGCCTGAACCAGTATAAAACTTATGTCATTGAGTGCTAGGCCACATCCGATCACAACGTACGGCAAAACTATAAATATTTACTTGTTGGCCACTTTCTGCACCGACACATTGTAAGCTACCGAACCCGTCCCAAGTGGAATTGAAGTCCTTTTGAAGTCCAGAAATGCTATACAATACACATGTGTTTTAGCACAAAAAATCTCTCTCCCTCTCTTTCTCACCGGTGACCACCGGCGCCGGCGCCGGCGACCGGCGAGCTCGCCCAGGCACCCGCGATCGCGCTCGCGCCGGCCATGGCAGTGGCGGTGGCGGCAACGGATCTATGATTTGTCCTTCTATAGAAAAAATGGTGATATGTGATCTGTAGAGGCTAGAGACTCGAGGTAGAAGAAGAGTGGAGGCTGTTGGATCTTAATCCTATGGTGCAAAAAAATTTATGTGTTGAAACTGCATAAAATACATGATTGTGTAGTAGACAGACTCTTTGCAATCGTATCCTGTACTTTCACAAAATGGAATTTTAACATTTTGATATCGATGTGGTGAAGAATGAAATGGCAGTGCAGAAAACCACAATGTCCTGGTAGAATGTTTTCTGTAGTAGGCAACAATGGGATGCTGGTAAAATAGGCAAGGCATATCTGGAGTACTTGTTGGATGAAAAAAAACTAGACCTAAGTAGTTCTAGAAAAAATAACTGTACAAATTATTTCAGTAGAAAAATAGCCATGCAAATTGTTTCGGTGGATCAGCGAGACTGCGAGAGCACTGGAGGAGCGGGCGCCCTCGTTGTGCACATATGACACACTTCTCCAAATTGGGTTTATCTGCGGCCCATGTACTTTGTTGTGCAGTCCAATTCATACGGCCCAATCCAATCCAAGCAAACTATTGGAATTTCAATGCATCTAGCATCTTCCACTTGATCTATAATTCTACGGGGATGTTTAGATCGGGCTGCTAAAGTTTAGCTACCTAATTTTAGTTTTATTTAGTTATTTTTTATCTAAATACTATGACTAAATGGGATTAAATAGGCATTTAGCCAATTAGTCACCAAGGGGTTTCTAAATGGGATTAAAACATAAGCTGCCTCACCTTTTAGTCACTTTGATCCAAACCCCCTGACTAAAAGAGACTAAAATGCCTCTTTTAGTCCACCAAACCAAACATGGGTGGCTAAAGTTTAGCAGCTGGTTTAGCTGGCTAAATTTTAGCAGCTTTAACCTAAACCGGCCCTAACCCACATTATAGTGTCGATATCTGTGCTAGATGGATGATCTGATGAGAATGATATAACATAGGGGAGGAAAGCAAGTGAAAGATGATAGATGCATAGAAATTCGGATCATTTATGTGGGTTGGAACTGAAACCTCCAAGTTAATTCTAGCGAGACACTAGAAACTCTTTGTGTGTTCAATATTAGAATAAAATAAGATAAGATATAGACTATGTTGACAAATCCACCCTGTTCGCTTAAGCTACTTTTCAACTATGAAATAGTATTTTTCTCTCGCAATATTTTAACATAAGCATCAGCATAAATCAAATTTTAGCATAAATGAACAGGGTCGCATGTCACTTCTGCAGTGATGTTATTTGGGTGCCGGGTACGTGGCTTTGTAGCATATCCTGCACCACTGCCTGCATGGCAGCGTACGCCGATCCGCCCTTCTCCACAGCCTTCCGGCATGGCGCCTTCATCTTCCTGGCCTTCTCCTTTGCCTTCCTCCCCTCCTCTGATCCGACCATCAAGCTCAGTATCGCTCGCTCCAGATCCGCTGCCTCCACGAAGTTGTCCCTTCTCGTGCAGACCCTAAGCTCAACAGCGACACTACCCATGCACGCGACGAGCTCGAACGCGTTAAGCGGCTGCTCGGCGTACAGCGGCCACGGCGCCATGGGCACGCCGTGCCACAGGCTCTCCAGCACCGAGTTCCAGCCACAGTGGGTAACGAAGCCACCCACGGCGGCGTGGGCGAGGATCTCCAGCTGCGGGGCCCAGCCCGGCCACACCCCCACCCCCACCCCCCCTCCGCCTTCGTCCTCTCCAGAAACCCGTGGGGAAGCAGGTCACCGAGGTTCGCGTCCGTCGGGTTCTGCGAGATGCCGGCCGGTGGGCCGCGCAGCACCCACAGGAACCTGTGCTCGCTGCGCTCGAGGCCGGCGGCCACCTCGTGCGCCTGCTCCGCGTTCATCCACCCCATGCTCCCGAAGCAGAGGAACACAACGGACGCTGGCGGCTGCGCGTCGAGCCACCGCCCACCGGATGCACTCCTGCGCAGACGACCGCCGCCGAGCATCGACGCGCGGCTTCGGCGAGAGCACCGGGCCGATTGGGTAGACCATGGGGGGAGCACGGCCACCGGGCGTGCACCGGCCGCCGGCGATTGACGCAAGAACGCCTGGCTCCAGCTCGGCTGCCGTGTTCACGACGATGCCTCTGGCTTCCAGGAAGCGGCGGCCGTAGTAGGCGAACCACGCGTAGTCGTTCACGTCCGGAGACGGTATAGAGGCCACCGGCACCGGAGGCATCCCTGGCACGTCGACGACCCCTCCCTCCTCCCGCAGCGTGGAAGCCAGCTCCTCCTGGATGGCCGGTAAGCGCAGCATGAGCGCAAGCGTGGCGCCGGTGGACGCGAAGTATACGTAGGCCGGCACTGCGAGGTCGTGGGCGACGTCGAGGAGCGGGGTCCCGAAGAAGTCGACGACGACCGCTGCCACCGGGGCCGCCAAGCCCGTGATGGCCGCCTTGACATGCGGCGCGTAGAGCCGGATGTACTCGGACGGGTGGACGAGGTCGGTGCGGTGCTCGATGGCCGGGAGGTGGTGGAAAACGATGCCGTCGCCTGAGGCCATCTCACCGTGTACCTGCAGGCTGGCCGTGGTCTCGGACGACGACGCGGCCATCGGCGGGGGCGTGACGAGAACAGTGAGGCTGGATGCTGTACTGCCGCCGGCGCTGAACAACAGCTTAACAACAGCAGCCTCTTGCCGGCTTCGAGCATCGACGAGAAGTGGCCGGGAGCCCACATCGGCAGGAGCACGATGGTTGGGCTCGGCATGTCGTCGTCTATTCCTCGACGAAGGACGTGCAGCATCCGTGAGATGATGCACGTTGTTGGTCCAGACAAGGTAGTAGGTACTGTACAGTAGAGACCTCCAGAGGCAGACCCCGAGCAAGAAATCTGACCGTGCACACCACTGTGGTCCAGCTTAATTACACATCGTATTCAAACACATGTAAAAAAATGCAAATATAGGTGCTCACACAATTAGCTAGTCAATTACTACTACTTCAGGCTGGCTGTAGCACCGATAGCTGTGGGGGGACGGGTAGGATAACGATGCGACCACAAGGAGCCGCCAGTCCGTGTTGACAACGTGGCGCAGGCGTCACTAAGTTTGTGGACGCTTCTACGCTAAGTCGCTAATGGAGGCATCAAGTGCATAAATGGCACACGGTGAAAGCTGACATTTTGGCCGAGAATAGCGCTGCAATGGGAGATGCGTGTTTATGACTATGGCCAAATGGATACCGAGATGATCTGCCTGTCCACACGAAGATGCAAATACTGTAGACAGCTAGCTACGTTTTCTAGCTAGTTAATGAGGATCGTCAGCAGTTAGGCGTTGGCCCACGAGCTCAGAATGTGCACGGCCGATGGGCGGAAGAAGTCGTTGGTGAGACGGACGGCCGGGCGCGATTGAAACGGGTGAGGTGGGCGTCGGGGCACTCGCCATGGGTGTCTAGAGCTCTCTACTTGGCAAGGAAGATGGCCTAGTGCTGCCGTCGTTGGCGTTGCTGGAGATTTTTTTTCTTATCTTTTTAACACGGCTGCACGGATTTTGGGAGAGGAGACATGTGGTGAGGAGGGAGGGGTCGCCGGGTCGGGGTCAAGTGGGGGCACAACGAATGGTTGTCCTTTGAGAAAGGGCATAAACCGTTCGAGCAAAATGTGTAACAGCGCAAGCTGACCAAATGGTGCCATATATTTGTAAAACTAGTGGCAGGGCGCGCGGTTGGGAATTTGGGTGAACTGAGGTCTAACATAATATGGATAGGTTTGCAGTACAATAGATTAAGGTCCTAATATACACATAAGAAACTTGAATGACATCAGAAGAGAACAGAGTCTGAAGATTAAGTATCAGTAGAGTTGTGCAGATCTAGGTTGTACTATAGTAGTAGACATGGGTGGGTCTGGATATTACAAAGACGCTTTGTCAAAGTATCTGGATATATAGGCATTTAAGTTTAGGACTGCATGAGACGGTTGTAGCTAAATAATGGTAGATGAGAGTACGATGGCCTGTCTATTACAATCAAAGACTGGAATCGGTTTTGAACCTCTCTATACAGGACTACCTATTGCTGTTGTGGTCTGGATAACTTGGTGGATATATATGTTGGAGACGCTTTGGGAAATCTGAGTCATCTGACATGTATGATCCCGCACATGTTTCAGTGAAGCCGCCACCTTCGTAACTACTGTAACCTGGTTGGAGGGAAAAGAAATTACTGACTGAAGAAATAACTGTATTTGGGTAATCTAGTTGTATGGTGGAGACAGTTTACAAATGCAATAGGCAGAATCGGACAGCACATAACTAATATATTGCAATAAATATGCCAATTTAAAAACAAGGAAGAAGTTTACATCCTACAGTCGGCACCAGGAAGGAACCCTGAAGTTGTCAGTAGCATCGGCAAGGTTGGAAAAGGAAGCTGTAAAATTGGAACATCAATGGTTCCTCCTAAGATCCTGTTTGTTTCTAATCTCCATTACACGGTCGGTCTCTTGTGTTGCAATACACAAATAAAGCATACTGGTTACCAAAATATAGTTTGTAAAATATCCCCACAAGAAAAAAAACTATTCAATAAGAATCATATTGTAGTTTTGCTCAATAACGCATCGTTGGGTAAAGGGAACTACTGTAATTGCACATAAGCATGGTTCGATGAGGCCGACGAAACTGTAACAATGGTAAATTAAAATGCGGTACCTTTATGTGAAATCTGCAAAAAGGTCTACAAATGCTATGGTGCATTGCCTGAAAAAGCAAGGACGGCCATATGAAACCTTATTAGTGTTCTATATCGTAATCCAATTAGGGCTCTATATCCTAATCCAAGGAACACACTGAATATACAGAGAATAATAAAAAAAGAACTCCTACTAATGAATATACAGAGAATAATTAAAAAGGAACTCCTACTAATGAAACTGAATACTGGACCAACTGCGCATGAGCATGTTTCAAATTGATGGGTTCTATAGGCTTCTGTTCTGCCATTTCCATAAAGTAAACAAATACATGATTTGAAGCTTATCATCATCTTTTATATTTCGAGAAAGGTCAATACAAAAGAAATAGATCTAACCATGTAAGGTACCTAATGGTACCTAAGATAATATACTTCAGTCAAATTGACTCTAGAGAAAGTTCTACAAAGTATATGAATACTCTTGCTCACATGCTGTTAAAAAAATAGTGTCTTATGAAAATAGTTGAAATAATTATGTGTACGAATATTAATTTGTGGATGCATACTGTCTTATCTCTTAATGTCGATTTATATGGATCATTACTTCTAATACTCGAGTAAGAAAAGAATGAATGGTACGTTTCGGATAATATTCATGGACCTAAAGTAAGGAGAGAAGACCTTTTCAATCACGTACACACAGAAATGACCCTGACTTAGCAGCAGATAAGATACAGTTAAATTGTTGAGAGTATAAAAGAACTTAAATAGGGTGAGCATGTTAACTCTATCCCTTTCTTGCAATCAAACTTAGATAGTGGCTGACATATGAATAGTTATCGACCTAAGTTCGAATGGACAGTCATAGGCACACCGGAGAATTTGAAATCAAATACATCGTATGAAAATAAATTGGGAGGGCTAAATGTCAAACAATGGACAAAGTTTTGGATAAAAATGACAGCAACATGAACCTGACATGGGAGAAAAAAAATTAGTTGACAACCATGATGTGGCTGTACACATGGAGGGTGACCTGTTTTTTTATCATAGATACACAAATCTAGGGAAGCACACCTAAATTGATGGCATAAAATTCTAGAAACAACAGTTAAGTGGAACAGATATTTATCATTTAACTGCTCTCTTCACATAGGCAAGAAGCTAAATGGGGGGGGGGGGGAGGTTAGATGTACAACAATGGACAAACTTTTGGATAAAAATGACAGCAACATGAACCTGACATGGGACAAAAAAAATTTAGTTGACAGCCATGATGTGGCTGTACACATGGAGGGTGACCTGTTTTTTATCATAGATACACAAATCTAGGGAAGCACACCTAAATTGATGGCATAAAATTCTAGAAACAACAGTTAAGTGGAACAGATATTTATCATTTAACTGCTCTCTTCACATGGCAAGAAGCAAGATCCATAGTAATGTGTATAGTATAAAAAACCCCACAAGGAGTGCAATAGATATCTAAGAATCAACAATAACTGAACATACTTTAGCAAGGCTACACACCTATATATATTGCCTGTAGCTCCATTGGTTTCCAAAGGAATGAGGTTTACCACAACCTGTCCACATAAAAAACATGTATAAAAAAACAGCACCAGGAATTAGCACTACTTCAAATGTTCTCTTCAAATATTCTATTTACTAATAACGCTCATTGTATTGAAAATAACTAAGGAATTTGTTATTGACACATCCATAATAAGTAAATTATACATAAGCACCGTCTCAAACGTTCTATTTATTAATGAATATCATTGTGTTGAAGATATAATTATGAAATTTATGCTTGACATATCATGCTAAATAAATAGATTATACATATAAAAACGGGCACTATATCATGAAAACAACTATTAGGGGCAAAGCAAGCACGCACATACACATATAATTTGAAAAGAAACTTCAGTCTCATGCATAGGAGCATCAAAATTATGCTACAGCACCAATAATCACTCGGTCATGCTGTACATTGAAGAACACTTGGTAACTAAAGGGAAATCATACAATACTAAACACATTTAGAAACACTTATCTATGAAAATGGAAGAAGTCCATGCTGCAGATAGAAGAATACTTACAAATTATGACGAGGACTATATATTTCCTCCCCAAAGACAAAGAAGGTACAGACAAATCTGTCATCTGAAACCACCATAATCCCTATCCCAACAATCTTGGGCGTGGTCTACATAAGTGATTTGTAAATGACAGTCAGTTGTCTTAACGGAGATGAGAAGAAATCTGCATGATACTATGACTACAATTCACAGCAAAATGCAAATATATGAATTGCACTAAGAAGTTTGACGAACCTGGATACAAACTTTAACAATAGCTTTTCCAATCAAAGTTGCTAGAAAAAACTTCCAGAAAGGGATGTTGAATTGTCCACACAACATACCGGCAAGATCAAATAGAGGGTTTGGCACCTGACAGAAGAAATAATTATACAGTTTCTCCATGCCATACATCTCATAAGGAAAGGAATAATATGTCAATAAGTATAAAACTTCGGTGAGACCAAAAATTCAAAAGATTTAACAATAATATGTCATGCAAATGTCAGAAAAGAGTGAATGTGAGTTTCTTCAACGATTTAAATGGGCCTTCACCTTATTACAGTCTAAATTGACAAGGTGCTACAAGGCAAGTCAGCAAGTAGGGTAAAAATGCAACATACTAAAATATGACTTGAACAAACAAATTTTAAATGTCAACAAAATGATACTAACCGAAGCAAGTAGGAATATTAGAGTGAAGCTTAAATGCTGTGAATGAGACATGAGGCATCTTTTGGCCTGGCGCAAAGTTGATGATAGAAAACCTTCTGAAATGGAAGCATCCAAATCTTCCAACTCATCAATTACGCGGCCTGACATGCTAGCTGTGGTTCATTATTTAAAAGGAGTCAGCAACATAACACATACTTAGAAAAAAAACGGGCTTACTGCATCATTGAAGTTGATGCCTTTAACCAATGGCACAATCTTGTAAGGCACATTGATCCTAAATTTAACTTTATATGATGGATTGTTGTGGTTAACTTGTAAGCTAGATAACCCTGCTGGCAGCAGAGCTGTAAAACTTTTTGGATATAAACAAGCTCACTATTCCTTTGATACCTATATAAGCCCCATGGATCATAAATGATTTCAATTTCTTAGTAGAAGGGGGACTTAGCCTGTGATATAAGCTAATAAGATGGTTACCATTTTCATTTTCATGTATAACAATATGAAGACATCATTGTTTATATCTACAAAACTAAAAGGAGAAGGAAAAAAAGTATTGTTTATATCTACAAAACTAAAAGGAGACAAGGAAAAAAAGTATTCAATGAAAAATGCTGCATTCTCTTGCACATATCTTATATTTGTTTCTTTAGTTACAGAACCAGCAGACTTGGTTTATAATGGCTGTAGATCGCTGTTATTAAGCATTTTGTTTTCCTTTTACTGCTTTTGCACCTATTCTAATAAGGACCGCCTAAAGCATCTCACAATGTGGAGGCTTGGATATTTCTATTCCATTGTCTAAGAAGAACAAGAAGACTATTACACAATTTTAGTTTGCTACTCTGGCCAGGAAATCCGAGCACAAGTATGCTTCAATGAAAGGTGGTATTATTATCAAAAAATAGGCAGGAGGTAGAATTGCATTTTTTTAACCAGCCCTTGGACAACTGATGAGGGCATGAGGCAATGACTCAAAGTGGAAGAGACGGATCAAGTGGACAAGCAAGAGGAAATAGCTGTAATAATGAAGTAAATTATGCTATAGTTAGTATGCAGAGCAGTATGAACAAAACCTGCTCTTGAGAGGAAATATGGAGGAAGCTCTCCAAGTGCAGTTCCAATGCCCCAAAGAACAGCTTCGAGACAAACTTCTTGCAGTATTTTGCTGAATGGAATTGTTTCATGATAAATTGGGGGTCTAAACTGCAGACAGTCTTTCTCCAACCAGGATGGGCTCCTTTTAAGGAGAATAGTGTCATAAGGAGCACCTTTTAAATCAACCCTACCACACTGAACCGCTTTGATAGTAAACAGGGCAACATGGGGACCTAAATACATTATGAAAGTGTGCAAACCAGAACCTGCAAGATAATTACAGTGTAAGCAGAAACTCTTGTTATATTTAAATCAACTAATTAAACTCCTAATGCACAATTTCACCACATCTGAAACTATTTGTAATTACGTAATCCAATCGATGAAGCAACCCCTAGTATGATCCACCACAATCCAAACCTGACATACCAAAGTAGCTCCTGTAGATGCTGCATCAATGACAACATACCATGTTTATCCAAGCTGCTATATATATTTAGGGAAGACCTAAAACTATCTGCCATTTAGCAAATTTGCTTCCATATTGTTCAAGAGAATTTCATCTACATTGTTATAGATTGGTCACATCAATAATATTTTGCTTCAAATATCCTGTGATATACAGATGTTCTAACTAATTTGAAAGAAGACGGTACCTTTTCATGCAAGCCATCAGTGAACAAGAGCAGAACCCAAGTAGCAGCAACCAAAAGCATTGCGATTTTTAACCGAGAACCTTTTTTCAGAACAGATGAACACGTTCTTTCCAAACTCTGAGCAATGGCTAACACAAAGAATGCCAATGTTTTGAATGGTCTTGATGTAATTGTTAGTCTCTCCAGGTCCACACGATGTTTTTCCTGGAGCTCTGAAATATAAAGCGCACTGGTTAGAGCATGGGCTACAGCACAGTATATCTCATTATTCGTTCAGTTAGCGAAGTGTTAATAAAAATCATGGTTTCATCTCATCCTGTAGTGCCGTATGGAGAATCCAACGCACACTCCAAATTATTACTAACATTCTAGGTAACTTGTTCACATATAGTAAATCGAAATTCCGCAAGTTTTGCAACGCATGGGGAAAAAATGGCAGCTACCCTTCCATAACACAGTTTTTCGAAGAAAGGAGGCTTTGTGGCGGTGGCATTTGTATTTGTCTTCGAGCTGGAAAACTAAATTTGCATTGAAATCCTGCCAGAAGGGCAAGACAGCAGAGAAAAAAACAAAATAGTAAAACCACCACTCCTAGATGCCAAGATTTTATCATGTAAAAATAAGTCCGAAGAAAAAAAAATCAAGTAAATAAAGATAATTCAATCAGACGCTAACCGCCAAAATACTATGTAAAAATCTAACTTGAAATCGTGGAAAACCTCAGTTTTTAAGTTTTAACCTTCAAAAGGTGTGTTCTAAAAGCATCCAATGCTTGAATAAAACAAAATCACAGATTGAAAGAACCGATACCAAGCACGCAATTTCGCTACTCAAAATAACGGTTCTACTCTGCTCTGAATCACGGGCGGGCAAGAAAATAAATAAACCAAACAAAAAAAAGTCACTGTGTTTCCCTAAAATAGAAGGGGTTATACGTATCGCCAATCCGAATTTGTAGGAAAAAAAAACAGAAAAAAAACATGAAATATTCCAACCTTGTAGGAAAACCTCAAAGACACGCATTCGCAGCTCGAGCAGCAACAACGATTTCCATAATTCCACACCACAGATGTCAAGTTTGAACAGCGCAAGATGATTTAAAACCCAAGAACTAAACGAGACGGCGTATCTCCAAGAACAATGGGCGGACCAAACAACACGACCCCTCCTAGAGCCTTGCGAGCCGATCGACTCACTCACCTGACATGGTCTTGTCCTCGCCGGCGCCGACCGTAGGCCCCATGGCACAGCTCCAGGTCCCTCCCCTCTGCCGCTGCCGCCGCCACATTGCAATCGCGACCAACCTCCACAAGCATGGAAAGTGAAAGGGTCAGAGAGAGATAGAGGATGTCGTACCTCCATACAAGGATATCGATGGCGCAGCTAGGGTTTGGTCGGTCACGCCATCAAAAGGAAAGGAGAGAGAGGAAGGGGAGGGGAAAACGGAGGCGAGAGGCGGCCGAGGTTGGACGGAGGAGGAGGAGGAGGAGGCGAAGGAGGGCAGCGCCCGCCGCCGCACAGCAGTCGCATCCGGTGGTGCCGTTGTCGCCCCTCCGTGCGTCGGGACAGAGAGAGACCGATGGGGAGAGAGGAGGAAGCCAGGAGAAGAATCTGGAATGAGGGAATGAGAAGCGGGAGGCAGGTATATATTCAGTGGTTGGGGTCCTGACGAGAAGCTGCAGAAGCTAGCCAGAGCAACTGCGACGACGAAGAGTTATAAGAAGCTGGTTCTAATGGAAGCGGCTATAAGCAATCTTGGCCATACAATGACAGATCGGACGGTGGTGGGAATTTCAGGCGACGTGGACGGTGGCTCCGCTCGAGGAGCTCGCCATCTGCTTTTATTATTTTATATTTATAAATCTGACAGCACAGTGGTACCAATGGGCTCGAACACTTGATTCTCGACGCATAAGGGACGTAGATTTTTGAGTCTTTTACTTGTATGCCATTAAAAAAGATGGTCTAATCGTCTATGTCCCTAAAAAGTTCAATCCATCGTCAGTGTCCAAGCTCAAAAAAACTTTTCTCTCTCACGCCATTCTGTCCGCCTTCTGTTTGATTTGCGCCGTTTGGCTGTCCTGACGAGTGGGGTCTGCTGTGGCAAATGACCTCAGTTGCCCCTTGCCGGTGGAATTAGAGGTGGAGGCCGTGTTGACCGGTATTGACCGCTCTCACTCTCGTCGTCTGGCTCGACTCCTCCGCTCCCTCCGCTCGACTGCCTGCCCAACCGACCTAGCTGCCTGCCCAGCGGAATCCCTTCTTCATGTCCGGTGGTATAACAAGCCATTGAGGAGAGCAGGCGGGGAGCTTCGATCAGGCAGGGGCGTTGCAGGATCGTGAACTAAGAGAGCGAGGGGGATTCATCATATATAGTTCACCCATGGTTGTGCAGAAGCCATGGCTGCCCGTCTACCTGCGGTTGCCGGCGGGCCCGCAGGCGTCGCTGGGGATCCTGGCGTTCGAGGCGGCGGCGGCCATGTCCAAGCTGCTGTCGCTACACCGGTCATTGTCGGACCAGGAGGTCTCCCGGCTGCGCTCCGACGCCATGTGCTCGCCGGGCATGGTGTACCTCAACTCCACCGACCAGGCGTTCCTCCTCAGGCTGGCCTGCGCCGAGCTGGTCGTGTCGCTGGACGCCGCGGCAGCCGCCGTCGCGCGCCTCGGCCTGTGGTGCGGCATCGACTTCGGCGGCGTCTACGCCTGCATCAAGGCCGGCGCCCCCGACGCGAGCCTCGACCCGCTCGTGGCTAAGGGGCTCAGGGTGAAGGCCAAGAAGATGGAGCGCCTCGTCGCCGCCACGGCCAGGCTCTGCTCCGAGATGGAGGCGCTCGATGAGTTGGAGTCCGCCGAGCGGAAGATGAGCGTCCGAGGATGGAGCCGCCTCAGCGGCCCGATCCCGCCGCCGCTGCCGTCGACCACCACGGACAGCGTCCAGACCCGGCTGTCGAAGCTGCTGCACCCGTGATCGGGGAAGGCGAAGGCGTCGTCCGGGCCGATCACGCGTCGGGACGGCCCGTCCCGCGTGCACCCGCCGATGACGAGCAACTCGTGCCCGATCATCGGGCGTCCCCCGCCGGGCCAGCAGAAGTCCCCCTCCAACTGGCGCAAGCTCCTCGACGCGCCGCCCAGCACCGTCGGCGGCGCGGGGCTGGACCAGCAGTACGCGAACGTGATCGTGTCCGCGAAGGAGCTGCTGCGGATGGAGGCCGAAGGCCGCCAGGAGGAGGCCTCCGCAGAGCGCACCGAGATGTACGAGATGCTCCCCGCGAAGCTCCGCGCGGCGGTGCGGTCCAAGCTCCGGGAGTGGTGGTGCGACCCGGGCCCGCTGGACGAGGCCCTGGCGCACGGGTGGAAGGACGCCGTGGACCGCATCATGGCGTGGCTGGACCCGATGGCGCGCGACACGGTGCAGTGGCAGGCGGAGCGGAACATGGACCGGAGGCGCTGGTTCGACGGCGCGCCGCGCGTGTACGCGCTGCAGACGCTGCGGTGGGCGGACAAAGACAAGGCCGAGGCGGCCATCGTGGAGGTGCTCGTCGCGCTCAGCTGCTCTCCTCAATGGCTTGTTATACCACCGGACACGAAGAAGGGATTCCGCTGGGCAGGCAGCTAGGTCGGTTGGGCAGGCAGTCGAGCGGAGGGAGCGGAGGAGTCGAGCCAGATGAGGAGAGCGAGAGCGGTCAATACCGGTCAACACGGCCTCCACCTCTAATTCCAACGGCAAGGGGCAACTGAGGTCATTTGCCACAGCGGACCCCACTCGCCAGGACAGCCAAACGGCGCAAATCAAACAGAAGGCGGACAGAATGGCGTGAGAGAGAAAAGTTTTTCGAGCTTGGATACTGACGATAGATCGAACTTTTTAGGAACATAGACGATTAGACCATCTTTTTAATGGCATACAAGTAAAAGACTCTAGATTTTTTAGATGGCAGAGATGAAAGAGTAACCTTTTTTATGGCACACAAAGAATTCTATCAATATATACAAAGGGACGTGAGAGAAAAACATACTTCTTTTGCAAAGTTGTCATATAAGACAAAACCTAGAAATACTGAGATAGCTTATGCACCATTCAATATTTTTTGTCACGTAAATCGCAAGTTAAGGCGCAACGGGTCGCGCAATCAACCTCCTGATGTGCCCCTCCTCCACCTCCCACGCCTCCTTTCCCGCCGCGGTTGCCTCGTCGCCGGTCGGCCCGCCCACCATCCGCCCTCGCCTCCTCGACCCCACCCTTCACTAAACTCAAGGAAGTCGTCGAAGCTCCGCCGTCGACCTCGCCCTTGCCCCCCCACTGGCAGCCGATGGCGAGCCGCCTCGCCGCGCCACCCACAACCCGCCCCCACCCCTCGAACTCGCTCACGCTAAACACATCACCTCGCCGGCGAGCACCGCCGCGACTTCCCTGCCGCCAACCCCGCCCAACCGGTTATCATGTGCTGCCTGCTCAGCGGCACCCCCGCCGCCTCGCTCGCCGCCCTTCAACCAGCCACCACCGCCGTGTCGCAACCGCCTCCTCCCGAACATCCTTCTAGAGCCACCGGGTTAAGCTTCCCGAATCCCGTTGGAACTCTAACGCCGGCGAGGTGCTCGTCTCCGACATCGACGACCTCCTTCTTTTTCCTCCCAGCGCGAGCTCCTCCCGGCATGAGCATGGGTGGGAGCGGACATGTGGGCCGGCATGTTGCGCGGTCACGCTAGACGCGGTTCGTTGCGCCCTATCTTATTTGTTTGGGAAATTTTGCTCAGAGACACTACACAAACGTGCAATTTGCTGTTGAACACCGCCAACTCGAAAATTGGCCCAGTACCATTATGAAATTGAGATTCTTTGCTGTAACACGCTGCGGCCATTATTTAATTCATTTCTCGTAATTGTGGAGAGAGAAGGTGGGAGAAATAACATTTTTGCCCTCGTCTTCAACCTCCGGCTGTTACCGTTCGCACCCTTTCTTCTCCGGCGAGGTCTTCCATGACCGGCAATTTCGTTCTTCGTTTTCCCAGCCTGGCAGTCGCGCTGTTTCTGCGCCTAAGAACAGCAGCCACGCCACCTCGGCCCTCTCCCTCGTACCGTGGCCGCGCGGCCCCGCTGCCCCTTGCCCAGCACCGCATGGGAGCAATGCCCCGGGGCGCTCCCTACAGCACCGCCATCGGCGACCACCTTGGCCCCGGGCTCTGGCCCTCCGTGCCGCCGCCAGTACCTGCTTCGCTCAAGCTGCGCGCCCTAGCCGCCACAGCCGCCGCGATTCTGTTGCCAGCTGCGACTCGGAACCGCCCCCGCGGGGTCCGCCATGCAGAGCCGGGCAAGGTCGGTGTCGCGGCACATGAGCAGGAGCTTCCTCTCGTCGCCGAGCGGGGTCGGGGACGACGCTAGCACGGCCCACGCCGACTCGTCCATGGGCCAAGCGTCCTCGAACACGAGCAGCGGCGGCCCCCGCCCTGCTACGGCCGCGAACCGCGGCTCGGCTAGGATGCGGCCCACGCCGGCGAGGTACTCCGGCGCGCCACTCTCCCACAGGTACTGCATCGGTAGGCCGCCCGCACGCACCACGTCGGGCGTCTCGAACCACTCGATGCGCGCGAAGTGACCGCCGGAGCCGCCCCTTCATGGATCGGAGACGAGTGACGCCTCCCTGTGTCCTAGCGTCGTCGCCGTGGGCTCCTACCGCCGGTCGGTGAGCCCAGCCGCCCCTATCCCCCATCCATGGCCAGAGCGTGCCCCGCCCCCTGTGCAAGTGGCCATCCATGGCCGTCCATCTGAAGGTGGAAGACGACCACAGTGAACAGCTATAGGTTGAAGGACAAAAATGTCATTTTTCTCACCATCTCTCTCCGCGAATACAAGAAATGAATAAAATAATGGCCTCAATTTCATAATGGTACTGGGCCAATTTTCGAGTTGGCGGTGTTCAACAGCAAATTGCACGTTTGTACAGTGTCTCTGAGCAAAATTTCCCTATTTGTTTATACGGTGATCGTATTCTGTTGGTGTTGTTGTTTTTACGGTTGTCTGTGTTAAGTTTGGTCTAGCCGTTTCCTGTGATGGACATACAAGCTAGTAGGTACAGTACAGACAAGAGACCTCGAGAGGCAGACCCCCTGCACGAAATCTGACCGCGCACGCCACTGTCCAGCCTACACAAGTAGTACACATCGTAGACATGTCAAAATGCAATTAATCATCGTGTTCGCTTCTGGTTTTGGTCAGGCTTATTCAATCAGTTAACAGTATTTTTTTTAAAAAAAAATCAATATCAACTAGCTTAAATCAGCACTAACACCGACCAGCGAACAAGATGAATAGCTGCTCACCGTTCGCTCCTGGAGTCCTGCTTGCAGCTGCAGCAGTTATCGCTACAGTAAAACACAGTTCAAAATTTGCAGCCGCAGCCAGCGCAGCTGCAGCAGCCGCTGTCCAGGGTTGGCTGTAGTACCGATAGCTGTCGGGGCGGGCAAGGGCACTCCCAAGTCCCAACCCACGAACCACATGGTTTCTGATGTCAACTAAGCAGAAAATGATGCGACACTGTGAATTAAAGAATAGAGATAAGGAAATTATTTCTTAATAAGAAACGTAAGCAAGATATGAAGAGATGTTCATGTTCGCTTAAACTTATCAGCCTGGTTTATCAGCTATGATACAGTGTTTTCTCTCACAATAAAACAGCATCAGCCGGCTCATCAGCCGCAAAAATCATCAGCCGAACAGCTCTATGATAGGTAGATGAATGAGAGTGTTGAAAGTATTTATTCCGACAATACGGATCAGCGTATATGCGCACAAGGAATCAGATGGGTAGTACACAAGACACATGATTTATAAGGGTTCAGGTACGTGGTACCCTACGTTCAGTTTGAAGTAGATCTCTCTATTTGTATGCTCGGTTACATAGATTGCTGATTGTAGCTATGTGCTACATGCAAGTAATGGAATGCCTGTCAAGGGGTCTCTACCCCTCCTTATATAGACCGAGGTTAGAGTTACATGAGATCCGATAGGCTAACAATTGTATGTTTCCTAGTTTGTTACTTGGAAAACGTAACAAATCATTCGATCATATCCCACGAAGAGCGAAATGCAAGCTATCAACGCTTGGTAACTTGATCATCACATCTACTGTTGCATCTAGCGTACATGGGCCTCATATTGGTCATCTTCGGCCATGGGTCGGAATACAGGCGGTGTGGTATGACAGTCCCATATATCCGATAGACAGAAGACATGTGATTGGACAAAACATCATTCCATAGAAACTATTTATGACAGAACCGGATAATCTAATGTCTCCCAGGAGTACTTGTCTTCTATTAGACACTAAGTACCCAAGAGAGGACACTAAACTACGCAATTCCGTCGAGCACACCCTAAGGGAGAACTCAAAAATCCACATTTTTCCATCAGGACCATAAATAAGAAAATAAAGCTTACAACATTTAAGTTATTTCTTACATCACTTTATTACAGTACTAGAATATTACCTCAATTGATTATAACAGCAGAATATAACAATGTTATCAGGGTTACAGAGAAAACAATATTAATTTAATGACATGATGGAGCATTAACATGGTAGACATTTTTATAATAATAGATGCTAGCAGATTTTACATCTTTCTTATAAAAACTTTTAGTGAGGGTTATAAATAAACACTACGGTCGTAGCGTGAAAAGAATCCTCTTAGAGCCCACTAGGAGGGTTTCACATACAAGAGTCAGCTCTAAGTATCCTCCGATCACCTGCAACAGGGGGAATAAAACCCTGAGTACTCGATTGTACTCAGCAAGACTTATCCGACATGAGAAAATAAAAGACTCCAAGGATATGCAAGACTATCTGGCTTGTGGGTTATTACATCTACGGAAGCATTACTAAACGTGCGTCCTTATATTCAATTTTATTAGCAGTCATCATTAGTTCATTAACTAACCATTCTATGTAAGCACATATGCTACTTTCAAGCAGGTGGTAAGCAATTAGAACCATTTTATCACCTTTCAAGTTCTAGTTCTTACTACGGTGCTAGACCATAGCCAAGTCATACCGTCTCACAGAAACGGTGATTCGCGAACCAATGTATCCCAGCTGGGTACCCTGAAATACATGCCCCGTTTGTACTCCAGGCACAAATAAGACCAACCCATTCCACTCCTGTCACGGGGTTTAGGCCCCCGTCCAAACTTGGACTCCAAGCCCCCACACTTGAGACCCGGTCTCAGTATGGTGCTTAGACCTTCACCTTTCCCCACCTCCAATCAGTTGGTCCGAAAGAGCCGGAACCCACGACAATAGCGTAACAAGCCTTCTTTCTCCCATAAATAAGTATGTGCTCAGGATAATAAGTCTGTGACCGGACTACCATCCACAGCAACGGACGGTCCTCAATCGATACAGGCGGAACAACTGCAATCCGAGCCTCGCTCGAATGCCTAATCAACTCTAGATCCAAAGTACCATTCTGTCCAGTCTCCAATTATCATTCATATACATTCCATGTGATAGTAATATAATAACAACAATAATATCTTTTCTATCTCTCGCGAGAGACAGGTAATCACTCGACTTTTACCGGATCCTATAACATAGCAATCTACACAATCCTAACATACTAGTAGGACTCACATGATAAGGATGTATATATGCAAGTGGTTTCATTCAACTCCTTAAAACTTAATGCACAAGCATAAAATAAAGTGTATAATAAGCGTTATGCACTGGTGCTTACCTAGGTAAGATATAACCAAAAGTTAGCATTCCATCATGGTGATACGATCATCAAGACACCATCTTTTCCGCTACCTCGGTCGACTCCATGATCCATCGTTGTTCCTATTATGATATACGTGGATGTAATGCTGAGACATAAATAATCGACGGCAACTGTAACTCTAAAATACGTTTACGCTTCGCAAGCTAATGAGCTAGCTTAAATGACTAACATACTAGTCTTCGTATCTACGCCGTTAAGTAAGGCTTCGCCTCCAAAAAAATGTTCTAGTTTAAAATCTCAAGGTGTTTCGATATTTTATTGATTAAACATATATTTTTGAACTAGGGCTCATTTAGCTACCTTAGCAAACTAATTATTATGGAGCTACAAAAATTACAATGAGCACCTAATAATGTTAGGAATTTACTGTGAAAATTTCAGAGCCAACACTATCACCAATTTATCACAAAAATTCCTATAAATTTACATCTTACAATATTAAGCATCTTAAATTAATTAGATAATTCCTAAAAATATTATAAAACTATGTGAAGAAAATATACTAGCAGATACATCATAATTTTAGCAACTTAACAAAATGAGGGAATTCCTTGTGTGCCATTAATAAAGATCGCAATGTCTTGTGTGTCCATAGAAAAGTTCAGTGGTCTTCAGCGCCACTGCTCCAACCTTTTTGTGCCCTCCATGTCACTACCGTCAGTTTGGACTCTAACGCCGTCAAACTGCAAGTGTGAAAAGTCAAAAATACCCTTATATCGAAATATGCCATTAATTTTTTTGAGCATCTTAACGACTTCAAATGAAAAAACTCAAAACTAGAAAGTTGTAGATCTCGTCGAGATCTATAATTTTTATATAAAAATTATTTTCATTTAATTCCACAAAAAGATATGATTTTTCTAAGATATATTAATCATATCAAATCATATTTTTTTGTAGAATTAAATGAAGATAATTTTTATATGAAAATTATAGATCTCAACGAGATCTACAACTTTCTAGTTTTAAGTTTTTTTCATTTGAAGTCGTTAAGATGCTCAAAAAAAATTAATGACATATTTAGACATAAGGGTATTTTCGACTTTTCACACCTACAATTTGACGGCGTTAGAGCCCAAACTGACGATAGTGGCATGGAGGACACAAAAAAGTTGGAGCAGTGGTGCTGAGGACCGCTGAACTTTTCCAGGGGCACACAGGGCATTGCGATCTTTTTTAATGACACACAAGGAATTCCCCCTTACAAAATGGTTTCACAATTTTTTATTAACTACATAATTTTAAATTGAATTTATAAGTTTACCTTAGAAATTAAATTAGAAAATGCATTAGAAAAAGGAAAGGGCCAGCAGCAACACCTTCTGGCCCGACAGCCCAGCGCGGCACGGCTGCGCGAACGTCGTGGCAGCCTAGTACGACCCAAGGCTAGGGGCGCCCGTGTGCGTTGGCTGTTTTGTAGAAATGTCCCCGAGCTTTCAGAGATTAATACGATTACTATGCGCACTGTTCGTACCATTAGTAACTTTGCAACCAAAACCTTGGATGTTTTTGCCTTTACTATGGGGAGATCCCTAGAAACCCCACGCGCGTCGACGCGGTGGTCGACGGCATAAGGTGGTTACGCCGGGCAAACTAGGCTCGCTACGACAAAATTAAGAGGTCGACCACCATCTACAGCTAAACGCACAATGATGGTGGCGGTTAGAGACTCGGAGGCACATTGTCGCGGGCTACAGCGGCGAGTGGCTATCAGCAGTGGGGGCATGACTATTTCGGAGAGCCTACGCCCTCATGATAAGGTAGAGATGGTGGAGAAGCATCGGTAGCTCACCGTGGTGCACGCCCCACTGACGGTTGAAGCAGGGGAGCGTTGTGGTAGTCTGACCACGTGCGCCCACACTCTGTCGATGAGCACCCTGGCCAAAGTAGCACGAGCACCGGATGTAGGGAGTCAAGGCGAGCTCAGGGTTACGAGCAATCGAACTGCTACCACTCCTACATGCCCACGGCCGGCGGTGACCAAAACGCCAAAGTGCCGGTTGGTAATGATCGGATGAGTTTGAGGAAAATAGGGCGCCTAGCTGACTACCTATGCCACCCACTGATGCGGGGAATTGTGCTGCAAAGCCCGAGCTAGGGATTTAGAAGGGGATGGTGCGCTACGGCTACAACATTGTGGCCTGCGGCCCTGACTTAACGTGGACCGGCCAAGACATGATGAGGGCACAGTCGCGTAGGGACATGATCGTGGATGCAGTAACAGAGGCACGTCGGTGAGTGAGGGGATAACGACGGAAACAGAACAAGCAAAAGCGCCAGGCACAGCGCGCCAAGGCGACAACGACACATGAGCGGCAGGGCAGTGGGGGCGAGATCGTAGCGCTACAAGACAGCCGAGGCAGGCAGTAACTCGGCGGGTAGGTGAATTGAGCGGCGAGACGAGCGCCACGACAGCCAAACGGCGACTGCCGCAGCGTCGGCTTGGCCCCGCGCATGGCCAGGCCGGTAGCGCGCATGCGGCAAAGACAGTGCCAGCGGACAGGGCCAAGCAGTGGCGTAGGATTGTAGAGAGCGCGGACGCGATGGCGACGCACCGCCGCCGCCAGCAGGGCACGCCCACACGTATGATGGCGAGAAGGACAACAGCAGCACCACAACGTGAGGCGGGAAAGGCGGCAGCGGGGGCAGTAGCGCGGCGGCCAACCACTGTAGGGCGATGACAGCGGCCCACCAGGGCTGGTCACGGCCACCCATGGCCAGACAGGCCGACCGGACTCGGCACCGCGACGCGCGGAACGCGACTAGCCGCACGACGCCGAGCGACCGCGCGCGTTGACCGCACGCACAGGCCAGACATTTGACGTGCATGAATTTTAAAGCGAGTCTAAAAACTAACATAACACAGTTGAAGCTAAACTACCTCGACCATGCTAACGAGGGTACATCAGTCTACCATAAGGAGTAAAAACACAGCCTTGACCTTTAGCTAGATTTTCTAGAATTAATTCGCCAACATGGCATTGTCACACTATTTTCAACTTAAAATTTCTTCCAAGTCTTTAGCTGAATTTGACTTCAGTTCCATTAGAAATACTAGCTAGTCATTATTTTTCTACAACAAGAGTTGCACTGTCATCTATAAAGTTTATACTTCAAACTTTATTCAGGTGTTATACACATGTTCTATAATACTTTTGCTCAATAAAAATTGGTTTTCCACCCTACTTGACATAACATACGTTATCGAATAAATTCCCATTTAACATTCTTATTGATCATTTTAGGCTACAAGAAATTTATCAACACCTTCTATCACATGCATTACTATATAAATATGATGCTCATGATATAATTTAGTAGTTTGTTTAAGACGTAACATCGAAGGTGTTACACTATTCATTGGGAACATAGTTTTTATGTGTAATGTCTACACAAATTAAATAGGTATAGGAACTACTTGTGGTTTTTAGCATTAGGACTGCCATAAGACTAGCGATGCGACCACTATGAGCAGTCCACGTTGACAACATGGCACAGTCACTAAATTTGTGGACGCTTCAAAGACAATAATACAACCCTCCGTTGGTTGTATAAATATTTGCATCTTATTATTAGCCCACTCATATAGTAATGACTAGGAGATACTTAATTATTATACATAGTCTACTTTCTTCTCTCACAGGGTTTAGTGAAGCTCGTGCCTCAACAAACTATAAATATACAACATGCTTCTTTTCTCTCTCTTTTTCTCTCATTCACCTTAGCATAAAGCCTGCTATAAAACCCTTAAAGCAAGGCTAATAATACAGCCACAGCCGGCTTGCTGGCTGTAAGGTTCCTTGCAGCCTTCTGTCAGTCCACCCATATAGTAGTTAGCTCTTTCTGTTAATACGTGGCCCACTTATCTCTTTCATAGAGTTTCTTGGTTTTATACCTAAGCCACTGTAAGCTTACAACCCGCTTCTTCTTTCTCCTCCCATCTCATCCATCTTAGCATTTAGCTAGCTCACCGCCTGTTATTATACTTGCTCTTAGGGGATCCCCAACTGGTACTAAATCGACAGCATAGTTGCAATTTCATTGGTTGCGGAGGAGCCAGAGCAACAAGCCAGCGCTTCCCATCTAGCTAGTCTCGCACGGACCTAAAGGAAGCTCCCTCTCTCTCAGCTCTGATGATCCGCGTGCACTAGCTGCTTTTATTGCTTTTAACTTTCACCTCAGCTAGCGATTTGGAATTCTCGTTGAGGACGCCCTTATTATGCTTGCTCAAATGGGAGGCATCAAGGGCGTGTTCAGATGCTGCCTCCCAGGCAGCTCCGACGCCAGGCAATGTCCCCAGGTGTTGGATTTCGATCGCCTGGGGCTATGATCGCTTGCCTAGCAGGCAAGCCCAGACGAGGGCGGCATCCAAACATGCGCCCAAATGCACAAATGGCACAGGGTGAAAAGCTGACATTTTAGCCCAAAACAGCGCTTTAATGGAAGATGCGTGGTGATGGATGTTGCCAAATTAATGGATACAGATGTGATCTGGTTGTCCACACGAAAATGCCAAATAAGACAGCTACGTTTGTAGCCAATTATGCATGGTACCGATACCGTCTGTGTTTTTTTTTTTTGGGTTGTCTTGTTGCTAACTGTGGTAGAAAAAGACCATTTGCCCTATTTAGGTTAGCTTCAGGTTTCGTTTCCCTCAGAAGCAGGCAAGCAGCATGATGAAGATCCACCGATTTACCGCGAACAGGTAATATCTACAATCTACTGCTTGAACTGAGCAACAGATCCCCATTGCACGAAGCAGCCTATGCGGGTTTGACGTGAAATGGAGAAATCCACCGGAAGAACGCCCAGTATGGGTGATCAGGACCTCACTCGACTCAACTGGCGGTGTCAAACTCAAATTGAGCAAAGCCGGCTCATGGAGTCCAATTTCCACCTCGTATCATGGCATCATGTTGCGCTGTCTCTTTCATTAACACTCTTTTTTTTACTTTATATAAATAAGAAACTTAGGTCATAAACTACACTCTTAAGTACTACAATAACATAAACAATGATTCAAAACCGGCATCAGTTGCTGAAAATCAGTGGTACACCTTGAAAGGTGATCTTGGATGGCACCTGATATCATTTAAAACATGTATATTAATATTAATAGAAGTGGGTAATATAGAAACATATATATGCTTTATGATAATTTTAAACAAATTTTGTAATAGAAAATATTGATAATTTAGTTGTAGATTGAAGAGGATATTTAAGTTTTTTTAATTAATGAATGAAGTGGTATTTTAGATGCAAATTTCAGGGACTATGTATATTATCTATCATAATATCATATGGGTAATTGCATGCAAATTTAGTTTTACTTTAGATGTTCTTATTGTTATAGGTGGGTAACTTAAATGTAGATTCATGGCTTACCTTATGCTGATTTACACAGTTGGTAATTATTTATTAGAAGATATAATAGAGCCAACAACTATCATTCTCGATGGTGATATTAGACTACGTAATTTATGGACAGATAATTTCTGTTATTTGTGAGAACTTCTAGGATTTTTTTTCTTGTGGGCGTCGTGAGGATTAACATGGAGGGTCCATTAATGACCTCTAGTTAGGCTATCTCCAACGAGAAAGACCCAAATCAAAGACCCATACCAGCATTTAGGTGACGCACAGTAAAAAGGTACCGCAACCGCATCCTCTCCTCTCCAACAGCAAACGCAAAAAATCCTCCCCCTCTCCTCCGGTGCCGCAGTCCGACCGAGCGTCTCCTCCGGCGCCGCAGTCCGACCGCGCCGCGCTCCTCAAGGTCTTCGACGAGGCGCGCACGGGTGTCCGCGGCCTCGTGGAGTCCGGCGTCTCCTCCGTCCCCGCGCGGTCCCGACGGCGGCCTGAGGACGACGGCAAGCGCGGCCCCAGCTCAGCGCGTGCGGGTGGGACCCCAGGTTCCACGGCCTCTTCTTCTACGAGAGCACGGCGATCTTCTCGCCGCCGGCGCGGTTCCGAGACTTCATCCTGGACGTGAAGCGCCTGCGGGACTTCGCCGGCTCCGACAGCCTCTGCGGCGTGGACGTGTACAACGGCCTCCTGGTCCGGTTCGTGAAGGCGTCGGCGGCGCACCTGGGGCAGCCGGAGGACTCCGTCGTGGTGGACTTCAACCACTACCGCGCGTCGGACCCGGCGGCGCCGCGGCTGAGCGAGGACGTGTGGGAGGAGGTGGAGCAGCTGACGTTCGTCAAGCACGGCGCCAGGTCACACTGGGCCAAGAACCGGCTGGTGGCGTTCGCCAGCGTGCGGGGGAAGTACCCGCGGTGGGCGCAGTTTGCGGCGGCGAAGCGGCAGTTTGCGTAGTGAGGAGAGAGGCGATGTATTTTTGCGTATCGATTGGTCCGATTGGCAAAATGAGTCACCTGTTTGGGTCAGCCGTTGGACGGTGTTTTCGGGGACGCAAAGCACTGTGGCGGACGGATTTTGGGTTTGCGTCTCAGAGTTGGAGACAGTCTTAGAACTTATAGGATTTATTCCTAGCGTGATATACATAAGCTTAAGTTATATAAGCTCTTGTTGCATCCCTTTCTATGACACCATGAATCTATAGTTTCATTTTAATTTTTTATCTAGTTGTTACAATTTTTCTATCCACGTGTTAAGTTAAAACTCTAGTGCTTAATATATATTATATTCAAAAAAATTTATTTCCTATTTTATTCAAAAAGATTATAGGTTCTAGGTTTCCCTCTTGGTTCTTACACCATGGCACTCAACATTTGAATTTGTTATATTATATAATTTTATATATAGTAGCTTTGTTTTATAAAACAAAGGGTGCTTAAAATTAATACCAATATTGATATGGCAAAATGATTCCGTCCAAATCTATAAAGTTATTCAAAATAATAACTTATGAAATTTATTATCATGGAGTATTGATATAAATTAAAGTGTGTCATTACTATGTGGTTCGTTAAGAGAACATTTTTTCATGTTTACATGGTTTTCACGGTGGAACACTACATTACGCTTACTTTTAACTTAATAGTAGTAGAAGTATATAACTTAAAAATATATATAACATACTTTATAGATATTAAATCATTTTCTATGATACCTAATATTAATATTTATATGTAGATTTGAGATATATTTTTGTTTGTTTTTTATGGCGATCGAGGTGGATAATTTAGATAGAAATTAAAATATGTCACTGTCGATGTTTGACCACCGATAGCTTGCCACGGGGGTACCCGGGGTAGTATGTTCGGGCTTCAACGTATGCGGAACTCGATGGTTAACGCAAGAGACAGTTGATTTATCTTGATTCAGACCCTCGATCGTAGATCGAGTAATAGCCCTACGTCCAGTCAGCGTTAGCCTATGCGTTGGATTGATTATGAAGTACTGTGTCGTTAAAGTCCTGTCTCTAGGAACCCTACCCTCCTTTATATAGTTAGGAGGTCAGAATCCTAGTCGGTTTACAATGAGAGTTCCTAATAGGATTACAGAATAATACTACTACTAAGATTACATGGGAAGAATCCTAGTTAGACTAGATCTTCTCCCTTCCTTACGGGGTATCCCGTGGGTCCCGCACCGACAAGGCCCCGAGCACTTCATGGTTGAGCTCTGGAAGCCTCGTCTTGTTCCTTCAGGTCTTGTCGAGCAGGAACAAGCGTCGTCCGAGTGCTTTCTTGAGCGAAACCGTGTAGCGCTTCATGAGATCTTCGCATGGTGTGTACCTTTTTAAAGAAAAAAGTACTCCCATTTGGGTGTAGCCCCCGACCTCTTGCTGTTTGGCACAAGGAGCTGGAGGGTCTTCTCTTGAAATCGCTCTAATTCTTCGTCGAAGGGCTCCTGAGCATATACCCGGGTTCTTTGTCAAAAAGAGCTCGGACATAGCTATGTCCGGGTTCTTTTTCTCGTATGGCCTTGAAGTGGTCTGTCTTGAAGAAGTCTCCTGAGTGATGTGCGCTTTTTTGAAGGAAAAAGTGCACTCACTGAGTGTAGCCCCTGAGCCTCTTGCTATTTGGAACAAAAAGTTGGAGGGTCTTGAATCTTATGTTGTTTGAAAACTGCTGTCTTGAGGAAGTCTTCTGAGTGATGTGCGCTTTTTTGAAGGAAAAAGTGCGCTCATTGAGTGTAGCCCCCGAGTGTATACCTAGGTTTTTTTATCTGAAAAAAACTTGGATACATGTTCTTGGCATGTTCTCTGATAGTCTGCTGTTGTCAGATGTAGTTGTATAGTGGTGGTTGGTAGTAAATGTTGTTTGTTCACCAGTTGTACAGTGTTGGTATATTCTTCCGAATATGCTCGTTCTTGAGTACTGCTCCTTCATACCTGAGTCCTCTTTCATTGAATTCTGTCTTTTCACTGTGTCCTTTGTAGGTTTGTTCCGTTGGTGCTCCCGGTCCATGTGCACTGCTTCTTTGGCCTATAAATATCCTCCTTGTGTGCTGTTTTGATTCATCGAGCATTTTGTTGCGTGGTCTGAAATCTTCGTAGTCATAAATATGGTAGTTTGTGAAGTAGAGTAGCCTCCGGGCGTATTTTGTAGTTCTTGTGTATCTTGCCATAGCTGGAGGGAGTCTTGTGATAGGGATTAGAGGTAGACTAATCCCGCAACAGCATTGTACTTAGAAGTACGTGGCGGTAGTCGGAGGGAGTCTTGTGATGTGGGATACGTTCCTTCATCTGACAGTTCTGGGTTGATCCTCGCCGCCTACCCTGAGAGTGTCCGGTGCAGATCAACACCATATCCAGCATCATATCAGACTTGGGTAGACAGATGCCTGTCAGCCTTCTCTGCTCCATGTTGTCCCACCGTGCTGCTGATTTCCGCCTTGGATGCACTGCGTCCGTCCTTTGAAGAAAATAGTGTAGCCAAGTGTGGTTTGTTCTACCAAGTTGCAATTTGGAACACGTAGTCGTTCCAGAGCCTAGCTGTGTCCGGGTTCCTCTTTGCTACCTTGCTTGTCGTAGTACCGAGTTTGTTGGGTCTTGTAAGATGTGTAATCTTCTATTTTTTGAAACCATTTATAATGGAAAGAATCTTGTCTTATGAGTTGTCATTATTTATTCTGCTGATGTCTCGGTTGTTTATGAGATTCCTGAGTTCTTTCTATAAGGACCGGGTTATTGCGTTCCTTGTGAGGTAACCCTTTGTTGCTTCATGGCTGATGAGTTCTTTTTGTAGCAATATGATAACTCCACCGTGGTGCTGGATGGATAAGTCTGAAATCTGCCCGTTGAACTGTACCATTGTGTAGATTTGTGCCATCCGTCATTTTAGCTGTGTCAGTAGATGTACTATTGCGTCCTCATCCCGTGTTAAAATGGGCCTGGTGGGCCACGTTTTTACTGGTGTAAAATCTATTTAAGGGCCTTTCCTCTTTTTTTCTTTACTGCCCTGATTTTCCCTTGAAACCCTAGTCTTCAAACTTCCGCCGCCGCCATTGTTGCCATCATCTGAGTGTCGCTATCCGAATCATCATTGCCTCCTAGTTCTTTATTGCTCCCGCTAGTATATGGGTAGGAAGAAATCAGCGAGCAAGTCCCAAGCAGCCTTTGTAGACAAGGAGGCATCACTTTTCATGATTGAGAATCAAGAGTTTACGGCCATGAGGGCTACTCAGAAGATTTGGCCAGCTTCGACAATGATTGAAGATTAGCTTCGCGAGCTTGTTAGCGATGGTCTGATTCAGAGCAAGGACATTGCTGATTGGAAAGCTCCGGGCGAGCATCGAGTCCCTACTCTATGTCCTGGTGAGATTGTCCTTTTTGTCTCCTTCATCCATACTGGACTCTGCCTTCCTGCTTCTTCCTTTCTTCATCGATTTCTCGGTTATTTTGGGGTTAGTTTGAACCATCTTGCTCCCAATGCCGTCCTCCATCTTTCTGTTTTTGTTCATTTTTGATAAACTTTTCTTGGAATTCCTCCTTGTCTTTCTCTCTTCCGTTATTTCTTCCGTCTAAAGCCCCATCCCCGCCGCGATGACACCAATGTTCTTGGTGGCTGCGGGATTTAATTTTGTCAAGGTCTTAAGAGTAAATTCTTTGATTATGACTTGGTTGATTATGTGAGGGACTGGCGTGCTGACTGGTTTTATGCCGCTAATATGATTCCTCCTCTTTCTGTTCATTCTGGATTTGGTCCCGTGGTTAATGACCGGTGGGAAAAGAACCCTGTGACGACGGCTGAGGTCCAGGCGATCAAGCCGTTTCTTGAGAGGATTTGTACTCTGAAACGGCAAGGATTGACTGGCTTCGGGATTATTTCTAATTTTCTTCGCCACCAAGTTCAACCTCTGAAGGAGCGAGAAAATTATGGTTTTGAGTACTCTAGGGTGGAGGACCCTTCTTGTATGGTCCCTGCCCTTGAGTTGACTGATGAGGAGGTGCTCGAGCGTCTTTAGAAGATGCTAAAAGGAGTAAGCATCGTCCCATTTGCTGTCCTTGAGTACAGTGCTAACAACCCACCCCCTGCTGTGAGTTGTTCTTTTCTTATGCGGGTACTTTTGTGTGTCTTTTGTTGTATCCACTTTTTGCTTAATCTTCCTTGTCTTATTGTTTTACTCTTTTATAGGAATTAGGGCGTAACTTTGCTGATTCGATTCCCCTTGATGATTGCCCTGCAAATGTGGAGGCTAGGGATAGTCTTGCTGGGGCATCCTTGACCAGTAAGTTTCAAACCACCACAATATTTCCTAGCGTTTCTTCTACAAACCTTGATGTATATGTAGAGTATGTTCCTCGTCCAGTTCCTTGAGCTCCTCGTATTGTCGGAAAGAGGGGGCGAGCGGATAGTTCTTCTGCTCTATGTACTGCCAAGAAGTCTTGCCAGTCGAGTACTCATCCAGGTACTCCAGTTGTAGCTAGCATGCTCTTAGGTGAGCATATTAATATGCTCTGTCCTTTTGTTGTTTGTTTTTATCTTTGGCCAAGTACTTTTGTCCTTTTTCAGCTGGTGCTATGGTGGCCTTGGTTGAGAGCGAGGAAGAAGAGGATGATGATGCCGCCCTTGTTACTCGTCGGTGAGTTGTTTTCTTGTTGTTGAACCCCTCTTTTTGTTTTGACTTTGGTCTTGTTCTCTTGTAGTAAGCGGTCATCGGGTTCAAGTTCTTCTGGGGCTCTAGTATCGGCCGCGCCGCTCCTATCGTAGGGTGGCGGTGATGTTTTTGCCACTATAGTTCTCCCTCTTAGGTCCTCTGTTGGTTTTCTAAAGAAGAGGATAGCTGAGTGAGTGATTGCTTGTTATGCTTCTTTGCTTCTGTTTTCTTTTTCCTGACTCATATTCTTATCATTGAGTTTTCTTATCATCTTGCAGACCCTTGCTTTCTCTTACTCCTCAGCCTCCCTCTTGTCAATCCTTTGGTGCGCCCCCACGTACTGAGTCAAAGGACTCAGAAAGTACGGTCGGTGAGGTGGCTGTGAGGGAGACAGGGCCCCCTGGTGATCATGCTGCTTCGGATCTGCTAACTCCTAGGATGACTGTGGCCGTGGGGGTGGATCCATCTGAGGAGGTAGCCAGGGCTTCCCAGGATGTGACCCTAGTTTTGCCTTCTTTGCCTACACTGGCTTCTCCTTCTGCCTCTCTTGGTACCAGTGCTCTGTGTTTGGATGATGATGTGTTGCATCAATTTGATGCTACTCATCGGTTGTCAGAGCTGACCACTGCTTGGGGAAACTTGGTGACCTTTGCGACTTCTTTTGGGGAAAAGCTCCAGGTAAGTTTTTTTGAAGTTCTTTCTTTGGATGTTCGTCTTTCTTCTGTCCTTATGTCTTGTTTTTCTCTCTCTCTTTTTGCTCAGTCTTTTTCTCATGATCATACCGGCTTCTTTTTCTCATCTGAAACCGAGAAAAAGTTATCTTCTAAGATGAGTACCTTAAAGGTAGAGCTTGTCCTCTGTCAGGATGAGTTGGAGACCGAGCGTCAGACGCATTAGGAGGAGAAGGCTCTCCATGCCCGGGTGGTTGAGGCAGAAAAGCAGTGAGATGCAGCTGCCCAGGAGGCCTTGAAAAATGTGGAGGCCATGAAGAAAGAGTGCACTGGTATTGCGAGTTCTTTTTCGTTTCCTTTTGTATTCAAATCTCCCTTTCTGCTGACTTGTTTTTTGTTGCCTGGTCTAGCTCTCTGAGTTGAAAAGCAGAAGCTCTCGGAGGGTATCGAGGAGATGAAGACACTTGTTTGTACTAACCACAATAGGGCTGAGAAGGTAATTACTCAAGCTGAAGAAGAACTTGCGCTTGCTAAGTTGATTAGGCGTGGAGCTGATAGGGATCTTGTGTAGGCCCAAAAAACTATTGAAGTCTTGACTGGCAAGTTGGCGACGGCTACTAAGAATTGGAATGCTTTGTGGAAATCTTTTCGGTCAGTAGCCGACCTTCTCCGGACTCCAACAGATGATGGCCAACTTTGGGCTCAATTTATTCCCCAAGTTCCAACTCATTTCTAGGAGTTCGTGAAGAGGTGCGCCCGCTTATGTACCAGAAATGTTCTTGCCCAGGTCTAGGTTCTTGCTCCAGAGTTTCCTTTGTCTAGGGTTGCTAATGAAGCCGAGAGTCAAGAATATCTGGATGCTGTTGAGAAGGTGGAGCCTGAGGTTGAAGATTTAGCCAGGAGGATTGTTGATAATCTTAACATTGATATTTCTTCTCCTGATGACAATGCTTGATGTAATTGACCTTTGTACTCCAGCTTCTGTACTAGAACACTATACTTCTTTTTGAATGAAGATTCTTTATTTTTTTGTTGATGTCTTCTTTGCCTGTATTTCTTCATCTTGTAAACAACCCGGTTTAGGTAGATCGTTGTCTTGACAAACTTTCTTGATCTGTCGAGTGCTTTTCTGGCTTTCGTTTGTGCCATGTAAACAACTCGGTATATGTAGATCATTGTCTTGACAGACTTTCTTGATTTGTCGAGTGCTTGTCTGGCTTTCGTCTGTGACTTGTACATAACTCGGTATAGATCGTTGTCTTGACAAACTTTGTGTTCTTGTTAGTACTAAAAAGACATAGGACCGACGATCTCAAGTATCTTCAGCTTCTTCTTTTCAGCTTAACTCGAGATGTGGTCAGCATCTGGTCCTTTCCCTGGTTGCAAAAAACATCCTAGGATCGATAAGCCCCCAAGCACTTCATGGTTGAGTTCTGGAAGCCTCGTCTTGTTCCTTCAGGTCCTGTCGAGTAGGCACAAGCGTCGTATGAGTGCTTTCTTGAGCAAAACCATGTAGCGCTTCTTGGGATCTTCTGAGTGCCCATCTGGGTGTAGCCCACGAGCCTCTTGCTATTTGGAACAAGGAGCTGGAGGGTCTTGTCTTGAAATTGCTTTGATTTATGCTTAGGCTTAGTTTCAGTCATTTTGCTTTTTGGTTCAGGTGTTAGCTTATTAGCTACCCTCATTGGCTGGCTCAAGCATCTTTTCAGCTCTTTTGCTCTTAGTCAGTATGCTCAGGCATATTTTCAGCCATTTTGCTTTTTGGTTCGGGTGTTAGCTTATTAGCTACCCTCATCGGCAGGCTCAAGCATCTTTTCAGCTCTTTTGCTCTTGGTCGATATGCTCAGGCGTATTTTCAGCCATTTTGCTTTTTGGTTCGGGTGTTAGCTTATTAGCTACCCTCTTCGGCGGGCTCAAGCATCTTTTTAGCTCTTTTTCTCTCGGCCGGTATGCTCAGGCGTATTTTCAGCCATTTTGCTTTTTTGGTTCGGGTGTTAGCTTGTTAGCTACCCTCATCGGTGGGCTCAGGCATCTTTTCAGCTCTTTTGCTCTCGGCCAGTATGCTCAGGCGTATTTTCAGCCATTTTGCTTTTTGGTTCGGGTGTTAGCTTATTAGCTACCCTCATCGACGGGCTCAAGCATCTTTTCAGCTCTTTTGCTCTCAGCCGGTATGCTTAGGTGTATTTTTAGCCATTTTGCTTTTTGGTTCGGGTGTTAGCTTATTAGCTACCCTCATCGGCGGGCTCAAGCATCTTTTCAGCTCTTTTGCTCTTGGCCGGTATGCTCAGGTGTATTTTCAGTCATTTTGCTTTTTGGTTCAGGTGTTAGCTTATTAGCTACCCTCATCGGCGGGCTCAAGCATCTTTTTAGCTCTTTTGCTCTTGGCCGGTATGTTCATTGGAAACAACTCGGGGAAAGCCATACATATGTTGTTGAAAAACCATCTTTATTGATCGCGAACATTGATAAGCCATAATAAGACATATGTTGTCGAGGAACCCTATATTTATTGATCATGAACGTTGATCTCTTGTGGTTTGTACATGTATTCTTCCTTGAGTTGTTTTCATGCATAGAATCTTCTTAGTTGGCTGATGTACCATATATTGTTGACTTCTTTCCCATCTTCAGTTATCAACTTATACGTTTCTGGTCCGGTGACTTTTGTGACAATGAAAGGACCTTCCCATGGACTGAGTAGTTTATGGCGTCCGTTAGTTTTTTGTATTCTTCTTAGTACTAGGTCTCCGACTTGTAGTGATCGAGGCTAGGTATTCTTGTTGTAGTGGCGTCTTAATCCTTGGAGGTATCTTGCTGATTGAAGGGTAGCGTTTACTCTGACTTCTTCTGTACTGTCGAGTTCTAATCTTCGGGTGTGTTCGGCTTCTCCTTCGTCATATTGTTCTATCCTTGGTGACGTCCAGATCAAGTCAGCAGGTAGTACAGCTTTTGATCCATAAACTAGGAAGAAAGGTGAGTATCTGGTGGCTCTGCTTATTTGAGTTCATAGCCCCCTTATGACCTTAGGTAATTCTTTAATCTATTTTGATCCATAGTCCACTAGTTCTTCATACAATCTTGGTTTTAATCTGGCTAGTATGAGTCCATTAGCCCTTTCTACCTATCCGTTGGCCTCTAGATGTGCGACTGATGCGTAATCTATGCTAAAGCCGCAGTCCTGTGCCCAACTTTGGAATTCTGTGGCTGTGAAGGGAGAACCTAAATCTGTGATGATTCGATTGGGCATGCCGAAGCGGTGCATAATGTCTTGGATGAACTTGACTGCTTTGGCTGTGCTGTATTTTGTGAGTGGTTTGTATTCAAT
The DNA here is from genome assembly GCF_019320115.1 of Miscanthus floridulus. Classification (NCBI taxonomy): domain Eukaryota; kingdom Viridiplantae; phylum Streptophyta; class Magnoliopsida; order Poales; family Poaceae; genus Miscanthus; species Miscanthus floridulus. The sequence goes on along the minus strand of NC_089582.1, from coordinate 125,528,678 downwards.
CCACTTAGTGAACTTGTCAATTGCTACGAAGATGTACTCAAAACCGCCTTTTGCTTTCTTGCGAGGTCCTACTTGATCTAGCCCCCAGCAGGAGAAAGACCAAGCGGGTGGGATGCAGACGAGGTTGTGTGCTGGCACATGAGCTTGTCTTGCGAACATTTGACAACCTTTGCATCTTCTAACAATTTCTTCGGTGTCTTTCAAAGCGGTTGTCCAATAGAAACCGGTGCGGAATGCTTTACCGACTAGTGTTCTTGAAGCGACGTGATTTCCATAGCAACCTGAGTGTATTTCGTCTAGGATCTCTTTGCCCTCTTCAAATGAGACACATTTTAGGAGTACTCCTGATGATGCGGCTCTTTTGTAGAGCTTGTCTCCCACTAGGACGTAGTTCTTGCTTCTGCGAACAACTCGGGTAGCTTTCTCTTTATCCACTGGCAACTTATTCTTTTTGATGTAATCAATAAAAACTTGGGTCCATGAGGTGGTGATTACCAAAATCTAGGTGCCTTTAGCTGAGATTTAAGGGGTTATCTCACCAGGTTGTTTGATAGAGGGAGCTGATAACTCCTCTATGAATACACCGGGTGGGACCTTCGCCCTGTCCGATCCGAGCTTAGCGAGGATGTCTGCCGCAATATTAGAATCGCGCAGGACATGTAGAATTTCTAATCCTTAAAAATGTTTTTCGAGCTTTCGTATTTCAGCATAGTAAGCGCCCATGTTTTTTTTGGTGCAGTCCCAATCTTTGTTGACTTGATTGATGACTACTGCCGAATCGCCGTATATGAGTAAATGCTTGATTTCGAGGGTAATTGCCACTCGTAGCCCGTGGATGAGGGCTTCGTATTCTGCTTCATTGTTTGTAGCTTGCCATAATATCTAAAGGACATACTTGAGTTGTTTTTCGTCTGGAGAAATGAGGAGAACGCCTACACCGGCTCTGCCTAGCTTGAGTGATCCATCAAAGTACATATTCCAATGATCAAGGATGGTATTTGACATAGGTTGTTGAATTTCTGTCCACTCGGCAACAAAATCGGCAAGAGCTTGAGATTTAATTGCCTTCCGTGGGGTGAAATCGATATTGAGAGCACCAAGTTCAACTGCCCACTTAGATATACGCCCTATTGCATCTTTGTTGTGTAGGATGTCTTCGAGTGAGAAATCTGTCACCACGGTAATCTTGTGGCTTTCAAAATAGTGGTGAAGCTTGCGTGAAGTGATCAGGAGGGCGTATAGTAGTTTTTGCACATGCGGGTACTAGATTTTTTATTTTGATAGTACTTCACTGATGTAGTATATGGGGCGTTGTACTTTATATACATGCCCTTCTTCTTCTCTTTCTACGACAATCGTCGTGCTGATCATAGTAGAAGTTGTCGCAATGTATAGCATCATGTCTTCATATCTCTTTAGAGGTGTGAGAACGGGCGAGGAGGTAAGGTATGCCTTGAGCTTTTTGAAAGCTTCGTTGGCTTCTTCTGTCCACTCGAACTTATCTTTCTTCTTTGGTAGTTTAAAGAAAGGTAACCATTTTTTGCCGAGTCTTGATATAAAGCGATTGAGGGCCGCCATGCAGCCTGTTAGTTTATGCACATCTTTGACACTTCGAGGAGGGCCCATCTCTGTTATGGCTCAAATTTGCTTGGCTCTTGCTTCGATTTCGCGATGGCTGACCAAGAATCCGAGTAGTTGTCCTGAAGGAACCTCGAATACACACTTGTTTGGGTTCAATTTCCACCTCCATCTTTTCAGGTTTTTGAAGGTTTGCTTTAAGTCTTCAATTAGTGTGTCTAGATTCTTTGTTTTTACTACTATGTCATCCACGTATGTCTCTATGTTTTCTCCAATCTGCTCACCGAGGCATGTTTGTATGGCTCTTTGATAAGTGGCACCAGCATTCTTGAGTCAAAATGACATGGTTTTGTAGCAGTAGGCACCGAACGGAGTGATGAAAGATGTCTTGCTCTGGTCTTGTTCCTTTAATGCGATCTGGTGATATCCTGAATAGCAATCAAGGAAGGATTATAGGGCAGATCTTGCTGTTGAATCAACTGTCTGATCAATGCGTGGTAGCCCAAACGGATCTTTCGAGCAGTGTTTGTTGAGATCTGTGTAGTCGACACACATGCGCCACTCGTCTGTATTGTTTTTCTATACTAGAACTGGGTTTGCTAGCCAATCTGGATGGAGGATTTCTCTGATGAATCCGGCTACCATTAGCTTTGTGATTTCTTTTTTAATTGCTGCCTTCTTGTTGGGTGAGAATCATTGTAGCCGTTGCTTCACTGGCTTGGAGCCTTCATTGATATCAATTCTGTGCTCAGTCAACTCTCTTGGGACACCTGACATGTCGGCCGGCTTCCAAGCGAAGATATCTTTGTTGTCCCGAAGAAAGTTGGTGAGCATGAGTTCCTATTTTGCCGAGAGGTGCTGATGGTTGCCATTTTGGAGGGATCACCGGTGCCTAGGTCGATTTGCTTGACGTCGGCTTCTTTTGGTGGTGCGAGGATGCTGGGTTTTTTAGCTAGTATCTCTAGCTCTTCTGGGCTTATTTTTGCTGCAATAGTGGCTATTTCTTTTCTACCATTGTCGGCTTGTGCTTTTGCTGCAATTTGGATTGCCTGAACATCGTAGTCAAAAGCGCGCTTCAAATCACTTCGAAGAGAAAGGACACTGTTGGGCCCTGGCATCTTAAGCAACAGGTACGGATAATGCGGTGTCGCCATGAATTTTGCTAGTGCTGGGCGCCTGAGGATTGCGTGATATGATGAATCGAAGTCTGCAACTTCAAACTTGGTGAACTCAGTACGGTAGTTCGAGGGAGTCCCAAAAGTAACCGGTAGAGTGATTTGTCCAAGTGGCATTGTTGCCTTGCCGGGTACTATGCCATAAAAAGGAGTGCTCGTTGGTGTAATCATCCCATCGAGTTGTAGTCCCATCTTCCTTAGAGTTTCTAAAAAAATGATGTTGAGTCTGGCTCCCCCATCGATCAAAACTTTTGTGACAGTCATTCCGGCAATAGTTGGATCTAGAACTAGTGGGTAATGGCCTGCGTTTCCTACGCTAGTCCATTGGTCTTCTCTTGAAAATTAGATTGGATACTATGACCAATTGAGATATCTTGGAGTAGCTGGTTCTGCTGCCATGATGGTTCGTAGTGCTAGCTTTTCTTGATGTTTGCTTCTGGAATCTGGAACCCCGACGAAGATCACTGCTACTGTCCCTCTAGATTTTTGGAATCCCTTGTTTTCATGGTTGTCTTCTTCTTTTTTTTGATTATCTTCTTTAGTGTTCCCCTTACTATCTTTTCTTGTGTATCGTTCATTGAAGGTGTAGCAATTTCCGATGGTGTGATTTGCTTTGGGGTGCAAGATGCAACACATATTTTTAATGTCGTCATACCTTCTGGGTTTGGAAAACTTCTTTGATTTGTTAGTCACCGCAACGGTGTTGTCTGGTCCATGTTTTTTCTCTTGATGTCTGTTGTTTCGATGATTTTGCTTGTCCAGATTGTCTCAGTTGTTTCTATCTGGGAACCTTTCTTGTGTCTTTTTCCTCTGCAGTAATCATCTTTTCTACTGTTCATCTGAATTCTTTATTGTTTCTCGGGTTTTCTTTGTAGAAGTTCTGAAATTTCCACCTAGCCATGATTCCATGAGAGAAAGCTTCGATTACTTCTCGTTCGGTGATGTCATGTACTTGAGCACGTAGTTCGCCAAATCGTCGATAGTAATTTCTAAGACTTTTGCCTCTCTTCTACTTGAGACCTTTTAACTCTGTGTGGGTGATTGGGTGTGTAATGATACCCACGAAATTTTCACAGAAAGCTCTTTGCAAGTCCTCCTAATTTTTGATTTTTCCTGGATTCAATTTGTCGAACCATTGGAGGGGCATGGTCTCTAGGGCCATGGGAAAGAACAGGGTCTTGATGTCATTGTCTCCTCTAGCTAGTTCAATTGATTGCGAGTAAATCCTGAGCCACTGCCTTGGTTCGGTCTTGCCATCATACTTTGAGTGGTTGGACGGCTTGAACTTGTAAGGTAGCCGTATTGAAGCAAGTCTATTTGCAAAACAAGGGAATCTATCGTATGTTCTGGCTTCTGTGTATTGTGATTCAGCACCCCCTTCTTGCCAACTGTTGTCTTGGTGAGAGTAGTTCTGCGTGGTTGTCTGAATAGGTGCTTTGCTTCTGACCTTTCTTGGTTGTTCGACTCGGTCGTTTTGGCTATGGTCTCTTTTACTTTCTCTGTTGTGACTTCCACTTGGTCCAAGTCTTTCGAAAGTGGACTTCCTTTGATTTTGATCTTCCTGCTCATGAGATATTGACTTGGTAGGTAGTCTCGAGCGGGTCCTTCCATCGTGTGTCCTTAGGACTGTTGACCGAAGAAAGTCCCGGAGCTGTTCTTGTTTTTCACTGGGATGTGAGGTCGCTCTGAGTTCTTCTAGTGCCTCTCGGATCTTATCGTAGGGTGTATTCGCCACGCGTCCTTCTTTGACCTCTCGCTCTGATTTTCTTCTGTTGTACTCAGCCAGATCTGACTCATATTTAATCCGAGCTTCCTTGCGCTGCCTGGCACGGTGTTGGCGTCCTTGTTTCAATTTGTTTCTTCTTTCTCTGGCTTGCCTCTGACTCTCGGTCTCACCATCGTGCCCCTGGATAAAGGGTGATATGTTGGACTCAGATTCGTCCGATAACCTGACGTCGGGTGCTTCTAGGGGGACTAGAGGTGATCGAGGACGGCGAACCATGAGTACTTCTCATGCGTGAATTGTTCCACCAACAGCATCAGTTTCCACACTGTCGGAGTATTTGATAACTTTATTAGAGGCTTTGAGGTCGCAGATCGAATCTCCTTCTTGATAGGGTAGAATTGTTGTTGTCGTCGTGCCAACTAGTCGGGTGCCGCCATCCTCAGGAACAGAACCTGGCCAGTGGACGATGCAGTCTTGAGATGTTATAGTTAGTACGAGGCCTTACTGAGCCCCTTTCAGTGGCATTCTAAGCACCGGGTTGAGGGATCCTTCGGGCTATGTCTGATAAGATGTTGCCATGTTGTGGAGTCCGAATGGAAAATGCCCTGACTTCTTGGAAAGAATCTAAGTGAATTCTAAGTTGTTTTCTTGATAGGCCGAGGCCGTGTTCCAGAGCCTTGTCAGAAAAGAACTCGGTTTCTCGAAAGAACTCGGTAGAAATTCCATCTCGGATGCGGAGCCTGAGTTTGAGTCAGATACGGAAATCCGCAAAATCTGAGTTGGATCAGATATCACGAGCTGCGCGAATCTTTCGGTGATTTGATCTGTCGTAGTCGCCGAAATAGAAAGGTTTTCATAGTGATCCAAATCTTCGAGGAGACGGCCTTGAAGTTTGTCGTTGTCGTCCGCCTCACAGATCCATGAACCGAAGATGAAGGTTGATCCCGTCGAGAAGATCATGTTGTCGAGGTCCGTCGAGCTCTCGGATGCAAAGTCGCCGAAAGCCCCTACCTGGCGCGCCAGCTGTCGATGTTTGACCACCGATAGCCTGCCACGGGGGTACCCGGGGCAGTATGTTCGGGCTTCAGCGTATGCGGAACTCGATGCTTAACGCAAGAGACAGTCGATTTATCCTGGTTCGGACCCTCGATCGTAGATCGAGTAATAGCCCTACGTCCAGTCGGCGTTAGCCTTTGTGTTGGATTGATTATGAAGTATTGTGTCGTCAAAGTCCTGTCTCTAGGAACCCTGCCCTCCTTTATATAGTCAGGAGGTTAGAATCCTAGTCAGTTTACAATGAGAGTTCCTAGTAGAATTACAGAATAATACTACTACTAAGATTACATGGGAAGAATCCTAGTTAGACTAGATCTTCTCCCTTCCTTGTGGGGTATCCCATGGGTCCTGCACCGACAGTCACTTTGTATTTTTCTTTCATAATGACATATGGTTAATTTGAATGCAAACGTAGGGTTTATTTTGCATTATCTTTCATAGCAGGTGTGGGTAATTTATAAAAAATATTAGCATATTATTATAAATTATCTTTCATATGACCAAGGTGTTTATTATAAATATTAGCATGAAAAAATATTAATAATAGTAAGATGTTGTGAAAAAAACTCCACTCGGAAAAAATATTAGCATGAAAAAATATGTTTATTATAAATTATAAAAAATATTAGCATATTTTTCTTTAAAGCCCCTAGTTAATAATAGTAAGATGTTGTGGAGTTTTATGGCACGGACAAGTGGATGCACATAGACGACTAATAACACTGACAATAACGAGAAACCCAACGTAGCCCTTACCCGAGTAGCCACCCTAGGCCTGCTCATGTCTTGCGACTGAGCGCCGCCATCACCCACCGCCGCCACCACCGCTGGTCCCCCTCCCTCACTCCTCTAGCATATCGTCGGAGGTCGAAGGGAGTCGGGATCCATCGTTTTTAATAAGTTTTTTTTAAGTAGATCGAGTCCTTAGGGTTAGGGTCTCTCCATGCCAAGTTTCTTGGTTTTAAGGATTTATCTTCTCCTCTCTAGCGACAGCGAGAGGGCAGGGTGAAATCGTTTTATCCATGGCGGCTCTGTTGAAGATGGGGGCGATAATTACGGCGTCAGAAAGAAGAAGTTGCTCAACTCCGCTCGTATGAATGTTGGTCGTCGTTCGTTGGGCATCTATTCTCCGAGTGTTTGTCTGTGTGGTCATCCATACTGCAAAGTGTCGGTTTTGAGATTTCGAGCTATTTACTGTATGGGTGCAATTTAGATAAAAATTAATTTCTGAATATTTGTGTAATTCAAAAAGCTTGTAACGTGTTGATATACTCAGCTATTATCTAAAATAATTCTTCTTTCATCGAAACAAAAAAGACGACTAATAACACTCGATCTCCAGCTCAACACTGATTCCTGTGCTTTTCTTTTTAAACATTGTTAGCCTTGTATGTAGCACATTCTTTCTTCACAGCCGGTTCATCCATGGAACTATACAAAATTCTCTAGTACTGGTGTATATGATATGAGCCGAGCACAATTGCACAAGCAGGGATCACAGTACTACGGAACATGCTCGTACGTAAGCCAAGAGCTATTGCACGATGCCACGATCCATGCAAAAAAATCCATCCTGCACTTGGTTCCCCTGCACCTACTAGGGGCATGTTTGGAACACAGGAATCACACGGAAATTTCATAGAAATCCGTTCAATTTCACAAGAAAAACGCACAAATAAAAAAAATCCCGCGTTCCAAACAGGTTAGTACTACACTAGCAAAACCCATGCCTGCAGCTGCAGGATGCAGGGTCGCGCCTTGACGCCCCTCCGAGTCCCGAGATCTCGCGCATCAGTCTCTGCAACGCGGCACACGACGACCCGCCCTCCTCTGCCGCGTTCCGGCACGCGGCCTTCGCCTCGGCGGCCTTCTCCCTCGCCTTCCTCCCCTCCGACCCGCCCATCAGCGCCCGCACCGCGCGCTCCAGCTCCGCGGCCTCCACGAAGTTGCCCCGCCTCCTGTCCACCTCCATCGCCACGGCGACGCCCAGGCCCGCCACAAGCACGAACGCGTTCATGTGCTGCTCCGCGTACAGCGGCCACGTCACCAGCGGCACGCCGTGCCACAGGCTCTCCAGCGTCGAGTTCCACCCGCCGTGCGACACGAAGCCCCCGATGGACGGGTGCGACAGGATCTCCTTCTGCGGCGCCCATCTCGGCCACACGAGGCCCCTCTCCTTGGTCCTCTCCAAGAAGCCTCCCGGGACCAGCTCCTCCACGTTGGCGTCGGTCGGGTACGGCGACCCGGCTGGCGGCGGGCCACGGAGCACCCACAGGAACCGGTGCTCGCTGCGTTGCAGGCCCTCAGCGATCTCGTGCACCTGCCCCATGGTCAGGTTGCCCATGCTCCCGAAGCAGAGCAGGACCACGGACGAACGCGGCTGCGCGTCCAGCCAGCGCAGGCACTCGTGCGATTGCTCGGCAGGCGGAGCAAAGGCGATCACGGGACCGATCGGGTAGATGGTCGGGACGCGGCGCCCGGGCATGCACCTGCCTTCAGCGATGGCCGCGAGGGCTTCCGGCTCGAGCTCCGCCACCGTGTTGACGATGATGCCGGCGGCCTCCATGAACCGGTTGGCGTGGTACATGCTCCACGTGTAGCCCGAATCCCTCTTCATCACGGCATTCGGCAGGAAAGCCGCTGGCACCGGCGGCATACCAGGCACGTCGAACGCCGTTTCCGCCTCCCCAAAATCCCCCGCCACTTCCTGGTCCAGCGCCGGCAGCCGCAGCATGAGCGCGAGCATGGAGGCCGGGGACGTGAAGTACACGTACACCGGCAGTGCCAGCTCGCGGGTGACGTCGAACAGCGCGGTGCAGAAGTAGTCCATGACGACGGCGGCGACGGGGCATCCCAGGCCGGCAATGGCCGCCTTAGCGTTGGACGCTTGCAGCTGAATGAAGCTGGAGATCATGTCCTCCGGGCCGGAGAAGGCGGGGAGCTCCACGTCAGGGAGGCGGTGGAAGCGGATGTCAAACCCCGAGCCAGAGGAGGCCTCCTGCTCTACGATGTGCGCGAACCTGGCCATCGGCAGTGGCGCGAGGAGCACGGTGAGCGACATGGCGCGGTCGCCGCCGCTGCTCATCAGCATCCGCTTGCCGGCTTGGAGCATGGACGTCAGGTGGCCGGTGACGCAGAACGGGATGAGCACCACCGTTGGTGTTCCCATTCGAGGAGATGATTATTTGATTGGTTTCCCTTGGTCACCAAGAATTCCAGTACAAAAGTTCGGGGCTAAATGAAAATCGTCGTCAAGAGCTAATCTTAGTTCCATAATCTCGCCTGATCTGAAGCACCTTTCTTGGTACTGCTAAATGAAGTTCACGGCAGATGTGCGCGGCTTGCCGCACGTAGCTGTCAAAATACAGTATCCACATCTAAAAATAGAAAAAAGAAAACCCAGCAACTCTTGGAATGCCGCCATATCAAAAAATGATAAAAACTGCACGCAACAACTGCCTGTCTCCTCCATGCATACTAGCATTTGTCTCCAAATAGGCATACTTTCATGATTCATCTAATGATAATTATTCGACATCATAAATTTCTTACAGATTTGGTCAAACTTAAAATTATCTTACTCATCGAAAAATGAGAAACAGTTTGATTGGATGACCTTTGAGTGCTTGTATTTTCCAGGCCGTATATCCAACTCATGTTTTGTTTGCACCACTTGAGAGTTATTCTTGTTGGGTTGGTGTTTGAGGTAGAAGAAATGGCAGAACATAATGAAATGGGAGAGGATGCTGATGTATATATGCTTCTCAAAGATGAATGAAGATAGAAATTTGCAGGATTTAGGGATTCAAATGGGACAGGTTGATTTTGTAACAATTCAAGAGGCCACGGAGGAAATTGCTAGTGGCATGGGAATGCTGAATTCATGTTGAAAGAATGACTCAAAGACGTCGTTAGAGATGACAGTCCGACAGTGCATGATATGGAAAATAAATCAGTGTCGGGACCTGATGGTTTTTCAGTTCTGTTCTTTAGAGAATTCTGTCCTCAAATTAGACTAGAGGTGTTTGAGATGCTTATAACAAACTACATGAAGGTAATGTGGACTTAGCCAGATTAAACTATGGAGTGAGTGTTGATTCCAAAAGGCATAGGAGCCAATTTCATTCAAGCTACAAGTTAGCTTCAATTGCAGTTCATCATTTGCAATATGTTCTGTAATCTTCCCCTCAACTTGTTAATTTACCTACATTTCTTCCTCAGGTCACTTCACTATGTAAATATGCATATCCATGGATGTTCTTTTACATTAAGTGACCCTAGTGTATCTTTTTCTAGGATGGTAAAAAACAGTTGCAATATTTAGGAATAACAGACATGAGCAAATGATGGAAAACAACAACTTGCTAAAGCAACTGTTTGTCAGTAATATTTGAACTCTACTTGACTTCGTGCCCCTAATTACAGGTTCTGGAGAGCATAATGGATGAAGAAGGGGAAGAACTAGAGGCCCTCATTGGGCTTAGTTCACAAATATGTAAACTCATTCGTGTAAACTTTGATCAAGAACTAGAGAATGGTCAGAGTAAGGAAATGTTTGGGAAGATGCTTGTTGACTCCCTGAAAGCAAATATGAACCCAGCGGTTCATTGTCCTGGAACTATGAGGGTAATAATTGAGTAAGCCATATATTTGATGAAGTACAATTCTCATAATGCAGAGCTTTTCAACCAGTACAGCATGATGAAAGCATTATTGATGGTAGAACAAACACCCTCAAGGGTTGAGAGGTACACGATCTTCTTGGGGAATGCAGGACTCAGAGAGCACAAAAACTCTTGTGGCTAAAGCAAAAGAATTGATGCGTGTAGCAATGTCTTCTGACAGGTTAAGGAGGAAGTAGTAGAACTTGTAAGTGCGTACAACTTTGTCATTTCCATATCGAAATCGTACGAGGGCTTACTTTCCTTCAACATTATATGAACGGGAATGCTACATGACACACATGTGTTTTGTTGTTTGTTGGCATACGAATTTTGTGTCCGTTGGATGGGTGTTTGTTTCTCTGTGTCGTGGGTCCCGATTATCAGTGCTACTGTTTGAGTTTCTCTGGGACTCGCGCCCGAATGTGGAGCGTCTGTTCCCCCTTTTCCTCATTTTCATTTCCTCTCGTCTTCCTCGCGTTCTCCTCGGCGGCGACTGGCGATTTCTCTAGGGTTTGGCTCACAGGCGCCGTCCCGACGACCTGTGGCGGTGCCGCCACCTCGCCGTTCTTGATATCAGCGGCAACGCACACACGGGCCCCATCCCGCCGGCGCTCGAGACCCTGGCGCTCAACTCCAACCAGCTCTCCGAGCCCATCCTGCCGAAGCTCGCGTCGCTCGCGCCCACGCTCAGGGACTTGCTCCTCTTCGACAACCGCCTCTCGGGCGAGCTCCCGCCGTCTCTCGGCGACCTGCGCCTGCACGAGTCGCTGCGCGCCGGGGGCAACCACGACCTCGCGGGCATGATACCGGACTCCTTCTCCAGGCTGTCCAGCCTCGTCGTGCTCGGTTGGTTTTGCTCCAGTGCGTATGTGGTCTCTGTGTCGTCGTGTTCTGCGGATGCGCCTTCCTCATTCTGGATTTTGTCGTCGTTGTTTTCATTCTGGTCGGATGGGTGCTCTCTGCCTCCATGTTGTGCGTATGTTGATATGCGGTAATGAGATCTGGTTCATAGGTCTGTTTGTTGATTGAGTGATGCACGTACGGTTGATTGAGTGTTGCCTTGGCTGTGTGCAGAACGTTGTGCTGGGAGTGGGCGGGCAGGCCAAGCTGCGGCACCCTGGTCAGGTTTCCGCTGCCGTGGGCTAATGGCTGCCGTGTCCATGCTTTTTTAGCTTGATTTAGTAATGTTTTTGTTTGTTCATTTTTTCTTTGCTAGATGGTTTGGAAAAGGCCTGGTGGTGTAGTTGATTTATCTAGCTCTAGTGATTCTGAAAATGATGATTTTAAAGATGTCCATTCTCAGCTTCCTTGCTTAATTTCTGCTCTAGATGTGTGATTGTTTTTAACTCCTGTTATAGAAATTGTACTTTTGTACATGTACTATTTGATATCAGCCTGTGTTAGTAGCATGGAGGTATGCTTCGACTATTGAGTGTCATGTACTTGTGGCATGGTGCCATGATCCCTGTGTTTGTATTTTTCTTTGTAAAATTGGATGTTTCTGATAGCTTTATCTTGCTTTTGGCTGACAGGTTTGTCTATCAAGGTTGTTATCTGTGTTTTGAGTAGGGATAAAAACGGTACGGATATTTTCCGACCGTATTCGAAACCGAATCCGTTTAGAGGGGTTGAGATCTGTCCGTATCCGAGTTCGGATATCCAACATCCGATACCGTATCCATATCCGAATACTTAAATCGCATATTTATGATGTCGATATCCAATCGTATCCTATTCGACATAGTTGACACTATCCGTATTCGAATCCGAATCCGAACAGAAATATGAAAACAAATATAATATCGGTGATATCCGTCCGTATCCGATCCGTTTTCATCCCTGGTTTTGAGGAAAAGATGGACCCAAGTTTGTTGATGGTGTCAATTAGTGCAAGTACACCTCTGAATTCTCTGGTGTATGCATCTGCATACACTGGTTCCCTAGGCTGACCCTGAGTTGTTGGATGCTTTCTTGTGTATGTATTTTTAGGACTCTGCATTTATCAGTTTGTGGTCTCAGTTCCATCTACCTTTGTCTTTTTACTATTTTTACATTGATTTCCTCATTGTCATTTTGTTGACAGAGTCATGTAATTTTGGGACAACACATCTTCTATCAGTTGGTGTTGGATGCTCGCAATTTTATGGAGTGTCACTATGTGTAAGTATAATTGTCATCATTTCTATTACACAGAACCTATAGAGCACTTGGTTGTTTTGGGAGCGATTTTTTGTGGTTGTTGAGTCAAGAATGCATTGTCTGATATGTTTTGGTTGCTTTTTGCCTGAGTTGCAGGGCCTACTTTTAGTGTTACTGTTCTCAATTTGGAATTGCGCCTGGTTTCTGTGGTTGTTTTATTAGTGCATTATCTTCTTCCCTGTGATGCTTTACATTGGTCAGAGGTCATTTCATCAGGGTGCAAGGTTTGATCCTTTTGCTTCCTTGTAATTTTCGTTGTTTAGGTTTGTTCATGTGTTCTTCCTCGTTTTAGAGGTTAGGGTTCTGGTTTATTTGAATGATTTGTTCTCTAATGTATATTTGTTCTGAAGCAATCTTATGGTTTTGTTGGCAATAGCGTGGTAAGACTTTTCCACCCTATCATATTCCTTTCAATAAACTTTTCCAACCCACCTTCTACTCATGTTTCATATCATAAATTACAAATCAATTAATGTTCCTATACGTAGTAACTTTGTAACCTCTTCTGAGACTTCCCCTCCTTTTGTTTTCTTGCAATGCACTTCATCAACTAGATATGTTAGTTTGAAGAAGTTTTAGAACATGCAGCAAAGCTTGTCTGGTATCTTATCATGGAATACACACTTGGGTAATGACAAAACAAAAGTGAAGAGCACCATGCTACTCGTTTCCCTCACATATCTCCGTACCTTCTTGTGGTGGTGCTAGCGAGCAGATGATGAAAGATCGAAAGTGACATCCCTCCAGCCGATAGTCTTTGTTATTGCAGTTCCTTTTACCCTAGGCCATGTTCCAACTTGATCTTTCATGCATGTGTTTGTTGCCACTGCTTGGTTGTGGCAGTTAAGGCCTGAGTGACATCATGACAATTTCAGTTATCTAGCTATCTACCTAGAGTTGGTGTTTTGTTTCATGGCACCCAAGCAATCTAGATAATTAATGCTGATTTGTGCTTTGTATACAAAACTTAGATGAATTTGATAGTACTTCGATTCCCAACTTTAAAGCTGACTATGGTGTGTATATTCCTGTAGTTTTCTCACCATGAACCTGGGGTTACCCATGTCTTAGTTACAGGAGCAGCTGGTTATATTGGTTCACATGCCGCTTTAAGGCTCTTAAAGGTTAACTATCGAGTTACCATTGTGGTAATCAAGTTTTTCTTTGTACTAAATGTGTGAACTAATTGTTATTTAAGCGTTCTGCTGATGCACAGTTTGGTTCATCTTGTAGGATAATCTATCTAGAGGAAACATGGGAGCAGTAAAGGTTCTGCAGGGCTTATTTCCGTAGCCTGGGAGACTACAATTCATCTTTGCTGATCTGGGGGACCAGAAATCTGCATCCTCATTTATGCTTCTAAAGCTGCTTTGCTTGTGCCTTTTCTGCTTATGGAGAGTTACATCCAAAGTCTTCTTTTCACTTAACTGGCTCCTAGGTCAACAAGATATTTGCTGAAAATGCATTTGATGCTGTGATGCACTTTGCAGCTGTTGCTTATGTGGGAGAGAGCACATTGGAACACCTTAGGTAAGTCTGTTGTTGTTACGTTGACACTTACATTGATATCGAGGATCATCTTATTCTATTCTGCATAAAATGTGGGGATCATCCAGGTTTTTACACCTTTATGCATTCTCATATAGAATGGCCTGAACATCCATGGCCACTTGGCCAGGGAAAACATCATTAAGTATATTACCTTGTGCTGGCCTTCCTGTTGATTTTTTACTTAGCTCTAATGGCACCTCTCTTTCTCTCTGACTAAACAATGTATTAAAACAAATTATTTTGTCTTAATTGGTGGAACTCTGTAATGTTAGTGCCGTGATCATGGACTTACTCCTATCAATATCTTACCACAGATCTTATTTAATCCTCTTTTTTGATGTTTGAATTTCAATTTTTTCAGAGTTGTAGCAGTTGAACCCCTTGTGATAGTGAGCTTTTAAGATCCCAAATAGTGCTGTTAGGTTTTTCGTGCTAAATGGATGCAGTTATACAATTTTTTTGATTGCACATTTATTAGTAGTAAATTGCACACTTAAACTACTGCAATTATGGTGTGTAACATGTGCAATATCTGGTCTTTATAAATAACTTTGTCACTATTTTAGTTAACTTAGAGCATGCAATTGTTCTTGCTTTAGGGCATCGATATTCTTCTGGATGGGCCATTTGGGACTAGAAATGGGTCTTTTGTTTCAGTGTAAGCACTAGACAGTACATTTTTAAGGAGTGCATCTCATTTCTATTTTAATATAAGTCTTCTCTTTAAGGAATAGATCTAATTCGGCTTGAGAATTAGTGTGTGTTTGTGTCTTTAGAATGCATTTGTGAAGCTGGTAGGGTAAAAACTTTGTCCTTTCATAGTAAAAAATTATCTCTTGTGATTTGTGCTTTCACTTCATGAACTTTGTTAATTCTGATTTGTGCCAATACATATCTCATTTTTGTCCTTGTCCTCGCACATCAATATAATACAAACCCCAGAAGCACCATTTTCCACAAGTAGCTTGTTTTATTAGGTGGTTTTCTGTCAATGACACTGCTACAGGAGCACTTATGTCTTATGTCAGTTGTACTTTAGTGATACCAAAGAACTATTTCTGATCAGACAACTTAAAGATTCAGTAAACCAAACAATTTAAAGATGCAGTTACATAATTGCAGTTTGCTATAATATAGATTGCAAGTATCAGGTACTGCAATTTTAGTTCTAAGCATATGCAATATGCTGTTATTGAACCGTTAGCCTCGTTGTTACTAAATTGTTACTTGTGATTTGTGCTAGAGCTAGTATATTTGTTACTAAATGTATTTTATATTTGTCATGATTTTGTGGTTGTGTCCTAGTTTGTCATCTATCTTTGTTAATACTGATAAACAAGTAATCCTTGCTGGCTTTACCAGTGTTGTGCATGTCTGCTTCATTTCCCAGTAGCAGTAGGTGCTGATGATGAATGTAGCTTTGGTTTCACTGACTCACTAGGTTCTCAGGACCACACTGCATCTTTCCTGTGAACCCTATTTGCTTTAGAAAACTGATAGTAAGCGAAAGGTATCTATTTGTTTTCCTTAATTTTTTAGGTTAACACCAGCGGATAGTTTATTGGTCTGGCTGAGATGGTGGGTCGAGTTGATTTTAACAAGATAGTTGAATACTTGCAGCAGGACAAGTGGACTGGTTGGTTTCCTGTCAAGTGGCATATTATGAAGGACATTCCTAACAGCTTGTTGAAGCACATCAATCTTAAGTATAATGAAAACAAACCAGTTACTAACAGCAGACACACACAGGAGGTGAGTTAAGTTGCTTTTAGTTTTTCTCTTGTTTTGTCAGTTTCTCCATTGATTGTTGATGGTTTCACATTATAGTAAAAATTCTTGATATGCATGAATCAGGAAGTCAGTACTCTCTTAAGATAAATGGAAAATTGCTATGTCTAACTCTTTTAATGTTGCGGTAGCTAAGTTTTCCCATATTTTTTCATGGTGTCTCCAGGTTATCTGTCTAACTCTTTTAATTGTTATCTGTGATTTGTGCCAACATATTTCATTTCTGTTTAATGTGGTTTATGATTTGTGCCAGCACAAACATTGTCCTTGTCTTTCCATAGAAAAAAAATGTTATTTGTGATTTGTGCCAACACATTTCATTTTTGTTATTTATGATTTATGATTTGTGCTAGCGCGAACAACATTTTTTGTCCTTGTCCTTCCATAGAAAAAATTGTTATTTGTGATTTGTGCCAACATATTTCATTTCTGTTTATTGTGATTTGTTCCTGATGCCGTTGTGAATTCATCATGCAGGCAGCGTCTTGAGATAGTTCTGCTAGTTCTGCTAGGACTAGTAAAAGAAGGTGAGGAACAGCTGCAATAATGTGGTGGTTTGGTTGTTTTTGTTTTGGTTCACAATTTTGTTGTTCTGAATCACTCAGTCTGCTAAACATGCAGGCAGTGTCTTGAGGCACAAAGTGCAGTTCACGTGGAGTAACCAAGAGGATAATGCCGAGGTATGTATGTCCAGCCCTGAATTTCATGAACTTGCTACTGTTTTTGTTACTCCAAACCAGCTATGTAAATTCATCACTCTTTTTATATACACATTCTGTGCTGTTTAATTATACTGTGAGCAGGCTCCACATTCATGAGCCGGATTCTGTATTTATATACATATATAGTATAATTGCATTAACAACATGTAGTATTTGCACTATTTGAAACATGCAATTTTTATGTTCTTGTTTTGTAATTTTTGAAGATCATAATCATTATGCATTTTTTCACCGAGAACATCTCATTATGTGTGAGTAAATATTTTGTTTCGTAGTAATTTCATCGATATAATGCATTACACTTAATCATTTTTTCATGTTCTTTGGATGCTATGCTGGAAAGATGGTGTCATTTGTGTACATTCCAATTTATGTTTACTTGTCTTTTTTATTTTACCTTTTTCTAGGAGCATCCAAATATTGTTGTCCAGCTTGTCGACCTCATTGGTATCACATCAATAATGGAGGTAAGTAGTTATTGAACTCATTCCCCGTCTAGTTTGGTGAGTGCCTTTGGTTGGTGTTGGTCATCAAATTGATTGTAAAACAGGTGTTGATGAGATTGATTCGCGCTGATGAAACCATATACTCGAATTTCGCGGATACATTGCATTGGTTATAGAACACAGATGTATTGGGAATGATTGTGGACAAATTTAGCTCATCAGTAAGTACACTTGATCACTTAGTAACATAGTGCTATATGACATTTGTTGGGCACTAAACCATGTCATTATTAAGCTTTGGTGTGTGTAGAGTGTGTGGGTGTTTGGGTTCTTGTCCTATATTTTCTTCTTAATAATAATGAACCACAGCTCTCCTACATTTTCGCGAAAAAATGTCATTATTATGCTGTACTTGCAGTGGTTATGGAGGTTGGTTTGTTGTCTCAGTAGAATTCATATGTTTTTTGGATATATTTCTAGTAAAGGGCTCATATATCTATGTTGCCTTGATCAAACAGGACTCTCCTGAAGTGCATGCAAATGTTGCTGAAATCCTTTTCGCTGTAACTCGATGCGCCCCTCCTGCTGTTGCTGTGAAAATATGCAGCCCAAGGTTTGTCCTTTTCATTTAATTTTTGTGCGATCAAAAAATGCAACTTTTGTGCATCATATCGCTTCCTTTGTCAGATATTATTATGTTCATTTTTCTTTGCTTGTTCCTAGTACCAGTTTTGTTGGTAGGTTGTTTTGTCATGCTCTTGAAGTGTCAAGACCAAAATCTGTTTTGGTTCATTCATTGTCAGTGTGTATGTCTTTGTTGGACCCCAAAAGACTAGCATCAGCCTCATACCATGCATTTAGAAGCAACTTAACTCATGGGACGCTGATCACAGCCAGTCCAGAAACAGTTGATGGTATGCTGGAGAGTTTAGGTGAGTGCTCTATGCTTGATTCTTTCTACTTAATGCTACTTGTATTGTTTATATGCTTTTCACTTGTTACACCCTTGCTTTCTATCACACACATTCTCCTTGTTATGTGCACACCTGGCATGTTTAATGAAAATATGAAATGCTTGATTGCCTTTCCAAGGACTTACCAGTATACCTGTAATCACATCTTAGGTGACTTGCTGAAGTTACTGGACATTACTTCTTCTAAAAATGTTTTGCCTACAACTTATGGATGTTTGCGTCCGCCTCTTGGAAAATACCGTTTGAAGGTATGCTCAGACGCTGTGGATCTCTTGTTTTTAGTTTGAGCATATATGATTAGTTTTCGTTTGCTTAAGACATTTTTTCCTCCTGAATAAATTATTCTTAACCTTCCAGTTATTTGATGGAAGCATTCATGCTGCCTAGGGATTTTTAGACTTTACTATTATTTAATACCATGCATGAGGATATATGACGGGGTATTTCTGAGAGAGATATGCTTTCAATCTGAGTTTGATGGCCTCAACTGCTGTCCACCTTGCATAACTCTGCAGTTAGGCCAGGCTCAGAAGGTCCAATTAATCGTTTCCTTCATTCAACGTGTCTCTTCAGAGCCGTTTCCTGTCTATTTTGTTTTAATAAATTATACTTCTGTTTCTTTCAGATTGTAGAGTTCATCTCTATTTTGCTAACAATTGGTAGTGAAATTGCTGAGAAGGAGCTAATAAACCAATCAGTGATAAAGCATTGCATTGATTTATTTTTTTTGTAAGTGGGCTACTGTGTGTTTTATTCCTTAACGGTCACTGTTAATGGCAAATCCTCATACATTGCTTGGTGCTGCAGGTACCCTTATAATAACTTTTTGCATCATCATGTTGAGAACATTATTGTTTCTTGCCTTGAGGTTAAAAGAAATCAATTGACTGACCATATCCTTAATGACTGCGGCCTTGTCGGTAAAGTCCTTGCCGCTGAAAAAGGTCCATCTCTGCCAGTGGAGTCTAATGGGGTAAATCTATTTCTTGATACTTGTCATCTTGTTTTTTTTCTTTGCTTATGTAGCCAGTATTTTGATTGTGCCTTGTGTTTGTAGCCAACATTACCGTCAGAAGGGAAAGAACCTCCAAGAATTGGGAATATTGGACACATAACTCGAATAGCGAATAAGCTCATTCAATTGGAAAATAGTAACAACATGATACATAGTCACTTGCAGGTATTTCCAATTTCTGTTTCATCTTTGGCCAACAATTTGGAACTATTGTGTCATACTCATTTACATTTGTAAACTTGTGTTTATAGGAGAACAGCGAGTGGGCTGCATGGCAAACAGATGTCCTGGTCAAACGCAATGAGGTGGAGAACGTTTACCATTTGGCATGTGGGTATGTTTTTTCCCATCCTGGACTTTCTTATTCTTGTGTACACTGCTAAAACACTTGTGATTTCTCTGTGGTAACTTGTATATTTCTTCCTGACCGTTGGCTAATGTTTTATGCTGCAGCCGTCCAACTTCTCTACATGATCATGGGAGGGATAGCGATGATGATGACTTTCGATACAGAGACTATGATGTGGCAGCACTTGCTAATAATCTGAGTCAGGCATTTTGATATGGGATATACAGCAATGATGACATTGAAGAGGTGATTTTCGTTAGTTTTTAGCACGTTTTCTTGAGTTTTGAACATCATGTTCTTTTGTAGCATGCTATAATTTTGTAGAGTGGTATTTAGAAAAAAAGTTGTGTTCAATTTCTAAATCTGTTATAATATCTTCACTGTTGCTGTTTTACAACTAAACATTTCAACCATGTAAAAATAAAACCTTGGGATTCTCCCAGATAACTATAATATACTAATATTACCTTCATTGCTAACATTATAACGTATTTCATGTTTGATTATTGCAGGCACAAGGATCCCACGAATGAGATGATGAGGTATGCTTACAGTACTACTTATGTAAATATTTCTATTATTTTACTTCAATACAGTCAATGTAAGATTGGTAAATGGTCAATACTTTTGATTTGATAATTAAAAACATATTGTATCATGCTATAACAAACATGGATTATCTATGAGCTTATTCCTGCCATGTATTTTAGGATGTCTACTTTGATGATGAGTCAGCTGAAGTAGTAATATCTTCATTGCGTTTGGGGGATGATCAGGACAGGTAATTAATATTTTTTAGTGACCTAAATCTTACAAGAAGTAAGATGGCTTATAGTGTGCGCATTCTGCAGCAGTTCCCTCTTCATGAATTCAAACTGGTTTACGTTTGATGGTGATAGATGAATCAATGATCGCCTAGCTGCCTCTGTTCCTTCATCATCCCCCAATTCTGAAGAGATTTCCTGGAACGCGGAGGAAACTGATGAAGTGCTAATTGGTGAAACCACTGGCACCGAGTCACTGCTGGAAAGTGCATCCCTTGAAAATGGTCCTATTGAGGAGGCCAAGGAACTGGCAGAAGTTGCTAACGACAGTGATGCTACCACGGTCAGTGAGAAAATTTTGTGTACAGAAGAGGATAGTGCATCCCATGAGCCTGAAACCTCTGAGCGACATGTGGATGCTCAAGAGGGCCAGACTGGAGGTGCGGCTGAAGCATCAAGCACAGAGGGAGCAGCGAATGAACCTTGCAGCTCTTTAAAAACGTGTGCTACCTTGTGCTAAAACACATAGTTTCTTCTCTCTTGGAAATCATGTGTTATGCAAACAACCAACAACCATGTGCTAGCTTATGCTAAAACACATGGTTTTTTCCTTTGTTACAAATTGTGTGTTTTGTAGCTAGCAAACAACCATGTGCTACCTTTTGTTGAAACACATGGTTGATGAGTAGATATATTCTATATGAACTGTACTCTCTCTGTCCACAAAATATTGTAATTATGGGTTCCATCACTACCGGAGACGGCTTCTTTGTCGAGTGTCCCAGCCTTTGCCGAGTGCTTTTTATCGGGCACTAGACAAAGAGGCTATTTGTCGAGTGCCATAGAGAAAGTAGTTGGCAAACAAATGGCACTCGGCAAAGAGGTGGTTTGCTGAGTGCCGAGCACTCGGCAAAGACTAGGTTTGCCGAGTGTCGGGCACTCGGCAAACCAGAATACTCAGCAAAGGGCCGCCGTCGTTAACGGCCGGCAGCCGCCGTTAACCCTTTGCCGAGTGTCTTCTGCTGACACTCGGCAAAGTGGTGATTTGCCGAGTGTCATTTTTTGACACTCGGTAAACCATATTTTTTTTCACTTTTAACCTCCAAATTTTTTTCTACAGTCCTCATACAATACCTGGTACTCCATGTTCCAATATGGCACATTTCTCGGACTTTTTCTATATTTCTTTAATTTATTTCATTTAATTGAATTTTCTTAGATAATTCAAATTATAACTACTAGTTATTTGAATAATGAAAAAAATAAATAGAAAAATGATATTCATGTTATTTAGTATAATGTGAGGCCGTATCCAGGAACAGACCACCAATTTCGAACATCTTGTTGACGAAACATGACCACGAACTTGCGGTTGAGTTGTTTTTAAATTCTATAAAAAGCAAACGAAGTCCGAAAATTATAAAACTTGTCAAGATGTCATGATATCATATGTGGAGGATGTGATAAAAATTTGAGATGTTTTCGCGCAAGTTGTCACGTACGATGCTTGCAAACCGAAGAATCTCCAAAGAAGTTTCATGATTTCGTGAAGAGCTCGATGAGGTGGCAAGCATCGTACGTGATAACTTGCGTGAAACATCCTCAGATTTTTATCACAGCCTCCACATATGATATCATGACATCTTAACAAGTTTTATGATTTTTGGACTTCGTTTGCTTTTTATAAAATTTAAAAACAACTCGACCGCAAGTTCGTGGTCATGTTTTGTGAACAAGATGTTCGAAATTAGTGGTCTGTTCCTGGATGCGGCCTCACATTATACTAAATAACATGAATATCATTTCCATTCATTTTTTCATTATTTGAATGACCAACTGTTATAATTTGAATTATCCAAGAAAATTCAATTAAATAAAATAAATTAAAGAAATATAGAAAAAGTCCGAGAAATGTGGCACATTGGAACATGGAGTACTAGGTATTGTATGAGCACTGCAAAAAAAGTTTGGAGGTCAAAAGTGAAAAAAATATGGTTTGCCGAGTGTTTGAGTTTGGCGCTCGGCAAAGGAGCCTCTTTGTCGAGTGCCAGGATGTATGGCACTCAGCAAAGAATTAAAAAAAATTAAAACCCCCCTCTTTGCCGAGTGCTAGACTGGGTGGCACTCAGCAAAGAATTTAAAAAAATTAAAAAATATTTTGCCGAGTGCCAGATAGGGGGCACTCAGCAAAGATTTTTTTTAAAAAAAACCCTCTTTGCCGAGTGCCAGGCCAGGTGGTACTCGGCAGAGAATTAAAAAAAAATAAAAAATAGTTTACCGAGTGCCAGATCAGGGGCACTCGGCAAAGGGGGGATTTAACCCTGCCGGCCCAGCCAGCCCACACACACCCGCACACACGCACGCAGGCAAACCGCGCCAGCACCGTCGCCGCCACCCCCACGCTGCGCCGCCGGAGGAGGAATAAGAGAGGAGGAGGAGGAGAGGAGGAAGGAGGAAGAAGGAGGAAGAGAAGGAGGAGGAAGAAGGAGGCCACCGAAGCAACGATGCCTTTGACCTCGCGCGCTCCTGTAGCGGCACCGCAGCAACGCCGTCGGGGCGTGGCATGGCCCCGTAGCAGCGGCGACCCGCATCCGGGCATCTCGGTCGCGGCGGTGCAGTCCTACAGCAGCGACACTCCCTCACAGCGCTCTCCGAGCTAAATGGTCACCTTGCTCGTCATGCTGAGCTTTGCCATTCTGCAGTGGTGAGCCCCTATGCTGTCTCCGCCTGATGGATGTGGATGCATGAATAGATTAAGATGTCTTGGTTAGGTTTTGTAATTTAGGGATCTAGGGTTAGGGTTACTGTACATTCCTATGCATGTTTGTCTCCTAGAAATAAAGGATAAAAATTAGGGACTTTGATTTCCGTTGTGTATTGAACAATGTATAACTTCCCAATGGTCACTAAACTAACACATACATTCTTGCTTATATGTGTTGGAGAAATATTAGACACTACCTCACTCATTTCAAGATTTCAGTAGCATTTGTTACATTGCTAGGTGTTCCTTCATGTACATATATTAGTAATGGGATACAGATCCTGAATTTGTAATCCCTGATCCTTGCTTATCCTGATTACGTTGCTAGGTGTTCCTTACATAATCTTGTGCATATCGGCCATCGTGCCGTTCATATATATGTGCATGTCGGCCATCATGCCATTGGTTTTCTTGCAGGTTTTGGAAACCTCACCATGCAGGAGAGGTGCTGTCGAATTTTGTATTGATAGTTTTATGTTTCTTTTTTGCCGAGAAGAGCCCACTGGAGCGGAGCCGGAGTACCTCGATGACCTCGATCGCCTTCCTCGCCGCTGTGGGTCTGCCTGCACCGTGTCGCCTCGCCACTGCACCGACCCGCCATAGCCCCGCTAGCCTAACTCCACCACCACCCTAGGTATAACCCCTCTTTCCGTATCATGGTCGTAGATCACGTAACCCAGTTAGGCGTCTCCCATTCGAAAGAGATACGGTTGGAAATATATAGATATTTCCATATCTAAAACCGTATCTGTTTCAAATTATCCATGTTTTTTAGACAGCCCGCGGATGCATAGGTGGGGTTAGTTTCCATGGTCTGCTCCGATCCAAGATAGAGTTTTGGCATCATCTCCCTGTTGTTCTCTGGATACACACTCTCCCTGGTAGGACGTGTATTTGGAGAACAGCGGAGAGGTGCTACCGAAATTCTATCTCGGATAGGAGTAGAGCATGGAAACTAACCTCATCTATGGATCCTCGTGTGGGATTAGGACCTATCCTCACCTATTAGATAGTAGGAACATCGTGTAGATGCAATTGATGTTTATATTACTTGCCGCTATATATGTTAGAGGATGAAGGACCATAAGTGGATGTACACGGGCCATGCAAGTCAGGGTCAGGTCACCAATGAATGGATCGACAAGACTGATGCTTTCTTGGAATGGGCATTTGGCGTGGCTGCTAAAGGAGCGAGTAAAATTTGTTGTCCCTGCAGCAAATGTACAAACAGGAAAAGACAAACAAAGAAGGTCATGGGGGAACATCTTTGGAAGAATGCATTTATAGTAGACTATACCCGGTGGGTCTACCATGGTGAAGCCAATCGTATGAGAGATGAGGTGGTGAGACCACACGTCGAGGATTATGATGCTGATGCTGGGGTAGCAGACATGTTAAATGACTATCACGAGGCATAGTTCGCTGAAGGACGTACAGAGGAGGAGCCAGAGGCAACTGCAAAGGCATTCTAAGACATGTTTGCCGTGGCACAAAAACCCCTTCACGGCCAGACAAAGGTTTCTCAACTGGATGCCATTGGACGCATAATGGCGTTAAAGTCCCAGTATAGCCTAAGTCAAGACGCCTTCGATGGTATGTTGATAGTTATTGGCAGCCTACTTCTAGAGGGTCACCTTCTACCAAAGAGCATGCATGAGTTACAGAAACTCCTTCGTGCACTTAAGATGCCGTATGAGTAGATACATGCTTGCCCGAAGGGGTGCGTCCTATTTAGGAAAGAATACGTGGAAGCAAAGTATTGTCCAAAGTGTAAATCCTCTAGGTTTCTAGAGGTAGATTCTGGTGATGACTAGAAGAGGCAGCTTGACATTCCCGTGACAATCCTATGGCGCCTTCTGTTCATACCGAGGATCCAACGGCTATACATGACCGAGGAATCCATGAAACAGATGACATGGCACAAAAATAGCAAACGATACAATCCTGATAGGATGGTACATGCATCCGATGGTGAAGCATGGACCCACTTTGATGGCATTCATCATGAGAAAGCTAAAGAGGCTCATAATGTATGTGTTGTGCTGGCAACAGATGGGTTCAATCCTTATGGAATGATGGCTGCCCCATACACATGTTGGCCCGTGTTTGGTATCCCCCTCAATCTCCCCTCGGTGTATGCTTTCAACGACAGAACATATTCTTGTCATTGATAATTCCTAGACACACAGGGAATAATATGGGTGTGTTCATGGATCCTGTGATTGATGAATTGGTCCGTGCTTGGGAGGAAAGGGTATGGACATACGACTGAGCTACAAAGAAAAACTTCAAAATGCATGTTTGGTACCACTACTCCCTGCATGACTTCCTAGCGTATGGGATATTCTACGCCTAGTGTGTTCACGGGAAGTTCCCATGCCCAGTATGCAAGGAAGGTCTGGGGTTCATTTGGTTGCAGAAGGGTGGCAAGTATTCATCGTTCGACAAACATCAGCAATTCCTCTCTTTTGACCATGCATTCAGACGAGACATCAAGAACTTTACAAAATGTGTCATAGTGATAGACCCTGCACCACCGATAATGACTGGTGCCGTGGTTCGTGAACAGATAGATGGTCTCGTAGTCAATCCAGAAGGTGGTTTTGTGGGATATAGAGAGCAACATATGTGGACTCATAAGTCGGGCTTGACTCGGCTCCCCTATTTTGATGACCTTCTCCTTCCACACAATATTGATGTAATGCACACTAAAAAGAATGTTGTCGAGGCAATTTGGGCAACAATCATGGACATTCCTAACAAGTCAAAGGACAACATTAAGGCTAGAGTGGATCTAACAACGTTATGCGATAGACCAAAC
Source organism: Miscanthus floridulus (assembly GCF_019320115.1). Classification (NCBI taxonomy): domain Eukaryota; kingdom Viridiplantae; phylum Streptophyta; class Magnoliopsida; order Poales; family Poaceae; genus Miscanthus; species Miscanthus floridulus. The sequence goes on along the minus strand of NC_089582.1, from coordinate 125,503,086 downwards.
CAACATATGAAGCCTCCTAGTCACGGCAAGACATGGAGAAGGCCTAAGGCCGATTTTGTCTTGAGCAAGCCCCAAAGGAGGGAAGTACTAGAATGGATCTAGACGTTAATGTTCTCTGATGGGTATGCAACTAATCTGAGGAGGGGAGTGAACTTATCTACTATGCGAGTCTTAGGGATGAAGAGTCATGACTACCACATATGGATTGAGCGGCTTCTTTCGGCGATGGTTCGAGGCTATGTCCCTGAGCATGTCTGGCTAGTGCTAGCAGAGTTGAGCTATTTCTTTCGCCAGCTTTGTGCCAAGGAGTTATCTCGGACCGTGATTGCTGACTTGGAAAGAATGGCACCTTTGTTGCTCTGTAAGTTGGAGAAGATCTTTCCACCCGGCTTCTTCAATCCGATGCAGCATTTGATTTTGCACCTCCCGTTTGAGGCACGAATGGGGGGCCCGTGCAGAGCTGTTGGTGCTATCCAATCAAGAGATGTCTAAAGGTTCTTTGAAAGAAATGTAGAAATAAATGAAACATCGAGGCTTCCATTGCAGAGGCATACATTCTAGAGGAGGTGGCGAACTTCACAACAACATACTATGGTGACAACCTCCCTAGCATGCATAATCCACCCCCTCGTTACAATGCTAGCGAAAATGAATCGAACCTCAGCCTTTTCCGAGGGCAACTCGGAAGCGCAAGTGCATCGACCCCCAAGACCTTGAATCATGAAGAGTGGCGCCATATCATGCTATACGTGTTGACCAACCTTGATGAAGTGGCGCCATACATGCAGTAAGTTCTCAACGAACTTGTTAAATACATCATCACTATTCTGCATCCAACCCCCTTGTTTCTCGTTGGTACAGGGGATTTCTTTATGAATTCTGGTGTCAATCAAGGGATCCTACCCCGTAGCAGGTAGATACCCTTCTTAGACAGGGTGCGGGAAATGGAATGCCCGATTTCATTTCTTGGTTTAAACGGAAGGTACCGTCCAATTTAGCTCGTACTTAGTTTGACAGTCCAAGTTACTCGTACGTGCGAATAATATAATGATGTATCCTGCTTGAGCATGCAGGGCCAAAGGGATGCGTCTATGCGTGCCGAGTTGAGACAGGTTGCCGATGGCTTTGCCTATAGGGTCAGGTCACTTTCCAGTTATGATGTGAATGGATGTCGCTTTCGCACAACAAGCTACGAGCAGAGTCGGCCTAATCGAAGAACCACAAGTTCTAGAGTTTTTACACCCAGTGTTGATGAGGTCAAGTATTATGGAAGAATTGAAGAAATATAAGAACTCAAGTTTCATGGTTCCAAACCTTTTAATCCCGTCATATTCAAATACCATTGGTTTGATCCTAAAGTAACGAGACGGACATATTCTAATCTTGGGCTAGTCGAAATTCGATAGGATTCTGTCTTACCAGGAGACGATGTCTATATTGTGGCCCAACAGGCCACGCAAGTTTATTATCTCCCATATGCGTGTCAAAGCAAAAGTCATCTTAAGGGTTGGGATATTGTGCACATGGTATTGCCACACGGTAAAGTGCCTGTCCCAAACGATGAAGATTACAACTTAGACCTAAACACATATGACGGAGAGTTCTTTCAAGAAGAGGGACTAGAAGGGAGGTTTGAGATAGACTTAACCGAAGCGATCGGAATGGAAGTAGACAATGAAACGGTTATTGAAGAGGACGCTGGAGATGAGGTGCAAAATGTGAAGGACTTACAAATGCTTGAGCGATTACATTTAGACAATGACAATGGTAACATTGCTCATTCGGATAGTGTTGATTATTTCGACATGATTGATAGTGATGATAAGACTTATGATCCAGCTAATCCCGATCATGAAGATTATTTCTAATACATGTAATACTATGTTATTTTGTAATTACGTTTTGTTTATTTTGCATCTCTTTCTAAGTACTTCTTGTTTATCTGTGCACATTGGTTTACTCTTTTTAATTGCAGGTGATTGAACAAAGATGGTGGGCGGTGGGATGAGGAAGCTAGGTGATGATACTTGTGGTTGTTAATGGTACTTCTATTTGCAATTGTGGTTGTAGATGATGGAGCACTTGGATTACTTATGAACTTATTTGTGATATATTGTGAGACATGTGACGTTTGTGATATATATGTGGTGTTGGTGATATATATGTGCTGTTGATGATATATATGTGATGTTGGTGATGTTTGTTATATATATCTTCTATTTGTTTGGATGGAATGTAAAAAACAAATAAAAAAGGCTGTTTTCAGTCACTTTGCCGAGTGCAATGGCCATGACACTCGGTAAAGTGACGACAAACCAACATATGAAGCCTCCTAGTCACGGCAAGACATGGAGAAGGCCTAAGGCCGATTTTGTCTTGAGCAAGCCCCAAAGGAGGGAAGTACTAGAATGGATCTAGACGTTAATGTTCTCTGATGGGTATGCAACTAATCTGAGGAGGGGAGTGAACTTATCTACTATGCGAGTCTTAGGGATGAAGAGTCATGACTACCACATATGGATTGAGCGGCTTCTTTCGGCGATGGTTCGAGGCTATGTCCCTGAGCATGTCTGGCTAGTGCTAGCAGAGTTGAGCTATTTCTTTCGCTAGTGTCTTGCCGGTGGCACTCGGCACAGTGGCCACCTTTGCCGAGTGTCTGAGTCAACGGCGCTCGGCAAAGAGGCAACCTTTGCCGAGTGCTTGACCTTGACACTCGGCAAAGCCGCCGTCACGGTGGCGCTCACCGTCACGGTGACTTTTCTTTGCCGAGTGTCAGATTAGCACTCGGCAAAGGCTTTGTCGAGTGCCCGATAAAATACACTCGGCAAAGAGGTCTTTGCCGATAAACTGTTTACCGAGCGACCTTTGCCGAGTGTAACACTCGGCAAAGGCTTTGCCGAGTGTATATCGGCCTCAGGCCTGAGGCACTCGGCAAAGAAGCTGAATCCGGTAGTGCGTGTCGGTCAAACTAGCTCAAGTTTGACCAAATTTATAGTAAATAGTATTAGCATTTATGTCTTCAAATAAATTTGTTATTAAAGTATATTCTATAACTAATCTAATGATACTTATTTTTGTATTATCAATGTTAATATTTTTTATATAAATTTAGTCAAGTTCAAACTGTTTGACTTCTCGAAAAAAGAGAATTGCATTCTTTTATGGATGGAGGGAGTATTTGTTTTCTTATCAAGGTGCTAATATGCTCAGATTCATCTTCACCTAGTAATACCGGTTTTATTATGGACGATCGTTTGTTATATTTTGTGTTCTCAAACATATGTCATTGTGGTTAGATTTGTTGTATGGACTCGTGGTCCGACGGTGATGTATATTTTGAGGCATTATGTATGTTCTGGGCATGATGTAATCCAAATACTAATGGTATTATTATTTTGATATATTAAAATTATATTATGAAAAATACAACATCTCACCGCCGGCCTATCCAAATCGTTGGTGGTATGATAATACCTGTGTTGATGATAGTAGCAACATCGCCGGAAAAAACGCCACACCGGTGGTGATAGACAAGACATCACCGCTGGACCAAACTCAAGGGCGACGATGATGTCTGCTCAATCACCGATGGATCGTATGCCAGAATGACGGTGATATATCCGTCATTGAGATCGAACGCCAACCAATTGCGATAGTTACTACATCACTGACGAATCATACACTAGGCCGACGTTGATGTATCCATCACTGTCGGATCGTATGCCCAACCGACGTTGATGTCTCCAACATCACCGCCGGATCATATGCCAAACTGACGTTGATGTCTTCATCAACACCACTATATCGTATGTCCGACCGACGTTGATGTCTCCTTCATAACCGTCGGATCGCTAGCTAGACCATCGTTGATGCCTCCATTGTTAACGCTAATGCTAATATCTCTGACCGACGGTGATGACCATCATCACCGTCGGTTCATACGTTCGACCGGCGGTGATATTCAACGTACTGTCGCTGGATCGAACTCCGACGCAGCAGTGATGGTAACGACATCACTGCTGGATTGAACGTCAATCTGGCGCTGATAACCGAGGTTATCACTAACGACTTTCACAAACAACCAGTGGCGATGATAGAATAAATTAGAGGGGTGCGCTTCTCTTATAGGTGTGAAAATTTAAGCTACAGTCATGGTGAAAATTTGATCCTAATAGTGATTTTTCAATTTTTTTTGTGGGTGCCACCTATGTAGCTTCGCCACTGCAAACAATGGCAATAACTGGCGGTGTTGGGGGGGGGGGGGGGGGGGGGGGGGGGCGGGTTACAACCGTCGGTGGTGTAGTGCTTATTGTTCAACACGTGTTCACACCGTCGCCTGAAGGTAATGTAGATTTTTGATGCGCCTGCCTGACTTTTGTTATTACTAATAATATGTGGTGTCCTGTTACAAACATAGCACCAAACTGATCACGACGCATGCCGACGGCCCTTCTTCGTCCGTAAAACAGCGAGCCTGCCCAGCCGTCACGGCGACGGTGCCCCACCGCCGGGGCAGAGACCGCGCATGAGCTCCCGAAGCGCAACGTATGATGACCCGCCCTCCACCACGGCATTCCGGCACGCGTCCTTCATGTCCGCGGCCTTCTCCTTGACCTTCCTGCCCCCTTCTGTCCCGCCCATCAGGCCCCGCACCGCCGCCTCCAGCTCGGCTGCCTCCACAAGCAAGTCCGCCTTGGTGACGTCCATATTCTTGAGGTGGACGGCGACGCCCATGTCCCTGGCGAGCTCGAACGCGTTCAGGTGCTGCTCCGAGTAGAGCGGCCACGGCACCATCGGCACACCGAACCACAGGCTCTCCAGGATGGAGTTCCACCCGCAGTGGGTCACGAAGCCGCCGACGGCCGGGTGGGCCAGGATCTCCTTCTGCGGCGCCCAGGCAGGCCACACGAGCCCGTGCCCCCGGGTCCGCGTCAGGAACCCGGTGGGGAGCACCGTGTCCAGGTCGGCGTCCGTCGGGTGGCGCGAGCCGGCGGCCGGCGCGCCCCGCAGCACCCAAAGGAAGCGGTGGCCGCCGCGCTCCAGGCCAGCGGCGACTTCCCTGACCTGCGCTACGTCGAGGACCCCGTTGCTTCCGAAGCAGAGGAACACGACTGAGGCCGACGGCTGCGTGTCGAGCCACTGGACGCACGCGTGCGACTGCTGCTCAGGCGCCGCGGCGGCGAACCAGATCACCGGGCCGATGGCGTAGACGGTCGGAGCCGGGCGGCCCGGCACGCAGTGGCCGTCCGAGATAGCGCCGAGAACCCCAGGCTCCAGCTCGACCGAGGAGTTGATGATGATGCCGCTGGTGTCCATGAGGCGGCGCGCGTAGTACTCGAACCACTCGTAGTTGCCGATCTTACTGCCCGACAGGCACGCCGGCATGTAGGACACCGGCACCGGCGGCAGCCCCGGCACGTCCACCGTGCCTTCTGCCTGCTTGATCCTGACGATGAGGTCCTCACGGATTCCCGGCAGCGGCAGGCGCAGCATGAGCGCGAGGAACGCGCCCGTGGAGGCGAAGTACGCATACCGGGGCACGGCGAGCTCGCCGGCCACGTCGAGCAGGGGCGTACAGAAGAGATCGAAGACGATGGCGGCCACCGGGGACGGTAGCCCGGCTATGGCCTCCTCGACTTGGGGCGCCTGGAGCTGGATGTACCTGAAGTTGAACTCCTCGAGGGCCACGCAGTCGGTCGTCGGCTCCACGGCGGGGAGATTCAGGAAGCGGATGTCAAGGCCAGACGACGACTCACGGCTGGCGTCGGGGCCTGCATGACCAGCACGGTCAGGGAGAGGGCACCACCGCTGGCGTCGAGCATCCGCTTGCCGGCCGCGATCATGGACATGAAGTGACCGGATCCCCAGCATGGTAGGAAGACCATGGTTGCGGCAGCCATTGATCATGGGCTAGGCCAACAGCGTGCTCTTTTGCTGGACGTGTTGGAGCCTTTGGAGGGATTGCAGCAGAAACAAGAATCAGAATATTGGCTTTGTTTTATACGAACATGGAGAACCAGATCGACGTAAGCCTGTTTGTTTTGGCTGGATTGGCTTATAAGCCATGTCTGAAAGTACTGCTGACTGGTTTGGTGTGAGAGAAAAACACTATTGGCTGATTGATAAGCCAAAGCTTATAAGCCAGATACAGGCTGCCGAATAGGCCGGTAATCCTACTCCTGCAAGACATTTGTGGCCGTTGTTCTCGTCGATGATACCAGACTGGCATCAATCGAAACGACACCAGACGATAAGTGTGGCTCTGGTTTTTGCTAGTACATACTGTTGCGAGTATTTACCATTAGCATATGTGAGATATCTCCATTAATTCGTCCGTCAAGTCTATTTTTTTTAGGTTACACACCACAACTCAGACACTTATAACGTACGCATACTCACCCCCTATAAATGCACGTACGCAAACCCTACCCCTATGACCATTTTCGAAGACTCGGCCGGTAAATCCTTGAGATTGATGAAGTCATCGCCTCGCTGTCGACGGGAACATTGCCTACTACTGATACCCCTATGAGCACCTCGCTGTCGATCGGAACATTGCTTACCACTGATACTCCTATGAGCATATTCGAAGACTGGGCTGACAAATCTTTGACGAAGTCACCACAGGTGCCTCGCTGTCGACGAGAACGTCGCCTACCACTGAAAGCACAACGTGTTAGATCGTGGAATATTCGCTCCCATGGGGAGTCATACACAATCAAGAGAATCTGATCCAATTTGCTGAGATACAAACAAGCTCAACATTAATAGGACTTCGATGGCTTAGTAATCTACTTAGGGTGGAATGTGTGAAATAGACAAAATAGGAGAATTTTTCAGCAAAACGGAGGACCACAAAAAAGCGCCATTTTTATGTCAAAGAAACCAATTGAACAAATCTAAATTGCTGAGTCGATAATCCCTTGGTTGCTCTCGGCTTTGTTTGGTTCTTTGTTCTTTGTATCCATGGCTTTCTTAGTTTCTTTGGACTTGAGGTGTGCTCGGTAGTTTTGTCTACGATACGTAAATAGTTGTGTAATTGTGTTCTCTTTATTTGTGCCCTTTTATATTTGTCTTTTACTCTTTTAGTAAAAATATGAAAAAAAAACTCATGCTGTCATTGAAAAAAAAATACTGGTATGAAATTAAAACATAAGCAAAAGCAACTGCGTAATCCCTAGTTTGGAGCGAACATATAATGAAAGGGCAGCATGGATCTTGCCGTGAATTTTTGTCCACTGACTGGAGACTATTCTTAGACTTAAGTGGCGAATTGTTTGTCCAAATATGAATATATGATCATTAACAACCTTCAGTTTTTTCGTAGACGCTGCTCTCTCTTTCGCCATTGGGTTGAGTCCATCGTTCCGCTTTGTCCTGTAGCCAGATTGCCAGAACTGCCCAGACAGCTGATTTGTCAATGTTGGTGTTTGGATCAAAAGGTGTATTGTATCGTTGTGACGACGTGGCCTTGGGTGTTCCAAAGACCTCGATTTCTCACTTGCTTCCGTGCCAACGTATCGGCTTCGGAATGTCAGAGAGCTATTGGGATCAAGAGATGAAGCAGAGGCCAATTTAACATTCTTCAACTATTATAGATCAGCGTGATCTCGTAACAGGGATGACAGTTGTGGCAATTAGACTCGCGGGTGCCGGTGTCCACACCTTAGAGCAAGAGAACACAGAAGAGAGGTGGGCTGTGATTTTACGGCTAGCCGAAGCACAAGAAGCAAAAACATTGCAAGGGAAAAAAGTGTGGGTCATAGGTTAGCCAACTACTATATATTTAAGTGGACTCATAAGTGGGTTGTATGAGTCCATACAGCCAGCCGAAGACTATTTTATTAGTCTTGCTGTAAAGTGTGGGCACGGGTGTCAAATTGTAGTCTTGGGTCGTACGTATTGGATAAGGACTTGAGATGAATAATGATCGGTAAAATGAAGATGGATAGTTACATTTTCTCTCTAATAGGGGATAGATAGCCATCGCCTCGTCGACCCTAGGGTTCCAAGCTGCAGTCGCCTCGGGGCCCCTCCCTCCTCCCCGGCGTGGCCACGGCGGTAGCGAGGAGAGGGTCCCACCCATTATTTACAGTTAAGCAGTCTTTATGTTTATTCTAAATAAATTTATTGGTGGCATCATCACTGTGGTTTGAACGGGAGCTTGGTACCTGCAATAATGACTTCGATAATGACAATGATGACATGGATGGCACAAGAGTCGATTTCATTGGCAGTGTAACACCCATAAATCATCTACTAAAACATGTCATGAGCATCATGTTTATATGTTAATGCATGTGATAAAGTGTGTAGATCAATTTCTGTAACTCAAAACGATCAACTAGAATGCGAAACGAAAGTTGATTCGATAGTCATGTTATATCACTTAGCGTTTAAAACCAATTTTTATTAAGCAAAAATGCTATAGAACATGTATGTGATACTTAAATAAAGTTTGAAGTACAAACTTTATAGATGACAATAAAATACTTGCGGTCAAAAAATGATATTACTAGCTAATATTTCCACTAACTTAGAAATCACAAATGGAAATCAAATTCAGCTAAAAAACTTAGAAATTTTCAAGTCTGCCAACAGTTAGACACTCCTATGTTTAGCAATTTATTGTGAGAGATTGTGTTAAAGGGTGGTATAGTGTTATAGCTTGATTTGGTAGTCTCATGTGCCATCTTGAGCATGGTGGAGATGGTTTAGGTCCTAAAGCAATCGTTTGGTCGTGTTGAACGCTTTAAAATTCGTGCGTGTCACTGTCTCAGGTTGGTTGGCGCCGGGTGCGCGGTCACCGCGCGGTCTTCTCACGCCGCACAAATGGCCGCGTCCCACGTGGTCAGCTGTGCTGCCACGCTTGGCCGGTCGAGCCGCCTGGGCTTGGCCGAGGCCGGTCGCAGCGAGCCGCTGGCCCCGCGCCCTGCTGCTCTGCCTCACGTTGTTGTCTTGGGTCCTCACTGCTGTCACTACTCGCGTCACGATGCTGCCGCTACAGTCGCATCGTCGTCGCGTCCGCGCTGATGTGCTACACCAACGTTGTTGTCAATCCTATGCGTGTTGCCTCTGCCGCGTGCACGTGGGCGAGCCACCGTCGCCATGCCATTTATGGCACTACGGCGCGCGGGCCACGCTGGTCAGAAGCGCGCACACGTGGTCCATAGCTCCGACGCGTGGGCCTCCCGTTCTCGCCGCTCGCACCCCGCCAAGGCGTGGACGAGCCGAGCCCACCTACCACGCCATCTCTCTTTCTCTCTTTCTCCCTCTATTCTTCGTCGCCGTCGTGTCGTGTCACGGTGAAGCCAAAGAGCGAGCACCTCTCATCAATTTCTCGTGCTCGCGTCTCCGCCTTCATGTCCCCTCTCTAGCCGACCCCACCCTGCCTTGACTCGCGTCACGCCGAGCTTCAATTTTGGAGCTTTGCCCGCCGCCGTGCCGTTAAGGCCCGTCACCGCCCGCGCCGTGGCCAGCCTCCACCACTTCACCTGTGCTAATTCCTCTACACCACTAGCTCGCCTTGGCTCCCTCTCCACCATGCGCACGCCAGTGGGAGCACTATCGCCTCCCCGCTACAGCTGACGCAACCATGTCCACCGCGGCTCATCGCCGTGCTCGTTGCGCGCACATAGCCAGCACTACTCAGGTAGTCGCCGGTCGAACTACCACTTCGGGCGGGTTCATGGTGTGCCCTTGGTGCTTATCTCCTATATCTACCGTCCTATTAGCGTTGTGGCTCACCGGGACGCGGTTGCCCGCTCTGCTTCACCCCGTTTGTGCCACCACCGCCCATCACTTCGCGTTGAACCCTAGGTGAGCGTCGGCCTCGTAGATAGGTCAGCGTGGGTCTCGTGTGGTCGGCGCAAGCGCCAGTGCCACCGCTCGCCATGGCGGAGCGCGCGGGGGAGGCCGGGGACCTTGCTATTGTAAAGAGGAGAAAGGTCTAAGGCTTCTATTGCAAAGTTGTTGTCTATAGAAATAGTAACGTGACTGCAGATTGTTTTGCTTATAGTTCAGGGGTGTTTTTGCTAATGTGCCAGCGCGCGTGGAATTCCCCCGTCGCGGGCCGCCTCGTGCTGCAGGCCGGCCTCGCATGGGCCGCACCTGTGGGCCACCGCACGCTCGTGCACGCGCGCGTTGCATCGTGTGGGCCGCGTTGGGCCAAAATCAGTTTAGCTTTTTCGTGGAGAATAGAAATAGCTTTTCATTTTAATTCTGAGCTAAACTTTGATAATTAATATAAAATCATGTAGGTATCCAAAAATTGTGAAACCAATTTTGTTAAGTTCCTAAAATTGTGCTCTATCTATTAGTATATTTAGTTCATATATATACTTGTTGATACTAGGAGCTATTAAATCATTTGAGAATGCTTAATATTATTAGGTTAAATATTGTAGGAATTTTTGTGGCAAAATAGTGATAGCTTTAGCTTTAATTATTTTATAGTAGCTTCATGGTATTATTATGTGCTTACTGTAATTTTTGTAGCTTTAGAATAGACTTAACATAAGGGTAGTTAAATGCTCTTTGTTTCAAATATACATTAAATCATTAGTAGAAATAGAGATATATCCTTTATTTGTAAAGCTAGGTGTTTGTTAGTTGAACCCAACACTTTACTTGATAAAGATGATAGTTAGCTTAGTATCTTAGTCGTTAGAGCTAGCTTAGTAGTTTACCATGTGTATTCTTATTTTAATAGTTGCTGTGGCCAAAATGCTAAGTGTTGCATCATCATCGCATGCATGTAGAGAACGAGTTGGCGGAGATCATGACCATCGAAGATCACGAGTTTGATGAGGTGATCGAGGAGTACGGGGAGGAGATCCTCATGCAGGAGGAGGTCCCAAAGCCACCACTAACTGACTGAGCTGACACTTCGTCTGCCCAAGGCAAGCCTCGGTGCATAACCCTTATTTTAAATAATCACTGGATATATATATATATATATATATATATATATATATATATATATATATATATATATATATATATATATGTGTGTGTGTGTGTGTGTGTGTGTGTGTGTGATGTGCATTTACGTTATAGGCTTATTATTGAAACTATATGCTTAGATATACCTACCTATGAGTCGTACTAGCTTAGGCCACGTAGCTGCAATGCTTAGGCTATCGGTAGCGTGAGTAACCTGCCGTTACTCATAATAGTTGATTATTATTATCACTCTCATGATAAAATGGTGAAAAGAAATAAAGATCAGGCAGGAATATGGTGTGGGTATTGGTGGGTGTAAGAGGTTGTGTCCTGCGGCCAACGGGGCATAGCTTGGTTACACTATTTTCCCTGTCCATGTCGGTTAAGGACCGGCTGTTGCATTTGATTCTAGTCAGGTCATAGACTTATTATCCTGAGCACATACTTACTTATAGGGGCGGAAAGGCTCGTTGCTCTCTTGTCATGGGTTCTGGCTCTTTTTGGACCGACTGATTGAAGGCAGGGATGGTGGAGGTCTAAGCACCACACTGAGTCTGAGACTCAGATGTGGGGGCTTAGAGTCCAAGTTTGGATGGGGATCTAGATCCCTTGATAGGAGAGTGATGGATTGGTCCTGCTTGTGCCTAGGGTACAAGAGGGGCATGTGTTTTGGGGTACCCAACTGGGCTATATTGATTCATGAATCACTGTGTAATATGGTACGACTTATCTATGATCTAGCACCGTAGTAATAAACAGGAAGATGAAAGATGGTGAAATGGATCTGATTACTCAACTCTTGCTTAAAAGTAGAACAGGTGCTTGCATAGAATTGTTAGCTAATGAACTAATCATGGCTGCTAATAAAACACATACATAAGGATTCACTACTAGTATGGCTTTTTGCAAAAAGGAAACCCAGTAAACCATAAAGCTTATCATATCCTTTAGAGTTGGGAAATTATTTTTACTAGTCAAATAAGTATTGCGAGTATATTATGTACTCAGGGTTTATTTACCCCTATTGCAGGTGCCGCTTGAGGAGTAGCTATTGTGTGGAGGATTCTTCTGGTGGGCACAGATGGATCCTTGTATCTTATCGTTAGATGTTTATTTTAAATTCCGCTGTTTAAATTCCGCACTCTGAACTTGTTATTGTAATAATGTATTTCTGAGAACACTTTATGTATGAAATGGACTAAGTATTGTAAATGCGTTCTCATTATTAGATCCTAGAGGAAAAACATGGATTGTTCGAGTTCTCCCTTGGGGTGTGCTCGATGGAACCGTCCGATGTAGCTTGTTTTTGGGGGTGCTTAGTGTCTGGTGAAAGATGAGCGCCTTCGGAAACATGCTTGTAACACCCTAGGTGTTTGTCACCAGTTAAGCAATGGGTTTGAGCTCAAACATGATAGGTTAAGTGGTGATGAGGGTGAAAGATCAAATCTACGAGAGTGAGCTCCAACTTAAACTTAGACAACGCACCTTTGCTTACATGTGGACCCTTGTGAAGATTATGCAAGAGTAAGGTTAAACATGCTTATTTCATGTACATTACATCAACATGCATCCATCTTGACCAGTGGAAAAGTTTTATAAAGTTTGGAATCAAGAAGTCACATGAAATGATAAGTTATAATCTTTCTTGGATTGCTTTATTAAGTGAATGGAATTATAGGCCATCAACCAAACCTTTCTACCTTACCCAAACAACTCTAATTTGGCTCTACAACAAAAGTCATGAAGGGTTCGTGTTGAGCACATGTCAAAAAAAGGCCTCAATTGGTCGAAAACCCTAATTCCAGGGTTACCGAGATGCTGCTTTGACCAAGATGAAGAATTGGTTTATGTACCAGATATGAAGTTTGACCTTTAATAAAAGTTTAAGATTGAGTGGAGTAGAACAAACTTTGTTTTTGGACCAAGAGCCATATCAACTTGGAACTAAGTCAAACCGAGGCTCAAACTTTGAATCTGTAGCTGTTTTCAGTACTTAAAATTTTGCTGTCTGGAATTCATCGTCGATGACCTTGGCATCTCGCGTTCTCATGATTTTGTTAAACAACTTGATTTGGTCCAAAGATAGAAGTTGGAGTATACATTGTGGAAAAGTGCGTGCAAAAGGATGGCACTCGTTTGACCTTGTTATGACCAACAATTTTGGAGTTTGTTAATCACCATCAATGTGTTGATAATACCGTCTTGGAGTGTCATTAACCGCTAATCTACTACCCTAATGACCATGGTCCCTAAATGAAGATTGTAGAGCAGTCCGTGTAGATCAAACTTTGTTTAAGGACTGTTCGCAAATGCGGCCCATAGACAGCCCAAAACAGCGTCCCGTAGTGGCCACTTCGCCGCCCGCCAGGTGTTCATCGAATTGATGTCGTGGCATCCATGCAAGGCAGCAACGCCCTACCTTGCCACCACGCGCCCCTGCCCTCTCCTGCCTCATGTGGAGCACCCAAGCCTCTCTCGGCCTCCCTCACTCACCTTCCGCCCTCTCAGCTCTCTTCCTTGCTCTCTCTCGACGCTCCACCATGGTCGAGCTCCAAGCTCATCGGAGCCGTGGCCATTCCTGCTACTCCCAGCCTCCTCGTTCCCTACTAGCATCACCATCAACTTCGCCTCCATCTTCTGCACTCCGTGCTCATGCTCGTCGTCCCAATCCGTTACCATAGTCGCTGGAGCACCGGCCGTAGCCGCCGCCGCTGTCGGCACATGCACGTGGCCAGGGGGGCCACGGTCATCCTCAGGCTGAGCTGTGCCCCATGGCAGATGCACCTGGCCATAGGGAGGCTACGCCGCCACTCCCCGGTCACCGACGTGACCTCCTCCGGTCAGAACAGTGAGCTCCCGACGACATTTTTCGTTGAAATCACGTCAAGGGCCGCGCGCAGCAATTCGACAAAAGGGAAGGGTCTAACTGTGAACCATAGACTCATGTGAATAGTGCTCATGAGGACCTCTTGGCTAGTGTTTAATTTGTGTTTACTGCAGGGTCCCCGATGGAAGATTTACATCCCTTTTTCTTTGGTTTTTGCAGATTTGAATGATCAACTTTGAAAATTCATAGTAATTAGTAGAAAAATCATAAAATAGGAAATGAGGATATTTTGGAATCCTTGTGAAATTATCTATGCATTAGATATATAATATGTCATGTTTTAGTTTAAATATTTTGCTATAAAAATAAATTCATGCAGTTAGGTTTTTAATACTAGTTATGTCTTGTCTTTTTCATAACACCAGTTGTTGTGCTCAAATAAATGTGAAATTTTTATGGAGTTCTACTCAGGTGATGGTTGATGTCTGACAAAAATTTCAGGAGTTTAGGTTTGATGGTTTAAGGGTTATAGTAATTTTCTTAAGCTTTTCAAAAAAGCTAAATATCATAATTTTTTGTTATGTAGATTTTTAGTTATTGCTGCTTAAATTTATATGGTTGTTTCTGCCCAAACCCAGATAGGGTTGCCTTATTGGTACTGTGTGGCCTTTTAATAGTTGAATTAGCTCTAGGTGTTTATAACAAAGTTGTTTAGAATTTGCTAAGATTTATAAAAAGTCTAGAACCATATTTATTGGACATGTATAACTCTAGTTATAGCTATTAAAAGTGGCATGTTAGATTCTGTCCATGTTTTGGATAGAGATGCATTCATTGGATTAATTAATCTTGTTAACTGTAGGATCATCTTATAATGAGAATAATAATATGTAGGTAACTTCATAATATTTTAAAAAAGTTATGATTCAAGTTTGTTGGAGGTCTATAACTCTAGTTATGTTTCTCTAAAATTCCTATCAGTTTATTGTACCACTACTGTGTGGACTGCATGTGCAGTTTTGCTTGTGCAATTATTTTTATGGTGTAAATGATATTTGATGTGGTTGTAGTAAATACCAAAGTTGTATCTAATTGCATAATCTTGCTTGTGTTCAAATATCATAACCATAGGCCGGATAATTTAGGAGCTATAGATTTTGTAAGTTCATTATCAGATTTTGCATGCTCTCTGTATAGATCTAAATAATTGTGTTATTTGGCTTAGCTATAGTTTGAATCATGTCTTGGAGATAATAGAATAAGTGTAGTGATTTTCATGATCTTTCTAAATTATTAAATATCACTAATTTTGGTGGTCTAAAGCTCTAGTTATAAGCTTGTGAAGTTGCATGGCAGAATCTGTCCAAGTCTAGACAGAGGTGCTTGATTGACCTTGTTAATTGAGGATTCACCTTGTGATTATAATAAACATGTTTTAGATAATTTCATAAGCTTTCTATAAAGTTAAGGTTTATGCTTGTTTGATGTTCATAACTCTAGTTATGCATTGTTGAAATCGCTGCTACTTTTCTGTCCTAGTTTTGTGTAGATCTAAAACATTGGCATGTTTGACTTGGTTAGCTTTGGAATAAGCTTTTGGTGATAATAACAATATTGTAGACAATTTCATTAGATTTCCAGAAAGTCTAGGGTCACCCTTGTTGGATTCTTATATCTCCAGTTATGGTTAAAACAAGTGACTACTATGTTGCTGTCTAGATTTCTATACATGTGCTAGGTGATTGCTTTAGCTTGCTCTTGTTTTGGCTAAACATGTTGGCCAGTTCTTGATCGATGCATGTGTGCAATATCTGAACTTAAGTTCCCTTATGTGCCATGCCTAGTATGCTTGCTATCCCTCTATAATAGGTTATGGGATGTTCAGTTAAATAACTCTAGGTGCGTATGTCTTGTATGATCTTAGGTTGCCTTGAATGCTATTATGTGATGCATCTCATATTACCATTCTTCATATTTATGCACTTGCATCTTGCATCTCATCTATGTACGCTAGATGAACCACGCAAAGGTCGAGATGTTGGAGCCGAACCCAAAAACGATGTATGGTGGACCTATCCCAAAGATGGAAGGACTAGACAAGTGTTAGGATGGGAGATACTCACCAGGCGAGTGTCATCTAACAAACACTGACCTAGTGTTGGATCCTAGACAATCCTTGGAGCATTCTAAGCCTCCTACATTTTTATAAATATGACTTGAGTTCTTTATGTTTGATGCATTAGGTTATAAGAGTTGATTGGAACCACTTGATGCATATAATTTCCTTATCCAGCAATATACCTTTAACCCTATATAGGTCTAGGATGGAATATATGCTTAGCCATGCTTAGACCGGTAGACGTTGGGTGATTTCCTATCACCTGGGAGATATAGGTGGATACCAAAGCATGGTTGGCTATATTTGCTATCGTAGAAATAACCATGTGTTAATAATGAATGGAGACCGGGCGGGATGTCGATAGAGAAGCAACAAGACATGGAGGTCTTGGGTGTGGATCTATCCCCATCTATGTCGATTAAGGGCCATACTGTTGTTGGCACTTCTGACAAGATTGAACACATGCCTATCACTTAGCTAGCCAGATAACTCGTTCTGACCATGAAGTCGAGTAGCTCAACTCAGGCCGAGCACCGCTCTGCAAGAGTGCGCACACTAGAGGAAGTAAGGATGTGCGGGGAGCGGATCAATAGACCATGAGCAAGCATGACCTGAGCGACCTGGTCCAGGACCGTGGGTAGGCATGGCTTGAGCAACCTGGCTACCGTCAGTCCCTGATTGTGCGGCGCTGGGCGAACCCGTGAAATATGGACATGAGCTATACCAAAGGTGACCTAAGACTACCTTGGCGCAGGTATGTCTGGGTATGTGTTAGAAATAAATTCCCAGCTAGTTGAAATTGATTCGAATAGTCGTCTCTCCCAGATAGTGAGAAACTTGGCTAGCTCCAACATCGTAGTAATTGTATTATGGAATGTGATGGTTCTGATAAACATGGAATTACTACACTGGCTATGGTTACTATTGTATGCTATCAAATGATATACCACATATTTGGCATAGGTTAGTTGCTAATCTAGAGATGAATAGCTATAATTCACTTGATGACCAAAGTATAATTGTACAACTGAATTAGTCGCGTTTTATGCAAAATATTGTCAAGCTAGCTCCACCTATAAAGCCTTCCATACACTTTGGTGTCACTTTATTTTTGGTTTATGACTGGTAAGTGTAGCTGAGTACATTTGAGTACTCAGGGTTTATCCCACTGTGTTGCAGGTGAAGTTTTGGCCTGCTGAAGATGGTGGCTAACCGTCGGTGGGCTCGGTGACTCTATAGTTACTTGTCATTCATATGCTTTTATCTGGGGATGTCATTTGGAACTTATATTAATGTAATTATTTGAAAGCTATGTTGTTTTCACTAATCAGTTTTGAAACCCCAAACTTGTACTATTATTTGTGAACCCATTTGTAATATTATTTCCGCTGCAACTCTACGTATGTGATGTGTATTTGCTTAATCACGCGATCTTGGTTGTGATGTTGATTTACCGAGGTCCTTCGTGACACTCGGCAGACTACTGGGTTTATATAAGTAAAAGTATACGCGTGTCAACATGTTAGCGGGGATAGCCATACTTGATCTTGTATAAATTGGGCGGTTCTATCACAGCTGGTATCGGAGCAAGATTAAGCATAATACTATCATGTACATAGTTTTAAAAACAAAGTTTTGTTTTAAAATGCCTAGTTTGACCAAAACTTTAGCTATAGGCAGATTTGTCAAACTAATTTGCAATACTATGCTAGCGATATCCTCCTTTATGCCCAATTAAGGACTACTAGGTGGCTAAGTAAACTAACACTAACTATGGAGGTTTACTTCTTG
The DNA here is from genome assembly GCF_019320115.1 of Miscanthus floridulus. Taxonomy (NCBI): domain Eukaryota; kingdom Viridiplantae; phylum Streptophyta; class Magnoliopsida; order Poales; family Poaceae; genus Miscanthus; species Miscanthus floridulus. Next base: position 125,485,405 of record NC_089582.1, on the reverse strand, counting down.
CAATTTTTATTTCGTCGTCCATATGGCGTGCTATTGTATTGATGCCATTCGCTTGAATGGTAATGTATGGATCACTATATCTCTACACCCAGGTAAGAAGGTAAGTTGATGAGTGGCATGACCACAAGTGTGAGCATGCGGTCAGGGAGAGCTAGCTTTGATACGACTGTATACACATGCTTCCATGTGTGTATGGTGCGTATTTAATTGTGGGTAGCAAATTTAATGATCGGGTAGCTTTGATATGGAAGTATATATATATGGAAGTATTTAGCTTGCAACCTAGAGCCCAGACTTTCATTTTTGCATATATAATTGTGGGGTTGGGCTGAAATGAAATCCTTCTGCAAGTACGCTAACCACGAATGCGTAGATTGAATGTAGTTGACGACTAGCTATATGTCCAGAGACTACGTGTTATGCCACCGACATAGAACGTGATTGCCACCTTAGGTTGGCAATTTTGTGAGGATGAATAGGATGGTCATTCATCATGATTGTGCTTGTGCATAGATATGCTTCCCTCACTTTGTTCTAATACTAAGTAACTTATGATCCATGTGAGGTTACTATCTTCCCTTTGTGAAGCTAGACAAAATGCCTTGTTCCATGTCGCTTGATTAGCTGTGCTTGAAGATAGTGTGTGATTGTATGTTTGCTTCCTAAGGAAATAGATGACAAGTTAATAGTTAGCAAAAAAGTTCACCTCTTTGAAAACTAAATTGCTAAATGTAAGAAAAACTTGTTTTGTAGAGATATCCACCTACTCAGTAAAAAGGAAATAAAAGATAACAATACCTTACCACCATGTTTCACATGTTATATGTAGTGGTGTTGCTGTAGGTGACCGCTTGTTATGTGTGAGCTTTGTGCTTAGTAATAGTCGCTTAAGCTAATTGGATTGAGCGTTTCGAATTGCTTGCTTAAGACCATGATGTATGTGTGGATGCTCGTTATCTAGGTAGTGCCGTAGCTGTCACCCCTTTTGCCCTCGGTGAGCATACGAATGTTGAAGAGCGCTATCCTAGAATAGCATCCAAGTTTTGATAATCTCATGATTATCATCTCTTATTAAGTTCTCTCTTAGGAGCCGGAGCCTGTACATGTGGTTGCTAGCCCTTGAGCGTTGCGCTATGAAGACCTTTATCCATGCTTTGCTTGACCTTAGGCCCAAGCTTAGTCCCCTTGAATACTTGCATGTGTCGTGGTTGTCCCGCTCCTGTGTGGGAGGACCCTGCTCAAAAATTCTTGTTAGACCTCATTGCTCCTTCTTCTACCGATGATCTGGTGCAAAGCGAATCGCTATCTACCTAGGCTTCAGAACTTTTTCCTCACAGATCATGTTGTTGCTTTATCAACTGAATCCCTAGTCAGTGCCTTGGCTCTATCCCTTGCATCTCATTTATTTTGCCTCCAACCCTATCAAGTCTCTAGATGTTTATCAGTCTTGATCTCATGTTGCTGCTCGATGAGACCAAATCTCATGTTAATCTTTATCTGGTAATCACCTTGGTGGACACAAGGTGTATATGGAAATTAAGCAAGAGTCCCCTGCTCAATTGTCCTGGGCAATTAGGCTATGTTCTCTTGCACTGTGTTTTGTTCTTTAGATCGCCTCCTTGTTGACTACGAACCTTGTGACTACCTTCGCCTGCTACCCCTCCTTTGTATGGTGCTTGCTCCTATGCAACCAAATTTGTACCATGTGAAAATTCTTGTGGGTTGTATGTTCAGTAATGGTGTTATGAGTAGCAACTATGGTGTCGTGATAGAACCTAGGGCCTCCTTGTGGCTGGCCAACACATGGTTGTGCTGCTGGGTGTGCGCTGGTATCGAGGTTTCTAGTTATAATCTATTGCAAAACTACACCAAGGTGTTATTTTCACATGAGCTTTTCCTTGGTTATCTCTCCTTATCTTGTTAGAAGATCTATATGTTGAACCAGATGCAATAGGACTTCCTTCTGAAGTCGTCCAAAGGATAACCTTTGGAGAATAGGTCGCTGATATGAACATAAACAGACTGCAAGAGGTGGTAGATATGTGACCCTACTTGATTGTCCCTATGATGACATCGATCATCTAGTGAGCAACTTATGCCATCCCCGTTGGATCAGAAAGGTACACAACATGTAACGTTGGACAAGTTAATAGTCGAGTGACAATGGATGGAGATATTATGTGCTGTAATAAGCCACTTGGTGCTTATGAGCTTTCTATCTCAGCCTTGATCTTTAGGTGCAACGTGATCAACCAACCTTCTTCGTTGTGACCCCTTTTTGCTGACTTCAATAGCGACCATCTATTTATGCTTCGACCACAATTCTTATTGTAAAGAGTGAAGATTTGGAACCTTTTTGGTGTTGAGAGATAACAAATTAGTTAATAGTAGGAAGGTTAATTTCTAGCTAGGTAATGACTCTTTGGTAACTACGAAGGCCAGATCTCACAGAACAATGTTATACGAAGAAACAACAAAGCTGGTCATCAATGCTAGTACTGCTTTCTTCTCCAGGCCCTGTGTCGTCAAGTCAAGTCCATCTTAGATAATCACATGGGTAGTGCAAGATGCTGTATTAGCTAAGTAAAGAGCTAGAGAAAGCATATCCCTAGTCTCGGTCAGCCTCATTAGTATATGATGCTATCAAAGGATTGTTCTGGATTATATTGGATGAAGCATAGAAGGATAATCAGAGACATTCCCTTATCTTGTAGGACTGTCACTCCACGTGAAGTATGTATTGTGCCTTGCAAGAATATCCCACCTGTCTAATGCTTGTGTATCATTGAGATGGTGCCTAAATCAATAGTTGAAGTTGTTTCCTAAGAGGCATGTGAGGAAAACCCTAGCCTCCATCCTCAGCGAGAAAGCTACCATGGTTATAAAGAGAATTAGAGAGTGCGGAACACACTCCACGACGCGTGAAGCAAAGAAAAAGAAGACCGGGAAATCTGTCAAGGTTTTATGGCACTCCACTAGTTATCTTAAGCCGGTGATTAGTGGCTCAAACAGGGTTGAATTCACACCAAACTTGGTGATCTCATTCCTCACTTAAGGTACTTTGATGTCTGAAGTTGGTTTGAGGATTGGTTGAGTAAAGCATCAGATTGAGAGATGTTTTGATAGTTTGGTCCCAAAATTTCAGAACAAAGCAATTTTGGTAGATGATTTGTTGGATAGTCAAACAGTGTCTGTTTGAGCTGAATTTTGGTCAATAGTTAAACGACTCTTGGATCTAAATGCCTACCAAGATTTGTGCACCATTGAGCAGTAGTTTGTAGGATATGAAATGATTACTGAGAGGTATAGAATCTATGATTTCTCTATTGACTACTATCATCTCTCATATGAGAAGGTTGTGTTTGTAGTTCAGGTCATGTTGGCAATGTGATGATTGTAATACTTTAGATGCCCTAGAGAAGACTCCTGGCACCCCTTTTTGCCTCGCTTTTGCCCTCTCATATCAACAATGCTAGAGCAGTCAAGGTGTTCTACAAGTCAATTTGTGCCTTTGAGAGTCGAGAACAATTTGAAAAGTGTCAAAAAAATAGATTTTAGATTTTGTTTATGAGTTGTTGATTGACAGTAGAAAGGAAGCCTCAATGTCAAAAGTAGTTCAACCAGGCTAATTTTGCGATAGTGCAAGTCAACCCAACTTACTACGCCACTGCACCATGAAGGCAAATTGTGCTCAATCTGCTAAGTAGTGTACTGTTTTTCCAGTCTATATATATATACTTGCAACTTTTGTGACCTTCAGACCTCGTTGTCATCCTTCTCCAGCGAGGATTTCCAAGATGGACTTGTCCTTGGTATATTCTATGTGTTTTTACTCAAGAGGTTGCCTCAGATTCAGCCCAGATGACTGTTGCCGCTTGGATACGAGGATTCCCTCAAATAATGATCATCGAAAGCGCTGAGTCAATGAAGTCAGCTATCACATTCACCACTCACTCAATAGACTCAGATAACACAGTCTTATCATTAGAGAAAGAGAACTGCACCCATGGAACATTATGTAGTTTTCCATCGGTTGGCATCTGATTGATTGAACAATTACGACCGGCACGGACATTATCTATTGGTTGCTCGGTTTCTCACAACCGCAGAGGATGTTTACCCCATCTGTGATCTCATCCCTTATAAAAGGTTGTACTCAAGCTACTTTGGTAGAGAACTGCTTTTCAAACTTTGTGGATGAACATGGAACCATTGTAATGAGTAGCTTTCAGAAGCTTGCACTCTAGTGCAAAGTTCGCATGGTTCATGTTATATCCACTAGGGAAATAGAGATTGTGGGTAATTAGTTTGTGCTCCATAGTACTCTCCGTATCCCAAGAACAAAGTGTTGTGCTGTCTTGGATTCCTCCCAAAGTAACAATGCTTCATGGAAGCCAACGAAGGAAATTCTTTAGACAAAACTTATTGCGAAGAGCAAGTACCAGAAAGTGTCTTGACCAAATTAGCCTCTCTGATACTTCGAAGTTAAGTAGCCTAAGGCCATCACTGATATTGGAAAATGGATGACATGCTTCTCTTCTCTTAAAAGTCTTTTGCACCGAATCTCAGGGCGAGATTCCTATAAGGGGGAGGGCTGTAATACCCTAGGTGTTTGTCACCAGTTAAGCAATGGGTTTGAGCTCAAACATGATAGGTTAAGTGGTGATGAGGGTGAAAGATCAAATCTACGAGAGTGAGCTCCAACTTAAACTTGGACAATGCACCTTTGCTTACATGTGGACCCTTGTGAAGATTATGCAAGAGTAAGGTTAAACATGCTTATTTCATATACATTACATCAACATGCATCCATCTTGACCAGTGGAAAATTTCATGAAGTTTGGAATCAAGAAGTCACATGAAATAATAAGTTATAATCTTTCTTGGATTGCTTTATTAAGCGAATGGAATTATAGGTCATCAACCAAACCTTGCTACCTTGCCCAACTGACTCTAATTGAGCTCTACAACAAAAGTCATGAAGGGTTCGTGTTGAGCACATGTCAAGAAAAGGCCTCAATTGGTCGAAAACCCTAATTCTAGGGTTAACAAGATGCTACTTTGACCAAGATGAAGAATTGGTTTATGTACCATATATGAAGTTTGAAATTTAAAAAAAGTTGAAGTTTGAGTGGAGTAGAACAAACTTTGTTTTTGGACCAAGAGCCAGATCAACTTGGAACTAAGTCAAATCGAGGCTCAAACTTTGAATCTACAGCTGTTTTCAGTACTTAAAATTTTGGTAAGTCTGGAATTCATCATCGTCGACCTTGGCATCTCGTGTTCTTGTGATTTTGTTAAACAACTTGATTTGGTCCAAAGAAATAAGTTGGTGTATACATTGTGGAAAAGAACGTGCAAAAGGATGGCACTCGTTTGACCTTGTTATGACCAACAATTTTAGAGTTTGTTAATCGCCATCAATGCGTTGACAATACAATCTTGGAGTGTCATTAATTGCTAATATACGTCCCTAATGACCATGGTCCCTAAATGCAGTCCATGTAGATCAAACTTCGTTTAAGGACCATTCGCCATTCGGCACATAAACAGCCCAAAACAGTGTCCTGCGGTGGCCACTTCGCCGCCCGCTAGGTGTTCGTCGAATTGACGTCGTGGCATCCATGCAGGGCAGCAGCGCCCTACCTTGCTGCCATGTGCCCCTGCCCTCTCCCTGCCTCATGTGGAGCGCTTGAGCCTCTCTTGGCCTCCCTCACTCACTTTTCGCCCTCCTAGCTCTCTTCCTTGCTCTCTCTCGACTCTCCTCCATGGCCGCCATGGACGAGCTCTGAGCTCACCGGAGCCGCAGCCATTCCCGCCGCTCCCAGCCTCCTCGTTCCCTACGAGCACCACCATCAACTTCACCTCCATCTCCTACCCACCGTGCTCATGCTCGCCATCCCAATCCGTCACCGTAGTCGCTGGAGCACCGGCCACAGCCGCTACCGCCGGAGCACGCATGTGGCTAGGGGGGCCACGGTCGTCCTCAGGTCAGGCTGCGCCCCATGGCGGATGCGCCTGGCCACCGGCGTGACCTCCTCCGTTCGGAACAGCGAGCTCCCGACGACCTTCCCCGTTGAAATCACATCATGGACCGCGCGCAGCAATTTGACAAAAGGTAAGAATCTAACTGTGAACCATAGACTCATGTGAATAGTGCTCATGAGGACCTCTTCGTAGGAGTTTAATTTGTGTTTACTGTAGGGTCCCCGATGGAAGATTTACATCCCTTTTTCTTTGGTTTTTGCAGATTTGAATCATCAACTTTGAAAATTCATAGTAATTAGTGAAAAATTCATAAAATAGTAAATGGGGACTTTTTTGAGTACTTGTGAAATTATCTATGCAGTAGATCTATATTATGGCATGTTATAGTTTAAATATTTTTCTGTAAAAATAGATTCATGCAGTTAGGTTTTTAATACTAGTTGTGTCTTGTCTTTTTCATAACAGTAGTTTTTGTGATGTCTGGTAAAAATTTTAGGAGTTTAGGTTTGATGGTTTAAGAGTTATAAAAATAACAAATACCCTATGTTGCTTTGCTCCTATTCTGAATAGGCCTGCATATTTGAATTAATTGGCTCAGTTAAGTTATGAATCATGACTTGATGACAATACATGAGTTATAGTAATTTTCTTAAGCTTTTCAAAAAAGCTAAATATCATAATGTTTTGCAAAGTAGATTTTTAGTTATTGCTGCTTAAATTTCTATGGTTGTTTTTGCCCAAACCTAGATAGGGTTGCCTTATTGGTACTGTGTGGCCTTTTAATAGTTGAATTAGCTCTAGGTGTTTATAACAAAGTTGTTTAGAATTTGCTAGGATTTCTAAAAAGTCTAGAACCACATTTATTGGACATGTATAACTCTAGTTATAGCTGTTGAAAGTGGCATGTCAGATTCTATAAATATTTTGGACAGAGATGCATTCATTGGATTAATTGACCTTGTTAACTGTAGAATCATCTGATGATGAGAATACAAAAGTTGTAGGTAACTTAATAATATTTTTAAAAAATTATGATACATGTTTGTTCGAGGTCTAGAACTCCAATTATGCTTCTCTGAAATTCCTATCAGTTTTCTTTACCACTGCTGTGTGGACTACATGTGCAGTTTTGCTTGTGCAATTATTTTCGTGGTGTAAATGATGTTTGCTGTGCTTATAGTAAATACCAAAGTTGTAGCTAATTCCATAATCTTGCGTGTGTTCAAATTTCATGATCATAGGCCTGATAATTTAGGAGCTATAGATTTTGTAATTTCATTGTCAGATTTTGCATGCTCTCTGTATAGATCTGAATGATTGTGTTATTTGACTTAGCTACACTTTGAATCATGTCTTGGAGATAATAGAAGAAATGTAGTGCTTTTCATGAGCTTTCTAAAGTGTTAAAGATCACTCCTTTTGGTGGTCTAAATCTCTAGTTATAAGCTTGTGAAATTGCATGATAGAATCGGTCCAAGTCTAGATAGAGGTGCTCAATTATGCTTGATTGACCTTGTTAATTGAGGAATCACCTTGTGATGATAATAAACATGTTTTATATATTTTAATCTTTCTATAAAGTTAAGGTTCATGCTTGTTTGATGTCCATAACTCTAGTTATGCATTGTTTAAATCGCTGCTACTTTTCTGTCCTAGTTTTGTGCAGATCTAAAATGTTGGCATGTTTGACTTGGTTAGATTTGGAATAAGCTTTTGGTGATAATAACAATGTTGTAGACAATTTCATTAGCTTTCCATAAAGTCTAGGGTCACCCTTGTTGGATGCTTATATCTCCAGTTATGGTTAAAACAAGTGACTGCTGTGCTGCTATCTAGGTTTCTATACATGTGCTAGGTGATTGCTTTAGCTTGCTCTTGTTTTGGCTAAACATGTTGGCTGGTTCTTGATCAATGCATGTGTGCAATATCTGAACTTAAGTTCACTTGTGTGCCATGCCTAGTATGCTTGCTATCCCTTTATAATAGGTTGTGGGATGTTCAGTTAAATAACTCTAGGTGCATATGTCTTGTATGATCTTAGGTTGCCTTGAATGCTATTATGTGATGCATCTCATATTACCATTCTTCATATTTATGCACTTGCATCTTGCATCTCATCTAGGTACGTTAGATGAACCACGCGAAGGTCGAGATGTTGGAGCCGAACCCGAAAACGGTGTATGGTGGACCTATCCCGAAGATGGAAGGACTAGACAAGTGCTAGGATGGGAGATACTCACCAGGCGAGTGTCATCTAACAAACACTGACCTAGTGTTGGATCCCAGGCAAGCCCTGGAGCTTTCTAAGCCTCCTACGTTTTTATAAATATCACTTGAGTTCTTTATATTTGATGCATTAGGTTATAAGAGTTGATTGGAACCACTTGATGCATATAATTTCCTTGTCTAGCAATATACCTTTAACCCTATATAGGTCTAGGATCGAATATATGCTTAGCCATGCTTAGACCGGTAGAAGTCGAGTGATTTCCTATCACCTACGAGATATAGGTGGATACCAAAGCACGGTTGGCTATATTTGCTATCATGGAAATAACCATGTGTTAATAATGAATGGAGACCGGGTGGGATGTCGATAGAGAAGCAACAAGACATGGAGGTCTTGGGTGTGGATCTATCCCTGTCTTTGTCGATTAAGGACCGTATCGTTGTTGGCACTTCTGACAAGATTGAACGCATGCCTATCACTTAGCTAGCCAGATAACTCGTTCCAACCGCGAAGCCGAGAAGCTCAACTCAGGCCGGGCCCCTCTCTATAAGAGTGCGCACACTGGTGGAAGTAAGGATGTGTGGGGAGCAGATCAATAGACCATGGGCAAGCATGACCTGAGCATCCTGGTCCGAGACCGTGGGCAGGCATGGCTTGAGCGACCTAGCTACCATCAGTCCCTAATTGTGTGGCGCTGGACGAACCCACGAAATGTGGACCTAAGCTGTACCAAAGGTGACTTAAGACTACCTTGGCATAGGTATGTCTGGGTTTGTGTTAAGAATAAATTCCTAGCTGGTTGAAATCAATTCGAATCGCTGTCTCTCCCGGATAGTGAGAAACTTGGCTAGCTCCAACATCATAGTAATTGTATTATGGAATGTGATGGTTCGGATAAACATGAAATTACTACACCGGCTATGGTTACTATTGTATGCTATCAAATAATATACCACATGTTTGGCACAGGTTAGTTGCTAATCTAGAGATTAATAGCTATAATTCACTTGATGACCAAAGTATAACTGCACAACTGAATTAGTCGCATTTTATGCAAAATGTTGTCAAGCTAGCTCCACCTATAAAGACTTGCATACTCTTTGGTGTCACTTTATTTTTGGTTTATGACGGATAAATCTAGCTGAGTACATTCGAGTACTCAGGGTTTATCCTACCATATTGCAGGTAAAGTTTTGGCCTGCTGGAGATGGTGGCTAACTGTCGGTGGGCTCGATGACTCTATAGTTATTTCTCATCCATATGCTTTTATCTGGGGATGTCACTTATGCTAGCAATGTATTTGGAACGTATATTAATGTAATCATTTGAAAGCTATGTTGTTTTCACTAATCAGTTTTGAAACCCCAAACTTGTACTATTATTTGTAAACCAATTTATAATATTATTTCCGCTGCAACTCTACGTATGAGATGTGTATTTGCTTAATCACGCGATCTTGGTTGTGATGTTGATTTACTAAGGTCCTTCGTGACACTCGGCAGACTACCGAGTTTATATAAGTGACCGATGCGTGGACCCTGGTCATCGGCGCATGGACCCATGCCTTGGCAACTGGATCCGGTGAGGCTAGGGAAGGATATGGAGGGCCTACGGTGGGCTTCGCCTGGTGAAGCTTGCACAGCGCATCAAGGTGGCGACAGCGACTCGTTGTGGTGGCCGATGCTCAGATCTGTGGCTTCAACGACCGATGCTGGCGTGGCAAAGGACAGATCTGGTGAGCCCATGCGCTAGGCGAATGACGTGCATCAACTGTGAGGAGGCCCGGCGCTAGCGTGCATCGGCCACGAGGGTGCCCGACGACGTTGAGCAGCAGCCAACGAGGCAAGCAGATCGGATATAGAAGATCAGGCCCCGCACACGCACGCCGGCTAGGCCATGTGGCTGCTGGGTGGTCGGTTCTACAGTCGAAGCCGCGTGCCTCTGTCAAGTGCCTCAGCCCCCGAGCACGCACACCGGCTAGGCCATGTGGTGGCTGGATAGCCATGGCCGTTACCGGAGGCCCACGCATGCCACTACGCCCGTGCGCTCGCCAGCTAGGCTAGGCGGCAGTCGGGTGGTCAGGGATGTAGCCGAAGCCGTGCGCTCATGAGTGTCTAGGTTCGTGTCCATGTATGCTGATCGGCTGGCGACCTAAGCATCGACGGCTAGTCCTCGGCAAGGAGAAGGCAGATCTAGTGGAGGTGGTTTTGTAGGCAGCGGTGGCCTGGGAGTCCAACAAAGCGGACATGCATCCTGTCGGCTCGCGTCTGATCGGCTAGTTTCGACTGGACGACGATGGATGAAGGTGGGCTAACCGGTGACACATGGCGTCAAGCGGATGAAGATGGCACCAACTGAGATTCGTAGCGATGGCACACTAGGGGTGGCGGCGACTTGGCGACTTCCACTGACCGAATCTGCCCCTTTTAGGAGAGGATGTTGGGAAGCACATATGTGCTGAAATTGTAGTTTTTTTGTATGTATTCTCCTCTTTGTTGAGGCGTGAGTCGTGGATATAGAGGCTAGATTAATGAAAATCCATTATCTAAAAAAAGATGTGTTTGAGTCTAGTTCTAGAATGTAGGTTCCTGTGACAATGTTAAGGTTTTGGGATTGGTCAGTGAATTTGGCATTGAGGAATGTACTCTAGCTTAGGTGATCGACAATGCTTTGTTCACCTAGAGCATCTGATGCATCGATCAAGGCCACTAGGAAAGAAGATGATGTAAGGACTTATATAGAATATTGATTTAGTTTTAGGTTCTTTCATATGTAATTCAAGGATGTATTGTGCCAACTTTTATTACAAATTTTCATTCGCTTTGGGAAAAAAGGATTAGGCGTGGGTGCCTATCAGGTGCGAAATATAAAGGTAATCAAGCATCTAATAGTTACCAACAATATGTTTGTACCGTGGCCTTAGATTTTCAATTAATTTTAAGAGCAACTCCAAAAGACTAGATAAAATTAGATGCTCAATTCACTACATCAAATATGATTTCCAAGGGCGGCTACAGTGCATTTGTAGGGGCAGTTCGGCCAGCCGCCCCTACCATACCGTCTCTACAAATCATGCATTTATAGGGGGCAGTTCCCAGACCGCCCCTACAAATCGATTTGTAGAGGTGGCTGGTGTTATCAGCCGCCCCTACAAATCGATTTGTAGGGGCGGCTAGTAACACCAGCTGCCCCTACAAAATCAATTTGTAGGGACGGCTACAGTACCAGCCGCCCCTACAAATCGATTTGTAGGAGTGGCTACAGTACCAACCGCCCCTACAGTGCATTTTTCCACAAAAAAATCAAATTACCAACACGTGCTCCCCCAAATCAGATCAGAACAGACAGAGCTCATTACATTTTTAAAATACAATGACAATGTACATAATGAATGACAAGCTGCACATTGAGTGTTGAAACCCATTGCATTTTAGAATACAAAGAGAAGTCACTGTAAGGCTTCATCAGACATTCATCTGTGAACTTCTTTTACAATTGTGTCTTCACCAACAGAAGACGTCGGAAGCAGGTGTTTGTCTTCCAAGTCATCTTCATCAAAGTTATCGTTGCTGCTGGTGTTGGAACCATCTAAATTCACAGACAACAATATGACATAAGACTGGATAACAATAGGGCATAAACACACCAGAATGGACAATAGTACAATGTATAGACATGAAAAATGACTGCAAGGAGATCTATATGCATGATATTGTTAGTTATAAATAGCATGAGAAACCACCAGTTATGACAGGAAATAGAGAACACCAGAATCTACCTGAGAAATGGCAGTCTGCAAGATGCTTTGTCTCAGTTGACTCAAGCCACATGCTTTCTGGTAGAAGGCAGTTGCAGAAGGCGCCTGAAAATAGTTTGGATTATCCTCCATTGTAAGATATTGGAATTTTCATCCCAATATGTGTGTTCTTTTGCAACAAAAAAAAGTATATGTTTTGATACGAAGTTACAAACCAACCTAATAGATCCATGTGTTTCATTTGTCAGTGACTCAGTTACATCCAAAAATGCAATTCAAATCATGGGAGATATTGACATCAAATATTAAGGTTTATGCTTCTGATGTTTTTCACTTTCATAATGGGGCCATACATGACCCATGAGGAAAAACTCTGGTCGGTATTTGCCTATAATCTGGACAAGACTAGTAAGAAATGTATTGCATGTGGCAAGGATAACTAGTTATCATTGATCACAATAGATCATGTATGAGTTTCACAATATTCCTTTCAAAGACAATATATAGAGGAGCACATGTTTGAACTGGACAAGACTAGTAAGAAATGTATTGCATGCTTGCAGAGCTGGAGAATGATTGAACTACTAATGTTGTATACTTCTTGGCTGTAATAAATCACCAGAAACTTTCAAAGACAATATATAGAGGAGCACATGTTTTATTACCTAGCCTTGCAAGTCGATTGACCCAACCAGGAATTGGTTTTCCTGTTAATCTAGTGCTAAGATCATCTGTAAAGTGGTTACAGTTCTTAGAAATGAGGTGCTAAGACCAAATAACTGGATTGCAGATAGTAATACTTAGAGAGTGGTGCACTTTTCAAGAACTTGCACATTGACAAATTACACTTTCAGTTTCTTTTTCTTTTAGAAGTGAATACAATAGAAACTTCATTGGCATTAACCTTCGCATTTGGCATGTTTGGATAACTTAGATCAAGCTGCTTCCATATCAAGTCTTTTATCCAATTCTGTACACTGGTTAATCAAATCTAAGCATAAATCACAACTGAATTGGAAACAGTAAACGCAAAGCAAACTTTGTTTAAACAGAGAACAATGGAAGCAATAGCAAATAGCTCAGTACCTATTCTCTTGAGTTCTCCTGATTGCAACAATTATCGAATTTAGATTATGAGCTACACCAACAAATGTCTGTTACATTATTCATCCAAAGAACGGTAGGTAAAAGGAAGGATATGTCTTGAAAAGCTTGATGGGTTTGATAGCACAGAGACATACAATTTCATAGAAAAGTTATAAGAACTTAATTCAAAATGTGGAGGGACAGGTACCTGCAAGCAGTTCTCCACATCAACAATTAGAGATCTCATCTCGAAGCCCTATTTCAGCAATTTCAGCAATATGAAACCATATCAAAACTAGAAGCCAGCTTATCCTGTCCCATAGCCATTTTTAAAAACAACTTTATGTTTTAAAGTATTTCAGTAAGCAGAAGAGAACAAACTTGACAGTCTCTTACTTGAGTCAAGTCATTGCATCTTGAGCATGTCCACGTAAACAGCGCAGTTAAATCTGTCATATGCACCTAGAGACAACAAAGAATCATGAGATTAACCTTTGACACAAAAGGTGGAAGGACTTGGAAATTGTGAATAATGAGTGGAAAACAAAATCTGCCAAAAAAACTAGGGACAACCACTACCTGGCAATTCCATCAGATAGTTGGTAGGTGTCCCTTTTGTCTATGGCCCTATGTAAAACTACAGCATTTGAGATGTTTGCAAATGCAATGACATGCTTATTCCACTCATAGCACAATCGATGAAAATAAGATAATTATCTTGTTTGTTACGGACTATTAAAGCTAGCTTGCTGCCGAAATCATTTTGATACTAATTTATATACAACAGCAACCCAACAAGCATAAGAGAATCGCACGGAACTACCTCTTCCATGAGAAGCAGCAGACAGCAAGAGTAGGAGAGCCACCACGCTGGCGCCCAGGCTCCATCTCTCCATGAACCTGAACCTGTAGACGCATCCAAGCTGAATCTCAATCGGCTGAAGCGCCAGAGGAACATCAATCACACAAACCGAAAGCGAGCAGACCAATTCTTTCTTTTTTCTTTTTTTTTTGAAAGAAAGCGAGCAGAGCAATTCCACGGCACGGAGCCTCCTACATAATCAATGCGAGGAGAATGTGCAGCAGCAGGCAGCGATTCCAGAACCAAACGCACGATCAGAATAAAAAAGCTTAGGGGCGAAGGATTTGAACTTCCGGGGACGTCGAGGGGCGGCAGGAAAGAGAGGGGCTGGACAAACCGAAATGGGAGAAACTGGAAGAAGTGCACAAACAGCACTAGAGCGCTCGGCGCTCGTAGTGTAGCCTCCCTGCAACTCGCATCGATGAATAGCAGAACGACGAACGGAGAACCAACTGCACGAACAGAAAAACAGACGACCATAGGAATCGACGAAAACCAAACCAAATCAAAAGGATTTGATCCCTAACTTTGCACAGGCCATCACAAGTGGGTTAGTGAGGATACTCCAAGAGATCATCGCCCAATTTCTACCCAATCTCCAGAAAATTTTAGATCGAGCCAAGAACACGTAAAAGTCCCCCAAAACAAAAATCGTTGATTTCTCTGTGCTCGAGTCGATTCAATCAAATTAACTCTTAGGATAGCTTCAAATCATGTCATAGCACGAATCAACGCAAAAAGAATGAACAGATTTGGTCTCAAATCGACGAAATGAAAAATCCCCTAAAATAGCTCCGAAAATCACAGCAAAAGGAAAAAAGTCAGATTTGGAAAGGAGAACAAGTGCAACACTACGAGCCGCGGGTCTAGAGCTCGTCGGCCGGGCGCACGGGCGGGCGAGGAGCCGCGGCCATCCGAGCGAGGACGAGAGAGAGAGAGAGGGAGGGGAATGGAAGAGTCGAGACGGAGAGAGAGAGGAGAAGGGTTGCAGATATTTTTGGGTGGGTGACTTATTCACTGTACGTGGGGCATAGGGGCGGCTCGTATCACCAGCCGCCCCTGCTGTTCCATTTGTAGGGGCGGCTGGTCTCTGGTCTTCCGAGCACGTTACTGTAGGAGCAGCTCCATCACTAGTCGTCTCTAAAAAAATTCGTGCAGTTGCTACAAACCTTTTTTTCACGTAGTGATTATAAAATTTAGTCATTATATAAAATAAAAATATAGAGTTTTATGATAGTCTCGCTAAATTTTCTCTTGTCTATATTTAAACCGGTCATGTCATCTGTTTTTTCACAAAGTTCCGATCGGCAACGCCTTCGTCCACCGCGTGAAGCCTAGCTACGTCCCATGGAGACAGCCAGCAGCTGCGCGTGCAACTGTCAGCAAGGTCTGTCCCATGGCCAGCACCCCTAGCATACCTGCTGCTTCCAGGAAGGCCCAGGCTGCATTGCACCAGCAAGCCTGCTCGTGCTCGTGGTGGTCAGCGGCAGCCGACCGGCCGCAAGCCCGCAACACTGGAAGGAGTTTCTCGTCGTCGTCGGAGTGCTGGAAGGGGCACACACGGGAGAGGGCGGCGCGCGAGAATTGATTGGCTAGACAGATAGACTCGTTATGAAAATATGACCCACGAGAATGGTGGAATACCTGGGCAAAATGAAAAACAATATAAACAGGTTGTTGGAATGTTTGTTTAGAACACAATAATTATAAATAGACTTCATATACATAGTCCTTTGGAGTTGCTCTCAAGGTACTAGAAAATACGATGGTTTCGAGCACTAGGTAGGCCCATGAAACGAACATGCGAGTTTATTTGGCGAAACACATGAGCACATGAGTTTCAAAACAGAATGCAAGGAGTACAGCATTGGATGGCTGATGGTTTCATGCCGTGAAGGAAATGCACAGAGGCCAGAGCCTTGTCATTGAACTCTGTCGCCATCACTTTCTCGCGTGCACGGCACCTTCGACGAGCGCATGACAGAGACTCTGCAGCGACACGTTCGATGATCCGCCCTCCTCCACTGCCTTCCGGCACGCGGCTTTCATCTCCATGACCTTGTCCCTAACCTTCCTCGCCGTCTCGCCGTCGCCCATGAGAGCTTTGACCGCTCGCTCCAGCTCGGCCGCCGCCACAAAGTTGTTCCTCTTCCTTTCCACGTCCATCGCCACGGCGACGCCCATGTCGGCCACCAGCGTGAACGCGTTGTAGTGCTGCTCGGCGCCGAGCGGCCACGGAACCATGGGCACGCCATGCCAGAGGCTCTCGAGGACCGAGTTCCAGCCACCGTGCGTGACGAAGCCTCCCACGGCGGCGTGGGCGAGTATCTCCTTCTGCGGCGCCTTGGTGGGCCACACGAGCCCTCTGTCCTTTGTCCTTTCCAAGAACCCCGCCGGAAGCAGCTCCGCGAGGTTCCCGTCCGTGGGCATCTTCATGCCGGGCTCCGGCGGCCCGCGCAGCACCCACAGGAATCGATGCCCGCTGCGGTCCAGGCCGTGCGCTATCTCGAGCGCTTGCGGCGCCGTGAAGCAGCCTTGGCCTCCGAAGCAGAGGAACACCACAGAGCCCGGAGGCTGCGAGTCGAGCCAACGCACGCACTCGTGGTGCGCCTGCTGGCCGGCGGCGGGTGGGGTGAAGGGGATCACCGGACCGATCGAGTACACCGGAGGGGCCGGGACACCGCGCGTGCACCGCCCGTCGGCGATGGCCGCGAGGACGAGCGGCTCCGCCTCGGCAACGGTGTTGAGGACGATGCCTCCGGCTTCCATGTAGCGCCTGCCGTTGTACAGGAACCAGTTGTAGGTCGTGATCTTCCTGTTCTCCAGCCCCGTCGGCAGGCAGGACGGCGGCACCGGCGGCAGCCCCGGCACGTCCACGCCGCCTTCCACTTCTTCGAACTCGACGTCGCCGGCGACCTCCTCATCAAGCGCCGGGGAGCGCAGCAGGAGCGCGCACATCGCGGCGCTGGCGATCAGGTACACGTAGGCCGGCACGCCGAGCTCGTGCGCCGCGTCGAACAGCGTCGTGCAGAAGATGTCGACGACGAGGCCGGCCACCGGGCACGTCAAGCCGGCGACGGCCGCCTTGACGTGGGGCGAGTACAGCTGCACGTAGCGGGATACGTACTCCTCGATGCCCGAGCTGTCGGTTGGGGGTGCCATTAATGGCAGATGGTGGAAGCGGATGGCGAGGCCAGTGGCTTCCTCCTGGCGTATGTGCTCGGTGATCTCGGACGCCCGCGTCGCCTCAGGCTCCGGCATAACGAGCACGGTGATCGTGAGGGGCCGTGCGCTGCGTGCGAGCAGCCGCTTGCCGACCTCGAGCATTGGCACGAAGTGGCCAGCACCCCAGACGGGCAACAGGACGACGGTCGGAGTAGCCATTGCTGGATCGGCGTTTGTAAAATGGGACAAGGAACAAGAGGGGTGGGGGAAGTGGCTATTAATACGAGCGAATTCATCATTGGACAAGGAACAAAACTGCCGTTGCTCATTGCGCGCGTTCACAGCCGCAAGTCTCACCTACCTCACCGGCACAGCCGCTCGTCTCACCTACCTTGCCGGCACCGCTCTCATCCTTTCTGCGCCGTTGCACCCCTCCCGTCCTGTCCTACGATGCATTAAGGAGGGCCACTCGTTCTTTCTCTCTCGGTCTCTCCCTCGCTCTGACCACTGCCATGGCCACCACCAGCTAGGGCTCTTGCCGTCGTTGCGCTCCCAGTCGTCCTTGCCCGCTCTGCTTACGTCCGCCGTGGACGTTGGGCGCGAGCCCGAGCTCGGCCACCGCCGTTCTTGTCGTTCCGTCCCTCCCCGTACTCGTTAGCCTGCACCGTCACCTTCGCCTCGCTCCTCTCCATACCCCTCGCGTGCACGCCGGAGTCCGCGCCGCCTGGAACCGCCGTTTCCTCACGGCCGCCGGGCTGTCGCCGCTACGGTTGCCCACGCGCACGGCCGGATGGCCTCGGGCCGTCTTCGGTGGAAGCCGAGCACAACCTCGAAGCCGCGTGAGTCTAGTGGTGCTCCGGCGCTCCTTCCTGGATTGCACCATCGTCGGCAGCGCCGCTGCCGCCGTACTGGTCTGCCTCCGCCGCCGCCCTGCCGCTGCCGCGCGTGGCGGGTGCTTCACCGGCCGCGCCCGGGCGAGCTGTTGCCGCCCACACGTGCGGCCGGCCGAGCTGTTGCCGCCCACGCATGTGGCCGGGGCCGCTGATGCCCCCACGAATTGGCTCGCCGTCTCCGCCGGCTGTCGCGCCAAATCCGACGTGCCACTACCCTCTGCTCTGCTTCAAGGTGAGGAGAAGGACCGGAAAGTTGAATAGAAGCTTTTCCTGGGTTCCCAATGTAAAACCGTGACTCATAGGAATAGTGTTCTTGTACTGCGGATTAGTTTCGAGAAAGTTCAGGGGTGGTTTCACAAAAGTACTTGGGAGCCGTGGGGGTGGGCGGGGGGAGGGTCTGCTGGTCTACTTGGGCAGTTGGCCGGCGCCCCGGCCTCTTAGGCCCTTGGCCCCACGTGGGCGCAGCCGGCCATGGGCCATTGCCGCGGGCGCACAAATGGGCCGTCGGTCTTCGCTGGGCCGTCACGTCAGGCCACCAAGGCCGCGGGTCTTCTTTTGTTTTCCACATGAAAACTGTTTTCTTTTATGTTTCTATTGGAAAACTTCTAAATCCGGCAAAAAGTGTAGAAAATCACAAAAATGCCTAACCAATTTTTTTAGAATCCTAAAATCATGATCTATCTGCTAGTATATTTTGTTCACATAGTTTTATAATATTCTTAGATGTTATATAATTACTTTGAGATACATAATATTGTCAAAATATAAACTTATAGAAATTATTGTGATAAATTGGTGATAGTGTTGGCTCTAAAATTTTTACAGTTATCGGCGCAAAAACGTGTTGATTCGCCTGACACACAGCAAGCCGGAAGGATCTGCTTAGGATGAGCCTGAAGATCCGGTTGGCTTCAATCGCAGGACCCGTCGACCCTGCGAATTTCTCCCGAGGGCGTGCTAGTCAATTTAACCTGCAATTGATAAGGAGAGAAAATTTATTAGTAATTTAAGGCAAAACATACCGGTCTTACCCAAACAATTCTAAGTGTGCCGCTTCGGGAGCAGCCAAACGGGAGAAATCGATTAAATAGCCGATGCGTGAAGAAATCGGCTGTTAAGGACTGTAAAGCTCGTGGGTTGCGATTAATTTTATGATGACAAGTACAATGCACGCAGATGTAAGTAAAATCATCAGCTAAGTAGATATTAGCAGTGTAAAGCATTGAGCCTATGAATCTAACGAGAAATGATATAACATGCGAACAAATCGACTGTCTAGTACAAATGGATCTACAAAAGCTCTGAATCTAATCTGTTACTATCAACAGTAAGGTTCAACCGGATCGATGGCAACTATGATGACAACAACAATCTAAAACCGAAGAATCCATAAAACAACCTATATATTGACAGGTTTTCTAAAAGACATGCTATATCTGTGAAAGCACAGGCGAATCGGCTGAAATAGCCGATTCAAGTAGAAAAAGGATCATAGCATATGAACAATTAACTATTCAATACGAGCAGACCTATAAACTCATCAAATCTAACATATTATCTTTATCAATGGAGTTTGACCGGATCGATGACAGCCATAATAAAGATAACAGATTAAACCTTTAAAGAAAACAGATCTATTCACATTTAACAGGATCATGAAAACATGATATGAACGTTAAAGTATGGGCGATCGGCTATTTAGCCGATGCAGGCATAGCAAACAGTCAAAGTTATGCCTGATCAAAAACAAATCTACCAAATAGCATCCTCCGATTTTAAAGTGCCATCAGTGGGGATCAACCAGATCGTTACAGCCATAATAGCGAACTATAGACTAGATTTAACTAGCCAGCAAACCTCCTCAAGATCAGACATGTCTTAACCGCGTACTATACATGATCAAGATCGAAGTAGAATAGCCGATGAAACATAATCCGTCGCTTAAAGTAAGAAACATCATATTGTAACAAAGTAAACGACGGATTAAAAGGATATGAAGCCGATCTAGATCGATCTCGACTGGGCAGGTTGATGTTGCTGAAACTAATGACAATAAGAACACCAGCAAAATCGGTAACTTAATGAATCTTCCCAAATAATTCCACCCTTAGGTAGAGCCGATAACTTGACCTTAATCTAATTCGAGCAGTGGAGGTGAAACTTAACCGATGTAGTCGTACTTGAAATAGATAAGAATCGATAACTAGCATATACTAGAGCTCACAGTGGAGGTCGAACTTAACTGATGCAGCCTTACAAATAAAAGTATAAGCCGAACAGATGCAGCCCTGCTTATTGAAGAACTTGCCGAGATCTACACTACTCCTGTCGGTGTTTCAGACTGGGGGTGTCCTCAACCGACTAGTGAATTTGTTCTGCGTGCTCCCGATCCCGGATGGTGATGCAAAGAGACACAAGATTTATACTGGTTCAGGCAATCGGTGCCCTATGTCCAGTCTGAGAGATCGAACTTGTATTTCTTGCACCGAAGTGCTTGTAGTAGGGGGTTACAAGCTAAGGGAGAGAGGGAACTAGTCCCAGGTCTCGGCAGGGTGTCGTGTGGGCCGTCTGAGGCGTTGCTCTCAAGCGGCTGGAATGTGTGCGTGTGTGTCCTCTTTTTCTAAGTGGCCCAAGTCTTCTCCTTTTATAGTTGAAGGGAGGACAAGGACAGTACATGTATTACTATGCGGCGTCATGACGATAGGGACAGCATGTCTGAGCCCTGTGGCCTGTTCCTGTGGCGGCGTGGTCATCGGAGTGGTCCATCCCTGGAGTACTGGGGCGGCGTGGTCGTCCCATCAGATCCTATGCGTCGTGGGAGCCCCGAGAATGCCTCAGAGTGGACGCGGTAGCGAGCGTGTAAGCCACTGTGGACGGACTGTACGCGAGGCCGAGATTTGGTCGGTGCCAAGGCTTGCACTGCGGTGGGGGGTCTTGGCAGGCACGAACCCCGAGATCGCCGAGGCCCTGGTGTATGGTGCCGAGGCCTTGGGCGGGCGGCCGATCATGGGTACAGCGTTAGGACACAGTGGCCGGTAATCCCCATCGTACCCTGTCCCAGCTGGTATGGCGCTGATCGTGGGTACAGTGGTAGGACACAGTGGCCGATAATCCCCGCCATGCCCTGTCCCGGCTGGTATGGCGCTGATGCGACCTCGGGTCGCGTCGGCCATTCTATAGCGTTGAATCACCGTCCGGCTGAGATTGCGGGAGTGGTTGAAGCATTAATGAGACATGACATGCTGTCGGGAGGGTCGGCCGAGGCGGAGGGCGATGGACCGTGGACGAACCAACCTCGAGCGACACGGAGAATGAGGCCTCGCGCGAGACGGAGATCAGGCTCCTTGCCGAGGCCTTGCGCGAAAGGCCTCGCGTGATACGGAGAACGCGCCTCCTACCGAGGCCTTTCGTGGGGGGTCTCGGGCGAGGCGGAGACGGCGTTCCCTGCCGAGGCCTTTCCTGGGGAGCCTCGCACGAAGCGAAGTTTGTGTCAGGGTGCCGAGACCTCCTGCTCGAGGCTCGAGGCGAGGAGGGGGAGAACCCAGTGGGCTCGGTCGTGGCGGGTGAGGGGCCCACGACTTACCTTCTTGCTTTTATTATTTTTAGATGGGACTTTGGCAACCCATTTGATGTTTTGCTTGGGGTACCCCATTCTAAGGTATCCGACAGTAGCCCCCGGGCCTCAGGGGGAGTGCGTGCATTCCCCCTGAGGGTTCGCCGAGGCTTGGTTTATACCTGCCCCATAGGAATTGGGGTTTGTTTTTTGAGGTTCCGGTGGGTGCGCGCGAGCGCACCCGCCGGGTGTAGCCCTTGAGCCCCCGGAGGAGTGGAGTTACTCCTCTAGGGGCTTTCTTCATTTTCGCGTCTGAACGAGTAATTCTTATTGCATTTGCTGAGCCCCCAAGTGTAAGTTCGGGTTACGAGGGTCTCAGCGAGGCTGCAGGAAGAAGCCCTCTAGCCTCCGCGTGGAGCGAGAGGTTCGTCAGGGGTCCCCTGACTTTGGGTATGATCCTCACGCTTCCTTTCGCTCGGAAGGAGGGGTGGAATGTGCTAGGCTACCCTCGATGGGCGCGAGCGTGGACACTTCCGGTGAGCTGTTAGCGGGTAGTCCGAGTGGAGGCCCGAGCCCCGTTCGCTGGGGGACAGCTAGTGGTCCAGAGACACACTCCAAGAGTACTAGGGGGTTTCTCTAGTGGGTGCCAAGGGCGTTCGCGGGCCTCGGTGGCTCGGTGCCTCCCTACGGTGGGATCCCATTTGGATACTTCCCCGCCGGTCTCAGACACGACTTAGGATGCCCCGAGCGACCGTTCGCTCGGGCCTGGGCCATTCGTAGGCTCGCCCCAATGTCGTCCCTGACTCTGTTGCCCTGGGGCGGCTGTCGAAACCTTTTGGAGGCCTAGCCTTTGAACCCCTGGACCGTAACAGGCTTGGTGCCCTTTTGTCGTGTTTGTAGCGAAACTTCTAGCGCGGTTTTGGACTGTTTGTCTTTGTCTTGGGTGTTCTGGCCCTTTCATCTGATCTTCACATGTCCTTTTCATTCGGATGGAGGGTTAGTTTGCCAAGCCCATTTTGGTCTCGGCAAGGTTGCAGAAAGAGCCCCTAGCCTCTGCGTGAGAGGGCCGTTGGGAGTTCTCCTAACTTTTTATACGCCCCTCGCACGTGAGGGTTTGTTTGCCGAGGCCCCTTTGGGCGCGTGCCCGGGTCGTGAGGTCTCGGCAGATTTGCAGGAGGAGCCCCCTAGCCTCTGCATAGGGCGAGAAGGCCGTCAAGGGTTCCCCTGACTTTTTATGTGACCCTCGCGCTTCCTTTTCGCTCGGAAGGAGGGGTGGAATGTGCCTCGCTACCCTCGATGGGCACGAGCGGTGGCACTTCCGGTGAGCTGTTATCGGGTAGTCCGAGTGGAGGCCCGAACCCCGTTCGTTAGGGGACGGCTAGCGGTCCAGAGACATACTCCAAGAGTACCAGAGGATTTCTCTAGAGGGTGCCGAGGCCATTCGTTGGGCCTCGGTGGCTCGGTGCCTCCCTACGGTGGGATCCCATTCGGATACTTTCATGCCGGTCTCGGACACGACTTTGGGCGTCCCAAGCGTTTTGCTCGCTTGGGTCTCGGCCCCGTATAGGCTCGCCCGCAGTCGCCCTTGACTCTATTATCCTGGGGCAACTGTCAAAACCCTTTGGGGCCCAGCCTTCGAACCCCTGGATCGTAATAGGCTTAGAGCCCGGTTCCTTCCTATGAAAGGAACAGGCCGCGGGAAATATCTTCCCTATCGGCTCGGCCACGGGTGGCGCGCCTTTTGAGGCGGTTTCATGGGGGGGCGAAACAACGCCTGCTGCCGTAGTGGCCGGGCACGACGTGATGGACGGGACATAACTGTCCTCACATTTAATGCGGGAGACGTGGGCGCGTGGGCCGCCAAAATTGGCTCGTGGTTAACCGCGCCGGACGGGGGAAAAACCTCCCCGATTTCATCGCCCGCTCGTTTCGCCTCCTCCCTGCATAAATACCCGAGGAATCTTGCCCCTTCTCATCTTACCTTGCCTGCCACCTCCGCCGAGCCATCGCCAGAGCAGCGGGTGCCAGGAAGAAGAGGTGAGAAGAGCGAACCTAGGGAGAAGGCGAGAAAAAAGCGAGAGCGTGGGAGGCAGAGAGAAAAACTCACCGCCGCGCCTGATTCCTCCATCGCACCCATGGCTAGCAACGTCGTCGTTGTCGAGGTAGACCCTTGGGATCCGTCAGACGTTACTGAGGACATGCTCCAGTCGCTTGTCGACGGCGGGCTCCTCCACCCGGTGACAGACCCTAGTAGGCCAGAGTGGATTGCTCTGTACGGCGAGCTGGAGCCAAGGCCCCGCGATGGCTACGTTGTGAGCTTCATCTCCTTCCACGAGCGCGGCCTCGGTGTCCCGGCGGACTAGTTCATGCGGACACTCCCGCACTACTATGGCGTGGAGCTCCACAATTTTAATCCCAACTCCATCGCTCAGGCGGCTATCTTCGTTGCCGTCTGCGAGGGGTATTTGGGGATCGCTCCCCATTGGGATTTGTGGCTCCACCTATTCTGGGCGGGGCATACTACCAAGCCGACGGGCACGTCGGGTAAGAGGAAGGCATCGAGGGCTGGACGCTGCACTCTCCAAGTGCGTCAGGACCGCCTGCACCTCTACATCCCGGCCCAACTCGCGTCCTCCAACCGCCGGTGGTACACGAGTTGGTTTTACCTCCACAACGACGACAAAGGACTTCCCCCTTATACTAGGCAGATTGTGATGAGTTGCCCAGAGAAATGGAAGTGGGGTGTCCCGAAGGTCGATCAGCCCAAGCTGGAGCCGCTCCTGGAGGGGCTGGCGAGGCTGCGGAGCCGTGGCCTCACTGTCGCTGTGGTCGTGGCCGCCTTCCACCGCCGGAGGGTGCTGCCACTGATGGCTCGGCGGCGGTGGCTGTTCGAGATGAGGCTGGGTGAGCCCATCGAAGGCACCCGGATGTCTTCCTCCGCCCTCTCCGACGAGGAAATTCACCGTCGGGTGGGGGAGACGGTAGATGCGAAGTTGAGGGGTGGCAACCTGACCCCCTTCGCGATGCGACCGTTGCGGGGGTTCCTTTCGCTGGTAAGTCGAGTGTCGCTGTAGCCTCTGAGCCTCCTCAATCTCCCTTTATCCCTTGTTTCCTTATGCGCGTTTGTCGTTCCTTCAGGGGATGAGGGACGTGCGTTCCTCCCCGCCGCCCATTCCCGAGGACGCGGGGCAGCGGGCGATCAACCGCGCTCACGCCGACGCGTAGAAGAAGCGAAAGGACGCTAAGGCGGCGAAGCGTACGAAGTACATCCTTGCGCGCGAGGCATTGGATAAGCGCGCCGTCAGCAACGGAAGGATGGTCTCCCGTTGGAGGAATCCCCGTCGACGTCATTGTCGACGGAGGCCTCGGACAGGAACGACAAAGGCAAGGGAGGGCGAGGTCCCCTAGACCACCTTCCTGATGTTGAGGAGGTGGCGCCCGGGGCGTCGGTAAGCAGCCCAGCTACCCCAGGAATGGGAGGAGAAGCGGACCCAGGGCTGGCGGTTGCCCGCTCTGGGGCTGAGGCTGACACGCCTGAGGCGCGGGCGTTAGGCAAACACGCCGTCAGCCCGGTAAGCTCGGTGGCCGCGGCGGAGCAGGTGGCGGTGGAGGCGACGCTACCGCCCCTGCAGAGGACCGAAGGGGCACCGGGGTCCGCTGAGGACCGACCGGCGCCGATGGATATGGATGCGATGCCACTACCGCCGCCTTCGCTGTTGCAGACGTGGTTTGCCGTGGCGAAGCGGGGGCCGCCCCATTATAAGTAAGTGTATTTTTGGCAGGGTCATAGTGTCTTCCGTTCACTTTTTTGGTCTCGCGCTGACCCTGTAGGTTAATTTTCTTTAGTCGAAAGCGGCCTGCGGACAACCTCCCCTTGGTGTCCCTCAAGGCGCTTAAGGCGAGCCCCGGCTCCTCCGCCCACTGGGTGGCAGAGGCACAAGCCGCCATCCAACGTGGCGCAGCGTTGGCGAGGGTCGACCCAGAGGAACTGGCCGCCCAAGGAGGTTGCCGAGGCGGCCCCTGCACAGTCGGATGGGGCTATCGTGCCCTTTGTTGCCGAGGCTCCCGGGGCCTCTAGGGCTGAGGCAATGGAGGCCCCGGCGCCCACGACCGCCGAGACCGCAGTGTCCGCGGTCAGCGTTTCTACGTCTACCAAGGCCACAATGGCGGAGGCCGGAGCCCCCGAGACCACCGAGGCCGTGATTGCAGAGGCCGGAGCCCCCGAGGTCACCATGGCCATCGTGATGGCGGTGAGGCCGTCTGTGCAGGAGGCGGAGGTGCAGGCGGCGGAGGCCTCGGCCGTGCCCTTGGCTCAGGGCCCACCGTTGTTGCGGGAGAGCGCTCGGGAGACGGAGGTCCATCCGATCTCCTCCGACGATACTTCCTAGGCGCGGGAGGTGGTTGACACCAAGGAGACCGATGCCGTGGAGCAGCCGGTGCCGCTCTTGGACGAGGGAAGCTCAGCCCTCGTGCGGGTGCGACCCGAGCCCCACGGGTGGGATCACCCGCGGGTACTGTGGCGGAGCCGGGATGACCCTGAGGGGGAGCCCCTGTTCGCCCTCGAGGACACGGCCGAGGGCAGGCGCTGGCGTACCTTCGAGCAGTACCGCGAGCTGGCAAAGCGGTCGCTACGGACGGCGCTGTCCATGGTGGCCGACGAACTGCTCGGAGTCACCCAGGTTCATGGTTTCCTTTCTCGTGTGACGTTGTTCTTTTCTTGATTTTGTCGCAGTCTACGACCTCTGCTCTACCCCCTCAAGAGCTCGAGACCCGGTCCCTCAGGAAGTCAGTCTTCCTCCGGTGGGAGAGGGGAATCTGGGACCAGCTTCAGTGGCAGAGGGGCCTTCTTGCCGATGCTAATGAGCTTTTGTCGGCACGAAGCGTGGAGGTGGAGGACCTCCGCCTTCGCTGTGCCAACGCAAAGGTCGAGGCGGCCGTAGCCTAGACGCAGCTTGCCCCCTTGGCAGCGCGGATCAAGGAGCTGGAGGAGGAGTTTACCCGCGCCGTCAGCGATCGGGATGCCTTTAGATCCTGGGCTGAAGAAGCGATGGTCTTGGGCAAGGCCCTTGCCGGGCAGCTGGGGGTAGAGGAGAGTGTGCACCGGCTGACCAAAGGCGCTCTGAAGGAGGCCCTTGCTGCGGTTGAGGCCTCGCAAATTGAGGCTATGGTTTTGAGAGGGACGGTCGAGGGTGAGTTCGAGTCCCTTTGTTTTGTTTTCTTCTCCTTATGTTCGCTCCCTAACTTCCTTGTATGACGCAGAGCTGGGGAGTGAAGCTTCTAGGGTGGCCGAGGCCTCTTGGGTCGAGGCCCAACGGTTGAAGGAGAAGGTCGAGGCCTGTCAGGCCGAGACCCGATGCTGGGAGCTAAAGGCCAAGGGTGAGTTTCGTGGGCTTCCATCCCTAACTTAGGTTGTTTTTTCTCTAGCTCGACCTCATTACATTTTCCACGGTGCAGAGTCAGAGGTGGAGTTCACCCGGGCCGCCGAGGCTTCCAGCGCAGTGCAGATGGTGCTCGATACTGAGATCAAGGAGCACGAGGCGCTGAAACGTGCCGCCCTTTCCGCCTGCGAGGCCTTGGAGGTCAAGGGGGTTCAGTCAGACAGCTCCCTTGGGAGCCGCTTGATTGCGCTGAGCAGCCAGATGCGCGAGCGGCTCCGAGGGGCGCTGCACATGGGTGTCAAGTGGGCGATGGCCGTCATCTCCTCTCACTATCTTGGCGTCAACCTCCCGACCGTCAGTGATGGCTACGTTCTGCCTGATGATGACGAGGAGGACGATGCGGCGGTCGCGAAGCTGATGGAGGTGGCGGAAGGCCCTGGCGCGGCGCTGGCGACGCTCTTCGAAGAGGAGGTGGTGCCCCCCCTACCATCTGCCGGTGCTGAAGGCCCTGAGCCTTGACCTGGGCCCCGAGGGCTATGTAAAGATAGAATAGGGGTTATTTTTGTATCATAACATTTGTGGCCGTCGAGGCCTTTATTTCTGAAGTATTTATGTTTCTTAGTTGTTTTTCTCATGTTTCTGAGCCTTTGCCCTCTGTTGCTTCTGATCAGATTTCGTTTGCGAAGCACCCCTTTGGGGCCTAAGCCGTTCCTTGAGCGAGAGGTAGTGAGGGCGTGCCGTAGCCCAGGGGCGTAGGCCGTCTCGCAACTCTACCGGCCTCTTGCTTAGGAAACAGACCTTGGTCCGAGGAGTCTTCACAAATGATTCGTCAGAGCCTGCTAGAGTCTTGGCATAGGAATTTTTGCAAAAAGCAACTAAAGAATGGTGCGTGGGACCTAGGGGGAGTCCCCCATCTAGCCCCCGAGGGAGGCTCGGTTCTACTGGGGCAGAGCCGAGTCTCCCTTGTCGTGTTATTGTACTGCCGAGACCTACGGTGGGCTCGGGGGGTTTCTCGAAAAATAAGACCAACTAAAGAACGCTTTTTAATTGTATTTCGAGAAATGACATATACAATGCTTGGAATTTTAGGGATAAAAGCGACGTAGCTGTTCTATGTTCCAAGCGTTGGTGAAGATTTCACCCTTCTCATTGGCCAGCTTGTAGGTCCCGGGCTTCAGTACTTGGGCGATGATGTATGGTCCTTCCCATGGCAGGGTCAGCTTGTGGCGACCCTTGTTGCTCTGTGCTAGCCTCAACACCAGGTCACCTACTTTCAGGTCTCGGCCTCGGACGTGTTGGGCCTGATAGCGCCACAGGCTCTGCTGATACTTGGCCGAGTGTAGTAGCGCGACGTCTCGGGCTTCCTCCAGCTGATCGAGGGCATCCTCTCGTGTGGTGCGGTTGCTTTGTTCGTTATAGGCTTGCAGCCTCGGGGAACCATATTCCAGGTCAGTGGGGAGGATGGCCTCGGCCCCATAGACTAGGAAGAAAGGCGTGAATCCCGTGGCTCGGCTTGGAGTATTCCTCAGGCTCCAGATGACCGACGGGAGTTTGGCGAGCCATTTCTTGCCAAACTTTTTCAACCGGTTGTGAATCCTTGGCTTGAGGCCTTGTAGGATCATGCTGTTGGCACGTTCTACTTGGCCGTTGGTCCTTGGGTGTCCTACGGTCGACCATGCCACACGGATGTGGTGGTCGTCGCAAAACATCAAGAACTTTTTGCCGGTGAATTGCGTCCTGTTGTCGGTGATGATGGTGTTGGGGACCCCAAACCTGTGGATAATGTCAGTGAAGAATAGCACCACCTACTCGGATTTGATTCGACTGATCGGACGAGCCTCGATCCATTTGGAGAACTTGTCGATTGATACCAGTAGATGGGTGTAGCCCCCGGGGGCCTTTTGCAGAGGCCCGGCCATGTTGAGCCCCCACACGGCAAACGGCCATGTGATGGGGATGGTTTGCAGGGCCAGGGCCGAGAGATGCGTCTGCCGAGCATAATACTGGCATCCTTCGTAGGAGCATACTAGCTTGGTAGCATCAGCGACCGCCGTCGGCCAATAGAACCCTTGGCGGAAAGCGTTCCCAACGAGCGTCCGAGGCGCCGCATGGTGCCCGCAGGCGCCTGCGTGTAAGTCCCAAAGCAGGGCCTAGCCCGCCTCGGCACTGATACAGTGTTGGAGGACACCTGAGGAACTTCACCTATACAATTCGTCATTATAGAGGGCGTAGGTCTTGGCTCGGCGCGCGAGCCATCATGCTTTGGTTCTATCATCCGGAAGCTCCCCCCAATCAAGCCAATCGAGGAACGGGACTCGCCAATCCATGTCCTGATCAGTCTACGGAGGCTCAGCGTTGACTTGCATGACCTTGGGCTCGGTCGAGGGGGTCTCGGCAGCAGAGGGGGCGTCGGGCTTTGCCATGGGTTCCATAGGTGGGCCCTCCTCTGTTGTCGAGGTGCAACCAATGGAAGGTTTGTGGAGGTCTCTGGCGAAGACGTTCGGGGGGACCGGGGCTCATGCCGAGGCCATCTTTGCCAGCTCGTTGGCGGCCTCGTTGTACTTTCACGCGATGTGATTTAGTTCGAGACCATCGAACTTGTCTTCTAGGCGTCGTACCATCTTGCAGTAAGCCTCCATTTTAGGGTCGAGGCAGTTTGACTCCTTCATCACTTGATCTATGACAAGCCGCGAGTCGCCTCGGACGTCAAGGCGCCGTGCCCCAAGCTCGATGGCGACTTGTAAGCCATTGATGAGGGCCTCATATTCGGCCATGTTATTGGAGGCGGCGAAGTGGAGCCGCACCATGTAGCGCATGTGTACTCTGAGGGGTGAAATGAAGAGCAGACCTACGCCTGCCTCGGTCTTCATCAGGGGTCCGTCGAAGTACAGGGTCTAGCACTCCGTCTAAATTTGAGAAGGTGGCAGTTGGGTATCTGTCCATTCAGCCACGAAATCAGCCAAGACCTAAGACTTGATCGCTTTTCAAGGCTCAAAGGTCAAGGTTTCCCCCATAAGCTCGACAGCCCACTTGGCTATCCTGCCCGAGGCCTCCCGGTTATGAACTATCTCGCCCAGGGGGAAGGATGATACCACAGTCACTGGGTGCGACTCAAAGTAGTGGCGGAGTTTGCGCCGGGCCAGGACCACGGCGTAGACCAGTTTCTGGATGTGGGGGCAGCGTGCTTTGGTCTCGGAGAGCACCTCGCTGATGAAATAAATAGGTCGTTGGGTGGGTAGAGTATGCCCTTCTTCCTACCTTTCTACCACTATGGCGGCGCTGACCACTTGGGTTGTTGCGGCGACGTAGAGTAGGAGGACCTCGTCCATGGCCGGGGGTATCAGGACGGGAGGATTGGTGAGCAGCCTCTTGAGTCTATCGAGGGCTTCCTCGGCCTCGGGGGTCCAAGAAAAATGCTCAAACTTTCTCAAGAGTCGGTACAGAGGCAAACCTTTTTCACCGAGGCGCGAGATGAAGCGGCTCAGGGCCGCAAGGCATCCCATTACCCTCTGTACTCCCTTGAGGTCTCTGATTGGTCCCATGCTGGTTATGGCCAAGACCTTCTCTGGGTTGGCTTCAATGCCGCGTTCCGAGACTATGAATCCCAAGAGCATGCCTCAGGGGACCCCGAACACACACTTCTCGGGGTTGAGATTGATGCCCTTCTCTCTAAGGCATTTGAAGGTTATCCTCAAGTCGTCGACGAGACCTTCGGCCTTTCTGGTCTTGACCACGATGTCGTCTATGTAGGCCTCGATGGTTCACCCGATGTTGTCTCTAAAGACCTAGGTCATGCACCGCTGGTATGTGGCACCTGCGTTTCTGAGACCAAAGGGCATCGTCACGTAGCAGTACATGCCGAACGGCGTGATGAAAGAAGTCGCGAGCTGGTCGGACTCTTTCATTTTGATCTGATGGTAACTGGAGTACACATCAAGGAAAGACAGTGTCTCGCACCCTGCAGTGGAATCAACAATTTGATCGATTTGAGGTAATGGGAAGGGGACCTTTGGATAGGCTTTGTTCAGACCGGTGTAGTCTACACACATCCTCCATTTCCCATTTTTCTTCTTGACTAACACGGGGTTAGCCAACCACTCTGGGTGGGACACTTCCTTGATGAACCTGGCCGCCAAGAGTTTCTGTATCTCCTCACCGATGGCCCTATGCTTTTCCTCGTCGAAGCGGCGTAGGCGTTGTCTTGCGGGTCTAGATCCGGCCCGAATGTCCAGGGCATGCTCGGCGACCTCCCTTGGTATGCCCGGCATGTCCGAGGGACTCCATGCGAATATGTCGGCATTTGCGCGGAGAAAGTCAATGAGCACGGCTTCCTATTTGATGTAGAGGGAGGTGCTGATCCTAAGCGCTCGGTCGTCGAGGCAGGCGGGGTCGACCGGGATGAGTTTGATGGTTTCTATGGGCTCGAACGCCCCCGCGCGTTGCTTGGAGTCAGGCACCTCACCACTGAGTTGGTCGAGGTGGGCGATGAGGGTCTCAGCCTCTACAAGAGCCTCGGCGTACTCGATGCATTCGACGTCGCAGTCGTATGCATGTTCGTACATGGACTCAATTGTGATGACACCGCTAGGGCCTGGCATCTTGAGCTTGAGGTAGGTATAGTTGGGCACTGCCATGAACCTGGCGTAGCACGGCCGCCCCAAAATGGCATGGTAGGCTCCCCCAAACCCGACTACCTCGAAGGTGAGGACTTCCTTGCGGTAGTTGGAGGGGGTGCCGAAGCAGACAGGAAGGTCGATACGCCCGAGGGGTCGCGTGCGCTTCCTTGGCATGATGCCGTGGAAGGGTGCGATGTCGCCTCGAAGCCTCGACCGGTCGATCTCCAAGAGCTCCAGGGTGTTGGCGTAGAGGATGTTGAGGCCACTGCCTCCATCCATCAATACTTTGGAGAGTCGGGTGTTGCCAATGATCGGGTCGACGACTAGTGGGTACTGCCCGGGATTCGGAATATGGTCAGGGTGGTCATCTCGATCGAAGGTGATCGCCTCTCGAGACTAGTCGAGGTACTGGGGGGTGGCCACCTTGACCGAGAAGACTTCTCAGCGTTCCCTCTTGCGCTGCCGTGCCGTAAGGCAGGCCGAGGGCCCACCGAAGATCATGAAGGCGTTGCGTACCTCAGGGAACCCGTCGTCTTTGTCTTCGTCCCAGCCACCGGTGCCCTACTGCTTGGCATCGTCGTTGGGGAGCTCGAGCTTGGCGTAGTAACGCCGCAGCATGGTGCAATCCTTGAGAGCATGCTTGACCGGGCCCTAGTGGTAAGGGTAGGGTTTCTTGAGCATGTCGTCGAAGGGCCTGGGGCCTTTGAAGCCTCGGGGGTTCTTGCGTTTAGCGGCTGTGACCAGATCAGCCTCCAGGACCTCTTGCTTCCCTAGGCGCCCCTTTTTCTTTCTCTTAGGGAGGTGGGAGGCTGAGGCCTCAGGGGCCTCGTCCCTCCGCTTACCCTTGGTGTCGATGTCGACGAAGATGGCTCCGATAGCCTCTTCACCCGAGGCGAAGCTAGTGGCGATGTCGAGAAGCGCGGCAGCAGAGCGCGGCACATTCCGACCTAACTCTCGGACCAAGTCCCGACAAGTGGTGTCGGAGAGGAAAGCTTGGACGATCTCCGAATCGCCGACGCTGGGCAACTCGGTGGACTATTTGGAGAAGCGCTGGATGAAGTCTCGAAGAGACTCATCCGGCTTCTGGCGATAGTTCTTAAGGTCCCAGGAGTTCCCAGGGTGCACATATGTGCCCTGGAAGTTCCCGACGAAGATCCTAACCAAGTCGCGCCAGTCGTGGATTTGCGAGGGAGGAAGGTGCTCGAGCCAGGCTCACGCCGAGTCCGACAGGAGCAAGGGGAGATTGCGGATGATGAGTAGGTCATCATCCATGCCACCCAGCTAGCAGGCCAGGCGGTAATCGGCAAGCCCGAGCTCCGGGTTGGTCTCGCCGCTGTACTTTGCGAGATTGGCTGGTTGCCGAAACCAGGTGGGGAAAAGAGCAGCGTGGATGGCCCTGCTGAAGACCCGAGGGCCTGGCGGTTCAGGGGAAGGACTGTGGTCTTCCCCGCTATCATAGCGACCGCCTCAGTGTGGGTGGTAGCCCTGAGCAGACCCCTCGTTGTCGTGGCGTTGTCGCCTGCTGACCACCTCATGGTCTCCCTGCACCTCACATCGGTTGCCAAGGCGGTCCAGGAGCACGGGGACCCTGTGGGCTATTGGCACTCGGTCGGGCTCGGGACGAGCCGGGGCTTCCCTGTCCTGCCGAGGCGGTGCCGTGGGCAGGTTCGATGCGCCCCTGTGCCATTGGGAGGCGGAACTCTCGGCCTGCTAAACCGCGGCGGTCTCTACGAGATCCCGGAGCTCGCCACGGACCCGCCGCCCCTCTGTGGTAGAAGGCTCGGGCATTGCGCGGACCAGCATTGCCGCAGCCGTGATGTTCTGGCTAGCGCGATTGAAGACCGGGGGTTGCTCGCTCCCTTCATCATCATGGATGCGGTGATGCACATCGCGGGCCCTCCGTCGGGCTCCTCCGCCTTCGCCGCAACCTCACTGCTCTTGTTCGAGAGAGTCTCGAAGCTGCTGCAGAAGGAGTTGGTCTTGTTTGACCTTGGCCTAGAGTTCACGGAGCTGCTCTAGGTCTGGGCGCTGAGGTCGTGCAAGAGCGACATTCTCGTTTCATGCGGTCAGTTGGACATTAAGTGGGGGTGTGGCGGCGCCCGCCCCTAGGTGAAGTAGGGAGCAGCTACCTGCCGCCCCGTCCTCTTCGCCTACCCTCGGCATCCCAAGCCCGACATGGAAACACTCACGAGTGGGGTCGTAAGTGCCTTTGTCGTCGGAGTCGGAGTAACCGAAGCAGTAGTCGCTTGCGGTCAAGAACTGGCGCAAAGCCCTAGGGTCGTGGAGCCCAAAGAAATCCACTCCGGGCCATGCCTCGTCCTCATCCGAGGAGTCAGCGTGGGTGTCTAGGTTGAGACCGAAGCGCTGGCAGCGCTCTGAGGGATCCTCGTGAGCGGCAGTGTATGCGTAGGCGTAAGAAGCGGCGGCGTTTCTCAACCCAAAGGGGTATGGGGATGGTGCCATCGCCAGATTCTGCTCCGCTGGGGTCGGTTCTTCAGGGAGTGGTGGAGCGGAGCTAGACGACTGGGCATCGCCGTGAACCACCGGCGATTTTCCTTTGTCCAAGCTCAGGCCGGACAGGTCCCCAGCCAGGGACCCCGTACCAACAGCTGGTCGTAGGACATCGGCGGGGAGTGGCGTGCTGCCTCGGGTTCGCGTAGCATCGGGGTGGGCTTGCTCGCGTCGTGCCTGGCGAGCGCAGCGAGAGTGGTCGCCTGGGCGTCGCCTGTGCCTGGGCTGCCGGTGCGTAACTTCGTCATCAGACGGTGGGGCTCGAGGAGTGAGGAGTACCATGTCGTACTCATGCCCTAGGGACATGAACTCTAGGCTCCCGAACCAAACCACGGTGCGGAGACGCAATGGTCGTACGGGGTCTGCCATCCGGCACCCGCTGGGATGACGAAACTGACACGTAGAGGCCCCTACCTAGCATGCCAACTGTCGGTGTTTCAGACCAGGGGGTGTCCTCAACCGACTAGTGAATTTGTTCTGCGTGCTCCCGATCCCAGATGGTGATGCAAAGAGACACAAGATTTATACTAGTTCAGGCAATCGGTGCCCTACGTCCAGTCTGAGAGATCGAACTTGTATTCCTCGCACCGAAGTGCTCGTAGTAGGGGGTTACAAGCTAAGGGAGAGAGGGAACTAGTCCCAGGTCTCGGCAGGGTGTTGTGTGGGCCGTCTGAGGCGTTGCTCTCAAGCGGCTGGAATGTGTGCGTGTGTGTCCTCTTTTTCAAGTGGCCCAAGTCTTCTCCTTTTATAGTTGAAGGGAGGACAAGGACAGTACATGTATTACTATGCGGCGTCATGCCGACAGGGATGACATGTCTGAGCCCTGTGGCCTGTTCCTATGGTGGTGTGGTCGTTGGAGTGGTCCATCCCTAGAGTACTGGGGCGGCGTGGTCGTCCCATCAGATCTTGTGCGTCGTGGGAGCCCCGGGAATGCCTCGGAGTGGACGCGGTAGCGAGCGTGCAAGCCACTGTGGACGGACTGTACACGAGGCCAAGATTTGGTCGGTGCCGAGGCTTGCACTGTGGTGGGGGGTCTTGGCAGGCACGAACCCTGAGATCACCGAGGCCCTGGTGTATGGTGCCGAGGCCTTGGGCGGGCGGCCGATCATGGGTACAGTGTTAGAACACAGTGGCCGGTAATCCCCGTCGTACCCTGTCCCAGCCGGTATGGCGCTGATCGTGGGCACAGTGGTAGGACACAGTGGCCGGTAATCCCCACCGTGCCCTATCCCGGCCGGTATGGCACTGATGCGACCTCGGGTCGCGTCGGCCATTCTGTGGCGTTGGATCACCGTCCGGCTGAGATTGCGGGAGTGGTTGAAGCATTAATGAGACATGACACGCTGTCGGGAGGGTCGGCCGAGGCAGGGGGCGATGGACCATGGACGAACCAGCCTCGAGCGACACGGAGAATGAGGCCTCGCGCGAGACGGAGATCAGGCTCCTTGCCGAGGCCTTGCGCGAAAGGCCTCACGCGATACGGAGAACGCGCCTCCTGCCGAGGCCTTCCGTGGGGGGTCTCGGGCGAGGCGGAGACGGCGTTCCCTACCGAGGCCTTCCCTAGGGAGCCTCGCACGAAGCGAAGTTTGTGTCAGGGTGCCAAGACCTCCTGCTCGAGGCTTGAGGCAAGGAGGGGGAGAACCTAGTGGGCTCGGTCGTGGCGGGTGAGGGGCCCATGACTTACCTTCTTGCTTTTATTATTTTTAGATGGGACTTTGGCAACCCATTTGATGTTTTGCTTGGGGTACCCCATTCTAAGGTACCCGACAACTCCTACTCCTAAGGGTTGGCGTAAAGCCAAAAAAAGTAATTGGTATTGATTGGTTGGATGTCCTTCTTACAATAGCCGGTGTCCAATATTTATACCCGGAATCTAAGCATGAATCCTACTCAAGTATGACTCATTATAATCTTTGGTATAATAGAAAACATTCCTAACTGAAGATAACTTGGACCATAATCTTTCCCTTTTTATAGAGTCTGGCATGTCTTTTCGACGCCAACCATAGTTCATTGGCGCTATCTGCCGATGTCATCTGAAGAGAGCCAATCCTAGTACCGCATCTAAATCAGCTGATATTGACCCTTACACGATCGATTCCTTGATGATGCAATCTTGGAAGCTTTGAGTTTTCCCACGTTCTTCTTCCAAATTTTGGTGTAAACACATGCCCCCAATTTTGGGATAAAAATAATTTTATTCCAAAATTACCACGTTTGTACCTCCGATGGGTCCACAGTCATAGGTAGAGAATCTTGATCTAGGGCGTATTATCCTTCACCTTCACCAACGTCCTTGCCTGCTCATGAACCCATACCTCAAAAGTTTCATGAGAGCATTATTGCTTTATGGGCGCTTGGATTCATTCTTCTAGATCGACTATAAATGTCTGTCTGACTCTAGCGAGAGCAACCCAACAATTCAGTTATGTTTCTCTTCTGCTTGCCTCCTCAAGTGCCCTTGGCTCTACCAGACCCTCCATGGTCTAATTCTTTGCTATGAGGGTCTTGAGCGGTTAGAAGAATTCTTGTGCATAGGGTGATTGTGTCGCTCATTTTAGCGCATTGTCGAGCAAGAGAATCAGCTACCGCGGTTAGAAGAATTCTTGCGACATCACCTGAGTTTTCTCACCATGATCATAGAGTTGTTCTAGTGTTTACAAGGGATAAAATGCGTGGACACCTTTTCCTTGTTCACTCTATCAAATGCTTATCGAGGAAACCACAGACTTCTTTCCCATGGTTTCCTAGCCACCGAGAAATCGGTTGGATATATGGGCATCTTTTTAGCAAGCAAACTTTTTTCTCCCTAGATACCACTTCTATCTGTGGGCCAATGTGACTCGGTTCATGATGACCTTCGGCCTTGTGGGGATCCGAACTCCCTTCAATCCAAAGAAGTCTTAGTGGATTGGTTGTCAATTAATGTAGACCTTTTGTATCAATCCCACAGTATCTTGTAATTATGGGAAGCAATAAGTTCGAATTCATTGTTTCTTCATGATCCATCCCCTGAATTTCTATAGTATCGATCCGTTTCCATAACTGACTTTAATTCCATAACCCCGATGAAGCCTATCTTCTCACCTCTCAGGCTATATATACGGGCCATGGCTATGGATCGAAAAACAACATGCTTCATCCCAAACCTTCTGTGTCTTTGGTGCGATTTGCTTTTCAATAGGCTCGAAGGCATGGAGAACGGCAAGAGGTCCGCTGAAGAGGCCTTTGACGGGTCTATGTCACCACGCCAGCGTCTTCGTCATTAGGAGGATGCAACCCATGATCTTGGGTGGATGGACTTTCATCTGAATGCGTTGCAGGACTCTCCCATCATCTCAGAACATAGGGCTGACTCCACTCAACCTCTGAGGTCATCTTCATCAACAATTCGCCACCCGCTCCCCCGCTACCCGAGGAAGCAAATCAACAACGACAATCTGATCGCATCCATCGATCAGGTTGGCCAGAAGCTCGCCAACTGCCTCTCCATCATGGAATTAGCTCTAACCACTTTGGTTCAACACCGACCACCCTCTAATTCTGATCTATCGAAGGCCGATCAGGAAACTCTAGTGGTTGCGGCCGCCATCCTTGAAGATGCCCTAAGGTGCAAATTCGCCAATCAGGTGGGGCAGGAGGCTGGCCAAGGTTGAGGCCAGAATCATGGGTGAGATGCCCACCACAATTTTCTGTTTTTTTCTTAGTTTTGTCTTAAAGATATTGATTATCCCTCCCTCGAATCTTTCTAGATCTATCGGCCCAGTTGGAAAGCGTTCGATCAGCCACAGAGTATGCGGTAGGATTCGTCAATGCCAGGGGTGCCATGCTGGTGGTTCGCTTGTACAACATGCCAAACCGCGTCAGAGAGGTTGCCCTTCACAGTATTCATCATGGTGCTACCGTGGCATTGCCTGTTGTGTAAGCTCGCTCTAGCTATGAGCTTTGACTTCTTCCCCATGGTTTCCCAACCACCGAATACCCTAAGGATCATGAGCACCTGGTCAAGGACTTCTTTAATGTCACCAACTATGTAGCCCTTGCTTCCTAGGCCGAAGACACAGTGAACAAAGTGTTCCCTGGCCTTTAGTTTGTAATAGGTGAAGCTAGCAAACAATCTCTTAGTTTTAAGTGACTTCTCTTTTGCCCTGCGCTCATGTTTCATGTACCAATTTGTCTATGTTTGTTTTTGCTCAATAGGTGATACATATAGTATCGGCTTTATCCCTTCGGGTTTATTTTTGAACTAGAGGCGACACCCTTCTGGTACCGGCTATTAGAGCCGATGACCGAACAAATCGGCTATCAAGTATTAATCCAAACGCTGGGGTAATATTTGTTTAGATATTTTCTATTGATTGCTCTATCAAACTCCTCTTCTCCTCCTAGTGTTTCTAAAATATAAGCATTGTTAGGCGCACAACGTTTAATCCGATAAGGTCCTTCCCAATTAGGTGATCATTTGCCGAACTTGCTGTCTTTTGACCTGATCGGCAATTTCACCTTCTAGACTAAGTCTCCTTCAGAAAATTGTTTGCTCTTGACCTTTTATTGTAATACTTTGCAATCCTTAGCTTATTGGCTTTGATATTCTCAAGAGCACATAGCCGATGGCAACTCAAATCCTCTAAGTCATCTATCATAAAATTCTTGTAAACTTTGGCTGACAAATCATTTAGCAATGTGACACGCCTCGATCCAGTTTGAATCTCCCAAAGAAGGACTGCATTATGACCATACACAAGTTCATAAGGTGATGCTTTAATTGATC
Organism: Miscanthus floridulus; assembly: GCF_019320115.1. Classification (NCBI taxonomy): domain Eukaryota; kingdom Viridiplantae; phylum Streptophyta; class Magnoliopsida; order Poales; family Poaceae; genus Miscanthus; species Miscanthus floridulus. Next base: position 125,446,595 of record NC_089582.1, on the reverse strand, counting down.
CATGATATGCCATCCTATAGGCCCATAATGCCTCATTAAGCGTTGAATACCACTTCCTCAGATGCTCTTCGATCTTTTTCTTGATCAGCTTAATCATAATTTGATTGGATGCCTCTGCCTGGCTATTAGCCTGAGCATAGTAAGGAAAAGAATTTAATAACTTAATTCCCATACCAACAGCAAAATCTCCAAACTCTTCTGATGTGAAGTAATCTATTGTGAAGCAAAATCCCCTGATCAGTAGTAATAGTTTGAGGAATCCCAAAACGATACACAATATGTTCCTTAACAAAATCAATCATGTTCTTTGAGGTTACCGTCTTTAAAGAAATTGCCTCAACCCACTTAGTGAAGTAATCTATTGCTACCAATATGAACTTATGTCCTTTACTTGAAGGCAAAAAAATCTGGCCAATTAAATCAATTCCCCAACCTCAAAACGGCCATGGTTTGATTATTGGATTCATAGCCGATGCGGGTGATTTTTTAATATTACCAAAATGTTGACAATTCTGACACCTCTTATAATATTCAAAACAATGATCTAGTATTGTTGGCCAAAAATATCTAGTCCTATGAATAATCCATTTCATCTTATAAGCCGATTGATGAGCTCCACATATCCCTTCATGTACTTCACCCATCAACACCTTAGCTTCTTCTTGATTCAAGCATTTAACAAACAACCCATCGATTGTCTTGTAATATAGCTGATCATCCAGCAAAATATACTTAGTTGATTTATACCTTAGCTTTCTGATAACCTTCTGTGATGGATTCTTAAGATAATCGGCTATCTCAACTCTCTAATCATTAGTTAAGGTTTCACTACTTAAGATCTCTTTAAACACTCGATAGCCTGACACATTTTGAGCTAAACGATTAGCCTCTTGATTCTATGCTCTCGGAATATGCTGAAGAGAAATATGAGGAAACCCCTTGAGTAACCTCTGGCATTCATCATAGTATCCCCTCAGAATGTCATCTTTACATTCGTATAGGCCAATCAACTGATTGATAATTAACTGTGAATCTCCAAATACTTCAATTGCCTCAGCCTTTACTTCATGAAGAAGTTGAAGCCCCTTAAGAATAGCTTTGTATTCTGCTTGATTGTTGGTAGTCATTGGTTCACTTAGAAAAGCAAACTCAAAACTTGTCCCCCGAGGTGAAATAATAACAATACCAATGCCACCACCTTGCTTGCATGATGATCCATCAAAGAACAACATCCAAGGTATCGGCTCTACATAGCCAATACTTGGCTTATGATGCTGGGTGGCAAAATCAGCTATTACTTACCCTTTGAATGCTTTAGCCGGTTCATACCTTAAATCAAATTCTAACAACGTAAGAATCCACTTCCCTATTCTCCCATTTAATATTGGCATTGATATCATGTGCTTGATTACATCAGCCTTAGAAACAACTATACACTCAGCTGATAACAAGTAATGTCGCAACTTAGTGCAAGAGAAATATAAGCACAAGCATAACTTTTCAATAGGAGAATATATTGTCTCTAGATCCAAAAGCCTTCTACTTAGATAGAAAACAACTCGTTATTTTCCTTCAAACTCTTGCATTAAGGCCGATCCAATCATTTGGTCATCGGCAGACATGTACAACTTAAAAGGTTTACCACGTTGAGGAGGGACTAGCATGGGTGAACATTTCATATATTTTTTTATCTCCTCAAACTCCTTTTGTTGTACATCACCCCACTTAAATTCTTGATCATTTTTCAACTTCAACAAGGGAGAAAATGTCAGAACCTTTTCTGACAAGTTTGAAATAAACCTCCTGATAAAATTAATCTTACCAAGTAAATATTGTAACTCTGTTTTAGTATTTGGCGGCACTGCCTCATCAATTGCTTTCATACTTTTTTGACCAACTTTGATTCCTCTCTCGTGGACCATAAAACCCAAAAATTGCCTAGCTAACACTCCAAAGGCACACTTATTGGGATTCATCTTTAAATCATGTTTTCTTGTGCACTCCAAAGTCTCCCGCAAATTAGCTAGATGTTCCTTGTACCCTTTAGATTTTACCATTATAACAGAACTGACCAATTATATGAAATTAAGTAAGAAAATCATCCGCCAGAGCAGACGATTTAGCAAACTTAAGCCTGTATAACCCGGTAGTCCATGAAATCATGAAGGATTTCAAACCAACTTCCATTCCAGCCAAGATCGTAATAAGTTTAGCGGTCACCATCACATATTATATAAAAGTTTGCATCTCAGATACATCAGAGTTTAAACATAGTTATTACAAAACAAGTTCGAATAAAAGTAGCGGAAGCCATTTGTTCAAACCACACACACTCGCATGGAGTTCAAATACAGTGCCAGCGAATGATCATCTCCAACAAAAGCATCAGACGAGACGTAAGGAATGACCATGCCCATGGTCCTAAGCATCACCCATCGTAGGATAAAGGCAGTTGATACAGTAGCCGTAATATATCTGCCCATCTGCAACAAGTGGGAATAAAACCCTGAGTACGAGAAGGTATTCAGCTTGACTTACCCGACATAACCGAAAATAAGTGACACCAAGGATTATGAAGGGCTGTATAGTAGGGTAGCTGACTCATTTGCAAAAAGAAGCATTTTTAGCATTTCAAGACCCCTTTTCAAAAGCATTATTGTCAAGTTAATTGTTATTAACCTGTCGACTAGATTTGCACCTATACTAGAGCAAACATGTGATTAAGCAGATAACGATAACCAATGATCATTAAACAACTTCCATAATGTCATATTCATTATAACTGTCCAAGTGTTCCATCAACATTACTACGATGAAGTCACTCAAGTCAAGTGCTCACTATCTAGGAGCGATGGTGATTCGAATCGATTCCTAACCAGCTGGTGATTTATTCCTTACACAAACCTCACTCACCCGCTAAAGTGAGGTATTGATCACCGAGTCAACTATCCAGGTATCTCAAGTTTGCCAGGAACCACATGTACCCAGGGGCCGACCGACTGCACTTTGGTCTTATCATCTCGCCCCCGTGTCCTACCACACCTGCTCCGGCACAGTACGCTGCGGGCAATCTACTCGGCCCGAATAATCTCCTAGCTTCACGGTCGGAAGGTACTTTATCCGGCCAGCTAAATGTAAGGCATGCGTTCAACATGACTCGAGGCCCAACAACGGTCGGTCCTTAATCGACACAGACGGAAAGCACTACAGTCCAAAACTCTGTAAGTCTCCGTCCGGTCTCAACTTCATTTAACACTTAGTTATACCATGACTTCATAGTCATCCAAGCAGATCTAGGTAACCACCTATAGCTCGCAGGTGACAGGAAATCACCCGACTTCTACCGGTCTAAGCCAGCTAAGCATTGACTCGACTGCGGATACCAGGGTAACAAGGATATAGTATAACAAAGGTAGATAAGGTATAATGCAGCAGCGGTTGCAAACAACTCCTGAATATAATGCATCAATTAAAGTAAAGCATTTAATTAATAATTGCAAACTAGGAGAAAAATGCTCCGGGGCTTGCCTCTCTCGAAGGAGCTCGGGTGGTGATTGGGGCACTCCGGAAGTTCCTCAATGTCCTCCTCGTCGGCTTCGGGCACTTCCTACGACTACACCTTGAGCTGCTCCTCAGGCTCCTCGGGTATGATGACTGAGTTCTCGGTTTACGATCCTGTATGATGCAATGTGCGTAAATGCTTATGCAATCGGTGCATCGGATGAGATGAATACAAGGGATATGCTTGAATGCAAGGTAGTCAACATCATCCAAGAACATATACTACAAGCACATGTCATCTACTGCATTCTCTTCTACTACTAATATGTTAAGTCAATACATCTTATTAAATGCTTCAAAGATACACCAAAGCTTCACTAATTTCTTAATCACACATAAAGCAACACTTGATTAAACCCTAATTAATAATAGGTTTGAATAGCAACATCTATTTTTATTGCTTAGAAAAATCTTAGAAAATTACCATAGCACAGTACTACCCTAAGTAGTCTACTATCAGATTTTCATGGTATTTGAATGAGTGGATTATCCTACACAAAAATAACAAGCTATGGCATAATTATGAACATGAAAATACTTTGTACTGTGAAAAGTGTCAAACAATAGAGTTAGCATTTTTCCTATGATCTTCATAGCATACAATCACTGTACAAAAATTATCACATGCATGTTTTATACAAAGTTTGCTCTCTAGCTAAAATAACAAAAATCAGCCATTAAAGGCACTTGAACTACACCTCATAATTTTTGTATAGTATATGCATGACACATATTTTTCCTAGGAAGTACATTACATAAGAAGATTAACAAATTTGGAATCATATTTTTCTGAAGCCTATAGGTTTTTCTACATATTTTTCAATTTATCAGCAATATCAAGGATTAAATAAAGCTCTACATAAAAGTATATCAAGAATGACATGCAATAATTTTATCATGTAGATCTGGTGACAAGGAACACAACAAAATTTGTTTCAACAAATTTGGAGCCAAAAGGAGTACACAAACATTTTCCAAAGCATTTAAATAGAAATCTGAAAAATCATTTTTGAAATCCTTTTAAACTTCATGCTCAAATCTGCTAGATCCACCCGATTCTTCACCCAAAACCCACGCCAGAGAGACAGACAGGCGGGACCCAGCGGGTCAACCGACCCACTGGCCAGCCACCCGGGGCCTTCGCCAGCCACTGCAGCTGGGCCCTGCAGGTCAGCGACCCGAGGGCAGGGGAGGTGCTCCACCGACCGGTGCTCACCGGCGGCGAGCCCCTCCGTGGCGCGGGTGGTGCCAGCGTGCTCAACACGCTGAGCCACACCAACTGGTAGAGAGGAGCCGGCTCGACGGCGTGGCGGTCCGTGTGGCCACGACAGCATGCTCGCCGGAGAGGAAGGAGGCGCCAAGTTCGGCCCTCACCTCGACGACGACAGCCACGAGCGAGCGCAAGCGATGGAGATTGATGAGGCGGAACTGCTGGCGGCGTGAATCGAGGGATGGTGCGGTGGTGCGGGAGCTCGATGCCGGCAGAGCACGTCGGCGAGCTTGGCAGCGCGGGCGCTGCTGCTGCGGAGCGAGAGGCAGGGAGGGTGGTGAAGTGAAATGGCGGAGAGGGGTGGCATGCGCGTGCTCGGACTGCTTTGAAGGCGGGGCACGGCCAGTCGGAGCAGGCACTGCCCCTCGCCGCCGGTGTACGGGCGCCGCGTGGTGGCTGGGCAGGCGGGGAAGGCGGGCACGTCTGCGCGCGGGAGCGGCCGCGGCGTGGGCCTAGGCCAGCGAAGCGCTGCTGGCCAGGGAGAAACGCGCGGCAGGCGGGGATGCAGGCCAGGCCGGCTTCAGCTGTGGGCCAGGAAGCGGAGCGGCGGCCTGTTAAGCGAAAATGAAAAAAATTTCTTTTTATTTCTCAAATAAACAGAATTAAATTCCCATTTTTGAGCCATTTAAAAGTATTTTCACAAATTGGTGTAAAAATGAAATTTGTTCCATTTTTCAATATCTACAACTTTGCTTTTATGACCAAAGTCAAATTCCAAATAGATTTTGATTACCAAATTAAACTCAATATTACTTCAAAACCCTAATTTTGGAGAATTATTTTTAAAGCAAAATTTGGCAATAATTTAAATACAAACCTTGCTCCAAAAATTGTGCTAAACAATTCTAGATGATTTACAATCATAGCCAAACATGTTTTTACTAATCCTAGCAAGCATACTTTGGGCAAAAACAACCCTAAACAAGTGTATGCAACATTCATGTTTCACGAGCATGTTTCGTATGTTTTGAAGCAGTGTTTCAGTTATTATTTACATGATTAGGCATGTATGATTAGGATGCTTGATGATGCATGATATGCATGATTTGCAGTGCCTAAATGTTGGCCTAACACCGGGGTGTTACAACCATCACATCATCAATGTAGATTTAAACAATCCTGCCGATCAACTTTTGAAAAATATAATTCATCGCCCTGTGATATGTTGCACCGGCATTCTTCAAACAAAAGGTCATCATAACCCATTCAAATAAACCAATTGCGCTAGGGCACCTAAAAGCTATTTTTGCTATGTCTTCCTCAGCCATAAAATTTTGATTATATCCTGCATTGCCATCCATAAAACTAATAACCTTGTGCCAGGCTGCTGCATCTACCAACATATCAGCTATCGGCATTGGATAACCATCTATGGGTGTAGCCTTATTCAGATCTCTGAAGTCGATGCAAACTCCCAACTTCCCATTTTTGTTATACATAGGAATAACATTCGATATCCACTCTGCATATCGGCACGGTCGGATAAATTTCACTTCTAGTAATCTTCCAGTCACCTTTTTTATATCATCAAGAACATTTGGGTTAAACCTCCTTGGGGCTTGTTTAAACGGCTAATATCCAAGTTTGATTAGCAATCGATGTTCAATAATTGATCGATCTAGACTAGGCATCTCATAGTATTCCTAAGCAAAACAATCTCTAAATTCCTTCAATAAATCCACCAACTCTTGCATATACTCAGGATCCAGCTTAGTACTTACATATGTCGGTCTAGGCCTATCTCCAGAACCAATATCTATCTCTTCTAATTCATCGGCCAACGTAAAGCCCTGTCCTAGTTTACCATCTGTACCATCTATCGGATTATCCATTAAAACAAACTCTTAGAGCTGACTACTTGGATCGGATGTTGGCTTTCACCATTGACTTTAATGAAGTCTCCTTCCCATAACTTGCTAGAAAAACACTCAAAGTCTTCTAGCTCCCAATACATTGGATCAGCTGTTGTGATACTTATAGAATCTTCAGCATGAACTAGATCAACATTGTCTCCATGCCACTGAATCAAGCATTGATTCATGGTTGATGGTACACAACAATTTGCATGAATCCAATCACGACCAAGGAGTAAACTGTATGACCCTTTTCCATCAATGAAAAAGAATATGGTGAGCAAAGTTTTACTTCCGTTTGTCAATTCGACATTTATTGCCCTCTTGGTCTTAGATGCATTACCCCCAAAATCCTTAAGCATCACATCGGTCTCAATCAAATCTCCTAGTCCCTTGCCAAGTTTATGAAAAGTGGTTTAAGGCAAAAGATTGACAGAAGCACCTCCATCCACCAACATCTTGCTCATCGGCTTCCCATCAATAAAACCTTTTACATATAAAGCCTTCAAGTACCGATGCTTGACCGGCTTAACGAATATAGCATGTTGTATCACTATCAACTTGGCAACTATCTCCTCATACTCCAATTCATCGAAATCTGAATAGACTTCTTGATCTACTCGAGCCCTAAATTTTGACGGCAATAAAAAAGTCATTTGAATATTAGCCAATGATTGACCCCTATAGGTTGTTTGTTTAGCACACCACACTTGAGGTCTACCAGATGCCTGAGCCTGTTCTAGCTCTCTGTTCCTTAGGCGTTGCACCCTTCTTTTCTAGCTTGTTGTCAAATCTCCTGGACACCATTGCCCTTCCTGCCAAACATATTCTTCTTCATTATCTTCTTCATAATCAGCCTAGTTTTGATCAACAACTCGCTTCCCAAGCCGATCATGAACACTCCTATTTTTTAAGCGATGATCCATATTATTATGATGATACTTATCTCGAGCATGGATAGACCGGCGGTTGGTTTGAGATTGCCTAAACTCCCAATATTGCTTACTGCACTCAGGGCAATTGTTTCTAGTAGGCAACTTCAAACTATTATTCCAACAATGTCTAAAGAAAGGACAATTCCTATGTGATTTAGCTTACTTTCTTTCATACCTCCCGTTCTCCTGTTGACGCTGGTATTCTTTCTCTTCTAGCCAACGCTAATAATCCTTTTCCTTCTGTCTCTGCCATTTATTCAACAAAATCCAAGATGTTACATGTGTCCTTATTGTCCTGTCCCTTGATGTCTCTCCCTGCTCATATCGGCTCTTCTGTTGGTCACAACACTTTCTCATCTCTCTATATTCATCAGCTGATATTTGCATCTTTGGGTCAACGGTTCTGGTTTCTTTTGCCCTAGTTGATGTTAGGACTTTAGTCTTTCCTTTGAGCAACCTAGCATCAACCATGTTCTGATCTCTTAGGAAAGGATTATCATCAACTTTCATCTTCCGAGGTGTATCGAATTTGAGCTTCCCTTGCTGAATAGCCTTCTATATTTGTTGCCGAAAAATTCTACACTCATTAGTAGAATGAGAAGTAGCGTTATGAAACTTGCAGAACTTCTTATTCTTCAACTGATCAGGAGGCAACATAACATGATTGGCGGGCAACTTGATCTGTCCCTTCTCAAGCAAGAAATCAAAGAGCTTGTCTGATTTTGTGATGTCAAAATCATAGCTCTCTTTGACTCCTTTTCCCGAAGGATTTGGCACCATTACTGTCTTCTTACCCCCAATTCCATTCAGTTGTAGCAATCTCTTCTTCTTCTTCATACTCATTGCTGTCATCAACTGAATATGGATTACAGGCTTTGGCAATTGCGGCGCTCTTTTGGAATCGGGTATCTCTGTGTATACTCTGAAATTGGCTATTGAGTGCTGCCACTTGTTAAGCCAACTGACCTAAATTGTCAAACTCTTGCCCAAGCAGCTTTTCTCTCCACATTGGCAACATTCCTTGAACGGCCAAAGCAGCTAGCTGATCATCAGTTAGATTGAATGAGAAGCACAAAATTCTGGTCTCTCAGAATCTCTGAAGAAACTTGGTGCCTGATTCATTAGTTCTCTGCCTTATGGTCGTCAACTCGGTAATTTTCTTTTCTCCTATCTCCGTATAAAAATATGTATAAAACTTCTCTAGGTCAGCCCAATTGTCAATGGAATTGATTGATAATAATGAAAACCAAATAAAAGCTGGTCCTGATAGGGACAAGGAGAAGAAAGAAACTCGATGGGCCTCTTCAATGGATGCTTCGCCCAACTGTGAAAGATACCGACTGACATGTTCTATTATACTTGTGCTATCCTGGCCAATGAAGTTAGCAAACTCTAGGAGCCTATAATTTATAGGAAGAGCGACCAAATCATACCACTCTGGATATGGACATTTTTACAAAAAGGTCTGCCCTTTTGGTTTCAAACTGAACTGATTCTTCATCATCTCGATCACTCTAAGCAATAACTCATCAGTATTTGAATCTAGATTTCTTTGCAATTGCTAACCCATCTGTGGGTTGAAATTTTGCATACCTTGATACCTCAGATTTGGAATCATATGAAGGGTGTTGTAATTTGTTCCCTAATGATATCCTTATGGAATCTCCATCTATTGGGTCCTCTGCTGACTCGCTGCTGGAAGTCTCTGGTTATAAATGTTAGGATCTATATCTCTACGAATCTTTTGAAATGATGGTGCTATTTTTTGAGCCGACAACGATATTTGGTCTGATGTGCCAAAATTAACCATTTGATTCTGAACTTGCCGCATCGGCTGTTGCACATGCTGCATGATGATTCAGGATTATACTGTATCTGATTGGTAGTAGCACCTTGAACTTGCTCAGATGAGCTTTGAATTGCCTAGACATCACCATTACCAGCTAGTGCTGCTTCTTTATGTCTTGTACCGGCTTGATTAGTCCCCTTAGTCGACGGATTTGGAATCTTGAAGTAAACCGGTCCAACCTAATCAATTGGATATCCATGAAATACCTCTTTCATGGTGTTGTGGAATGTGTTCAAGAAAACTATATTATGGTTCAATATGGCATCGTGAACAAATTTGTTTACAGCCTCTATGAAGAAATGCCTATCTTTAGCTTTATCTGTATCTGACTGCCCATGCAACAAAACTCTTGGTAGTGGATATTTCTAAACAACTTTATTGTGATGTGTCTTGGTGTAGGACAACAAACACTTGTTCTAAAATTCTTCTATAGCTTTGTTGATGACATCTTTATCTTCATCAGGTAGGTCTTTATATGGTACCATAAGGATGTCACCGTTGCTGTGAGTTGCCATGATGATTGTGGTGTCCCACCGGGAGTGCCAGAACATGTGTCGGTGCAAAAACGTGTCGATGTGCCTAGCACACAGCAAGCTGGATGGATCTGCTTAGGATGAGCCTGGAGATCCGCTTGGCTTCAATCGCAGGACCCGTTGACTCTATGAATTCCTCCCAAGGGCGTGCCAGTCAATTTGACCTGCAATTGACAAGGATAGAAAGTTTATCAGTAATTTAAGGCAGAACATGCCGGTCTTGCCCAGATAGTTCTAAGTGTGCCACTTCGGGAGCAGCTAGAAGGGAGAAATCGACTAAACAGCCGATGCGCGAAGAAATCGGCTGTTAAGGACTGTAAAGCTCGTGGGTTGCGGTTTATTTTATGATGACAAGTACAATGCACGTAGATGTGAGTAAAATCATCAGCTAAATGGATATTACAAGTGTAAAACATTGAGCCGATGAATCTAACGAGAAATGATATAACATGTGAACAAATCGACTGTCTAGTACAAATGGATCTACAAAAGCTCTGAATCTAATTTGTTACTATTAACAGCGAGGTTCGACCGGATCAATGGTAGCTATGAAGATAACAACAAACTAAAACCGAAGAATCCATAAAACCATCTATACATTGATAGGTTTTTTGAAAGACATGCTATATCTGTGAAAGTTCAGGCGAATCGGCTGAATAGCCGATTCAAGTAGAAAAAGGTTCATAGCATATGAACAATCAACTATTCAATACATGTAGACCTATAAACTCATCAAATCTAACCTATTATCTTTAATAGTGGGGTTTGACCGGATCGATGGCAGCCATAATAAAAATAACAGATTAAACCTTTAAAGAAAACGGATCTATTCACATTTAATAAGGTCATGAAACACATGCTATGAACGTTAAAGTATGGGTGATCGGCTATTTAGCCAATGCAGGCATAGCAAACAATCAAAGTTACGCCTGATAAAAAACAAATCTACCAACTAGCATCATCCGATCTAAAGTGCCATTAGTGGGGATCGACCAGATCGTTACAGCCATAATAGCGAACTATAGACCAGATTTAACTAGCCAGCAAACCTCCTCAAGATAAGACATGCCTTAACCGCATACTATACACAATCAAGATTAAAGTAGAACAGCCAATGAAGCATAACCCGTGGCTTAAAGTAAGAAACATCGTATTCTAACAAAATAAACGACATATTAAAAGGATTTGAAGCCGATCTAGATCGATCTCGATAGGGCAGGTTGATGTTGGTGAAACTAATGACAATAAGAACATCAGCAAGATCGATAACTTAATGAATCTTCCTAAAGGATGCCACCCTTAGGTAGAGCCGATAACTTGATCTTAATCTAATTCTAGCAGTGGAGGTCGAACTTAATCGATGCAGCCGTACTTGAACTAGATAAGAATCAATAACTAGCTTATACTAGAGCTCATAGTGGAGGTCAAACTTAACCGATGTAGCCTTACAAACAGAAGTATAAGCCATGACGGTACTTACAAACAAGCCAGAGGTTGGCCGGATCGATGCAGCCCTACTTATTGAAGAACTCACCGAGATCTACATTGCTCCAACTCCTAAGGGTTGGCGTAAAGCTAAAAAAAGTAATTGGTATTGATTGATTGGATGTCCTTCTTACAATAGCCGGGGTTCAATATTTATACCCGGAACCTAAGCATGAATCCTACTCAAGTACGACTCATTACAATCTTTAGTATAAAACAAAACATTCCTAACTTAAGATAACTTGGACCCTAATCTTTCCATTTTTGTAGAGTCCGACATGTCTTTCCGACGCCAACCATAGTTCATTAGTGCTATATGCCTTTTTTATCCGAAGAGAGCCGATTCTAGTACCACATCAAAATCAGCTGATATCGACCCTTACACAATCGATTTGCTTGATGACGCAATCTTGGAAGCTTCGAGTTTTTCCGCGTTCTTCTTCCAAATTTTGGTGTAAACAACAATAGAGTCCTAGCAATATTAGGTGCTCATCGTAATTTTTGTAGCTCGATAGGAATTAGTTGTTAAGGTAACTAAATGAGCCCTAGTACAAAAATATATATATTTAATCAATCAAATATCAAAAATAATTGTGGGTTTGTAGAACGAAAGCATTTTCCGGGAATGAGCCTTACTTGACGATGTGGATACGTAGACTAGCACATTAGTGCTATCTCATTAGCTTGCGAGGCGTAATCGAAATTCTAAAAGTTTCGGCTATCGTTGATTATTTACATCTATGTGTTGCATCCACGTATATCATAATAGGAACTACGATGGACCATGGAGACGACCGGAGTAGCAGAAAAGATGGTGCCTTGGTGATCATGTCGCCATGATGAAATGCTAACTTTTAGTTATATCTTACCTAGGTAAGCCCCGGTGCATAACTTCTATTATTCTGCATTTTATTTTATGCTTGTGCATTAAGTTTGAAGGAGTTGAATGAAACCCACTTGCATTCTCCTCACACTTGCTGCATGCAATGAGAGGGAGGTCCAGCCTCAGTCGCTTTGGAACACGATGAGGGGCCGAGGACCCGGAAGCAGTTGCCATCTACTCTCAATACTTATTTTTAATATAATATAAATTTCTCATTTTATAAACAAATAAAATTAAAAAAACTCTAAAATTCTCTATATCTCTAAACCATGAAGTGTACTATGCATGCAAGAAATGAAAGCTGAATACTAGTTTTGAATAACTACTTTAACCTTCCTTCATCAAAATATGCAAACTTTAAAGTGATTTTGAGCTTAAATGGCTTACAAATAAAAAAATCCACCATAAAAAACCACATATATCTAGTCCACAAAATGAGATATTGATGAGGACATGACACCATCGGATACGACCCTTGTTTATAAGGTGAGCTCATTCCTACATTTGCATAGTGATTTTTGGTACAATTTACTTGGTTCCACATGTACATGTCGTTATTTGAATGTAGGTACAAATATGTCTCAACGTGCAAGTTCATCAAAGTTGAATTTTCGGTTCATCGACAGCTCGACAGTGCTTCATTGGGAAGGCCATAACTCAGCCATCCGGAGTGCGATCGAGGTCAATGAGCACTTGATGGAAAGCTTGTTTGATAAGCTTTCAAATAGATCTGGTCCCATCTCAATATCACGTCGGCAAGGCCTTCAAATCACCAATATATTCTATCACTATTTCTGGCAGGAGCTACACTATCGTCATGGGCTTGTTAGACATCTTTGGGACCCAGGCCCAAGTTGGAGCATGCCCCAAGAAGATGGAGAACGCCTAAGAGATGGCCTTGGACATCCTCCTCCTTGACCACCACCTTAGGAGGCCAGCAAGGACGTCCAAGCCAAGCCAGAGGCCCAGTCCAATCCGAGTTTGAGTCTGCCTCGGCCTCTAGGACCAGTCTGCCTTAAACTGGTCACCCAGGACGCATCCGGACTCTGTTTTCGATGATCCACATATGGATGGAAAATAATTTGATAAGGAAGCTAGTCCAAGTGGTTTCATGTCAAAAGCTCTTCAGAATCAACAGGAATCGTCGAAACAAGTCAGCGTCCAGAATCTGTCACGGTGCTGCGACATCTTCATTTGGTCCGTTGGGTTGTGTATCGTGTTTGGGCCCATTAGGGGGCGCATCCAGGGTAGGCGACGACCCTAAGACCTTTATAATCATACGCCGCCGCTATCATTAGGTTTCAGGTTTTGCTTAGATTATTCTGTCAAGAAATAGTTTCGCCGTTCATCGGTTTGTGAGACCCCAACTCGTGAGATTAATCTTTCATCTGCAATTTGGTTGCGTTCTTTCTTGTTCTTTCTTGTGTTCTTCATTGCACAGGCAGGGATTAGCCTTATTGACGAGGTCAACCTAGTCCGTGACTTGGTTGATAACCAGAGGAGCTGTGGTGCTAAGATTGCAGGGTTCGACCTTTCGATCTGAAGCCGGATCGATGTGTCATTCTCCACCACAACGATAGTTACCATCACCTGATGGAAGATCGGGATCCCCGTCTCCATTAAGTGGTAATCAGAGCTAAGGTATACCATCAGGTTCACTTTTATTCCCTAGTTTGAGTATTTCGTATTCGTCCCATAGTCCAGTGTCATACTCGTTTTTCCTGTCCTAGAACCTTCCACGCCATAGCCTTTGCATATTTCAGTTTCAGAGTCCATCGTGTTGAGTTTGTGTTCTAGTCGAGGTCTTGTTGCAGGTTAGGTCATGTTAGAGTCCAGTTCGTGTGTTTTTCCCCATCGTTTCCAACAAATCTTGGCTGTTGTGACCAATTTTGCACACATTGTTCCCGTTTTGTCCTCTAATTCGGAGCCAATTCTTAAAACTGGTCCAGTTTTCGCATACGAACTCCATTTTTGATGTTCCATATATGCAAATCGATTAGAAAAAACTTTCAGATCCGTCCATCCCCAGCATAGCTGGGGTTCGGAATTTTTAGATTGCTCAAAAAGTGGTCACAAGATCCTCGTTTCGTGGTCACAAGGTTTTTGTCGATTTTCATTCAGTTTTCTGAAAATTCCATAGGCCACGTCTTACACTTGTTTGAGCTCATATTTTCTGTGGTTACTTCTTTTGTGCTCCTAAGTAAAGAAAAAATATCAAAAAAAATAAAATAAAAAAGTAGAAATTTCCCAAAAAAACAACGACAGCCCAAAAAATAGAAAAAAATAGAGGGGCAAAAGAGGAACAATATCTAGAGGAGCACATAGAGAAGCCCAAAGTGAGCTGTGTTTGCGTGTGCTGTCTGGTTCCTTGTTTATGTTGCTGTTTCCATCCACCATACTTGTTTTTCTCATACCTATCACCTTGCTATCCACCATACTTTTGTCACAACCTGGTACTTGCAACACTTTAGACCAGCAACGAGAACAAGTACTTTGGACTATAATTCAGCATTACTTTCTGTTACTGACTTGTGTGCCAGATATACATATTACTCTTTGTTTGCCTTCCAAGCTCCACAAATTCTTTAGATCAGTACAGATAAAGGGCCTTGCAATCTCGGTACCACTACCTCACAGGTATCACGAACCAACCGCCGGTTGTACCGCCCACTGCTTGCGTTGGTAAGAACTTGGTAAGAGCTTAGTAAGACGCTTCCACTTGCTGTCAAAAGTGACACCACTGCAACCACGTAGTCATTTGATAGGAATAATATTTTTGTATTGTCTTTTGCTGTCTTCTAATAATGACAGGTTGTTCGTATCCACCGATTTATGATGGTATATGTGCTAATAAGTACATGGAGTGGGAAATTGCCATAGATAACATATTTCCCTGTGGGCTCTTGGCACTCGGTCTGGGCTCGGGACGAGCCGGGGCTTCCTGTCCTGCCGAGGCGCTGCCGTGGGCAGGTTCGATGCGCCCCTGTGCCATTGGGAGGCGGAACTCTCGGCCTGACTAAACCGCTGGCGGTCTCTACGAGATCCCGGAGCTCGCCACGGAACCCGCCCCGCCCCTCTGTGGGTAGAAGGCTCGGGCATTGCGCGGACCAGCATTGCCGCAGCCGTGATGTTCTGGCTAGCGCGATTGAAGACCGGGGGTTGCTCGCTCCCTTCATCATCATGGATGCGGTGATGCACATCGCGGGCCTCCGTCGGCTCCTCCGCCTTCGCCGCAAACTCACTGCTCTTGTTCGAGAGAGTCTCGAAGCTGCCTGCAGAAGGAGTTGGTCTTGTTTGACCTTGGCCTAGAGTTCACGGAGCTGCTCTAGGTCTGGGCGCTGAGGTCGTGCAAGAGCGACATTCTCGTTTCATGCGGTCAGTTGGACATTAAGTGGGGGTGTGGCGGCGCCCGCCCCTAGGTGAAGTAGGGAGCAGCTACCTGCCGCCCCGTCCTCTTCGCCTACCCTCGGCATCCCAAGCCCGACATGGAAACACTCACGAGTGGGGTCGTAAGTGCCTTTGTCGTCGGTCGAGTCGGAGTAACCGAAGCAGTAGTCGCTTGCGGTCAAGAACTGGCGCAAAGCCCTAGGGTCGTGGAGCCCAAAGAAATCCACTCCGGGCCATGCCTCGTCCTCATCCGAGGAGTCAGCGTGGGTGTCTAGGTTGAGACCGAAGCGCTGGCAGCGCTCTGAGGGATCCTCGTGAGCGGCAGTGTATGCGTAGGCGTAAGAAGCGGCGGCGTTTCTCAACCCAAAGGGGTATGGGGATGGTGCCATCGCCAGATTCTGCTCCGCTGGGGTCGGTTCTTCAGGGAGTGGTGGAGCGGAGCTAGACGACTGGGCATCGCCGTGAACCACCGGCGATTTTCCTTTGTCCAAGCTCAGGCCGGACAGGTCCCCAGCCAGGGACCCCGTACCAACAGCTGGTCGTAGGACATCGGCGGGGAGTGGCGTGCTGCCTCGGGTTCGCGTAGCATCGGGGTGGGCTTGCTCGCGTCGTGCCTGGCGAGCGCAGCGAGAGTGGTCGCCTGGGCGTCGCCTGTGCCTGGGCTGCCGGTGCGTAACTTCGTCATCAGACGGTGGGGCTCGAGGAGTGAGGAGTACCATGTCGTACTCATGCCCTAGGGACATGAACTCTAGGCTCCCGAACCAAACCACGGTGCGGAGACGCAATGGTCGTACGGGGTCTGCCATCCGGCACCCGCTGGGATGACGAAACTGACACGTAGAGGCCCCTACCTAGCATGCCAACTGTCGGTGTTTCAGACCAGGGGGTGTCCTCAACCGACTAGTGAATTTGTTCTGCGTGCTCCCGATCCCAGATGGTGATGCAAAGAGACACAAGATTTATACTAGTTCAGGCAATCGGTGCCCTACGTCCAGTCTGAGAGATCGAACTTGTATTCCTCGCACCGAAGTGCTCGTAGTAGGGGGTTACAAGCTAAGGGAGAGAGGGAACTAGTCCCAGGTCTCGGCAGGGTGTTGTGTGGGCCGTCTGAGGCGTTGCTCTCAAGCGGCTGGAATGTGTGCGTGTGTGTCCTCTTTTCAAGTGGCCCAAGTCTTCTCCTTTTATAGTTGAAGGGAGGACAAGGACAGTACATGTATTACTATGCGGCGTCATGCCGACAGGGATGACATGTCTGAGCCCTGTGGCCTGTTCCTATGGTGGTGTGGTCGTTGGAGTGGTCCATCCCTAGAGTACTGGGGCGGCGTGGTCGTCCCATCAGATCTTGTGCGTCGTGGGAGCCCCGGGAATGCCTCGGAGTGGACGCGGGTAGCGAGCGTGCAAGCCACTGTGGACGGACTGTACACGAGGCCAAGATTTGGTCGGTGCCGAGGCTTGCACTGTGGTGGGGGGTCTTGGCAGGCACGAACCCTGAGATCACCGAGGCCCTGGTGTATGGTGCCGAGGCCTTGGGCGGGCGGCCGATCATGGGTACAGTGTTAGAACACAGTGGCCGGTAATCCCCGTCGTACCCTGTCCCAGCCGGTATGGCGCTGATCGTGGGCACAGTGGTAGGACACAGTGGCCGGTAATCCCCACCGTGCCCTATCCCGGCCGGTATGGCACTGATGCGACCTCGGGTCGCGTCGGCCATTCTGTGGCGTTGGATCACCGTCCGGCTGAGATTGCGGGAGTGGTTGAAGCATTAATGAGACATGACACGCTGTCGGGAGGGTCGGCCGAGGCAGGGGGCGATGGACCATGGACGAACCAGCCTCGAGCGACACGGAGAATGAGGCCTCGCGCGAGACGGAGATCAGGCTCCTTGCCGAGGCCTTGCGCGAAAGGCCTCACGCGATACGGAGAACGCGCCTCCTGCCGAGGCCTTCCGTGGGGGGTCTCGGGCGAGGCGGAGACGGCGTTCCCTACCGAGGCCTTCCCTAGGGAGCCTCGCACGAAGCGAAGTTTGTGTCAGGGTGCCAAGACCTCCTGCTCGAGGCTTGAGGCAAGGAGGGGGAGAACCTAGTGGGCTCGGTCGTGGCGGGTGAGGGGCCCATGACTTACCTTCTTGCTTTTATTATTTTTAGATGGGACTTTGGCAACCCATTTGATGTTTTGCTTGGGGTACCCCATTCTAAGGTACCCGACAACTCCTACTCCTAAGGGTTGGCGTAAAGCCAAAAAAAGTAATTGGTATTGATTGGTTGGATGTCCTTCTTACAATAGCCGGTGTCCAATATTTATACCCGGAATCTAAGCATGAATCCTACTCAAGTATGACTCATTATAATCTTTGGTATAATAGAAAACATTCCTAACTGAAGATAACTTGGACCATAATCTTTCCCTTTTTATAGAGTCTGGCATGTCTTTTCGACGCCAACCATAGTTCATTGGCGCTATCTGCCGATGTCATCTGAAGAGAGCCAATCCTAGTACCGCATCTAAATCAGCTGATATTGACCCTTACACGATCGATTCCTTGATGATGCAATCTTGGAAGCTTTGAGTTTTCCCACGTTCTTCTTCCAAATTTTGGTGTAAACACATGCCCCCAATTTTGGGATAAAAATAATTTTATTCCAAAATTACCACGTTTGTACCTCCGATGGGTCCACAGTCATAGGTAGAGAATCTTGATCTAGGGCGTATTATCCTTCACCTTCACCAACGTCCTTGCCTGCTCATGAACCCATACCTCAAAAGTTTCATGAGAGCATTATTGCTTTATGGGCGCTTGGATTCATTCTTCTAGATCGACTATAAATGTCTGTCTGACTCTAGCGAGAGCAACCCAACAATTCAGTTATGTTTCTCTTCTGCTTGCCTCCTCAAGTGCCCTTGGCTCTACCAGACCCTCCATGGTCTAATTCTTTGCTATGAGGGTCTTGAGCGGTTAGAAGAATTCTTGTGCATAGGGTGATTGTGTCGCTCATTTTAGCGCATTGTCGAGCAAGAGAATCAGCTACCGCGGTTAGAAGAATTCTTGCGACATCACCTGAGTTTTCTCACCATGATCATAGAGTTGTTCTAGTGTTTACAAGGGATAAAATGCGTGGACACCTTTTCCTTGTTCACTCTATCAAATGCTTATCGAGGAAACCACAGACTTCTTTCCCATGGTTTCCTAGCCACCGAGAAATCGGTTGGATATATGGGCATCTTTTTAGCAAGCAAACTTTTTTCTCCCTAGATACCACTTCTATCTGTGGGCCAATGTGACTCGGTTCATGATGACCTTCGGCCTTGTGGGGATCCGAACTCCCTTCAATCCAAAGAAGTCTTAGTGGATTGGTTGTCAATTAATGTAGACCTTTTGTATCAATCCCACAGTATCTTGTAATTATGGGAAGCAATAAGTTCGAATTCATTGTTTCTTCATGATCCATCCCCTGAATTTCTATAGTATCGATCCGTTTCCATAACTGACTTTAATTCCATAACCCCGATGAAGCCTATCTTCTCACCTCTCAGGCTATATATACGGGCCATGGCTATGGATCGAAAAACAACATGCTTCATCCCAAACCTTCTGTGTCTTTGGTGCGATTTGCTTTTCAATAGGCTCGAAGGCATGGAGAACGGCAAGAGGTCCGCTGAAGAGGCCTTTGACGGGTCTATGTCACCACGCCAGCGTCTTCGTCATTAGGAGGATGCAACCCATGATCTTGGGTGGATGGACTTTCATCTGAATGCGTTGCAGGACTCTCCCATCATCTCAGAACATAGGGCTGACTCCACTCAACCTCTGAGGTCATCTTCATCAACAATTCGCCACCCGCTCCCCCGCTACCCGAGGAAGCAAATCAACAACGACAATCTGATCGCATCCATCGATCAGGTTGGCCAGAAGCTCGCCAACTGCCTCTCCATCATGGAATTAGCTCTAACCACTTTGGTTCAACACCGACCACCCTCTAATTCTGATCTATCGAAGGCCGATCAGGAAACTCTAGTGGTTGCGGCCGCCATCCTTGAAGATGCCCTAAGGTGCAAATTCGCCAATCAGGTGGGGCAGGAGGCTGGCCAAGGTTGAGGCCAGAATCATGGGTGAGATGCCCACCACAATTTTCTGTTTTTTTCTTAGTTTTGTCTTAAAGATATTGATTATCCCTCCCTCGAATCTTTCTAGATCTATCGGCCCAGTTGGAAAGCGTTCGATCAGCCACAGAGTATGCGGTAGGATTCGTCAATGCCAGGGGTGCCATGCTGGTGGTTCGCTTGTACAACATGCCAAACCGCGTCAGAGAGGTTGCCCTTCACAGTATTCATCATGGTGCTACCGTGGCATTGCCTGTTGTGTAAGCTCGCTCTAGCTATGAGCTTTGACTTCTTCCCCATGGTTTCCCAACCACCGAATACCCTAAGGATCATGAGCACCTGGTCAAGGACTTCTTTAATGTCACCAACTATGTAGCCCTTGCTTCCTAGGCCGAAGACACAGTGAACAAAGTGTTCCCTGGCCTTTAGTTTGTAATAGGTGAAGCTAGCAAACAATCTCTTAGTTTTAAGTGACTTCTCTTTTGCCCTGCGCTCATGTTTCATGTACCAATTTGTCTATGTTTGTTTTTGCTCAATAGGTGATACATATAGTATCGGCTTTATCCCTTCGGGTTTATTTTTGAACTAGAGGCGACACCCTTCTGGTACCGGCTATTAGAGCCGATGACCGAACAAATCGGCTATCAAGTATTAATCCAAACGCTGGGGTAATATTTGTTTAGATATTTTCTATTGATTGCTCTATCAAACTCCTCTTCTCCTCCTAGTGTTTCTAAAATATAAGCATTGTTAGGCGCACAACGTTTAATCCGATAAGGTCCTTCCCAATTAGGTGATCATTTGCCGAACTTGCTGTCTTTTGACCTGATCGGCAATTTCACCTTCTAGACTAAGTCTCCTTCAGAAAATTGTTTGCTCTTGACCTTTTATTGTAATACTTTGCAATCCTTAGCTTATTGGCTTTGATATTCTCAAGAGCACATAGCCGATGGCAACTCAAATCCTCTAAGTCATCTATCATAAAATTCTTGTAAACTTTGGCTGACAAATCATTTAGCAATGTGACACGCCTCGATCCAGTTTGAATCTCCCAAAGAAGGACTGCATTATGACCATACACAAGTTCATAAGGTGATGCTTTAATTGATCCATGATATGCCATCCTATAGGCCCATAATGCCTCATTAAGCGTTGAATACCACTTCCTCAGATGCTCTTCGATCTTTTTCTTGATCAGCTTAATCATAATTTGATTGGATGCCTCTGCCTGGCTATTAGCCTGAGCATAGTAAGGAAAAGAATTTAATAACTTAATTCCCATACCAACAGCAAAATCTCCAAACTCTTCTGATGTGAAGTAATCTATTGTGAAGCAAAATCCCCTGATCAGTAGTAATAGTTTGAGGAATCCCAAAACGATACACAATATGTTCCTTAACAAAATCAATCATGTTCTTTGAGGTTACCGTCTTTAAAGAAATTGCCTCAACCCACTTAGTGAAGTAATCTATTGCTACCAATATGAACTTATGTCCTTTACTTGAAGGCAAAAAAATCTGGCCAATTAAATCAATTCCCCAACCTCAAAACGGCCATGGTTTGATTATTGGATTCATAGCCGATGCGGGTGATTTTTTAATATTACCAAAATGTTGACAATTCTGACACCTCTTATAATATTCAAAACAATGATCTAGTATTGTTGGCCAAAAATATCTAGTCCTATGAATAATCCATTTCATCTTATAAGCCGATTGATGAGCTCCACATATCCCTTCATGTACTTCACCCATCAACACCTTAGCTTCTTCTTGATTCAAGCATTTAACAAACAACCCATCGATTGTCTTGTAATATAGCTGATCATCCAGCAAAATATACTTAGTTGATTTATACCTTAGCTTTCTGATAACCTTCTGTGATGGATTCTTAAGATAATCGGCTATCTCAACTCTCTAATCATTAGTTAAGGTTTCACTACTTAAGATCTCTTTAAACACTCGATAGCCTGACACATTTTGAGCTAAACGATTAGCCTCTTGATTCTATGCTCTCGGAATATGCTGAAGAGAAATATGAGGAAACCCCTTGAGTAACCTCTGGCATTCATCATAGTATCCCCCTCAGAATGTCATCTTTACATTCGTATAGGCCAATCAACTGATTGATAATTAACTGTGAATCTCCAAATACTTCAATTGCCTCAGCCTTTACTTCATGAAGAAGTTGAAGCCCCTTAAGAATAGCTTTGTATTCTGCTTGATTGTTGGTAGTCATTGGTTCACTTAGAAAAGCAAACTCAAAACTTGTCCCCCGAGGTGAAATAATAACAATACCAATGCCACCACCTTGCTTGCATGATGATCCATCAAAGAACAACATCCAAGGTATCGGCTCTACATAGCCAATACTTGGCTTATGATGCTGGGTGGCAAAATCAGCTATTACTTACCCTTTGAATGCTTTAGCCGGTTCATACCTTAAATCAAATTCTAACAACGTAAGAATCCACTTCCCTATTCTCCCATTTAATATTGGCATTGATATCATGTGCTTGATTACATCAGCCTTAGAAACAACTATACACTCAGCTGATAACAAGTAATGTCGCAACTTAGTGCAAGAGAAATATAAGCACAAGCATAACTTTTCAATAGGAGAATATATTGTCTCTAGATCCAAAAGCCTTCTACTTAGATAGAAAACAACTCGTTATTTTCCTTCAAACTCTTGCATTAAGGCCGATCCAATCATTTGGTCATCGGCAGACATGTACAACTTAAAAGGTTTACCACGTTGAGGAGGGACTAGCATGGGTGAACATTTCATATATTTTTTTATCTCCTCAAACTCCTTTTGTTGTACATCACCCCACTTAAATTCTTGATCATTTTTCAACTTCAACAAGGGAGAAAATGTCAGAACCTTTTCTGACAAGTTTGAAATAAACCTCCTGATAAAATTAATCTTACCAAGTAAATATTGTAACTCTGTTTTAGTATTTGGCGGCACTGCCTCATCAATTGCTTTCATACTTTTTTGACCAACTTTGATTCCTCTCTCGTGGACCATAAAACCCAAAAATTGCCTAGCTAACACTCCAAAGGCACACTTATTGGGATTCATCTTTAAATCATGTTTTCTTGTGCACTCCAAAGTCTCCCGCAAATTAGCTAGATGTTCCTTGTACCCTTTAGATTTTACCATTATAACAGAACTGACCAATTATATGAAATTAAGTAAGAAAATCATCCGCCAGAGCAGACGATTTAGCAAACTTAAGCCTGTATAACCCGGTAGTCCATGAAATCATGAAGGATTTCAAACCAACTTCCATTCCAGCCAAGATCGTAATAAGTTTAGCGGTCACCATCACATATTATATAAAAGTTTGCATCTCAGATACATCAGAGTTTAAACATAGTTATTACAAAACAAGTTCGAATAAAAGTAGCGGAAGCCATTTGTTCAAACCACACACACTCGCATGGAGTTCAAATACAGTGCCAGCGAATGATCATCTCCAACAAAAGCATCAGACGAGACGTAAGGAATGACCATGCCCATGGTCCTAAGCATCACCCATCGTAGGATAAAGGCAGTTGATACAGTAGCCGTAATATATCTGCCCATCTGCAACAAGTGGGAATAAAACCCTGAGTACGAGAAGGTATTCAGCTTGACTTACCCGACATAACCGAAAATAAGTGACACCAAGGATTATGAAGGGCTGTATAGTAGGGTAGCTGACTCATTTGCAAAAAGAAGCATTTTTAGCATTTCAAGACCCCTTTTCAAAAGCATTATTGTCAAGTTAATTGTTATTAACCTGTCGACTAGATTTGCACCTATACTAGAGCAAACATGTGATTAAGCAGATAACGATAACCAATGATCATTAAACAACTTCCATAATGTCATATTCATTATAACTGTCCAAGTGTTCCATCAACATTACTACGATGAAGTCACTCAAGTCAAGTGCTCACTATCTAGGAGCGATGGTGATTCGAATCGATTCCTAACCAGCTGGTGATTTATTCCTTACACAAACCTCACTCACCCGCTAAAGTGAGGTATTGATCACCGAGTCAACTATCCAGGTATCTCAAGTTTGCCAGGAACCACATGTACCCAGGGGCCGACCGACTGCACTTTGGTCTTATCATCTCGCCCCCGTGTCCTACCACACCTGCTCCGGCACAGTACGCTGCGGGCAATCTACTCGGCCCGAATAATCTCCTAGCTTCACGGTCGGAAGGTACTTTATCCGGCCAGCTAAATGTAAGGCATGCGTTCAACATGACTCGAGGCCCAACAACGGTCGGTCCTTAATCGACACAGACGGAAAGCACTACAGTCCAAAACTCTGTAAGTCTCCGTCCGGTCTCAACTTCATTTAACACTTAGTTATACCATGACTTCATAGTCATCCAAGCAGATCTAGGTAACCACCTATAGCTCGCAGGTGACAGGAAATCACCCGACTTCTACCGGTCTAAGCCAGCTAAGCATTGACTCGACTGCGGATACCAGGGTAACAAGGATATAGTATAACAAAGGTAGATAAGGTATAATGCAGCAGCGGTTGCAAACAACTCCTGAATATAATGCATCAATTAAAGTAAAGCATTTAATTAATAATTGCAAACTAGGAGAAAAATGCTCCGGGGCTTGCCTCTCTCGAAGGAGCTCGGGTGGTGATTGGGGCACTCCGGAAGTTCCTCAATGTCCTCCTCGTCGGCTTCGGGCACTTCCTACGACTACACCTTGAGCTGCTCCTCAGGCTCCTCGGGTATGATGACTGAGTTCTCGGTTTACGATCCTGTATGATGCAATGTGCGTAAATGCTTATGCAATCGGTGCATCGGATGAGATGAATACAAGGGATATGCTTGAATGCAAGGTAGTCAACATCATCCAAGAACATATACTACAAGCACATGTCATCTACTGCATTCTCTTCTACTACTAATATGTTAAGTCAATACATCTTATTAAATGCTTCAAAGATACACCAAAGCTTCACTAATTTCTTAATCACACATAAAGCAACACTTGATTAAACCCTAATTAATAATAGGTTTGAATAGCAACATCTATTTTTATTGCTTAGAAAAATCTTAGAAAATTACCATAGCACAGTACTACCCTAAGTAGTCTACTATCAGATTTTCATGGTATTTGAATGAGTGGATTATCCTACACAAAAATAACAAGCTATGGCATAATTATGAACATGAAAATACTTTGTACTGTGAAAAGTGTCAAACAATAGAGTTAGCATTTTTCCTATGATCTTCATAGCATACAATCACTGTACAAAAATTATCACATGCATGTTTTATACAAAGTTTGCTCTCTAGCTAAAATAACAAAAATCAGCCATTAAAGGCACTTGAACTACACCTCATAATTTTTGTATAGTATATGCATGACACATATTTTTCCTAGGAAGTACATTACATAAGAAGATTAACAAATTTGGAATCATATTTTTCTGAAGCCTATAGGTTTTTCTACATATTTTTCAATTTATCAGCAATATCAAGGATTAAATAAAGCTCTACATAAAAGTATATCAAGAATGACATGCAATAATTTTATCATGTAGATCTGGTGACAAGGAACACAACAAAATTTGTTTCAACAAATTTGGAGCCAAAAGGAGTACACAAACATTTTCCAAAGCATTTAAATAGAAATCTGAAAAATCATTTTTGAAATCCTTTTAAACTTCATGCTCAAATCTGCTAGATCCACCCGATTCTTCACCCAAAACCCACGCCAGAGAGACAGACAGGCGGGACCCAGCGGGTCAACCGACCCACTGGCCAGCCACCCGGGGCCTTCGCCAGCCACTGCAGCTGGGCCCTGCAGGTCAGCGACCCGAGGGCAGGGGAGGTGCTCCACCGACCGGTGCTCACCGGCGGCGAGCCCCTCCGTGGCGCGGGTGGTGCCAGCGTGCTCAACACGCTGAGCCACACCAACTGGTAGAGAGGAGCCGGCTCGACGGCGTGGCGGTCCGTGTGGCCACGACAGCATGCTCGCCGGAGAGGAAGGAGGCGCCAAGTTCGGCCCTCACCTCGACGACGACAGCCACGAGCGAGCGCAAGCGATGGAGATTGATGAGGCGGAACTGCTGGCGGCGTGAATCGAGGGATGGTGCGGTGGTGCGGGAGCTCGATGCCGGCAGAGCACGTCGGCGAGCTTGGCAGCGCGGGCGCTGCTGCTGCGGAGCGAGAGGCAGGGAGGGTGGTGAAGTGAAATGGCGGAGAGGGGTGGCATGCGCGTGCTCGGACTGCTTTGAAGGCGGGGCACGGCCAGTCGGAGCAGGCACTGCCCCTCGCCGCCGGTGTACGGGCGCCGCGTGGTGGCTGGGCAGGCGGGGAAGGCGGGCACGTCTGCGCGCGGGAGCGGCCGCGGCGTGGGCCTAGGCCAGCGAAGCGCTGCTGGCCAGGGAGAAACGCGCGGCAGGCGGGGATGCAGGCCAGGCCGGCTTCAGCTGTGGGCCAGGAAGCGGAGCGGCGGCCTGTTAAGCGAAAATGAAAAAAATTTCTTTTTATTTCTCAAATAAACAGAATTAAATTCCCATTTTTGAGCCATTTAAAAGTATTTTCACAAATTGGTGTAAAAATGAAATTTGTTCCATTTTTCAATATCTACAACTTTGCTTTTATGACCAAAGTCAAATTCCAAATAGATTTTGATTACCAAATTAAACTCAATATTACTTCAAAACCCTAATTTTGGAGAATTATTTTTAAAGCAAAATTTGGCAATAATTTAAATACAAACCTTGCTCCAAAAATTGTGCTAAACAATTCTAGATGATTTACAATCATAGCCAAACATGTTTTTACTAATCCTAGCAAGCATACTTTGGGCAAAAACAACCCTAAACAAGTGTATGCAACATTCATGTTTCACGAGCATGTTTCGTATGTTTTGAAGCAGTGTTTCAGTTATTATTTACATGATTAGGCATGTATGATTAGGATGCTTGATGATGCATGATATGCATGATTTGCAGTGCCTAAATGTTGGCCTAACACCGGGGTGTTACAACCATCACATCATCAATGTAGATTTAAACAATCCTGCCGATCAACTTTTGAAAAATATAATTCATCGCCCTGTGATATGTTGCACCGGCATTCTTCAAACAAAAGGTCATCATAACCCATTCAAATAAACCAATTGCGCTAGGGCACCTAAAAGCTATTTTTGCTATGTCTTCCTCAGCCATAAAATTTTGATTATATCCTGCATTGCCATCCATAAAACTAATAACCTTGTGCCAGGCTGCTGCATCTACCAACATATCAGCTATCGGCATTGGATAACCATCTATGGGTGTAGCCTTATTCAGATCTCTGAAGTCGATGCAAACTCCCAACTTCCCATTTTTGTTATACATAGGAATAACATTCGATATCCACTCTGCATATCGGCACGGTCGGATAAATTTCACTTCTAGTAATCTTCCAGTCACCTTTTTTATATCATCAAGAACATTTGGGTTAAACCTCCTTGGGGCTTGTTTAAACGGCTAATATCCAAGTTTGATTAGCAATCGATGTTCAATAATTGATCGATCTAGACTAGGCATCTCATAGTATTCCTAAGCAAAACAATCTCTAAATTCCTTCAATAAATCCACCAACTCTTGCATATACTCAGGATCCAGCTTAGTACTTACATATGTCGGTCTAGGCCTATCTCCAGAACCAATATCTATCTCTTCTAATTCATCGGCCAACGTAAAGCCCTGTCCTAGTTTACCATCTGTACCATCTATCGGATTATCCATTAAAACAAACTCTTAGAGCTGACTACTTGGATCGGATGTTGGCTTTCACCATTGACTTTAATGAAGTCTCCTTCCCATAACTTGCTAGAAAAACACTCAAAGTCTTCTAGCTCCCAATACATTGGATCAGCTGTTGTGATACTTATAGAATCTTCAGCATGAACTAGATCAACATTGTCTCCATGCCACTGAATCAAGCATTGATTCATGGTTGATGGTACACAACAATTTGCATGAATCCAATCACGACCAAGGAGTAAACTGTATGACCCTTTTCCATCAATGAAAAAGAATATGGTGAGCAAAGTTTTACTTCCGTTTGTCAATTCGACATTTATTGCCCTCTTGGTCTTAGATGCATTACCCCCAAAATCCTTAAGCATCACATCGGTCTCAATCAAATCTCCTAGTCCCTTGCCAAGTTTATGAAAAGTGGTTTAAGGCAAAAGATTGACAGAAGCACCTCCATCCACCAACATCTTGCTCATCGGCTTCCCATCAATAAAACCTTTTACATATAAAGCCTTCAAGTACCGATGCTTGACCGGCTTAACGAATATAGCATGTTGTATCACTATCAACTTGGCAACTATCTCCTCATACTCCAATTCATCGAAATCTGAATAGACTTCTTGATCTACTCGAGCCCTAAATTTTGACGGCAATAAAAAAGTCATTTGAATATTAGCCAATGATTGACCCCTATAGGTTGTTTGTTTAGCACACCACACTTGAGGTCTACCAGATGCCTGAGCCTGTTCTAGCTCTCTGTTCCTTAGGCGTTGCACCCTTCTTTTCTAGCTTGTTGTCAAATCTCCTGGACACCATTGCCCTTCCTGCCAAACATATTCTTCTTCATTATCTTCTTCATAATCAGCCTAGTTTTGATCAACAACTCGCTTCCCAAGCCGATCATGAACACTCCTATTTTTTAAGCGATGATCCATATTATTATGATGATACTTATCTCGAGCATGGATAGACCGGCGGTTGGTTTGAGATTGCCTAAACTCCCAATATTGCTTACTGCACTCAGGGCAATTGTTTCTAGTAGGCAACTTCAAACTATTATTCCAACAATGTCTAAAGAAAGGACAATTCCTATGTGATTTAGCTTACTTTCTTTCATACCTCCCGTTCTCCTGTTGACGCTGGTATTCTTTCTCTTCTAGCCAACGCTAATAATCCTTTTCCTTCTGTCTCTGCCATTTATTCAACAAAATCCAAGATGTTACATGTGTCCTTATTGTCCTGTCCCTTGATGTCTCTCCCTGCTCATATCGGCTCTTCTGTTGGTCACAACACTTTCTCATCTCTCTATATTCATCAGCTGATATTTGCATCTTTGGGTCAACGGTTCTGGTTTCTTTTGCCCTAGTTGATGTTAGGACTTTAGTCTTTCCTTTGAGCAACCTAGCATCAACCATGTTCTGATCTCTTAGGAAAGGATTATCATCAACTTTCATCTTCCGAGGTGTATCGAATTTGAGCTTCCCTTGCTGAATAGCCTTCTATATTTGTTGCCGAAAAATTCTACACTCATTAGTAGAATGAGAAGTAGCGTTATGAAACTTGCAGAACTTCTTATTCTTCAACTGATCAGGAGGCAACATAACATGATTGGCGGGCAACTTGATCTGTCCCTTCTCAAGCAAGAAATCAAAGAGCTTGTCTGATTTTGTGATGTCAAAATCATAGCTCTCTTTGACTCCTTTTCCCGAAGGATTTGGCACCATTACTGTCTTCTTACCCCCAATTCCATTCAGTTGTAGCAATCTCTTCTTCTTCTTCATACTCATTGCTGTCATCAACTGAATATGGATTACAGGCTTTGGCAATTGCGGCGCTCTTTTGGAATCGGGTATCTCTGTGTATACTCTGAAATTGGCTATTGAGTGCTGCCACTTGTTAAGCCAACTGACCTAAATTGTCAAACTCTTGCCCAAGCAGCTTTTCTCTCCACATTGGCAACATTCCTTGAACGGCCAAAGCAGCTAGCTGATCATCAGTTAGATTGAATGAGAAGCACAAAATTCTGGTCTCTCAGAATCTCTGAAGAAACTTGGTGCCTGATTCATTAGTTCTCTGCCTTATGGTCGTCAACTCGGTAATTTTCTTTTCTCCTATCTCCGTATAAAAATATGTATAAAACTTCTCTAGGTCAGCCCAATTGTCAATGGAATTGATTGATAATAATGAAAACCAAATAAAAGCTGGTCCTGATAGGGACAAGGAGAAGAAAGAAACTCGATGGGCCTCTTCAATGGATGCTTCGCCCAACTGTGAAAGATACCGACTGACATGTTCTATTATACTTGTGCTATCCTGGCCAATGAAGTTAGCAAACTCTAGGAGCCTATAATTTATAGGAAGAGCGACCAAATCATACCACTCTGGATATGGACATTTTTACAAAAAGGTCTGCCCTTTTGGTTTCAAACTGAACTGATTCTTCATCATCTCGATCACTCTAAGCAATAACTCATCAGTATTTGAATCTAGATTTCTTTGCAATTGCTAACCCATCTGTGGGTTGAAATTTTGCATACCTTGATACCTCAGATTTGGAATCATATGAAGGGTGTTGTAATTTGTTCCCTAATGATATCCTTATGGAATCTCCATCTATTGGGTCCTCTGCTGACTCGCTGCTGGAAGTCTCTGGTTATAAATGTTAGGATCTATATCTCTACGAATCTTTTGAAATGATGGTGCTATTTTTTGAGCCGACAACGATATTTGGTCTGATGTGCCAAAATTAACCATTTGATTCTGAACTTGCCGCATCGGCTGTTGCACATGCTGCATGATGATTCAGGATTATACTGTATCTGATTGGTAGTAGCACCTTGAACTTGCTCAGATGAGCTTTGAATTGCCTAGACATCACCATTACCAGCTAGTGCTGCTTCTTTATGTCTTGTACCGGCTTGATTAGTCCCCTTAGTCGACGGATTTGGAATCTTGAAGTAAACCGGTCCAACCTAATCAATTGGATATCCATGAAATACCTCTTTCATGGTGTTGTGGAATGTGTTCAAGAAAACTATATTATGGTTCAATATGGCATCGTGAACAAATTTGTTTACAGCCTCTATGAAGAAATGCCTATCTTTAGCTTTATCTGTATCTGACTGCCCATGCAACAAAACTCTTGGTAGTGGATATTTCTAAACAACTTTATTGTGATGTGTCTTGGTGTAGGACAACAAACACTTGTTCTAAAATTCTTCTATAGCTTTGTTGATGACATCTTTATCTTCATCAGGTAGGTCTTTATATGGTACCATAAGGATGTCACCGTTGCTGTGAGTTGCCATGATGATTGTGGTGTCCCACCGGGAGTGCCAGAACATGTGTCGGTGCAAAAACGTGTCGATGTGCCTAGCACACAGCAAGCTGGATGGATCTGCTTAGGATGAGCCTGGAGATCCGCTTGGCTTCAATCGCAGGACCCGTTGACTCTATGAATTCCTCCCAAGGGCGTGCCAGTCAATTTGACCTGCAATTGACAAGGATAGAAAGTTTATCAGTAATTTAAGGCAGAACATGCCGGTCTTGCCCAGATAGTTCTAAGTGTGCCACTTCGGGAGCAGCTAGAAGGGAGAAATCGACTAAACAGCCGATGCGCGAAGAAATCGGCTGTTAAGGACTGTAAAGCTCGTGGGTTGCGGTTTATTTTATGATGACAAGTACAATGCACGTAGATGTGAGTAAAATCATCAGCTAAATGGATATTACAAGTGTAAAACATTGAGCCGATGAATCTAACGAGAAATGATATAACATGTGAACAAATCGACTGTCTAGTACAAATGGATCTACAAAAGCTCTGAATCTAATTTGTTACTATTAACAGCGAGGTTCGACCGGATCAATGGTAGCTATGAAGATAACAACAAACTAAAACCGAAGAATCCATAAAACCATCTATACATTGATAGGTTTTTTGAAAGACATGCTATATCTGTGAAAGTTCAGGCGAATCGGCTGAATAGCCGATTCAAGTAGAAAAAGGTTCATAGCATATGAACAATCAACTATTCAATACATGTAGACCTATAAACTCATCAAATCTAACCTATTATCTTTAATAGTGGGGTTTGACCGGATCGATGGCAGCCATAATAAAAATAACAGATTAAACCTTTAAAGAAAACGGATCTATTCACATTTAATAAGGTCATGAAACACATGCTATGAACGTTAAAGTATGGGTGATCGGCTATTTAGCCAATGCAGGCATAGCAAACAATCAAAGTTACGCCTGATAAAAAACAAATCTACCAACTAGCATCATCCGATCTAAAGTGCCATTAGTGGGGATCGACCAGATCGTTACAGCCATAATAGCGAACTATAGACCAGATTTAACTAGCCAGCAAACCTCCTCAAGATAAGACATGCCTTAACCGCATACTATACACAATCAAGATTAAAGTAGAACAGCCAATGAAGCATAACCCGTGGCTTAAAGTAAGAAACATCGTATTCTAACAAAATAAACGACATATTAAAAGGATTTGAAGCCGATCTAGATCGATCTCGATAGGGCAGGTTGATGTTGGTGAAACTAATGACAATAAGAACATCAGCAAGATCGATAACTTAATGAATCTTCCTAAAGGATGCCACCCTTAGGTAGAGCCGATAACTTGATCTTAATCTAATTCTAGCAGTGGAGGTCGAACTTAATCGATGCAGCCGTACTTGAACTAGATAAGAATCAATAACTAGCTTATACTAGAGCTCATAGTGGAGGTCAAACTTAACCGATGTAGCCTTACAAACAGAAGTATAAGCCATGACGGTACTTACAAACAAGCCAGAGGTTGGCCGGATCGATGCAGCCCTACTTATTGAAGAACTCACCGAGATCTACATTGCTCCAACTCCTAAGGGTTGGCGTAAAGCTAAAAAAAGTAATTGGTATTGATTGATTGGATGTCCTTCTTACAATAGCCGGGGTTCAATATTTATACCCGGAACCTAAGCATGAATCCTACTCAAGTACGACTCATTACAATCTTTAGTATAAAACAAAACATTCCTAACTTAAGATAACTTGGACCCTAATCTTTCCATTTTTGTAGAGTCCGACATGTCTTTCCGACGCCAACCATAGTTCATTAGTGCTATATGCCTTTTTTATCCGAAGAGAGCCGATTCTAGTACCACATCAAAATCAGCTGATATCGACCCTTACACAATCGATTTGCTTGATGACGCAATCTTGGAAGCTTCGAGTTTTTCCGCGTTCTTCTTCCAAATTTTGGTGTAAACAACAATAGAGTCCTAGCAATATTAGGTGCTCATCGTAATTTTTGTAGCTCGATAGGAATTAGTTGTTAAGGTAACTAAATGAGCCCTAGTACAAAAATATATATATTTAATCAATCAAATATCAAAAATAATTGTGGGTTTGTAGAACGAAAGCATTTTCCGGGAATGAGCCTTACTTGACGATGTGGATACGTAGACTAGCACATTAGTGCTATCTCATTAGCTTGCGAGGCGTAATCGAAATTCTAAAAGTTTCGGCTATCGTTGATTATTTACATCTATGTGTTGCATCCACGTATATCATAATAGGAACTACGATGGACCATGGAGACGACCGGAGTAGCAGAAAAGATGGTGCCTTGGTGATCATGTCGCCATGATGAAATGCTAACTTTTAGTTATATCTTACCTAGGTAAGCCCCGGTGCATAACTTCTATTATTCTGCATTTTATTTTATGCTTGTGCATTAAGTTTGAAGGAGTTGAATGAAACCCACTTGCATTCTCCTCACACTTGCTGCATGCAATGAGAGGGAGGTCCAGCCTCAGTCGCTTTGGAACACGATGAGGGGCCGAGGACCCGGAAGCAGTTGCCATCTACTCTCAATACTTATTTTTAATATAATATAAATTTCTCATTTTATAAACAAATAAAATTAAAAAAACTCTAAAATTCTCTATATCTCTAAACCATGAAGTGTACTATGCATGCAAGAAATGAAAGCTGAATACTAGTTTTGAATAACTACTTTAACCTTCCTTCATCAAAATATGCAAACTTTAAAGTGATTTTGAGCTTAAATGGCTTACAAATAAAAAAATCCACCATAAAAAACCACATATATCTAGTCCACAAAATGAGATATTGATGAGGACATGACACCATCGGATACGACCCTTGTTTATAAGGTGAGCTCATTCCTACATTTGCATAGTGATTTTTGGTACAATTTACTTGGTTCCACATGTACATGTCGTTATTTGAATGTAGGTACAAATATGTCTCAACGTGCAAGTTCATCAAAGTTGAATTTTCGGTTCATCGACAGCTCGACAGTGCTTCATTGGGAAGGCCATAACTCAGCCATCCGGAGTGCGATCGAGGTCAATGAGCACTTGATGGAAAGCTTGTTTGATAAGCTTTCAAATAGATCTGGTCCCATCTCAATATCACGTCGGCAAGGCCTTCAAATCACCAATATATTCTATCACTATTTCTGGCAGGAGCTACACTATCGTCATGGGCTTGTTAGACATCTTTGGGACCCAGGCCCAAGTTGGAGCATGCCCCAAGAAGATGGAGAACGCCTAAGAGATGGCCTTGGACATCCTCCTCCTTGACCACCACCTTAGGAGGCCAGCAAGGACGTCCAAGCCAAGCCAGAGGCCCAGTCCAATCCGAGTTTGAGTCTGCCTCGGCCTCTAGGACCAGTCTGCCTTAAACTGGTCACCCAGGACGCATCCGGACTCTGTTTTCGATGATCCACATATGGATGGAAAATAATTTGATAAGGAAGCTAGTCCAAGTGGTTTCATGTCAAAAGCTCTTCAGAATCAACAGGAATCGTCGAAACAAGTCAGCGTCCAGAATCTGTCACGGTGCTGCGACATCTTCATTTGGTCCGTTGGGTTGTGTATCGTGTTTGGGCCCATTAGGGGGCGCATCCAGGGTAGGCGACGACCCTAAGACCTTTATAATCATACGCCGCCGCTATCATTAGGTTTCAGGTTTTGCTTAGATTATTCTGTCAAGAAATAGTTTCGCCGTTCATCGGTTTGTGAGACCCCAACTCGTGAGATTAATCTTTCATCTGCAATTTGGTTGCGTTCTTTCTTGTTCTTTCTTGTGTTCTTCATTGCACAGGCAGGGATTAGCCTTATTGACGAGGTCAACCTAGTCCGTGACTTGGTTGATAACCAGAGGAGCTGTGGTGCTAAGATTGCAGGGTTCGACCTTTCGATCTGAAGCCGGATCGATGTGTCATTCTCCACCACAACGATAGTTACCATCACCTGATGGAAGATCGGGATCCCCGTCTCCATTAAGTGGTAATCAGAGCTAAGGTATACCATCAGGTTCACTTTTATTCCCTAGTTTGAGTATTTCGTATTCGTCCCATAGTCCAGTGTCATACTCGTTTTTCCTGTCCTAGAACCTTCCACGCCATAGCCTTTGCATATTTCAGTTTCAGAGTCCATCGTGTTGAGTTTGTGTTCTAGTCGAGGTCTTGTTGCAGGTTAGGTCATGTTAGAGTCCAGTTCGTGTGTTTTTCCCCATCGTTTCCAACAAATCTTGGCTGTTGTGACCAATTTTGCACACATTGTTCCCGTTTTGTCCTCTAATTCGGAGCCAATTCTTAAAACTGGTCCAGTTTTCGCATACGAACTCCATTTTTGATGTTCCATATATGCAAATCGATTAGAAAAAACTTTCAGATCCGTCCATCCCCAGCATAGCTGGGGTTCGGAATTTTTAGATTGCTCAAAAAGTGGTCACAAGATCCTCGTTTCGTGGTCACAAGGTTTTTGTCGATTTTCATTCAGTTTTCTGAAAATTCCATAGGCCACGTCTTACACTTGTTTGAGCTCATATTTTCTGTGGTTACTTCTTTTGTGCTCCTAAGTAAAGAAAAAATATCAAAAAAAATAAAATAAAAAAGTAGAAATTTCCCAAAAAAACAACGACAGCCCAAAAAATAGAAAAAAATAGAGGGGCAAAAGAGGAACAATATCTAGAGGAGCACATAGAGAAGCCCAAAGTGAGCTGTGTTTGCGTGTGCTGTCTGGTTCCTTGTTTATGTTGCTGTTTCCATCCACCATACTTGTTTTTCTCATACCTATCACCTTGCTATCCACCATACTTTTGTCACAACCTGGTACTTGCAACACTTTAGACCAGCAACGAGAACAAGTACTTTGGACTATAATTCAGCATTACTTTCTGTTACTGACTTGTGTGCCAGATATACATATTACTCTTTGTTTGCCTTCCAAGCTCCACAAATTCTTTAGATCAGTACAGATAAAGGGCCTTGCAATCTCGGTACCACTACCTCACAGGTATCACGAACCAACCGCCGGTTGTACCGCCCACTGCTTGCGTTGGTAAGAACTTGGTAAGAGCTTAGTAAGACGCTTCCACTTGCTGTCAAAAGTGACACCACTGCAACCACGTAGTCATTTGATAGGAATAATATTTTTGTATTGTCTTTTGCTGTCTTCTAATAATGACAGGTTGTTCGTATCCACCGATTTATGATGGTATATGTGCTAATAAGTACATGGAGTGGGAAATTGCCATAGATAACATATTTGCTACTCGCTTTATGTGTCCAAGGAGGAAGGTAAAAAATGCAGCTAGTGTTTTGTGACATTCTGCTTTATCTTGGTGGGAGTCTTTAGATCCTTCTAATAAACCTCAAACTTGGAATGATATGAAACTCCTTATGCGAGAAACCTTTGTTAATCCACCTCCTGTTTTGACTTCATATGATGAGGTGCACCATTTAGAGGAAGAGTTTGTTGTTATTCCTCTTGCTATGACTAACCTTCTGCAGGATAATGTATATAAGCGAGAGGATGACATGGAAGAAAATGAGGAGCTCACAACCTCATATGCAAATTCAGAACCATCACTTCACAATGCACCTATTACTCGTGCTGAGAACACAGGTAATGCCCATGGTGCTACACTCACGGAAGGTGAAAATTGTCTTAATGTACTAAATTTTTCCACAAACCATGCTATCATAGAGCAATTGTTAGTGGAACCCTCTCTTGATTTATCTTTGTCCCATGATAATTTGCTTGATGTTCCTTGTGATAGAGATGAATTAGTTGATGATGCTTCAGTTTTCCATGTTTTGGAGCCAATTACTTATGCTGAACATAAACGTTTGCTTCCCATTGCTACCAAAAAAAAGAAAAGAAATTATTGTATTCTTCAAATACTTTGGGTTATATTAAGTTTGATACTTTATATGCTCTTAGTAGTTTAGAAGAGAAACTTAAATGTGTTGAATTGTCATGGTTGTCTACTTATACATATCATTTTATTGGAAAATATAATTGTAAAGGAGAGTATATGGTGCATTGTGTCTATATTTATTCAAATCTAAAATCTCCTTATATTATGCAAAAGTATGATCAACCAAAGGATTGCAATTGCTATAATCTTGTCATGTCGAGTTCCCCTAGTTTTGTTATAAAGAAACATGTTAAATTTCAAGAAGGGAAGCAATGTTGACTACTACCAACAACGTTTTCTTCACCTAATCCCAAACCGAGGACGGTTTGTTGTCAAGAAGGGGAGGATGATGAGGACATGACACCATCGGATACGACCATTGTTTATAAGGTGAGCTCGTTCTTACATTTGAATAGTGATTTTTGGTACAATTCACTTGGTTCCACATGTACATGTCGTTATTTGAATGTAGGTACAAATATGTCTCAACGTGCAAGTTCATCAAAGTTGAATTTTCGGTTCATCGGCAGCTCGACAGTGCTTCATTGGGAAGGCCATAACTCAGCCATCCAGAGTGCGATCGAGGTCAATGAGCACTTGATGGAAAGCTTGTTTGATACGCTTTCAAATAGATCTGATCCCATCTCAATATCATGTCGGCAAGGCCTCCAAATCACCAATATATTCTGTCGCTATTTCTGGCAGGAGCTACACTATCGTCATGGGCTTGTTAGACATCTTTGGGACCCAGGCCCAAGTTGGAGCACACCCCAAGAAGATGGAGAACGCCTAAGAGATGGCCTTGGACGTCCTCCTCCTTAGCCACCACCTTAGGAGGCCAGCAAGGACGTCCAAGCCAAGCTAGAGGCCCAGTCCAATCCGAGTTCGAGTCTGCCTCGGCCTCCAGGACCAGTCTACCTTAAACTGGTCACCCAGGATACATCCAGACTCCGTTTTCGATGATCCACATATGGATCGAAAGATAATTTGATAAGGAAGCCAGTCCAAGTGGTTTCACATCAAAAGCTCATCAGAATCAACAGGAATCATCGAAACAAGTCAGCATCCAGAATCTGCCAGGGTGTTGTGACACCTTCATTTGATCCGTTGGGCCGTGTATCGTGTTTGGGCCCATTAGGGGGCGCGTCCAGGGTAGGCGATGATCCTAAGACCTTTATAATCATACACCTCCACTATCATTAGGTTTCGGGTTTTGCTTAGATTATTCTGTCAAGAAACAGTTTCGCCGTTCATCGGTTTGTGAGACCCCAACTCGTGAGATTAATCTTTCATCTGCAATTTGGTTGCATTCTTTCTTGTTCTTGCTTGTGTTCTTCATTGCGTAGGCAGGGATTAGCCTTATTGGTGAGGTCAACCTGGTCCGTGACTTGGTTGATAACTAGAGGAGCCATGGTGCTAAGATTGTAGGGTTCGATCTTTCGATCTGAAGCCGGATCGGTGTGTCATTCTCCGCCACAACGATAGTTACCATCACCTGATGGAAGATCAGGATCCCCATCTCCATTAGATATGCTACTGATGAAACATGAGAGTATAAAGTTGGTAACCTTTAGAACCAAAGAATCGATGGAGGAATCGAAGAAATCTTGTGATTACCGACGATGAGGAAGAAGAGAGGCCAGCGATATGAAGCAAGAACACTGAGCTCAAAGTGGCTCGGGCTCAGGGAGGATGAAGGGGTATATAGGAGGGGACCTTTAGTCCTGATTGGAGATAGAAACCAGGACTAAAGGTCCCTTTCTAGTCCTGGATGGAGCCTCCAGCCGGGAGTAGACTTTTACTCCTAGTTGGAGGAACCAACCGGGAGTAAAAGTTAACCTTTAGTCCCGGTTGGTAACTCCAACCAGGACTAAAGGTCCCCTACAGCAAAAGCCTGCCGCAGTAGCCGTTGGGTAGGGACCTTTAGTCCCGGTTGGAGCTACCAATCGGGACTAAAGGTTTCTCTAGTCCTGGGCGTGAAAAATATTAGGACTAAAGCCAAATTTTGAAGTGGAACAAAAGTCATTTCTCTTCTAGTGCTGGATGCCGACACCGGCGGGAGTCCAGGCACATGCAACCCGCCCTCCAACTCCTCGAACTCAACCACAGGGCCCATTTCCTCATCAAGCGACGGGGAGCATAGGAAAACCGCAGCCATTGCGGCGCTGCTGATGAGGAGGATGTAGGCCGGCACACCTAGCTCCTGGGGTGCGTCGAGTAGCGTCGTGCAGAAGATGTGGACGATGATCGTGGTGACCGAGCATGCCATGCTCATGGTGGAGACAATCGCCCTGACCTAGGACACGTACTGCTGCACGTAGCGGGAGATGAACTCCTCGATGCCGGTGGTGTCGATCGGGGGCTCGACGGCCTAGAGGTGGTGAAAGCGAATGTCCAAGCCGCTGGCTTTGTCTTGGTGTATGCGGTCGAAGATCTCGGCCTCCCACTTCCCCATCGGCTAGGGCACTATGAGCAAATCAACAGTGAGGGAGCTGCCACCAATGGCGAGTAGGCGCTTGCCGATCTCGACCATGGCCCCAAAGTGAGTGATGCCCCATAAAGACGATAGTCGGCGTCACCGCTAGCGTACCAAATTGGGACGAGGGTGCTGCTGGGCTGCCCATTCTTTAGGATCGATCGCCTAGGGATTAAAATTGAAATGTTGGAAAAGGAAATAACGAAGAGCGGATTTCTAGGATGATTGGAGGTACGCACTCTCGTACCATAGTTTATTCGTCGCCGGTCTTCAAATTTGGCGTAGGGGCATGTCTCCATATTCTTAAAATGCTATTTTTAGATCCCTAAACTTGGTTACGGGTCTCATCTACGTCCAAATGAATATTAACTCACTTATTATGATGATCTGGCGTGTGGAGCCCACTTGTCAGCCTTGGCCAAGTCCGTCTCTTATCCCTGCACATGGCCCTTATAGGATATGTGGATCATACTAGGGATAGATCTAAGGGGCTACTGGCTTTTCAATAGCATCACTGAACATAGAACGCCTACTAGAGCATGTAGAACGAGAGACAGAGAGGGAAGGGAGAAGGTGCCAAACCTGACACCGTAGAGGGGGAAGGTTCAGCGGACACCATTGGGTTCGTTGGTGATGTCTGCGCAGGGGCAGCGATGGTCGGTGAAGAGGGCGATGAAGACATCGTCGTCGATGGAGTGGGTGGCGTGGCTAGTGGCTTCCCATCACTGGTTGCGCTCCTCTCTGATCAGATTAGGGTTTAGATGTCGGTGGGGAGCTCAGCTCAGGTCAACCTCGTGATTAGAGCTGTCGGCCCCCACCTCTTTTTATAGCATAGGGTGACAGGGGCCATCCAGCCATGGTGGGCTAGGTGCCCCCGATTAGGGCACGAATCAAAGGCCTAACTGGGCTGTTGGGTCTAGTTAGGCTAGAGATCAATCTAATAATCTCCCCCTTGATCTCTTTCCATCTTTCATTTTTATATTATTTACTTTTGTTCATTCCATTATAGATTAGCGTATAGAGCATGTCTCATCGTCACAGTCCATTGCCGATAAATTTAACAGCTACAACACACTACTCTATTCTGAAATAGATACTTATCTTTGGGCCTTCTTTTGTCCAAGAATTATAGGCTTTCCCTTAAACCCATGCCAGCTATATGTTCTCTGAACACGTTGGGTGGTAAGCCTTTTGTAAGCAGATCCACGAGCATCTTTTTGGTACTTATATGCTCAAGACTTATGACTTGATCTCGGACTTTATCTTTCACAACATAATACTTTATGTCAATGTGTTTGGCAGCACCACTTGACTTATTGTTGTGAGCATACTGTACTGCTGGATTATTATCGCAGTATAACTTAAGTGCTCTATAGATGTCGTCAACCACCTTTAAACCGGGTATGAACTTCTTTGGCCAGTTCACCTGCCCTGTTGCCTCATAACACGCTACAAACTCGGCATACATTTTGGACGATGTAGTGATGGTTTGCTTTAAGCTTTTCCATGAAATAGCTCCCCCTGCGAGAGTGAATACATATCTAGACGTGGATTTTCTATCATCCCCTGCATAATCAAAATCTAAATATCTCACTATATGGAGTGAATCAGATCTTCTATACGTCATCATGAGGCCTTTTGTTCCTTGCAAATAACACAAGACTTTCTTTACCAATTTCTAGTATTCTATTCTAGGATTGCTCTAGAATCTACCAAGTAACCCGGTAACAAATGCCAAGTCAGGGCGTGTGCATACTTGAGCATATTGCAAGCTTCCAACACTGAAGTATATGGAACCACTTTCATTTGATCGATCTCATATTGGTTCCTAGGGTATTGAAAATCCCCATATCTATCGCCCTTGACTATAGGAGCAGGTGAGGGACTATATTTGTGCATACTGAATTTCTTTAAGATCTTTTCTACGTATGCCTTTTGTGACAGTCCTAATACCCCTTTACTTCTATCTCGTTGAATCTTGATCCCTAGAACGAATGAAGCTTCACCAAGATCTTTCATATCAAATTTTGAAGACAAAAACTTCTTTGTCTCCGGTAGTAGACTGACATCACTACAAGCAAGTAAGATATCATCCACATACAGGACAAGGAAGATAAACTTCCCATTCTTAAACTTTGTATGGACACAATTGTCCTCTACATTCTCTTTAAACACAAAATTCCTTATTGTCTGATCAAACTTCAAGTACCAGTGTCTTGAAGCTTGTTTTAATCCATAAATGGATTTCTTTAGGAGGCATCTCATTCGTTCTTTTCCTTCCATGATAAAACCTTTCGGTTGTGCCATGTAAACATTTTCCTCCAAGTCCCCGTTGAGAAATGTTGTCTTTACATC
Organism: Miscanthus floridulus; assembly: GCF_019320115.1. Lineage (NCBI taxonomy): Eukaryota > Viridiplantae > Streptophyta > Magnoliopsida > Poales > Poaceae > Miscanthus > Miscanthus floridulus. The sequence continues at coordinate 125,404,886 of NC_089582.1, read as the reverse complement.
CGTCTGATGTAATTCTAAATCGTAATGTGCCACTAATGCCATTATGATTCTAAAGGAATCCTTACACGAGACTAGAGAAAAGGTCTCATTGTAATCAATTCCTTCTCTTTGCGTAAAGCCTTTTGCCATAAGTCGGGCTTTATATCTCTCTATATTCCCTTGAGAGTCAAGTTTTGTTTTGTAGACCCATTTACAGCCTACTGTTTTGGCTCCTTTAGGAATTATCTCCAAATCCCAAACTTTATTGGCATTTCATTTCATTTTCCATGGCCTCAAGTCACTTTGATGAATGATTACTTCTCATGGCTTCTTCAAATGAGGTGGGATCATCCTCTATTTTAAATTCCTCAGTGTTGTACACTTTATAATTAGCATGAATAGCTAATTTTCTAACTCTTTGAGACCTTATAGGGGCCTCCACATTTGGCACGTCTTCTGTTTGAGGCTGTTGTTGCTCCCCCTCATGTGTGGCAATTCGTTCTATAGGATCTTGATGAATAGGTTCCTCATCATCATTCATTGTTGCCATAGGCGGAATAACAACAGATGCTGACACCACAGTATCTTGTACTATCGGTGCAGCGACAGCATGTAGTGAGAAAAATGGCTCATGAATCATCGGAGTGGGCGCATACACCCACTTCTCTTCAAGGTCAATTTCTCGAGCTACCATGCTCCCCCTCATCAATTCATCCTATAGGAAGACAACGTGTCTTGTTTCCACAAACTTTGTATGTCTATCTGAACAGTAGAAACGAAAACCTTTTGACTTTTCTGGGTAGCTAATGAAATGGCAATTTACTATTTTGGGATCTAGCTTCTCAATGTTTGGGTTAAATACTTTAGCCTCAGCAGGACTCCCCCACACACGTAAGTGGTTTAGTGAGGGTACTCTTCCTATCCACAACTCATACGATGTTTTGGGCACCGACTTACTTGGTACTCTATTGAGAATATGAATGGCGGTTTTTAACGCCTCCATTTACAGACTCAAAGGTAAGGTGGAGTAACTTATCATACTACGCACCATATCCATCATAGTACGATTGCGTCTTTCAGCTACTACATTCTGCTGAGGTGTACCCGGTGTTGAATACTAGGCAACTATGCCATTCTCCTATAAGAACCTTGCAAAAGGTCCAGGAACTTGGCCATATGGGGTATGTCGACCGTAGTACTCCCCCCCATAGTTGGACCTGACTATCTTAATCTTTAAATTGTGTTGATTTTCAACTTCTGCCTTAAATATCTTAAATTTATCCAATGCTTCTGTTCTTTCTTTGATTGCATAAATATAGCCATAACGGGAGTAATCATCTGTGAATGTTATGAACGAATCATAACCATCCACACTCTTTACTGGAAAGGGACCATAGATGTCTATGTGAATAATCTGTAGAATTCCTATGCTTTGTTTGGCATCTTTCTTAATTTTCTTTACATACTTTCCTTTTATGCAATCTCTGCATTGTTCTAAATCTAAGAGCTCTAATGGAGGAAGAATTTCATTCTTAACTAGTCTTTCTATTCTCCCCCTTGAAATATGGCCTAAACGACAGTGCCATAATTTCAACAACACATCATGAGCTCTCTTTCATTTTCTGTTTACATCCGTAGACGAGGATACATTCACATTATCGCATGCAACGTTCCCATCATCGCATACAACATTCACATCATCACGTAGTGATAACAAATAAAGCTCATTTTGTAAGATAGAAAGACCAACACATGCATCATTAAATGTTATCTTACATTTGCCATTTCCAAAATGGCAATCATATCCATCGTTGTCCAAACATGAAACACTAATCAAGTTCCTCTATAACGAGGGAACATAAAGAACATCTCTAAGTATAAGTTTGAAACCATCAGCAAGCTCTAGAGAAAGATCGCCAACGGCTTCAAATTCTGCTGGGACTCCATTTGCGACTTTAATGTGTCTTTCGCTTCTTTGCGTAGTCCTTGTCGAACAGAATCCCTGTAAAGAATTAGCAACATGAACAATTGCACCTAAGTCAATCCACCAAGTAGACTTCAAATACTGTACATACAGGGATTCATTTATGAACATAATAATGTTCTCACCTTTCTTTGTCATGATCATCTTTAGGTAATCGGGACAATCTTTCTTATAATGTCCCGTCTTCTTACAGTAGAGACATTGATCTTTCTCTATTGTGAACTTGTTTTGCTGAGGCTGATGCAGCATGGGACCCTTTCTCTTTGACTTTGAGAAGGAGTTAGCATTATTATTCTTTTTCTTATTGTCTTTCAAATAATTGATAGAGCCACCATTGGCAGCTTTCATTCTCTCCTCCTCTTGCACACACATAGCCATGAGCCTCTCCATGTCCCATTTCTCGGGCTGTATGTTGTAGTTGACAACAAAAGTGTCAAACTCTTTTGGCAAGGAAGCAAAAATTGGATGGATAAGGAACTCATCCTTGAGAGCCAGATCCATTGGTTTTAGCTTGGATGTCAAATTGCTCATCCTTAGTATGTGCTCTCTTATGCCACAATTACCTAAGTACCTCTCTGTCACCAGCTACTTTATCAACTGGGTAGCATATGTCTTTGAAGAGCTAGTGAACTGACTCTTTATTCTTTTGAGATACTCGGTGACGGTGTCACATTCTGGGATTGAACCCACAATTGCAAGCTCAATCGTGTTTTTTATCACAGCCAAACACTTCTTGTTCGCAATGACCCACTTCCTATGCTCAAGGTCATAGGACATTCTTTGGGATGCAAAATCCCTCTCTCTGGTTGCCCAAGCGGCATCAGCCTCGTTTGTCTCCCTCACCGGTGTCACAGGCTCTGTGGGACACGGTGTGGTGACTACCCAGTCCACCTCAGCCAAGATGAATGCCAGGTCGACCTTTTTCTTCCACTCAATGTAGTTATCACCTTTGAGAGTGGGGATCTCTTTGATACAACTCATCAAGTTGTATCCGCCTGAAAATACAATTCAAATAGTGTGAGAACATAAATAATAACAATAACAATTGCATGCCTTACTTTCAACGTTGGTCAAAATTAAAACATACAATTGTTCTATACATTAATTCTACATCACCGTTGGGCAGAAATAGAATTAATGCAAGACAAAACATCATAATATTGTCATTAATCAATGTTGTTCAGAATAATACTAATATTATGATCAATTAAAACATACCATTTTCAAAATTAAATTCTCCCGTTGGTTCGAATTTAATAATAAAAATAACATCTTTAAATACGCAGCGGAATAAATGAACTCAATTTCTTGAATTTTACCCACAGGGAAAAATACTTTTCTATTTTCTTTTGAGCCAATTTCCATTTTTCAATTTTCTGGAAAGAGAAAAATACAAAATCGGGCTCATTCTTTACTATTTTGGCCCAAAACCGGCAAAAAGCCGGCTCGGCCCATCGCCTCCGCGCGCGCGAGCTGCCACCTAGGCCGCAACGTGGGCCTGGGCCAGCAAAGCTCCGCGGAGCGCTCGCCCACCTGGGCCGCGATGTGGTCCGTTCGATCTGAGCCGTCCATCTGCATCGGACGGCTGCGCGGCGTCTTCGAGCGAACAAAACGCCCCCCTAGCCACATCCCCGAACCCTAGCGGCCATTCGGCCTTCTCATCTCTCTCTCTCTCTCTTCGCTGCTCTCTCTTCTCTCCTTAGCATAGCAGCACCGAGCGAACCACCAAGAGCGACGACAGTGGAGCGATGGCGCCGTCGCCGACCCCCTCGCCGGCGTGCGCGCTCCCCAGCGGGTGAGCGTGCCGCCGTCGAGCGGCCTGGCTGCGGCGCCCCCTTGGCTAGAGCCCGACGAGCAGCGCCCCGGCTCGGCGTTCTTTTCCCCGTGCGCCGGCGAGGCAGTATCGCTGCGCAGCGGCAAGGTAGGCCACCCCTTCCCCTTCTTCCCCTTCGTCTTTGCTTCTCTGTTTGTGCTCGGATTAAACCGATTTGGGATGGGGATCGAAGTTAGGGTTAGGGTTTTACTGTTGTTCTTTTTCTCGAATTGATTGCGGGTTTTAGAGTTCGGTTTAAACGCGAAACCGAGCCCTCCTTCTTCTTTCTTTAACCCAGTTAGGGTTAAGGTTCATCAAAACCCTCCTTTTTTTAACCCATTTAGGGTTAGGGTTCGTCTTTCTTCCGAGACCTCTTCTTTTCTCAGATCCAAAATGATCTAAACTGATAAGCTAGATCTATACCTAAATCTGGCTCTGGTACCATTGTTAGGATCTGTGAATCGTACTAGGGATAGATCCGAGGGGCTACTGGCTTTTGAATAGCATCACTAAATCCAGAACTTCTACTAGAGCATGTAGAACGAGAGACAGAGAGGGAAGGGAGAAGGTGTCGAACCTGACACCGCAGAGGGGGAAGGTTCAGCGGACGCCATCGGATTCGTTGGTGATGTTTGCGCACGGGCAGCGACGGTCGGTGAAGAGGGCGATGAAGACGTCGTCGTTGATGGAGCGGGCGGCGCGACTGGTGGCTTCCCGTCACTGGTTGTGCCCCTCTCTGATCGGATTAGGGTTTAGATGTTGGTGGGGAGCTCAGGTCAACCTCGTGATTAGAGCCGCCAGCCCCCACCTCTTTTTATAGCGCAGGATGATAGGGGTCCTCCAGCCATGATGGACCGGGCGCCCCGATCAGGACACGAATCAAAGGCCCAACTAGGCCGTTGGATCCAGTTAGGTTAGAGATCAATCTAACAGTCCCAACAACCGCGGTGGCCCCGTCATCCACGACCGGTTGGGCTGCTGCGCCAGGTGTGCGCTCGCGTGGCCGCCGCCGGTACCGGACCTCGACAACAGCAGCGCGGCTGCAGGTGGACTACGGACACCAGGTGGAGAAGTAAACACGTCCGAGTCAGAACACCTCGCCGCGCCTCCGTCGTGCCCATCTCCAAAAGCAGCAAGCTCGGCGCGAGGACAGAGCGCGGCGCCGCGCGCCCGGATGCTGTTGGGATGGGCGAGCGCGACAGTGCTGGCAAGAACGGAGTGCAGCGCCACGCACGCGGATGCGGTTGGGCGAGCTCCGCCATGGCCGCGCAATGGACGCGTCGGGTCTCTCTTTCAGAACGTGCGGAACATACTCTACTTGGCGGCCGGCAACTGGGTCATGGCGTTCCTAGGTGAGCACGCACTGCACTGTACACCAGTGCCATATGCATGCAGCTGTGCCCTGTCCGTTCTCATCATGTGTTCTTGAAACCGCGTCTCCATTCTCCAACGATAGCCTCGTCGTGCAGGACGTGCTGAGCGAGAAGCTGCTCAACTTCGTGATGAACTGCTCCATGTTCCTAGGCGGCTACGCCGTCGAGCTCGCGCTGCTGCTGGTCGTCCCCCGCTCGAGCTACGATAGCCTCTCTCGCTCGCTCTCGATGGCCCACCGCCCGCCGTGCTCATCGCCGCCGCGGCCATGTACGCTCTCGGCGAACTCCATGGGGCGTGCGCTGCCACGGCCGGGGCACCACTTGACCCTGCCACTGCTCTCGTCCACGAACGACCAGAGCGCGAACCGCGCGTACCGGGCCCTGTCCTCGTCAACCCGGCATCTCTTGCCAGCGCCATTATGGCCATCGCCGTTCCTGCTTCTCTTCTTCCCGACGAGAGCGTCCAGACCTCGGCGTCGGCATCCCCGATCTCCGCGGCGGCCTCAACGGCTCCGCAGGGGACGACAACGCACCAGAGGATGTTGTGGAGGTGCTGCTCCACGCACTCGGTGCCGTGCGCCACCGCTGCGGCGCGTGCCCACCAGCTGCCATCGCCGCATGGGTCCGGGCACCGGCAGACGTAGCCCTCGCCATCGCGAAACGCGTGGTGGAGCTCGCGGAGCAGGGGCTCGACGGGCGCGGACCACAGGGCACCGGCGGCTGCAAGGCGTGCGTGCTGCACTGCTGCTGCTCCCACGGCAGTTGGACCATGCGAAGGACAAAGAGAAGGACCTGACAAATGGGCGCCACACGCCATGTCGGCATAAGAAGTGAGTTAAGACCCGTTTAGACCTAAACGAGACCCGAAACCAACTTTAAAGACCCAAAAGTATCATTTTGATAGTAAATGGACCGGATGACACCTCATGCCAAGTTGGAGGATGGCCCATAAATTTTCCTCTTTATATAACCAGAGATTCCGTGGTCCACTTTCGGAGACCGCGACTGGCAACTACCATGTCCCATCGCCGAAGATTGTTTGGTACGATCAATGGTGAGATCTTATTCCCGAAAAGAAATCGATGGCCGTTGATTCCAGGTAGGTGCTGTGTCGCTTTTGGGTCACTCACTATGTGATGGCAGTGTTCATAATTTTGTGTACGATGCTGTGCTGATATGAAAATGCTAGATATGCATGTTAAAAAAACTCGGGAGGGGGACGCTCCCTGAGCATTCTTCTTCAGGTAGAAGACCTAATTCCCGAACACCATGCCATGCCCATACACAGCGACACCTTTGTTCTATGAATGCGTTGGCCCTTGGACTTGTGCTTTGGAACACGGGACGGGCGAGAGGATATTTTTACATACGCATGGCGAACATGCCCCCATGGGGGGATCGAACCCGGGTCACCAGGGTGCTACTAGAATGCCTTGACCAGCCGGTCTAGGCACCATTCGCAGATATGCATGTTGTCTTGACCGGCCGGTCTAGGCACTATTCGTAGATACGCATGTTCACATTCTCAGTAGGACTTGAAATGGATGGGTTATCTGAATTTGCATAGTGGTGTACATTTATTTGGAACTATCCACGACACCGGTGATTCAAGTTGCACTTTGCAGTACAAATTGAAGTAATAATAGAGGATGCCTAGATTGTAAATGTGAATACTGTACAGAAGTGTCTTAAATTGTCTATCAGTAAGACAAAAAATTTCTTAAGCATTGTCTATGAATAATGAGAAACAAACCTCTGAAAGCTTCTTGTTTAAGATTTGTAAGCTGCTTATAATATTTACAGATAATGGGCTTATGGTATGGTTTGTCAATTTTATGGATAGTTTATGATTACTTGGTGATATGATATATAACAAAAGTGTCAAGGAGCAGTAGATGTAATTGCTTAGAAGAGAAAAGGAATATTTTCTCTAGATAAAGCGGTACGTGTGACCTGCAAATTTTAATTAGCAAGTTGCATCCTACTTGCACAAAGGCCTTGGCGCAAATAACGGAATTGACCTATGAATTCAAGCTATTATTCAACTAAAAAATGTATGAAGATTTGTGTTCACTGCATACTTGAATTTGACAGCGATTCTAAAATTGGCATAGTTGGATTGTCTCAAAGGCTACAAAGATTAACATATGTTTATCCTCGTTCATTTTGCACTAAGTAAAATCTAATTTCATATACACAGAAAACATAGAATGGGGTCTGATCTGTATACCACCATTAATTTAAATCATTCATCTTGATTGTTAATATTATTTATGATCAACACTTGGGTAGCAATCAGCGAACAACAATTTGCCAAATTTTAGACAATTGGTACAAAGCGAAATAAACATATCTAAAATAAAATATCACATGGAAACCAATTTTACAGGAGTATAAATAACAACCATTTATTTCAGCACCGGCAAAGGTGGGCATCAATTTGACGGCATGAAATCATGAATCCCTTATCCAAATAACTGCACATGAGACCATTTCTGTTGGTGTGCATCTTGTGAAGAAAGGAGTGGAAACATACATGCTTCTCAAAAGAAAGAAAAAACATGCATGGTAGCGAACACATACAGGCTGCTAGTGATAGAACAGAACTGAAGATATTACACGATGAAGATTGCCTTGAAGTAAAATATGGCACTTTTGCAAGGATATGAAATCAGCTGGGCAAGGAATATTACTCCCCTAGATACTTTCCATCGGAAGAATGACATGTAACTCAAGATCATATGTGCCCATGATGATGAGATTATCACAAATGGGTGCTTAGAATAGTATTCAAACTCTAGAAAAACTCGGGCGTCTGCAGAGACTCGGAGGCCGCACAGCCCCACACGCGACTCGGAGGCCGCCGCCGCTCCCCGCCTCCACCACCGCTGGTCCCCCTCCCTCCCCCCTCCGGCATATCGTCGGAGGCCGGAGGGAGTGAGAATCCATCGTTTTTAATAAGCTTTTCCACTAGATCGAGTCGTTAGGGTTAGGGTCTCTCCATGCCAAGTTTTCTGGCTCTGGGGATTTATCTCCTCCTCTTCGGCAACGGTGAGACGACAGGGTGAATCGTTTTCTTCGTGGCGGCTCTGTTGAAGATGGGGGCGACAACTACGGCGCCAGCATCCTCACCGATATGACGACACGGAGACTTTTATTTCCACACGATGACATCAAGGCGGAGATGGTGTCGCCGCCATAGAATAATTTTCTCCGATCTCTTCTCCGTTTTATTGTGGTTAGATCTGGCCACGATGAAGGACTAGGAAGAATAATTTTCAGATCAGTCTTCCTTATTCTTCGGTGGCAGAAAGAAGAAGACGGAAGACACCAGAAAGAAGAAGTTTCTCAACTCCGCCTACATGAATGTTGGCCGTCGTTCGTTGGGCATCTGTTCTCAGGTCTTTTGCCGAGTGTTTGCCTGTGCGGTCATCCATACAGCAAAACGTCGTACAAGTTTGGTTTTGAGATCTGGAGCTATTCACAGCGTGGGTATAATTTAGATAAAAAACAATTTCTGAATATTTATGTAATACAGAGTGCTTATAACGTGTTGATGTACCCAGCTATTCTATAATATAATTCTTCTTTGGTCCAGAAAAAAAAAAGACTCTACAAAAACTCACGCAAGAACACGGGACCTATTGACGGATGGCCAGTACTAAATCCCACATCCAACACAATATGCAGCACCTGGTCCCTACATGTTGTCCTTAGCGGTCCATCCAATTTAATTCGGTTCAGCTTGCGGGCCTCACGTGTCGAAATTTTCGGACGAGGTGAGAACAACCTCCGTTTCAACTGGGAGTCCTCGCAGTCGCGTGTGCTAGCTGCGGCCGCACAACGCTGCCTGGTGGCGGGCTGTTGCTGGCTGGCTAGTAAAGACAGAAAGAGACATCGGGAAGTCTCTAAGACACACAGGAGGTTTGGCCACTGTTTTCCAGGATTACAAAACAGTGAGCGGGTACTTTATCCAAATTTGTTTCTATTTCTTTTTCCTGTGTAACCTTATAGAGGAGGCAGCACCTGACTACTTTTGCTCGGACCACTACTAGTTAACATCAATTCTCCTGCAACTAAAAAGAACAAAGTATGGACACCGTTTTGGTACGATAATTGCTTTGGTTCGTCCGTCTGTCACCCCATGCGATCGATCCCACCTCCCACGCTGTCCAACGGACGAGCAAAAAAAGGAAAGGCGCGATAGAAAAAGAAATTGTCATCCCTGCGATCCCCGCCTGGTTTGAAGGAAACAAATTGATCACCTGAGGCCACATACATGGAAGAAAACAATAATCATGCATGAAACAATAATCATGCATGGAAGAAAACAATAATCATGCAGGGAAGGAAACATCAGTGGTGCCAAATAAAAGATGTGCAGGTTATACATTATGAGACTGGTGAACCTTCTGCAATTTTCTAAACGAATATTCCCACCATTAGTATATAGGTTCATACCCCTACGTTTCTTCGTGCTCCCATTAGCATATAATATGAAAGTATTGTTGTGTTCATCATCACTTCCAGTTGACTACTCTCATTAGTATATACTTCCTCTACCCCAAAATATAAGTCATTATGGGATGCGTGCAGGTCAAACTTCTCAACTTTGACTAGGTTTGTAAAAAAATACGTGCAACATTTATATCTCCAAATAAGTTTATTATGAAAATATATTCAATGTTCTATGTAATGATACTAATTATGTATTATAAATATTACTCCCTCCGTTCCTTAATATAAGTCATATAGATTTCTAAAGAAAATTCTAAAATATAGGTGCGTATCAACTCTCATGCCGATTAGTTTGAAAATATTTCCACCGTACATAGCACATGCCCCAACCAATCCCTTAGATTTAGGAAGCAATCTGATTGGGAGAGAGAAGATGGCCTGATTTTTTTTTTCCTCGGTCTCACATCCTTCCCCAAGCCGTGCGTTAATATTGGTGCTAAAAACTATATGTCTTATATTAAGGAACGGAGGGAGTAATATTCTTTTATATATAATTGGTCGAAGTTAAAAAAAAAGTTAACTTCTCGGAAAGCGAGAATGAATTCTATTTTGGGACAGAGGGAGTATATGAAAGCAGTGTTGAAAATATTTTAACAATCAAGTTCGTCTCTGTCTGATTGGTAAGCTTAGACATCATAATGGCATAAAAAAATTTCGACTCTTATGGACACCCTCATGGATCAGTGCAAAGCATCCCAATCCTACGAATACACAAATGACAATCTTAAAGTTATGATATTTTTAAAGAGTGGACAATAAAGACCATCTTAGACGTTCTGGCATTAGAGTATATACGTGCAGACACATAGGCATGGTGGTGCAAGTGAGCAGCCAGTAGGAGTCGAGAGTCAAGAGTGTTTTATCCTAGAACTAAACTTTAGTCCCTGTTACATTGAATTTTTAGATATCAATTAGGAGGACTAAACATGAGCTAATTATAAAATTAATTATATAAGTTGTGGCTAATTCGCTTGCCAGCGCCGTGTACAGGATGATATGGAGATGTGGTGGAACTTATTCGTGGATTTGTTGGCGCACGAAAGAAATGGATATCGGAAATCTCTTCTTGGCGGTATAAAAAATGATCTTAGTCGCATCACGGAAAGATCTACACAGTAGAATTTGTGAGCCGCGACGCCACGCTCTCTGTGACTGTGTAAATTTCACGAACTTAGCTTTTTGGATTAAATGTCACTTTAACGTCGGTCATATACTTTTACAGTATTGTTATCTTATCATGCATTCCGTGTGTTTTTAATACAAAAGTTTAGCTATCCCGTAGCAACGGGCACGAACCTATTTGCATATATACTCGAACATGTGTGTACATGATTATATGGAGATACAGCGGAACTTATTCATAGATTTATTGGCGCATGAAAGAAATGGATATCGTAGAATTCTTTTTGCCGATATAAAATATTATCTTAGCCGTATCACGAAAAAGTCTATACAGTAGAGCTTGTGAGCCTGCGACGTCGCGCTCTCCGTGACTGTGTTAATTTCACGAACTTTGCTTTTTGAATTAAATGTCACTTTGACGTCGGTATTTAATTTAACAGTATTGTTATCTTATCGTGTGATCCGTGTGTTTTTAGTATAAAAGATTTAGTTGTCCAGTAGCAACGCACGGGCACACTACCTAGTCATATTAAAAACGGGACTTTGGCCTCGGCGTCTAGGGCGACCTAGGCGACTCGAGAGGGGTGGTACGACGGCTGCAAGTCTTCCTCCCGTGATCTTTCCCTGGACGATCGCCTTGATCGTTCTGCTGCTAGGGTTCCCATCCACATTGATCCTTCCTCTCTGATCCCTCAGGAACGCTGTCTCTGCTAACAACAAGAGGTGAACGACATTAATTCTCGATTAATAGAGACCGTTTTAAATCGCCCACCTTTTGTCAATGTACTCCATCCGTTCAATGCAAAATAGGTGCTTATCTCGCATCTCGAGAAGTCAAATAGTTCCAAGTTTGACCAAGTATATATAAAAAATAACTAATGTTTGTAATACCAAATAAATATTATTAGATTAATTATGTCATATATGTTTATAGTAATCCTAGTTAGAGATATAAATATATATATTATTTCCTATATATCTAGCCAAAATTAAAAGCAATTAGCTTTTCAAAATACTGAGAAGCGCACTTATTTTGAGATAGAGGGTGGCAACGAAGGTAGGCTAGTGTTAAGAGAGACAGGCTTTTCCCCTAGACGTCCCTCTACATTATTTCTAGAGGTGACGTCCGTTTGTAGCCGCCTCTGATTAAGTGATTATAGCATCCGGCTCCTTAATTTCAATACTCTTTCAATATGTAGTAGTAGTAGCAACGTTGTTTTGTACATGCGCTGGGTCACTATTTGTGGCTAGATAGGAGAGTAGTTATTACAAATCAGCAATGCTTGTCTGAACCGCTGGGAACGAATGAGTTGACATTAAATATTGGATAGACATGGATACATCATTTTTTTTATAGATGATGAATAGTTAATATCTGGCTTCATCTACATAATGTACAATCATGCCATTATTATAGAGTTGTAGCACCCAAACATACCAACTGCTTCCAAGCAAACACGAAGGTCAAAACGACACACGAAAGTTTAGACTAATGGAGGCCAATCCGACTAATAGATAACCATCCATTTGGCGTAAAGAATTGAAGGTGGACTCTTCGAGGAGGCCACAGGCATGGAGGAATACATCCCACCATTCCTCATGGCGTTGTAACTGCGCCCACAACTGGAGCTAGTGCATTCCCCTGAACATTACCTGTAAGAAAGTTTTTAGTCTGCATTTGTCAAAAATAACTTCATTTCTTGTAAGCCATATTGCCCAACATAATGATGCTAGCTACTGCAGTTATTAGCAACAAGTTCGGTTTGGTCCATCCCAAATTACATCGGCGATAAAAAATATCGTACATGCTTATTGGTCTCGGTATCCCAAACATTAAGTGCACAGCTCGCCACAAGAAATCAGCGTATGCATAGTAAAAAAAGATGTTGAATGGACTCTAGTTTATGACAATATGGATCTAACCAAGAAAAGACCTAATGATTATAAGGACCAAATAAAAGTGTTCCGTGTTAGATTGATCTCTAATCCCAAACTAGGCCCAACGGCCCAGTTGGGCCTTTGATCTGCGCCCTGATCGGGGGCGCCCAGCCCACTATGGCTGGAGGGCCCCTGTCACACTGCGTTATATATAGAGGTGGGGACCGGTGGCTCTGAGTATGAGGTTCATCTGAGCCGAGCTCCCCACCGAAACCTAAACCATAATCCCGATCAGAGAGGGGCGCAGCTAGTGACGAGAAGCCACTAGCCGCGCCGTCCCGCTCCACTGACGTCGACGACTTCATCGACCTCTTCCCCGAACGTCGCTGTCCATGCACAGACTTCACCGACGAATGAGATGGCGGCTTCTGGACCAGCTCCCTCTGCGGTGTCAGGTTCGACATGTTCTTCTTCTATTCCTCTCTATCTCTCTACTCTCGATATAACATTCACAGTAAAGAGAACTCGCTAGATTTATGCCTAGAGATCCTGCTTTAGGTCTAACAATGGTACCAGAGCCTAACTAGGTGTAGATCTAGCCTATCAGATCCCTCTGTCTAGATGTAGATAAAGTCAAGAGATCAGATCCGTCTAGATCTAGGAAGAGAAGAGGGTCACCGAACCCTAACCCTAATCGGGTGAAGAACAGAGAAAAGAAAGGGGTCTCGGCACGTGAAGCCGAACCCTAACCCATGAATCAAACTCGGGGAAGAAGAACAGTGAACGAAACCCTAACCCTAACCAAACCCTAATCTTGATCCTAACCCCATCCCCAACCCTAAATCGGATAGATCCGAGAAGAGAAGAAAGAAAAATCAAAGAAAAGAAAAGGGGAAGGGGTAGAGGCCTACCACGCCACCGCACTGTGCCGCCACCTCATCGGCGTACGGGCGGGAGCTCGGGCTAAGGGCGTCGTGGCCTGGACGCTCGACGACGGTGCGCTCACCCGCTGGGGAGCGCACGCGCCGACGAGAGGGCCGACGATGGTGCCGTCATCGTCTCACGCCGTCATCATCGCGGGACCAAGACAGAGGAGGAGGAGGAGAAGTGGTCGGGTCAGATCTAGGGTTTTGGAGGGGATCAGGGCACCGCCGCCTAGACCGCTCGACGGCGGCGTGCTCACCCGCTGGGGAGCGCGCACCGGTGAGGGGACCGGCGCTGGCGCCATCTTCGCGCTTGCTTTCACTCTGGTGCTCGCCGCTACTGCGCTGAGGAGAGAACAGAGCGAGGCAAAGATAGAGAGAGAGCTACAGAGAATGGGTTAGGGTTTCCCTAGGGTCGCCGTGGCGTTGGCTTTTATTTCGAGCGAAACACGCTTGTGGCCGTCGAATTAAGATAGACAGCGGAGAGCAGCCGGACCGGACGCCGGCCCAAGCGGGCGCGTGCGACCGCGCGGCTTTGGCGGCCTAGGCCTAGGTTGCGGCCTAGGAGGCACAACGTGCGCGCAAGCAGAGCAGGCCAGGCTGGCTTTTGCTGCTGGGCCGAACGTACAGTGAAGAATTGAATCAGTTTTTTTTGTTTTTTTCCAGTAAATGTTTATTTCCTAGAAATAGATTAATGGCTCAAAGAAAATAGCAAAGATGAATTTTCCTGTGGGTAAAATTCACCTATCATGTTTAAGTTTCCGCTGCTAAAGAAATTGGAAAAAAGAGATTTTAACATAATTATAATGTTGTTATTTTTTGACCAACGTTGTTATAACAATATCGTAAATTTTAATGAATTTATGCATTATTTCTATTTCTGCCCAACGGTGATGTAGATTTAATATATAAACAGATATATGTTTTAATTTTATCCAACGTTGAAATCAAGGCATGCAATTGTTGTTATTATTTATGTTCTCACTCTATATGAATTGTGTTTTCAGGCGGATACAACTTGATGAGTTGTATCAAAGAGATCCCCACTCTTAAAGGTGACAAATACACGGAGTGGAAGAAAAAGATTGACATGGCCTTCATCTTGGCTGAGGTGGACTGGGTAGTCACCTCACCGTATCCCACTGAGCCTATGGCACCGGTGAGGGAGACAAACGAGGCTGATGCCGCTTGGGCAACTAGAGAGAGGGATTTTGCATCCCAAAAGATGTTATATGACCTTGAGCATAGGAAGTGGGTCACTGCCAACAAGAAATGTTTGGCTGTAATAAAGAACATGATTGAGTGTGCAATTGTGGGCCCAATCCTAGAGTGTGACACGGTCACCGAGTACCTCAATAGAATAAAGAGTCAGTTCACTGGCTCTTCAAAGACATATGCTACCCAATGGATCTGGCTCTCAAGGAAAAGTTCCTTATCCATCTGATTTTTACTTCCTTGCCAAAAGAATTTGACACTTTTGTTATCAACTACAACATACAGCCTGAGAAGTGGGACTTAGAGAGGCTCATGGCTATGTGTGTGCAAGAGGATGAGAGAATGAAAGCTGCCAATGGTGGCACTATCAATTATGTGAAAGACAACAAGAAAAAGAATAATAATGCTAACTCCTCAAAGTCAAAGGAAAAGGGTCCCATGCTGCATCAGCCTCAGCAGAATAAGTTCACAGTAGAGAAAGACCAGTGTCTCTATTGTAAGAAGATGGGACATTATAAGAAAGATTGTCCCGATTACTTAAAGATGATCATGGCAAAAAAAAGGTGAGAACATTATTACGTTCATAAATGAATCCCTGTATGTACAGTAATCGAAATATACTTGGTGGATTGACTCAGGTGCAACTGTTCATATTGCTAATTCCTTACAGGGATTCCGTTCGATGAGGACTACGCAAAGAAGAGAAAGACACGTTAAAGTTGTAAATGGAGTCTGAGCAGATGTTGAAGCCGTTGGCGATCTTTCTCTAGAGCTTGCTGATGGCTTCACACTTTTACTTAGAGATGTACTTTATGTTCCCTCTTTACAGAGAAACTTGATTAGTGTTTCATGCTTGGACAATGATGGATATGATTGCCATTTTGAAAATGACAAATGTAAGATAACATTTAATAATGCATGTGTTGGTCTTGCTATCTTACAAAATAAGCTTTATTTGTTATCACTACGTGATGATGTGAATGTTGTATGCGATGATGGGAACGTTGTGTGCGACAATGAGAATGTATCATCGTCTGTGGATGTAAACAGAAAACGAAAGAGAGCTCACGATGCGTCGTCGAAATTATGGCACTGTCGTTTAGGCCATATTTCGAGGCGGAGAATAGAAAGACTAGTTAAGAATGATATTCTTCCTCCATTAGAGTTCTCAGATTTAGAACAATGCAGAGAATGCATAAAAGGAAAGTATGTAAAGAAAATTAAGAAAGATGCCAAACGAAGCGTAGGAATTTTACTGATTATTCACACAGACATCTATGATTCATTTCCTATAAAGAGTGTGGATGGTTATGATTCGTTCATAACATTCATATATGAGTACTTCCGTTATGGCTACATTTATCCAATCAAAGAAAGAATAGAAGCATTGGATAAATTTAAGATATTTAAGGCAAAAGTTGAAAACCAACACAATTTAAAGATTAAGATAGTCAGGTCTGACCGTGGGGGGAGTACTATGGTCGGCATACCCCATATGGCCAAGTTCCTGAACCTTTTACAAGGTTCTTACAGGAGAATGGCATAGTAGCCTAGTATTCTACACCAGGCAAACCTCAGCAGAATGGAGTAGCTAAAAGACACAATCGTACCCTGATGGATATGGTGCGTAGTATGATAAGTTACTCTACCATACCGTTGAGCCTGTGGATGGTGGCGTTAAAAACCGCCATTCATATTCTCAATAGAGTACCAAGTAAGTTGGTGCCCAAAACACCATATGAGTTGTGGACAGGAAGAGTACCCTCACTAAACCACTTACGTGTGTGGGGGAGTTCTACTGAGGCAAAAGTATTTAACCCAAACATTGGGAAGCTAGATCCCAAAACAGTAAGTTGTTATTTTATTGGCTACCCAGAAAAGTCAAAAGGTTTTCGTTTCTACTGTCCAGATAGACATACAAAGTTTGTGAAAACGAGACACGCTGTCTTCCTAGAGGATGAAATGATGAGGGGGTATGGTAGCTCGAGAAATTGACCTTGAAGAGAAGCAGGTGTATGCGCCCACTTCGATGATATAAAGCGCGACTTATGGCAAAAGGCTTTACGCAAAGAGAAGGGATTAATTACAATGAGACCTTTTCTCTAGTCTCATGTAAGGATTCCTTTAGAATCATAACGACATTAGTGGCACATTACGATTTAGAATTACATCAGATGGATGTAAAGACGACATTTATCAACGGGGACTTGGAGGAAAATGTATACATGGCACAACCAAAAGGTTTTGTCATGGAAGGAAAAGAATGAATGGGATATCGCCTAAAGAAATCCATTTATGTATTAAAACAAGCTTCAAGACAGTGGTACTTGAAGTTTGATCAGACAATAAGGAATTTTGGGTTTAAAGAGAATGTAGAGGACAATTGTGTCTATGCAAAGTTTAAGAATGGGAAGTTTATCTTCCTTGTCCTGTATGTGGATGATATCTTGCTTGCTAGTAGTGATGTCAGTCTACTACTTGAGACAAAGAAGTTTTTGTCCTCAAAATTTGATATGAAAGATCTTGGTGAATCTTCATTCATTCTAGGGATCAAGATTCACCGAGATAGAAGTAAAGGGGTATTAGGACTGTCACAAAAAGACATGCATAGAAAAGATCTTAAAGAAATTCAATATGCACAAATATAGTCCCTCACCTGCTCCTATAGTCAAGGGCGACAGATATGGGGATTTTCAATGCCCCAAGAATCAGTATGAGATCGATCAAATAAAAATGGTTCCATATGCTTCAGCTGTCGGAAGCTTGCAGTATGCTCAAGTATGTACGCGCCCTGACTTAGCATTTGTTACCGAGTTACTTGGCAGATTCTAGAGCAATCCTGGAACAGAACATTGAAAAATAGTAAAGAAAGTCTTGCATTATTTGTAAGAATCGAAAAGCCTCATGATGATGTATAGAAGATCAGATTCACTCCATATAGTGGGATATTCAAATTCTGATTATGTGGGAGATGATAGAAAATCAGCGTCTGGATATGTATTCACTCTCGCAGGGGAAGCTATTTCATGGAAAAGCTCAAAGAAAACCGCCACTACATCGTCCACAATGTATGCTAAGTTTATAGCGTGTTATGAGGCAACGGGGCAGGTGAACTGGCTAAAGAAGTTCATGCCCGGTTTGAAGGTGGTTGACGACATCTATAGACCACTTAAGTTATAATGCGATAATAATCCGGCAGTACAATATGCTCACAATAATAAGTCAAGTGGTGCTGCCAAACACATTGACATAAAGTATTATGTTGTGAAAGATAAAGTCTGGGATCATGTCATAAGTCTTGAGCATATAAGTATCGAAAAGATGCTCGCGGATCCGCTTACAAAAGGCTTACCACCCAACGTGTTCAGAGAACATGTAGCCAGCATGGGTTTAACGAAAAGCCTATAATTCCTGGACAAAAGAAGGCCCAAAGTTAAGTATCTATTTCAGAACATAGTGGTGTGTTGTAGTTGTTAAATTTATCGGTAATTGACCGTGACGATGAAACATTCTCTATGCGCTAATCTGTAATGGAATGAACAAAAGTTAATGGTATAAAATTGAAAGATGGTAGGAGATCAAGGAGGAGATTGTTAGATTGATCTCTAATCCCAAACTGGGTCCAACGACCCAGTTGGGCCTTTGATCCGCGCCGTGATTGAGGGCGCCCAGCCCACTATGGCTGGAGGGCCTCTTTCACACTGCGCTATATATAGAGGTGGGGGCCGGCGGCTCTGAGTACGAGGTTTGCCTGAGACGATCTCCCCACCGAAACCTAAACCCTAATCCCGATCAGAGAGGGGCGCAGCCAGTGATGGGAAGCCACCAGTCGCGCCGTCTCGCTCCACCGACGTCGACGACTTCATCGACCTCTTCCCTGAACATCGCTGCCTGTGCGCAGACTTCACCGACGAACAAGATGGTGGCTTCTAGACCAGCTCCCTCTGCGGTGTCTGGTTCGACACGTTCTTCTTCTATTACTCTCTGTCTCTCTACTCTCTATATAGTATTCACAGTAAAGAGAACTCGCTAGATTTATGCCTAGAGATCCTGCTTTATGTCTAACAACCTTCCTGCGAGTTTAATACTGCTAACCAAGAGACAATCCTGTTATTAGCAGCCAGTGGCCCAGTACCAACTTCAAACCTGTTATTAGCTAGAGTTTGGGCATTTAGAAAAATTGAGAGTTGAGACTGTAAAAATGAAATGCATGAATCACATGTAGTAATTCCAATCATGCTGCGTGTATGTAATGTATACGTAGCATCAACTTCTTTCAGTTCTTGCAGGTTCTCGAATTCATCTATGTACCTGTTGTGGCACTTGTCGTCTGCCACAATCTCCTGCATCTTCTTAGCATTGGCCACAAAGATCCTCTTACTTTCTTCTTCGCACATGACAGCCCGTATTGCGGTTGCGATGTTGTCACCAAGAAACGCTTCGTCATTTTTATCCTTCGCACCTTGACTCCAACCTTCCGCAGGTCCATCATCACCCGCACGGTGGACAAGTGGTCCACGAGAACTGGCGTCATGATCAGTGGATGGCCATACTGAAGCCCCTCGATGGTGGAGGCCCAGCCATAGTGCATCGTGAACGCGGCGACGGCGCCATGCCCCAGTATGCTAGTCTGAGGACCCAGCCCATGACAACGGAACCGCGGCCACACGTGCGCTCCTCGAAACCTGGAGCCTGGAGGCAGGACGTCCTCGCCGTGGTGGACGCCGTTAGGCTTCCTGAGAGCCCAGAGGAAGCGCATTCCGGCGAGCTCCAGCTCGAGAGCAATCTCGTGCAGCTGCTTCACGTTCATAGGGTACTCGCTCCCAAAGGCGACGTAAACCACAGACTTGGACGGCTGCTCACCGAGCCACGACAGGGCTGCACTGTCGTCGCGCTGTGTGTTGCCTCCGGCGGGCGGTGGGGGAAGTAGGCCCACGGGGATGACCGGCTTACCGAAGATTTTTGCCATGATAGGCAAGGACTCCGGTTCCAACTCAAAGCTGCTACGAGCAGCGATAAGTTTGCATTTCTCGAAAGTCTGAACAAATCGTCGGAATATTGGTGAAGCTGAGGTGTCTGGAATGCCGTAAGCCTCTGTGTTGCCGTAGAGCAGGGCAAGTTCAGTATGCAGGGAACCTGTAGGACATCCACAATGCAAGCAAAAAGGCTTATTACTGCAGGGTAACAAAATGCATGCATCTCGTTTTCATTTTTCGTTAGGACCTCGTGCTCTCCGGCGAAATCCGCGATGGACGTGCGGAAGTTGTCGAGGACCACCCAGTCCACCTTGTGGTCACTCCCGTCGACGCAGGCGGCATCGAGGAAGGTGGAGAAGGCCGGAGCAAGGCGGTCCAAGGCCTCCATGTGGAGGTTGGCCATGTCGGGCGGGAGGTCAGAAGTGGCCTCGACGCCATCAGGGAGGCCATCAATGCGCGGGAACGGGTGGGCCACCAAGTCGAGGAGCGAGGCCAGCACAGGCGCGACCGGGCGGAGCCTGCTGAGGATGCGCGGGGTGGAGACGAAGGACACGCGGTTGCCGCGCTCTGTGAGGTGCTCGGCGAGCTCGAGGCATGGGACCAAGTGACCGAACGCGAGCCACGGGAAGATGACGATGTGCAGTGGGGAGGAGTCGTGGCGGCCATCGAGCACTACGCCCACATCACTGCCGGCATCATCACTGTCGGATTTATGAGAACCGGCAGTGATGTACCTTTACTGCCGGTTATGAGCTTGAAAATGAAAAAAATGATTGGGGCTGGGCTAAAACCGGCAGTGAAGGACCACATCACTGTCGGTTTGTGGCTTGAACTGACAGTGTTTTTGTGGACACTCATCACTGCCGGTTTAAGCCAAGAGCCGACAGTGATTGGGCTCTATCACTGTCGGTTCTAGCCAAGAACCGACGGTGATAAGCCTACAACACAAAAATGTTACAGCCATCCTCTTCTTCCTCCTCTCTTCCATCCTAAGAACAGAGGCGCGCGTTTAGACCCTTTCCTCCATTGTTACGGCTGCTCTTCACCATGAAGCTAGTGCTTGGATTTTAAAGAATGGTTTAATCTTTTTGCTTTTAGGTTAGTAACAAACATCGACTCCTTTGATTTTGTTGCTTAATTAGCTTCGTTTTGATGGCTACATTGCTTGATTCTCATTCTAATTCTTTTTCCATTCTAGAGAGCACTTTTTCAATTGGACATTTGTGCCAGGCTCAAATTATAGTGAATCCATCATCCAAAAGGTTGGTGTCTATAAACACATTTAAATTCCTAGCTAATTATTCCATGGTGGTCAAGATCATCATTGTTAGTATGTGATACTATAATTAATTCTTAGAAGTAGAGTAGAATAGTTGTTCTTCAATATTGTGCAATAATTGTTTTTTACTACGATTTTTAATTTACAGGGTCGGGGCTACCATTTTCAATTTTTCAATAATTAGTGTACAATAATATTTTCCAAAAATGGTACTTTCGAGGTACAATTGTTGTTCATAAAGCTCGATTTCTTATTAATTCTTTGTAATTACTGTCTCAGTATTTTTTTGTGCAGAGATGGATCGAGAGTGGATGCATCTGTCCCGAACGGACAAGCAGTATATGCATGGCGTCAGCCAGTTTATCACCGATGCCAAAGCCCATGCTGGGAATGAAAACCCTGTCTTCTGCCCATGCAAAGATTGCAAGAATCATAGGAACTTTTATCAAATTGAGTCTATACGATCGCACTTGATTACCAGGAGGTTCATACCAAACTATACGATATGGACTATACATGACGAGGTTGGTGTAAATGTTCTGCAAGAAAACGGTGATGATGTGGACATGCCTGACGTAGCCATCCACGATGCTGACGAGGAACCCAGTGTCAACATAGAACCTATGGCCACAGTTAATAATGTGTTTAGGAACACGCTAGCTGACGACACCGAGGATAACGATGGCATTTCTCAGCTGCTACGTAATGTAGAGACCGGATGTCATAGTGAAAGACAGCTGAGAAAGCTAGAGAAAATAAGACAAGATGGCAAAACATCATTGTATAGGAATTGTCCAATGAGTAAACTGAAAGCTGACATCATACTGTTAGAGTTTAAATCGATAATCGGATTGAGCGATAAAGGCTTCGGTCAGTTGTTAGGTATAATAAGGAAAATGCTCCCACAAAAAAATGAGTTGCTAGAAAAGACATACTTGGCCAAGCAAATGATCTGTCCCATCGGCCTCGAGGTTGAAAAAATCCACGCGTGTTCCAATTATTACATATTGTACCATGGAGAAAAATACAAAGACTTGGACAAGTGCCCCAAGTGTGAAGCTCCATGGTACAAGGAAGAGCCGTCAGATGAGGGCACCAAGACCAGAAGAGGTCCTGTAAAGGTCGTTTGGTATTTCCCTATAGCTCCCCGAGTGCATAGGCTGTTTGCATGTGCAAAGTCAGACAAGCTATTGCGCTGGCATGTCGAAGAGCATAAGAAAGATACAATGATGAGGCACCCCGCCGATGGGCATGACTGGAGAACTGTCAATACTATATTCTATAAGGACATCGGTGGAGAGGTAAGGCACCTTTGATTTGCTTTGAGCATAGATGGGATGAATCCTTTCGACCAGGTTAGAAGCAATCATAGCACCTGGCCAGTGACGCTCTGTATATACAACCTTCCACCTTGGGTCTGTATGAAGCGGTCGTATGTCTAGATGCCACAACTGATCCAAGGGCCAAGATAGCCTGGGAATGACATCGATGTGTTTCTAGAACCAGTGATTGATGAACTCGTGAAGATGTTTGAAAAGGGTGTGCTGGATGTTTGGGACGAGTATAAAAAGGAACATGTCATGATCAAGGCAGTACTTATCGCTATAATCACCGATCTGCCAGGTCGAGGTTCACTGTCCGGAGAGAAGACAAAAGGCTATACTGGTTGTGTCGAGTGCTTGGATGACACCGATGCGGTAAATCCACCAAATAACTCAAAGATAGTTTATATGGGACATCGTAGGTTCCTACCTAAGGATCACCCTTACCGCAGGAACAAAAAAGATTTCAACGGTGCTATTGAGAAACGCTTAGCTCCAAAATATCAAGACGGGCCTGCGATACTTTGAGAACTCAAGAAACTAGAGGTTGTCCTTGGAAAGGGGGACAATGCAGTAGCAGCGCCTGATGGGAGCGTTTGGAAGAAAAATTGGTTTTCTAGAAACAACCTTACTAGCTATTTTTTAGTGTACGCCACTGTCTTAATCCCATGCACATCACTAAAAACATGTGCGCTAACACTCTTAACACTTTGATGAACACCGGGGGGACATCAAAGGATTCACTAGCCACACACCTGGACATGCAACACTTGGGAATCAAGAAGGAGCTGCATCCCGTGGAGCTAGAGAATCGCCAGTTCGAACTTTCGGTTGTGTCATGGACATTGAAGAAGGAAGAAAAACATGCACTTATTTCTTTCTTCAATGAACTCAAAGTTCCGATGGGCTACTGTGTAAACCCAAAGAGGCTAGTGAACATGAGAGAACTCAAGTTCAAACTATGGCCCTATGAAGGCCCATGACTGTCATGTCATTATGACTCAGCTGCTCCCTGTTGCCCTGCATGGTATCCTCCCCCCAAAGGTTCGCGCCCCAATCATAAAGCTTTGCTCGTTCTTCAACGCGATCTCAAAAAGGTCATTGATGTGTCCACGCTAGAGCAAGCTATAGCGGGACATAGCTGAAACTCTTGTTAGGCTTGAGATGCATTTCTCGTCGACTTACTTTGATATCTCATTGTATCTACTCATTCATCTTGTTGACCAAATTAGAGCTCTTGGCCCAATATACCTACATAAGATGTTTCCTTTTGAAAGATTGATAAAAGTTTTCAGGAGGTATGTTAAGAATAGATTCAGGCTAGAAAGGGGCATGGTTGAAGGATGGTCAATGGAGGAGGCCATTGAGTTCTGCACATATTATCTGGACATCAAAAGGGTCAAAGTTCTAGAATCTTGTCATGAGGGAAGACTACGTGGCAAAGAAATGATCGAAGAGAAATCTATTACAGTAGATGACTCTGTTTCTTTTAGACAGGCACAGTTCGTTGTTCTCTAACATGCCGAGGGTATGATGCCATACATTGATGAGCATAGGCAATCGCTGCAAACTCTGTATCCAAACAGGTTACAGGCTTGGCTAGATAAAAACATAAGGAGGAATTTGTCAGTTGGTTGCGACGTCGCTTGCTTGGAATAAAGTTGGGTAATCAACTGGATGCCTTAGCCAAGGGGCCTTCGAGTACATATCTTAAGTACCAAGGGTATGAGATCAATGGATTCATATTTTACACAAAAAAGTAAGATGAAAAGAGCACATTACCAAAATTGTGGTGTTCGTTTTGATGCTCACGACGAGAACGGCAACATGCAGGCGACATACTATGGTTTCATAAAGGAGATATGGGAGTTAGACTATGGTCCATTGAAGGCAGCTCTTTTTCGCTGCCAGTGGGTCCGGCTTAAGAAAATCAACACTGATAGCGAAGGGTTCACTACCGTTGATCTCACTAAGATAGCATACAGAGACGACCCCTTCGTCCTTGCAAGAGATGTTATGCAAGTCTTCTATGTAAGGGACAACAAGACAAAAGGAAGGCTAAAAGTAGTCCTATAAGGGAAAAGGAAGATTGTCGGTGTCGATGGAGTGACGGACGAAGAAGACTACAGTGGCTATCAGGAAATGCATCCATTCGGGGCGAACGTACCCCTACCTATCCTTTAAGAGGGTGACGAATCTGCTTACGTATGAATTGATCACAATGAGACTCTCATTGTTGATGCACCTAAAGATAGTTAGATTATTGTTAACTATGTAATCATTATGCAGACGTTGTATCAGTAATTTGCACTGAATATTTAATTTATATTTTATGCGCATCCCTATAATTTAATTATTGACTATGTAATCAAATATTAAGATGATGTTCACAAACACTATTATTTGATAATTATAGACCATTAATTAATTATCATAGAATTAAATAATTAAGACACAAATTTTATGTTATTTTAGAATATAAACTAACTGCATTATTTCTATTAATAAATATATAAAGAAAAGCAAACTAACCGAACTCCCTATCCTAGCTCAGCGGTTAAGGCCGCGCACTCTGTACTCTGAGACCCTCGCTTGAATTCCAGGCGGGCCAAACTTTTTTGATTTTGCATTTATTATTTAGTAGTGCATTACGATGGGATAAAAGAAAAAAAATAAAACCATTCTATCTGAACTCCCTATCCTAACCCGGCGGTTAAGGCCGCGCACTCTAGACCCCGTGACCCACGCTCGAATCTTAGGCTGGCCAAACTTTTTTATATTTTTTACAAAAGGGCTGCGATGGTAGGCTCCAAACCGGCAGTGTTTTTTTATATTTTTTTTACTAAAAGATGGCGGCAGGGCCCTTTACTACCGGTTTTGGTTTTAAAACCGGCAGTGATAGCTTCTATCACAGTCGGTTGCTCAAACCGACACAGAAGGCCCAATTCACTGTCGGTTTTTAAACTAAAACCGACAGTGATGTGTAGATGCTCCTCACATGCCAACAATGCTCCCATGACCACAACAGTTGGAACACTGCTCCCACCTATCCCGATAACTTTAGTTCAGAAATAAAAATATACCACGACTGCTAGCCCCTATAAAATGGCCCTCGGCCAGGAGCTAGCCTCTCTATGCATGTTGGTTTTAGTCAAGCCTTATCAGCCTTGATACAATATTTTCCTCTCATAGCAAACCACAGATATTGTTATGCATCGTAGTCCACCAAAATGGTGCACACATGAGGTACTAGAAGAATGCTACTGAGGTACACATGAGGTGGTTTAAATTATAATGTGTTGATACACATTGATGGTAACATTGACCTGTACGCAAATAGGTATTTGTTATCGTATATGGAATTTTAGTGTAAGGTCTTTGTTATCGTATATGTAACTTATTTCTATTTTTTTGTAATTTTTGATGTATTTCATTACTATCTAAATAAATATATCATTCTTGTCAAAACTTTCCCACTGTAGTATCTAAATAAATATATCCTTTACATATATGCACCTTCACTATCGGTTCTATTTAGAAACCAGCAGTGATAGTCACCTTCACTGTCGGTTCTATTTAGAAACCGGCAGTGATTACCACATTCACTGTTGGTTCTATTTAAAAAATCGGCAGTGATGTCCATGCCCCCTATATAAAACAAACTACCGACCCACATACATCGATCCCACCCACCCACGAACTCTCTCAGTCTCATTTCTCACGTTTCACTCTCACTTCTCAAGACATCCACTCTCTCTCTACGTGATTTGGTCATGGCTCCTGTATTTTTCAATGGTATTAATATGTTGTCTTCTCTAATATTGTATCTATATTCATTTTATCTATATTTATATTCATGTTTCTTTGCATTCTATATTTATATATATTCTTATTCCTTGCATTTGATCTATATTTAATTATGTTGCCACATTTTACTTGGAAGATTTTTTTGTGCATATATTTTATGTCATATTTTTTTTGCATTTTATCGATCAGGTGGTATGAACAACGGACCTCCCCCACCACAAGAACCAGGTTTCCACCCTGGCGATGAGCCATTCGCTCCTAATGTGGCCATTCCCACGGTTTCCTGTTCCAGCTATTATATAAAATATTTTTCCAACATCTTTTGTTTTTTTTATGCTAACAAATAAGTGTAATTAGTTTAATATCATTATTGCACGCATATATGTCGCAGACTATATCCCCAATAGATTGGCTACGAATAGCACTTAGCTGGTTCTTTATCTCGGACATCATCGAGAACACGGCATCTAATGCAAGTGTGTCGGCTATGGACATGTGACTCAGTTTTTAATTCCTGTAGGGGTCAATCATCGGAACCATATCCACGGGACGGAATACAGAGCCCAGGACTATAAGCCCGCCCATTTAAGTACCCGTGCGCATCTGTTTAGGCACTTTGACGTATTTGCTATGATGTGCCTGATTTCTCGCACTTCAAGGCACTTGCTTTGAATGCTGTGATATCCCCCGTCCCGCAAGCAAGCGAATGGTTTGCAAGCTAACAACCATGCAGATGTGGTAAAATGGTCACTTATACCTAAGTCGGGGTTTGTTTGTTTTTTTTATTTTTTGTTAATAACATTCTCCTCTCTATTTTTTCTTTTTCTCTCTTCTCCCTCCGCATGTAGATTGCGCTACAAGACCTTACCTATGCTACATGTGCCTTGTGGGCCGTTCTAGACCAAGTTATGGAGCAACTCGGGTACGATTGGAACTTCTACAATGAAACCTCGGCTAGCTCGCTATAGAAGGACGTCAGTACTGCATAAGGATTACTAACAGGGGCAGTGGTCATTCAGTAGGTTACACCTATGGCCGACCATTCTTTTAGTATTGTGGGGGCACGAGAGAGTGCACTCATACGGGCATTGGACTTCATCAATACAAGTGGATACATAATCCATGACATCAACTACCATATATGGCTACAGAGGCATATTAGTGCGTGGCCCGATCGATCCCGACAGTGATTTCGATAGTAATTAATGTTTATTTAGCTAGGTTTTCAAGGTCGTAGTTTAATTGGGTTCTAATTTTAATATATACGGCTTTGTGTGTTTAATTATTGTCATGCATGTAATTCGTGTAATATTTGTTAGGCAATTAAAAATATACATTCCGGTGTCGTATTGGTCTCAAAATTATTCTCAGGCTTGCACATGCCACGTGTGAAGGAATACCAAGTTTGGGATTTTTCAGAGATAGTTTGCTCTTTCTGAGGTTTAATTGAATTTTCGCGCGACGAGACTGCTCTGTTGAAGATGGGGGCGACAACTACGGCGCCAGCATCCTCACCGATATGACGACACGGAGACTTTTATTTCCACACGATGACATCAAGGCGGAGATGGTGTCGCCGCCATAGAATAATTTTCTCCGATCTCTTCTCCGTTTTATTGTGGTTAGATCTGGCCACGATGAAGGACTAGGAAGAATAATTTTCAGATCAGTCTTCCTTATTCTTCGGTGGCAGAAAGAAGAAGACGGAAGACACCAGAAAGAAGAAGTTTCTCAACTCCGCCTACATGAATGTTGGCCGTCGTTCGTTGGGCATCTGTTCTCAGGTCTTTTGCCGAGTGTTTGCCTGTGCGGTCATCCATACAGCAAAACGTCGTACAAGTTTGGTTTTGAGATCTGGAGCTATTCACAGCGTGGGTATAATTTAGATAAAAAACAATTTCTGAATATTTATGTAATACAGAGTGCTTATAACGTGTTGATGTACCCAGCTATTCTATAATATAATTCTTCTTTGGTCCAGAAAAAAAAAAGACTCTACAAAAACTCACGCAAGAACACGGGACCTATTGACGGATGGCCAGTACTAAATCCCACATCCAACACAATATGCAGCACCTGGTCCCTACATGTTGTCCTTAGCGGTCCATCCAATTTAATTCGGTTCAGCTTGCGGGCCTCACGTGTCGAAATTTTCGGACGAGGTGAGAACAACCTCCGTTTCAACTGGGAGTCCTCGCAGTCGCGTGTGCTAGCTGCGGCCGCACAACGCTGCCTGGTGGCGGGCTGTTGCTGGCTGGCTAGTAAAGACAGAAAGAGACATCGGGAAGTCTCTAAGACACACAGGAGGTTTGGCCACTGTTTTCCAGGATTACAAAACAGTGAGCGGGTACTTTATCCAAATTTGTTTCTATTTCTTTTTCCTGTGTAACCTTATAGAGGAGGCAGCACCTGACTACTTTTGCTCGGACCACTACTAGTTAACATCAATTCTCCTGCAACTAAAAAGAACAAAGTATGGACACCGTTTTGGTACGATAATTGCTTTGGTTCGTCCGTCTGTCACCCCATGCGATCGATCCCACCTCCCACGCTGTCCAACGGACGAGCAAAAAAAGGAAAGGCGCGATAGAAAAAGAAATTGTCATCCCTGCGATCCCCGCCTGGTTTGAAGGAAACAAATTGATCACCTGAGGCCACATACATGGAAGAAAACAATAATCATGCATGAAACAATAATCATGCATGGAAGAAAACAATAATCATGCAGGGAAGGAAACATCAGTGGTGCCAAATAAAAGATGTGCAGGTTATACATTATGAGACTGGTGAACCTTCTGCAATTTTCTAAACGAATATTCCCACCATTAGTATATAGGTTCATACCCCTACGTTTCTTCGTGCTCCCATTAGCATATAATATGAAAGTATTGTTGTGTTCATCATCACTTCCAGTTGACTACTCTCATTAGTATATACTTCCTCTACCCCAAAATATAAGTCATTATGGGATGCGTGCAGGTCAAACTTCTCAAATTTGACTAGGTTTGTAAAAAAATACGTGCAACATTTATATCTCCAAATAAGTTTATTATGAAAATATATTCAATGTTCTATGTAATGATACTAATTATGTATTATAAATATTACTCCCTCCGTTCCTTAATATAAGTCATATAGATTTCTAAAGAAAATTCTAAAATATAGGTGCGTATCAACTCTCATGCCGATTAGTTTTGAAAATATTTCCACCGTACATAGCACATGCCCCAACCAATCCCTTAGATTTAGGAAGCAATCTGATTGGGAGAGAGAAGATGGCCTGATTTTTTTTTCCTCGGTCTCACATCCTTCCCCAAGCCGTGCGTTAATATTGGTGCTAAAAACTATATGTCTTATATTAAGGAACGGAGGGAGTAATATTCTTTTATATATAATTGGTCGAAGTTAAAAAAAAAGTTAACTTCTCGGAAAGCGAGAATGAATTCTATTTTGGGACAGAGGGAGTATATGAAAGCAGTGTTGAAAATATTTTAACAATCAAGTTCGTCTCTGTCTGATTGGTAAGCTTAGACATCATAATGGCATAAAAAAATTTCGACTCTTATGGACACCCTCATGGATCAGTGCAAAGCATCCCAATCCTACGAATACACAAATGACAATCTTAAAGTTATGATATTTTTAAAGAGTGGACAATAAAGACCATCTTAGACGTTCTGGCATTAGAGTATATACGTGCAGACACATAGGCATGGTGGTGCAAGTGAGCAGCCAGTAGGAGTCGAGAGTCAAGAGTGTTTATCCTAGAACTAAACTTTAGTCCCTGTTACATTGAATTTTTAGATATCAATTAGGAGGACTAAACATGAGCTAATTATAAAATTAATTATATAAGTTGTGGCTAATTCGCTTGCCAGCGCCGTGTACAGGATGATATGGAGATGTGGTGGAACTTATTCGTGGATTTGTTGGCGCACGAAAGAAATGGATATCGGAAATCTCTTCTTGGCGGTATAAAAAATGATCTTAGTCGCATCACGGAAAGATCTACACAGTAGAATTTGTGAGCCGCGACGCCACGCTCTCTGTGACTGTGTAAATTTCACGAACTTAGCTTTTTGGATTAAATGTCACTTTAACGTCGGTCATATACTTTTACAGTATTGTTATCTTATCATGCATTCCGTGTGTTTTTAATACAAAAGTTTAGCTATCCCGTAGCAACGGGCACGAACCTATTTGCATATATACTCGAACATGTGTGTACATGATTATATGGAGATACAGCGGAACTTATTCATAGATTTATTGGCGCATGAAAGAAATGGATATCGTAGAATTCTTTTTGCCGATATAAAATATTATCTTAGCCGTATCACGAAAAAGTCTATACAGTAGAGCTTGTGAGCCTGCGACGTCGCGCTCTCCGTGACTGTGTTAATTTCACGAACTTTGCTTTTTGAATTAAATGTCACTTTGACGTCGGTATTTAATTTAACAGTATTGTTATCTTATCGTGTGATCCGTGTGTTTTTAGTATAAAAGATTTAGTTGTCCAGTAGCAACGCACGGGCACACTACCTAGTCATATTAAAAACGGGACTTTGGCCTCGGCGTCTAGGGCGACCTAGGCGACTCGAGAGGGGTGGTACGACGGCTGCAAGTCTTCCTCCCGTGATCTTTCCCTGGACGATCGCCTTGATCGTTCTGCTGCTAGGGTTCCCATCCACATTGATCCTTCCTCTCTGATCCCTCAGGAACGCTTGTCTCTGCTAACAACAAGAGGTGAACGACATTAATTCTCGATTAATAGAGACCGTTTTAAATCGCCCACCTTTTGTCAATGTACTCCATCCGTTCAATGCAAATAGGTGCTTATCTCGCATCTCGAGAAGTCAAATAGTTCCAAGTTTGACCAAGTATATATAAAAAATAACTAATGTTTGTAATACCAAATAAATATTATTAGATTAATTATGTCATATATGTTTATAGTAATCCTAGTTAGAGATATAAATATATATATTATTTCCTATATATCTAGCCAAAATTAAAAGCAATTAGCTTTTCAAAATACTGAGAAGCGCACTTATTTTGAGATAGAGGGTGGCAACGAAGGTAGGCTAGTGTTAAGAGAGACAGGCTTTTCCCCTAGACGTCCCTCTACATTATTTCTAGAGGTGACGTCCGTTTGTAGCCGCCTCTGATTAAGTGATTATAGCATCCGGCTCCTTAATTTCAATACTCTTTCAATATGTAGTAGTAGTAGCAACGTTGTTTTGTACATGCGCTGGGTCACTATTTGTGGCTAGATAGGAGAGTAGTTATTACAAATCAGCAATGCTTGTCTGAACCGCTGGGAACGAATGAGTTGACATTAAATATTGGATAGACATGGATACATCATTTTTTTTATAGATGATGAATAGTTAATATCTGGCTTCATCTACATAATGTACAATCATGCCATTATTATAGAGTTGTAGCACCCAAACATACCAACTGCTTCCAAGCAAACACGAAGGTCAAAACGACACACGAAAGTTTAGACTAATGGAGGCCAATCCGACTAATAGATAACCATCCATTTGGCGTAAAGAATTGAAGGTGGACTCTTCGAGGAGGCCACAGGCATGGAGGAATACATCCCACCATTCCTCATGGCGTTGTAACTGCGCCCACAACTGGAGCTAGTGCATTCCCCTGAACATTACCTGTAAGAAAGTTTTTAGTCTGCATTTGTCAAAAATAACTTCATTTCTTGTAAGCCATATTGCCCAACATAATGATGCTAGCTACTGCAGTTATTAGCAACAAGTTCGGTTTGGTCCATCCCAAATTACATCGGCGATAAAAAATATCGTACATGCTTATTGGTCTCGGTATCCCAAACATTAAGTGCACAGCTCGCCACAAGAAATCAGCGTATGCATAGTAAAAAAAGATGTTGAATGGACTCTAGTTTATGACAATATGGATCTAACCAAGAAAAGACCTAATGATTATAAGGACCAAATAAAAGTGTTCCGTGTTAGATTGATCTCTAATCCCAAACTAGGCCCAACGGCCCAGTTGGGCCTTTGATCTGCGCCCTGATCGGGGGCGCCCAGCCCACTATGGCTGGAGGGCCCCTGTCACACTGCGTTATATATAGAGGTGGGGACCGGTGGCTCTGAGTATGAGGTTCATCTGAGCCGAGCTCCCCACCGAAACCTAAACCATAATCCCGATCAGAGAGGGGCGCAGCTAGTGACGAGAAGCCACTAGCCGCGCCGTCCCGCTCCACTGACGTCGACGACTTCATCGACCTCTTCCCCGAACGTCGCTGTCCATGCACAGACTTCACCGACGAATGAGATGGCGGCTTCTGGACCAGCTCCCTCTGCGGTGTCAGGTTCGACATGTTCTTCTTCTATTCCTCTCTATCTCTCTACTCTCGATATAACATTCACAGTAAAGAGAACTCGCTAGATTTATGCCTAGAGATCCTGCTTTAGGTCTAACAATGGTACCAGAGCCTAACTAGGTGTAGATCTAGCCTATCAGATCCCTCTGTCTAGATGTAGATAAAGTCAAGAGATCAGATCCGTCTAGATCTAGGAAGAGAAGAGGGTCACCGAACCCTAACCCTAATCGGGTGAAGAACAGAGAAAAGAAAGGGGTCTCGGCACGTGAAGCCGAACCCTAACCCATGAATCAAACTCGGGGAAGAAGAACAGTGAACGAAACCCTAACCCTAACCAAACCCTAATCTTGATCCTAACCCCATCCCCAACCCTAAATCGGATAGATCCGAGAAGAGAAGAAAGAAAAATCAAAGAAAAGAAAAGGGGAAGGGGTAGAGGCCTACCACGCCACCGCACTGTGCCGCCACCTCATCGGCGTACGGGCGGGAGCTCGGGCTAAGGGCGTCGTGGCCTGGACGCTCGACGACGGTGCGCTCACCCGCTGGGGAGCGCACGCGCCGACGAGAGGGCCGACGATGGTGCCGTCATCGTCTCACGCCGTCATCATCGCGGGACCAAGACAGAGGAGGAGGAGGAGAAGTGGTCGGGTCAGATCTAGGGTTTTGGAGGGGATCAGGGCACCGCCGCCTAGACCGCTCGACGGCGGCGTGCTCACCCGCTGGGGAGCGCGCACCGGTGAGGGGACCGGCGCTGGCGCCATCTTCGCGCTTGCTTTCACTCTGGTGCTCGCCGCTACTGCGCTGAGGAGAGAACAGAGCGAGGCAAAGATAGAGAGAGAGCTACAGAGAATGGGTTAGGGTTTCCCTAGGGTCGCCGTGGCGTTGGCTTTTATTTCGAGCGAAACACGCTTGTGGCCGTCGAATTAAGATAGACAGCGGAGAGCAGCCGGACCGGACGCCGGCCCAAGCGGGCGCGTGCGACCGCGCGGCTTTGGCGGCCTAGGCCTAGGTTGCGGCCTAGGAGGCACAACGTGCGCGCAAGCAGAGCAGGCCAGGCTGGCTTTTGCTGCTGGGCCGAACGTACAGTGAAGAATTGAATCAGTTTTTTTTGTTTTTTTCCAGTAAATGTTTATTTCCTAGAAATAGATTAATGGCTCAAAGAAAATAGCAAAGATGAATTTTCCTGTGGGTAAAATTCACCTATCATGTTTAAGTTTCCGCTGCTAAAGAAATTGGAAAAAAGAGATTTTAACATAATTATAATGTTGTTATTTTTTGACCAACGTTGTTATAACAATATCGTAAATTTTAATGAATTTATGCATTATTTCTATTTCTGCCCAACGGTGATGTAGATTTAATATATAAACAGATATATGTTTTAATTTTATCCAACGTTGAAATCAAGGCATGCAATTGTTGTTATTATTTATGTTCTCACTCTATATGAATTGTGTTTTCAGGCGGATACAACTTGATGAGTTGTATCAAAGAGATCCCCACTCTTAAAGGTGACAAATACACGGAGTGGAAGAAAAAGATTGACATGGCCTTCATCTTGGCTGAGGTGGACTGGGTAGTCACCTCACCGTATCCCACTGAGCCTATGGCACCGGTGAGGGAGACAAACGAGGCTGATGCCGCTTGGGCAACTAGAGAGAGGGATTTTGCATCCCAAAAGATGTTATATGACCTTGAGCATAGGAAGTGGGTCACTGCCAACAAGAAATGTTTGGCTGTAATAAAGAACATGATTGAGTGTGCAATTGTGGGCCCAATCCTAGAGTGTGACACGGTCACCGAGTACCTCAATAGAATAAAGAGTCAGTTCACTGGCTCTTCAAAGACATATGCTACCCAATGGATCTGGCTCTCAAGGAAAAGTTCCTTATCCATCTGATTTTTACTTCCTTGCCAAAAGAATTTGACACTTTTGTTATCAACTACAACATACAGCCTGAGAAGTGGGACTTAGAGAGGCTCATGGCTATGTGTGTGCAAGAGGATGAGAGAATGAAAGCTGCCAATGGTGGCACTATCAATTATGTGAAAGACAACAAGAAAAAGAATAATAATGCTAACTCCTCAAAGTCAAAGGAAAAGGGTCCCATGCTGCATCAGCCTCAGCAGAATAAGTTCACAGTAGAGAAAGACCAGTGTCTCTATTGTAAGAAGATGGGACATTATAAGAAAGATTGTCCCGATTACTTAAAGATGATCATGGCAAAAAAAAGGTGAGAACATTATTACGTTCATAAATGAATCCCTGTATGTACAGTAATCGAAATATACTTGGTGGATTGACTCAGGTGCAACTGTTCATATTGCTAATTCCTTACAGGGATTCCGTTCGATGAGGACTACGCAAAGAAGAGAAAGACACGTTAAAGTTGTAAATGGAGTCTGAGCAGATGTTGAAGCCGTTGGCGATCTTTCTCTAGAGCTTGCTGATGGCTTCACACTTTTACTTAGAGATGTACTTTATGTTCCCTCTTTACAGAGAAACTTGATTAGTGTTTCATGCTTGGACAATGATGGATATGATTGCCATTTTGAAAATGACAAATGTAAGATAACATTTAATAATGCATGTGTTGGTCTTGCTATCTTACAAAATAAGCTTTATTTGTTATCACTACGTGATGATGTGAATGTTGTATGCGATGATGGGAACGTTGTGTGCGACAATGAGAATGTATCATCGTCTGTGGATGTAAACAGAAAACGAAAGAGAGCTCACGATGCGTCGTCGAAATTATGGCACTGTCGTTTAGGCCATATTTCGAGGCGGAGAATAGAAAGACTAGTTAAGAATGATATTCTTCCTCCATTAGAGTTCTCAGATTTAGAACAATGCAGAGAATGCATAAAAGGAAAGTATGTAAAGAAAATTAAGAAAGATGCCAAACGAAGCGTAGGAATTTTACTGATTATTCACACAGACATCTATGATTCATTTCCTATAAAGAGTGTGGATGGTTATGATTCGTTCATAACATTCATATATGAGTACTTCCGTTATGGCTACATTTATCCAATCAAAGAAAGAATAGAAGCATTGGATAAATTTAAGATATTTAAGGCAAAAGTTGAAAACCAACACAATTTAAAGATTAAGATAGTCAGGTCTGACCGTGGGGGGAGTACTATGGTCGGCATACCCCATATGGCCAAGTTCCTGAACCTTTTACAAGGTTCTTACAGGAGAATGGCATAGTAGCCTAGTATTCTACACCAGGCAAACCTCAGCAGAATGGAGTAGCTAAAAGACACAATCGTACCCTGATGGATATGGTGCGTAGTATGATAAGTTACTCTACCATACCGTTGAGCCTGTGGATGGTGGCGTTAAAAACCGCCATTCATATTCTCAATAGAGTACCAAGTAAGTTGGTGCCCAAAACACCATATGAGTTGTGGACAGGAAGAGTACCCTCACTAAACCACTTACGTGTGTGGGGGAGTTCTACTGAGGCAAAAGTATTTAACCCAAACATTGGGAAGCTAGATCCCAAAACAGTAAGTTGTTATTTTATTGGCTACCCAGAAAAGTCAAAAGGTTTTCGTTTCTACTGTCCAGATAGACATACAAAGTTTGTGAAAACGAGACACGCTGTCTTCCTAGAGGATGAAATGATGAGGGGGTATGGTAGCTCGAGAAATTGACCTTGAAGAGAAGCAGGTGTATGCGCCCACTTCGATGATATAAAGCGCGACTTATGGCAAAAGGCTTTACGCAAAGAGAAGGGATTAATTACAATGAGACCTTTTCTCTAGTCTCATGTAAGGATTCCTTTAGAATCATAACGACATTAGTGGCACATTACGATTTAGAATTACATCAGATGGATGTAAAGACGACATTTATCAACGGGGACTTGGAGGAAAATGTATACATGGCACAACCAAAAGGTTTTGTCATGGAAGGAAAAGAATGAATGGGATATCGCCTAAAGAAATCCATTTATGTATTAAAACAAGCTTCAAGACAGTGGTACTTGAAGTTTGATCAGACAATAAGGAATTTTGGGTTTAAAGAGAATGTAGAGGACAATTGTGTCTATGCAAAGTTTAAGAATGGGAAGTTTATCTTCCTTGTCCTGTATGTGGATGATATCTTGCTTGCTAGTAGTGATGTCAGTCTACTACTTGAGACAAAGAAGTTTTTGTCCTCAAAATTTGATATGAAAGATCTTGGTGAATCTTCATTCATTCTAGGGATCAAGATTCACCGAGATAGAAGTAAAGGGGTATTAGGACTGTCACAAAAAGACATGCATAGAAAAGATCTTAAAGAAATTCAATATGCACAAATATAGTCCCTCACCTGCTCCTATAGTCAAGGGCGACAGATATGGGGATTTTCAATGCCCCAAGAATCAGTATGAGATCGATCAAATAAAAATGGTTCCATATGCTTCAGCTGTCGGAAGCTTGCAGTATGCTCAAGTATGTACGCGCCCTGACTTAGCATTTGTTACCGAGTTACTTGGCAGATTCTAGAGCAATCCTGGAACAGAACATTGAAAAATAGTAAAGAAAGTCTTGCATTATTTGTAAGAATCGAAAAGCCTCATGATGATGTATAGAAGATCAGATTCACTCCATATAGTGGGATATTCAAATTCTGATTATGTGGGAGATGATAGAAAATCAGCGTCTGGATATGTATTCACTCTCGCAGGGGAAGCTATTTCATGGAAAAGCTCAAAGAAAACCGCCACTACATCGTCCACAATGTATGCTAAGTTTATAGCGTGTTATGAGGCAACGGGGCAGGTGAACTGGCTAAAGAAGTTCATGCCCGGTTTGAAGGTGGTTGACGACATCTATAGACCACTTAAGTTATAATGCGATAATAATCCGGCAGTACAATATGCTCACAATAATAAGTCAAGTGGTGCTGCCAAACACATTGACATAAAGTATTATGTTGTGAAAGATAAAGTCTGGGATCATGTCATAAGTCTTGAGCATATAAGTATCGAAAAGATGCTCGCGGATCCGCTTACAAAAGGCTTACCACCCAACGTGTTCAGAGAACATGTAGCCAGCATGGGTTTAACGAAAAGCCTATAATTCCTGGACAAAAGAAGGCCCAAAGTTAAGTATCTATTTCAGAACATAGTGGTGTGTTGTAGTTGTTAAATTTATCGGTAATTGACCGTGACGATGAAACATTCTCTATGCGCTAATCTGTAATGGAATGAACAAAAGTTAATGGTATAAAATTGAAAGATGGTAGGAGATCAAGGAGGAGATTGTTAGATTGATCTCTAATCCCAAACTGGGTCCAACGACCCAGTTGGGCCTTTGATCCGCGCCGTGATTGAGGGCGCCCAGCCCACTATGGCTGGAGGGCCTCTTTCACACTGCGCTATATATAGAGGTGGGGGCCGGCGGCTCTGAGTACGAGGTTTGCCTGAGACGATCTCCCCACCGAAACCTAAACCCTAATCCCGATCAGAGAGGGGCGCAGCCAGTGATGGGAAGCCACCAGTCGCGCCGTCTCGCTCCACCGACGTCGACGACTTCATCGACCTCTTCCCTGAACATCGCTGCCTGTGCGCAGACTTCACCGACGAACAAGATGGTGGCTTCTAGACCAGCTCCCTCTGCGGTGTCTGGTTCGACACGTTCTTCTTCTATTACTCTCTGTCTCTCTACTCTCTATATAGTATTCACAGTAAAGAGAACTCGCTAGATTTATGCCTAGAGATCCTGCTTTATGTCTAACAACCTTCCTGCGAGTTTAATACTGCTAACCAAGAGACAATCCTGTTATTAGCAGCCAGTGGCCCAGTACCAACTTCAAACCTGTTATTAGCTAGAGTTTGGGCATTTAGAAAAATTGAGAGTTGAGACTGTAAAAATGAAATGCATGAATCACATGTAGTAATTCCAATCATGCTGCGTGTATGTAATGTATACGTAGCATCAACTTCTTTCAGTTCTTGCAGGTTCTCGAATTCATCTATGTACCTGTTGTGGCACTTGTCGTCTGCCACAATCTCCTGCATCTTCTTAGCATTGGCCACAAAGATCCTCTTACTTTCTTCTTCGCACATGACAGCCCGTATTGCGGTTGCGATGTTGTCACCAAGAAACGCTTCGTCATTTTTATCCTTCGCACCTTGACTCCAACCTTCCGCAGGTCCATCATCACCCGCACGGTGGACAAGTGGTCCACGAGAACTGGCGTCATGATCAGTGGATGGCCATACTGAAGCCCCTCGATGGTGGAGGCCCAGCCATAGTGCATCGTGAACGCGGCGACGGCGCCATGCCCCAGTATGCTAGTCTGAGGACCCAGCCCATGACAACGGAACCGCGGCCACACGTGCGCTCCTCGAAACCTGGAGCCTGGAGGCAGGACGTCCTCGCCGTGGTGGACGCCGTTAGGCTTCCTGAGAGCCCAGAGGAAGCGCATTCCGGCGAGCTCCAGCTCGAGAGCAATCTCGTGCAGCTGCTTCACGTTCATAGGGTACTCGCTCCCAAAGGCGACGTAAACCACAGACTTGGACGGCTGCTCACCGAGCCACGACAGGGCTGCACTGTCGTCGCGCTGTGTGTTGCCTCCGGCGGGCGGTGGGGGAAGTAGGCCCACGGGGATGACCGGCTTACCGAAGATTTTTGCCATGATAGGCAAGGACTCCGGTTCCAACTCAAAGCTGCTACGAGCAGCGATAAGTTTGCATTTCTCGAAAGTCTGAACAAATCGTCGGAATATTGGTGAAGCTGAGGTGTCTGGAATGCCGTAAGCCTCTGTGTTGCCGTAGAGCAGGGCAAGTTCAGTATGCAGGGAACCTGTAGGACATCCACAATGCAAGCAAAAAGGCTTATTACTGCAGGGTAACAAAATGCATGCATCTCGTTTTCATTTTTCGTTAGGACCTCGTGCTCTCCGGCGAAATCCGCGATGGACGTGCGGAAGTTGTCGAGGACCACCCAGTCCACCTTGTGGTCACTCCCGTCGACGCAGGCGGCATCGAGGAAGGTGGAGAAGGCCGGAGCAAGGCGGTCCAAGGCCTCCATGTGGAGGTTGGCCATGTCGGGCGG
Source organism: Miscanthus floridulus (assembly GCF_019320115.1). Taxonomy (NCBI): domain Eukaryota; kingdom Viridiplantae; phylum Streptophyta; class Magnoliopsida; order Poales; family Poaceae; genus Miscanthus; species Miscanthus floridulus. The sequence goes on along the minus strand of NC_089582.1, from coordinate 125,365,271 downwards.
GAGGTCAGAAGTGGCCTCGACGCCATCAGGGAGGCCATCAATGCGCGGGAACGGGTGGGCCACCAAGTCGAGGAGCGAGGCCAGCACAGGCGCGACCGGGCGGAGCCTGCTGAGGATGCGCGGGGTGGAGACGAAGGACACGCGGTTGCCGCGCTCTGTGAGGTGCTCGGCGAGCTCGAGGCATGGGACCAAGTGACCGAACGCGAGCCACGGGAAGATGACGATGTGCAGTGGGGAGGAGTCGTGGCGGCCATCGAGCACTACGCCCACATCACTGCCGGCATCATCACTGTCGGATTTATGAGAACCGGCAGTGATGTACCTTTACTGCCGGTTATGAGCTTGAAAATGAAAAAATGATTGGGGCTGGGCTAAAACCGGCAGTGAAGGACCACATCACTGTCGGTTTGTGGCTTGAACTGACAGTGTTTTTGTGGACACTCATCACTGCCGGTTTAAGCCAAGAGCCGACAGTGATTGGGCTCTATCACTGTCGGTTCTAGCCAAGAACCGACGGTGATAAGCCTACAACACAAAAATGTTACAGCCATCCTCTTCTTCCTCCTCTCTTCCATCCTAAGAACAGAGGCGCGCGTTTAGACCCTTTCCTCCATTGTTACGGCTGCTCTTCACCATGAAGCTAGTGCTTGGATTTTAAAGAATGGTTTAATCTTTTTGCTTTTAGGTTAGTAACAAACATCGACTCCTTTGATTTTGTTGCTTAATTAGCTTCGTTTTGATGGCTACATTGCTTGATTCTCATTCTAATTCTTTTTCCATTCTAGAGAGCACTTTTTCAATTGGACATTTGTGCCAGGCTCAAATTATAGTGAATCCATCATCCAAAAGGTTGGTGTCTATAAACACATTTAAATTCCTAGCTAATTATTCCATGGTGGTCAAGATCATCATTGTTAGTATGTGATACTATAATTAATTCTTAGAAGTAGAGTAGAATAGTTGTTCTTCAATATTGTGCAATAATTGTTTTTTACTACGATTTTTAATTTACAGGGTCGGGGCTACCATTTTCAATTTTTCAATAATTAGTGTACAATAATATTTTCCAAAAATGGTACTTTCGAGGTACAATTGTTGTTCATAAAGCTCGATTTCTTATTAATTCTTTGTAATTACTGTCTCAGTATTTTTTTGTGCAGAGATGGATCGAGAGTGGATGCATCTGTCCCGAACGGACAAGCAGTATATGCATGGCGTCAGCCAGTTTATCACCGATGCCAAAGCCCATGCTGGGAATGAAAACCCTGTCTTCTGCCCATGCAAAGATTGCAAGAATCATAGGAACTTTTATCAAATTGAGTCTATACGATCGCACTTGATTACCAGGAGGTTCATACCAAACTATACGATATGGACTATACATGACGAGGTTGGTGTAAATGTTCTGCAAGAAAACGGTGATGATGTGGACATGCCTGACGTAGCCATCCACGATGCTGACGAGGAACCCAGTGTCAACATAGAACCTATGGCCACAGTTAATAATGTGTTTAGGAACACGCTAGCTGACGACACCGAGGATAACGATGGCATTTCTCAGCTGCTACGTAATGTAGAGACCGGATGTCATAGTGAAAGACAGCTGAGAAAGCTAGAGAAAATAAGACAAGATGGCAAAACATCATTGTATAGGAATTGTCCAATGAGTAAACTGAAAGCTGACATCATACTGTTAGAGTTTAAATCGATAATCGGATTGAGCGATAAAGGCTTCGGTCAGTTGTTAGGTATAATAAGGAAAATGCTCCCACAAAAAAATGAGTTGCTAGAAAAGACATACTTGGCCAAGCAAATGATCTGTCCCATCGGCCTCGAGGTTGAAAAAATCCACGCGTGTTCCAATTATTACATATTGTACCATGGAGAAAAATACAAAGACTTGGACAAGTGCCCCAAGTGTGAAGCTCCATGGTACAAGGAAGAGCCGTCAGATGAGGGCACCAAGACCAGAAGAGGTCCTGTAAAGGTCGTTTGGTATTTCCCTATAGCTCCCCGAGTGCATAGGCTGTTTGCATGTGCAAAGTCAGACAAGCTATTGCGCTGGCATGTCGAAGAGCATAAGAAAGATACAATGATGAGGCACCCCGCCGATGGGCATGACTGGAGAACTGTCAATACTATATTCTATAAGGACATCGGTGGAGAGGTAAGGCACCTTTGATTTGCTTTGAGCATAGATGGGATGAATCCTTTCGACCAGGTTAGAAGCAATCATAGCACCTGGCCAGTGACGCTCTGTATATACAACCTTCCACCTTGGGTCTGTATGAAGCGGTCGTATGTCTAGATGCCACAACTGATCCAAGGGCCAAGATAGCCTGGGAATGACATCGATGTGTTTCTAGAACCAGTGATTGATGAACTCGTGAAGATGTTTGAAAAGGGTGTGCTGGATGTTTGGGACGAGTATAAAAAGGAACATGTCATGATCAAGGCAGTACTTATCGCTATAATCACCGATCTGCCAGGTCGAGGTTCACTGTCCGGAGAGAAGACAAAAGGCTATACTGGTTGTGTCGAGTGCTTGGATGACACCGATGCGGTAAATCCACCAAATAACTCAAAGATAGTTTATATGGGACATCGTAGGTTCCTACCTAAGGATCACCCTTACCGCAGGAACAAAAAAGATTTCAACGGTGCTATTGAGAAACGCTTAGCTCCAAAATATCAAGACGGGCCTGCGATACTTTGAGAACTCAAGAAACTAGAGGTTGTCCTTGGAAAGGGGGACAATGCAGTAGCAGCGCCTGATGGGAGCGTTTGGAAGAAAAATTGGTTTTCTAGAAACAACCTTACTAGCTATTTTTTAGTGTACGCCACTGTCTTAATCCCATGCACATCACTAAAAACATGTGCGCTAACACTCTTAACACTTTGATGAACACCGGGGGGACATCAAAGGATTCACTAGCCACACACCTGGACATGCAACACTTGGGAATCAAGAAGGAGCTGCATCCCGTGGAGCTAGAGAATCGCCAGTTCGAACTTTCGGTTGTGTCATGGACATTGAAGAAGGAAGAAAAACATGCACTTATTTCTTTCTTCAATGAACTCAAAGTTCCGATGGGCTACTGTGTAAACCCAAAGAGGCTAGTGAACATGAGAGAACTCAAGTTCAACTATGGCCCTATGAAGGCCCATGACTGTCATGTCATTATGACTCAGCTGCTCCCTGTTGCCCTGCATGGTATCCTCCCCCCAAAGGTTCGCGCCCCAATCATAAAGCTTTGCTCGTTCTTCAACGCGATCTCAAAAAGGTCATTGATGTGTCCACGCTAGAGCAGCTATAGCGGGACATAGCTGAAACTCTTGTTAGGCTTGAGATGCATTTCTCGTCGACTTACTTTGATATCTCATTGTATCTACTCATTCATCTTGTTGACCAAATTAGAGCTCTTGGCCCAATATACCTACATAAGATGTTTCCTTTTGAAAGATTGATAAAAGTTTTCAGGAGGTATGTTAAGAATAGATTCAGGCTAGAAAGGGGCATGGTTGAAGGATGGTCAATGGAGGAGGCCATTGAGTTCTGCACATATTATCTGGACATCAAAAGGGTCAAAGTTCTAGAATCTTGTCATGAGGGAAGACTACGTGGCAAAGAAATGATCGAAGAGAAATCTATTACAGTAGATGACTCTGTTTCTTTTAGACAGGCACAGTTCGTTGTTCTCTAACATGCCGAGGGTATGATGCCATACATTGATGAGCATAGGCAATCGCTGCAAACTCTGTATCCAAACAGGTTACAGGCTTGGCTAGATAAAAACATAAGGAGGAATTTGTCAGTTGGTTGCGACGTCGCTTGCTTGGAATAAAGTTGGGTAATCAACTGGATGCCTTAGCCAAGGGGCCTTCGAGTACATATCTTAAGTACCAAGGGTATGAGATCAATGGATTCATATTTTACACAAAAAAGTAAGATGAAAAGAGCACATTACCAAAATTGTGGTGTTCGTTTTGATGCTCACGACGAGAACGGCAACATGCAGGCGACATACTATGGTTTCATAAAGGAGATATGGGAGTTAGACTATGGTCCATTGAAGGCAGCTCTTTTTCGCTGCCAGTGGGTCCGGCTTAAGAAAATCAACACTGATAGCGAAGGGTTCACTACCGTTGATCTCACTAAGATAGCATACAGAGACGACCCCTTCGTCCTTGCAAGAGATGTTATGCAAGTCTTCTATGTAAGGGACAACAAGACAAAAGGAAGGCTAAAAGTAGTCCTATAAGGGAAAAGGAAGATTGTCGGTGTCGATGGAGTGACGGACGAAGAAGACTACAGTGGCTATCAGGAAATGCATCCATTCGGGGCGAACGTACCCCTACCTATCCTTTAAGAGGGTGACGAATCTGCTTACGTATGAATTGATCACAATGAGACTCTCATTGTTGATGCACCTAAAGATAGTTAGATTATTGTTAACTATGTAATCATTATGCAGACGTTGTATCAGTAATTTGCACTGAATATTTAATTTATATTTTATGCGCATCCCTATAATTTAATTATTGACTATGTAATCAAATATTAAGATGATGTTCACAAACACTATTATTTGATAATTATAGACCATTAATTAATTATCATAGAATTAAATAATTAAGACACAAATTTTTATGTTATTTTAGAATATAAACTAACTGCATTATTTCTATTAATAAATATATAAAGAAAAGCAAACTAACCGAACTCCCTATCCTAGCTCAGCGGTTAAGGCCGCGCACTCTGTACTCTGAGACCCTCGCTTGAATTCCAGGCGGGCCAAACTTTTTTGATTTTGCATTTATTATTTAGTAGTGCATTACGATGGGATAAAAGAAAAAAAATAAAACCATTCTATCTGAACTCCCTATCCTAACCCGGCGGTTAAGGCCGCGCACTCTAGACCCCGTGACCCACGCTCGAATCTTAGGCTGGCCAAACTTTTTTATATTTTTTTACAAAAGGGCTGCGATGGTAGGCTCCAAACCGGCAGTGTTTTTTTATATTTTTTTTACTAAAAGATGGCGGCAGGGCCCTTTACTACCGGTTTTGGTTTTAAAACCGGCAGTGATAGCTTCTATCACAGTCGGTTGCTCAAACCGACACAGAAGGCCCAATTCACTGTCGGTTTTTAAACTAAAACCGACAGTGATGTGTAGATGCTCCTCACATGCCAACAATGCTCCCATGACCACAACAGTTGGAACACTGCTCCCACCTATCCCGATAACTTTAGTTCAGAAATAAAAATATACCACGACTGCTAGCCCCTATAAAATGGCCCTCGGCCAGGAGCTAGCCTCTCTATGCATGTTGGTTTTAGTCAAGCCTTATCAGCCTTGATACAATATTTTCCTCTCATAGCAAACCACAGATATTGTTATGCATCGTAGTCCACCAAAATGGTGCACACATGAGGTACTAGAAGAATGCTACTGAGGTACACATGAGGTGGTTAAATTATAATGTGTTGATACACATTGATGGTAACATTGACCTGTACGCAAATAGGTATTTGTTATCGTATATGGAATTTTAGTGTAAGGTCTTTGTTATCGTATATGTAACTTATTTCTATTTTTTTGTAATTTTTTGATGTATTTCATTACTATCTAAATAAATATATCATTCTTGTCAAAACTTTCCCACTGTAGTATCTAAATAAATATATCCTTTACATATATGCACCTTCACTATCGGTTCTATTTAGAAACCAGCAGTGATAGTCACCTTCACTGTCGGTTCTATTTAGAAACCGGCAGTGATTACCACATTCACTGTTGGTTCTATTTAAAAATCGGCAGTGATGTCCATGCCCCCCTATATAAAACAAACTACCGACCACATACATCGATCCCACCCACCCACGAACTCTCTCAGTCTCATTTCTCACGTTTCACTCTCACTTCTCAAGACATCCACTCTCTCTCTACGTGATTTGGTCATGGCTCCTGTATTTTTCAATGGTATTAATATGTTGTCTTCTCTAATATTGTATCTATATTCATTTTATCTATATTTATATTCATGTTTCTTTGCATTCTATATTTATATATATTCTTATTCCTTGCATTTGATCTATATTTAATTATGTTGCCACATTTTACTTGGAAGATTTTTTTGTGCATATATTTTATGTTCATATTTTTTTTGCATTTTATCGATCAGGTGGTATGAACAACGGACCTCCCCCACCACAAGAACCAGGTTTCCACCCTGGCGATGAGCCATTCGCTCCTAATGTGGCCATTCCACGGTTTCCTGTTCCAGCTATTATATAAAATATTTTCCAACATCTTTTGTTTTTTTTATGCTAACAAATAAGTGTAATTAGTTTAATATCATTATTGCACGCATATATGTCGCAGACTATATCCCCAATAGATTGGCTACGAATAGCACTTAGCTGGTTCTTTATCTCGGACATCATCGAGAACACGGCATCTAATGCAAGTGGTCGGCTATGGACATGTGAACTCAGTTTTTTAATTCCTGTGAGGGGTTCAAATCATCGGAACCATATCCACGGGACGGGAATACAGAGCCCGGACGTGATAAGCGCCCAATTAAGTACCGTGCGCATCTGTTTAGAGGCACTTTGACGTATTTGCTATGATGTGCCTGATTTCTCGCACTTCAAGGCACTTGCTTTGAATGCTGGTGATATCCCCGTCCCGCAAGCAAGCGAATGGTTTGCAAGCTACAACCATGCGGATGTGGTAAAATGGTCACTTATACCTAAGTCGTGGTTATTTGTTGTTTATTATTGTAATAACATTCTCTATTTTTTCTTTTTCTCCGCATGTAGATTGCGCTACAAGACCTTACCTATGCTACATGTGCCTTGTGGGCCGTTCTAGACCAAGTTATGGAGCAACTCGGGTACGATTGGAACTTCTACAATGAAAACCTCGGCTAGCTCGCTATAGAAGGACGTCAGTACTGCATAAGGATTACTAACAGGGGCAGTGGTCATTCAGTAGGTTACACCTATGGCCGACCATTCTTTTAGTATTGTGGGGGCACGAGAGAGTGCACTCATACGGGCATTGGACTTCATCAATACAAGTGGATACATAATCCATGACATCAACTACCATATATGGCTACAGAGGCATATTAGTGTGCGTGGCCCGATCGATCCCGACAGTGATTTCGATAGTAATTAATGTTTATTTAGCTAGGTTTTCAAGGTCGTAGTTTAATTGGGTTCTAATTTTAATATATACGGCTTTGTGTGTTTAATTATTGTCATGCATGTAATTCGTGTAATATTTGTTAGGCAATTAAAAATATACATTCCGGTGTCGTATTGGTCTCAAAATTATTCTCAGGCTTGCACATGCCACGTGTGAAGGAAATACCAAGTTTGGGATTTTTCAGAGATAGTTTGCTCTTTCTGAGGTTTAATTGAATTTTCGCGCGACGAGACTGTTTTAATTATAGGTTGAACTGAGTCTACCCACGAAATGATCCGGAATGATATCAAACTTTTACACAGGCTCTAATGTGCCCTAGGGATAAGAATTTTGTGGAGATGGATGAAAAAAATCTATTGGGTCCAAGATGAAATTCACCCTCTTTTGTCTCATTTGGCACAGAGAAAAATATAATAAATAAAAAAATGATCAGAAAAAACTAAGATCCTGTGTGGGGTCTTAATTTGGGTGTACATGCTTGCCAAAAAAATTTCAAGTCATTTCGACATAGGGGAGTATACATGCTTCACAGAGGTACATGTGTCATTTCATCAAAACATGACTATACACATAGGTTATCAAGGTTTCTGTGGTTCATAGGCATTCCGATGTCGTATTGGTCTCAAACTTTTTTTAGGATTGCACGTGCCATGTGTGAACGAAACACCAAGTTTATAATTTTCTGGAGATGGTTTGCTACTTTCTGAGGTTTAATTGAATTTTCGCGCGACGAGATAGTTTAATTATATGTTGAACTGAGTCTACCCACGAAAAGATCTGGAATGGTGCCAAACTTTTACACAGGCTTTAATATGCCCTAGGGATAAGAATTTTATAGAGGTGGATAAAAAAATCTATTGGGTCCAAGATGAAATTCACCCTCTTTTGTCTCATTCAGCACACAAAAAAATATAATTAATAAAAAATGATTAGAAAAACCTAAAATCCTGTGTGGGATCTTAATTTCAGTGTACAAGCTTGCCAAAAAAATTTAAGCCATTTCGACATAGGAATACATATGCTTCTATTTATTCAGTATATAAAAGAATTTTTTTAATATATATAAACATCACTGTCAGTTTCAAAAAACCGACAGTGATGAGAAGAAACCAACAGTGATGCTTGTTATGGATTATTTTGAAAATCAGCAGTGATATATAAAAAATTAAAAAAAATTATGCCAGCCCTCAGGTTTGAGCTCAGGTCTCGAGCTACAGAGTTCAGACACTTAACCAAAAAAATTTCAAGTCATTTCGACATAGGAATACATATGCTTAATAAATTATAAAATTAAACCAAAAAAATTGGGCCACCTGGGATTCGAACACAGGTATCAGGGGCTGAGTTGCGGGGTCTTAACCGTTGAGCTAGTAGGAGGTATTCAAAAAGTGTGGAAAAGATAAGTTACTTATACTGTAACCGCTACACGACAATCAATGCCGGTTTAAAGAATGGCCCGGCAGTGATGTACCCCCATCACTGTCGGTTTCTACTTACAACCGGGAGTGATGTACCCCCATCACTGTTGGTTTCTAATTAGAACTGGTAGTGATGAGGTCTGGTATAAAAGCCCGCCACGGGTTGAAAATTTTTAGCCCCGTACCAACCGTTCCTAGCCCCGCGCTCCTCTTCTTCGATGCCGACGCCCGTGCACCACCCTAAGCCGGAGCACCCATCCACCGCCCCCCGCGCTGTCGTTCCTAGCCCTGCGCTCCTCTTCTTCGACGCCAAGGCACGTGCACCACCCCATGCTGGAGCAATCGTCCACCGCCCCCCACGCCGTCGTTCCTAGCCCCGCGCTCCTCTTCTTCGACGCCGACGCTCGTGCACCGCCCCACGCCGGAGCACTGCCTACACAGTCCAACCGCTAGACGCCAGAGCACCACCGAGGCCTTCAGGAACACGTGCGAACAATTGCTTTCCCACCCCCATGGTGAGTGCGTGGCTCACTGCCCACTAAGTGTTCGATGAAATGCCCCATGGTTGTTGTCTTTCCAATAGCAGCCGATTCCTATTCGATTGAGTTACAAGCTGTTACTCCTTGGTTTAGCTATAGGTAGTGTCAATTGATGGATTCTTGTCAAATGTGTACAGGTATAATCGTTGTAGGTAGAGTGTCAATTGATTTTGATGGAATGTATAGCATGCTTAAAAAAGGCATCTATAGATGTTTGTTCCAGAAAAAAAAAGTTAAAAACAACTTTTAAAATTGGCTCGGCAGCAGCAGCAAGTATGATTACTAAACCACATTGATCTTCGAATAATAAATAGTCCAATTATTAAGGTTATTTTTTATCATGTCAAGGATAAAGAACATTAAATAGATTTAGTTTGGCTATATAACTTGAATAATAACTCTTGTTCAGTGAGTTACCATTACCACTTACCACATGCCTAATTTACTTAAATGTATAGGCAACCATGGCATGGTATATAGTGCATGTTGGTCACATGCCTGAGATTTATCAAACCTAAAAAGATTGCTATGCTCAAGTCAATCGCTACCCTGGTAATTTGTACAAAAAATACAACATAGAAGCTGAAGCTTTGAGGGCCAAGTATAGTCATCTGGCCTACCTTGCAAACCATGGGCAACCGACCTACTATGGTCCAATAAATATAAACCATGGCCATCCGCTGGCACTGGACATCGAAGAGAAGCCACCCGCCGGAGATGTGAAGATTAGGAGAATTGCTCCTTGGTCTTGGAAAGATGTCATACTTTTATTTATGGCTATGGTCATCGCTTTTCTTATTTGAAAGTTGATGTAGGCTTAGTTTCGTAGAACAGTAGGTGGACTTTGTTGTATGTGGTCAATCAAACAATGAATTTGTTCTAGGTGAACATATGCTATTATTTGACTTTGTTGTATGTGGACTTATTATTAGACTTTGCATTAAACATATTATATATATATATGAACATATGATATTAGTAGTTGTCCGCAGCCAAAACTAACCACGATCGTGTCACAGCCATGACTCATTGTCGCCTGTTACCCCATCGCCGAAGAACTGATCGGCAACAAGAAGCGGCTGATATCGCTGGAACGGGAGAGTCGCATGATCCGACAAACGATGTTGGTGTCAATCAGGTCGGTGAGAATGAGCAGCCATGGACCCCGTCTGGCCTGCTTGATCTGGGTCAAAATGACCAAGATGGCTAGGTAACTTTGGTATCATGTCACTATGTAGACACATACGCTAATCAATTGAGAGGGTCATAGCTTACTTGGTGTCTCTAGCAGGAGCCTCTGTCGGCCGACGAGCCAGAGGGTTTGGGTAGCAGGAAGGCCAGATCCAAGCGAGGTGTGTCAAAGATTCCTGTTGGTAGGAATGCACACTGGCACATTTCTGAGTTCGATGAATTCGGGGATCCACTCTCACCGCCTATAGCTTTGACCAAATACAAGACTATCCTCGGGTTACTTGTTAGGGACTTCATCCCGATTAAGTACAGGAAGTGGATTGGAAAAATATGATGACCGGTGGAGGGTTCCCGAAAGCGAGAAGGATTACATATGGGATGTCAAGATCCTAGAGTATTTCATTTTCCCATCCGAGTATGATAGGGAGTTAGTCAAGAAAAAAGCAAAAGAAATCATGGGGACATGCTTCAAGAATTTCAAGAGAACGTTGTACAAGAATTTTGTCCTCCAAAATAAAGAGCTAGATTTTGATGGGGGACAGTTTAGCAAGCAGAAGGACTTCTGGTAGACTTTCAAGGAATACAGGTTATTCGAGGAGTACTTAGAACTAAGCAGGAAGAATAAGGAGAATTCGTAGAAAGCGATGAATCCTCGTCATCTCGGCTCTCGTGGCTTCACCAAAAAGATGCCAGAATTTGAAGTAGAACTTCAAAAGATGAATCGCCTTGCTAAGGAAGGCATTCAGGTTGAGACCACCGATTGGGAGCCCAGATTAGTATTATACTGTATGGGGAGAAATGTATGGCATGCCGAGGATGGGAGCTTTAGCTCCTGAAATCAACCCATGAGCGAACTCATCCAGAGGATCTCCCAGGTAACTGAGGAGGTGAGGCAAAGGACTCGCACTTCTAATAGGGAGAAAGACATGCTCACCTAAGCACTCGGAACCAAGGAGCACCCTGGTCGCACTAGAGGAACCGGTGTTGTTCCTTAGAAACTAGCATTCCGCCAAGAATCTAATACTTACCGGAGCCGCTCGAGGGGTAGAGGGAACATGAGGTAGAGTATTTGAGGAGACTAAAACAGATGGAAGACAGAATGGAAGCACGGATTGAGGCGACCGTTGAAGCACGAGTCGAGCAAATTTTGCTGTCCAAGGGGTCAGTAGTACCACAAAACCCTACTCCTAGTGCCTTGAGCCCACATTTTAGGGGTCGCAGCAGCTACGTATCGACCCCGCTCAACAAAAAAGAGGCGAATGTGCCTCATCCGGTGGACAACATCACTGAACTCGTCAATGTCAGGTTGTACATCCGTCAGGAATGGACAAAGGACAAGGTGGCGCTCGGCCAGGCCTAGCCTGCGGGAGACGGGACAATTAATGGCCGCCCAATTCCACTGGGGTATGCTCGTGTCACCATTGACAAAATACTTGATAAGAAGTATAATAAGATACCCATTGAGTACTCCGTAGCGGAAGACAGGCCAAAACTTGGTCAAAACAAGGGCTCTCAAGTGGTCTGGTGCAAGCACTTCATTAAGCTTGACCATTAATTGTCCTCTGATGATGAGGACGACTGTGAGTCTTCGCCCACCCGCGATGATCACTCACCATCTTCCAATAGAGATCACTCCCCTCCTCATCCGGAGCCATCACCCCCGAGACAATAGAGGTCTCCTTCTATTCCTCCGTGTCCAACTCCATCTTTATCAGCCCTGAGAAAAGAGACTCCTCCTCCTCCTCCTCCATCTTCATCAGCGCTGGGAAAACAGAATTCTCGTCGTCATCCTCCTCCTCCACATCAGCCCAAAACAAGATCAAGAACATCCTCACAGTCGTAGAAAAAGTCATTGGATTCGGTCGCTAATGCTCCCAAAGTGGACCAACAGAAAAGAAAAAGGTCGTTCAGTGGCAGCGTTACCACCTTGATGAAAGAAAAATTTACAGCACACATCTCGAAGGAAGATTGTGTTAGTTTCTTCAATCTATGTGTCTCACTGCCTCCGTTTTTGTTGAAGTCCAAATTTGAAAGGCAAACACAGAATAAATACGCTACAACAAGAGACGAAGAAATACACAATAAAGATTTAAGAAACATTATGACGTTAGTCGAAGACAACCCTGATTTAACCATGGAAGAGGCCGCGAACATCTATTATGATGTACAAGAGACGGGAACACCGGCAATGAAGTATAAAAGGGGCAATCTTTTGGTTCTCGATCATGAGTATAAAAATCTGACAACATATATGCGCCAGTTACATGAATATTACAAGGCTCAAGCAACAGAGACGGACGACTTTAGTTTTGAGATTATTATCCGTTTGCCACATGTTTTCCAATATCCTGAAGAAGAGAAGTTCGATGTCAAGTGGGAGTGCTTGTTCCAGCTATACCAGAAACGCTCTCTTGATGTTCAAATGTTGATGCTGTGGACTATGTAAGTACCCTACACGTATGATATTACAATTAACTACTCTCTTGAGACACAAATTGTTAACTTTTGAGCACTTCTCATGATTTTATGTAGATGTATAGCAAAATTTTATATTTTAAAAAGCAAATGAGATTACATAGGCTTCTTGGACCCCATGCGAGTCAATGAGAGGACATGTCTAGGCCTCTATGGATGTGACGTGGAAGACCTGAAACAGAGATTAATTGATGTTTTCGATGAATTCACGATGAAGAAGAAAACCCATATACTTCTAGCCTACAACTGCGAGTATGTGTTCTCGGCTTTTAATTTTATGCTTCTTTTTTTGTTAAGATTATTCGATAATTATGATTCTATGATTGCAGCAACCATTTCGTCTTCATTTGTGTTAATCTTGCTAAAAATCTGCTCGAGGTGTGGGACTCGAAGAAAAAACCATTTCATCATCTCGATGCACTGGTGGCAGTGCTGAATTAGTAAGCGATCCTAATAACTATTATTTTCTAATCACACATATCGCTTTCTAATGTTTCTCCTTTTAATGTTGCTCAGTGTCTAAAGAAGACATATCGGTGGGACGCCGGTCCCATTCAAGGTTGTCAAAATGGAGGGGAAGTACCTATCACAGCCGGCGGGAAACAATGAATGTGGGTTTTATGTAATATGGGCAATGCTTCGCTACATCGGTGGGAAATCAGAAAAAGTCGATAAGTTGGTGTGTATAATCTCCATTTCATTTATGTCTGTTAATAATTCAACAAAATGATTTACTGTTCCTCTTTGGATATCATCTTTTTTGAACGACAGCGCAAGAAATATAAGCACGAAAGGCTGCTAGACATGGAGATCGTCGCACTACAATCGGAGTTGGCAAAATTCATCTTAGCCGAGGTATTAGAAAAAGATGGAGTATTTTCATTGCACAATCCGTGAAGTACAAGGACTAGTATGGCCCAGAGCGGCTTGCTAGATTATTGTAAGAAGTCCGAGAAGCATGTGTGAAGTCCAAAAACATCTCTTTTTTATTTTGAGGGATCGAGATGTGGATAAGAACATTTGAATTGTAATCGTAACATTTGTAATGTTTAATATTGATGGACCTGTCGTCTACGTAGCGTATATAAAGTGAAACCCGATTCCACAAAAAAAATATAAATTAAAATAAATTATAAAATAATAAAATACGAACGGGTCATCACCGCCGGTTAGCAACAAACCGACAGTGTTGTCGTAACCATCACTGCCGGTTAGAAGCAAACCGACAGTGTTGTCTTGCTCAACACTACCGGCTTGAACCATGAACCGACACTGATAGTTACAAGAACACTGCCGGTTTGATCCATGAACCGACACTGATATTCACTACAACACTGCCGGTTTGATCCATGAACCGACAGTGTAGGCTTACTCAACACTGCTAGCTTGAGCCAAGAATCGACACTCTTAAAGCAACCGTCACTGTCGGTTGGCACTATAAACCGACAGTCTTGTTCAACTGAACACTGTCGGGCGGAGCCAGGAACCGACACTATTTCCTGTAGATCAGTGTTGGTTTTTAAGGACCGACAGTGATATCAACCCTCCATCATTGCCGGTATATCACTGTCGGTTCAAAATCTAACAGTGAAGTAGGTTTTTGAACCGACAGTAATATCTAGATCTAGAGTAATGGAGAGTGCCGACTGCCGAGTACCTACTGAGAGACCGGCCACTACAAATACAAGAGAGCTGGATCCTTATTCCTGAGGGTCGTCGATCATTGGAGCTGTATTTATAATTTACTTATAATTAGAGCGGCAGCAACTAGTATACATAGTAGTATGTATATGTTGTATTTTGTAATGTAAAAACAAAAAACATACCTGGATCGTATCACGGGAGGCCCATGTGACGCGGCCCACGCGGCAATCCTTATTTTCATAGCTATTTTTTGATTGAATATTTTCATAGCTATTTGCTAACATCACAAATAACGAATTGTTTAATTATCCCAAAATATGTTTTTTAATATTTGTGCTCTTATAAAGAGAGACTCGGATATTGTATCTCTTTTTTAATATTACATCATAAATAACTATTGGTATGACTTTTAAACCATTTATATTGTACTAGCAAATATGCCCATGTGATGCAACAGGAGATTAAAAGCTATTAAACAGATGAAAAATAAGGACCAGAATAATACTTACCTATTTATGTTTTATCCTTTGTCTAAATTTTTGAAAATAGAGTTTATTTTAAGATGACTATAACATCCATAGTATATAAGCTAATGTTGTCAATAATATGACAATGTCTTATTATGTATGTATGTATATAAAGTTCAAAATGTAATATTGACAGGTTTTTTTTCTCCTATTACAAAATTTAGTTTCATACTATCTATACATTGTACAGTTAAATATGGAGTTCCGTTGACCTCTTTTGTGGACCTATAAAATTTCGTAAATCTACTTTTGATTAGATATAGTCATGCATGCGTGTTTTTCCAAGCAGAATTACGTACGTGACGTTTCTGTTAGCTTGCTGGTGGCCGCTTCGATGAAGGTGCGCCTCGATCAACCTTGACTAAATTACCACGTCGGCATTGAAAAGTTCTGGATGTCCTCACCGTCGCCGGTGATTTATAAAAAGCCAGAGAAGGGAGACGGCCCACGGACGCTACCCGACTACCGGCCCCGCCGTCCAGGGCTAAGCTTCAGTTCGATCTCTCTCTCCCTGGTCGCGATGGACCAGCGTCTCGTCCTCCTCGTCGTCCTGACCACAGCCGCCTCCACCTGCGTCACCACGGTCAGGGCGGCAAGCCCGCAGCCGATGGAGGCCTTTCCTCGCGTTCGTCGTGCGGGCTCTGGCGTCTGCGAGCCTTTGGTTTTGGATTATTGATAAAACTTAAGATTAATCTTTGATCTAAGTGTGTGAATTAGATAAGGTAGTCTAGTCTAAATGATAGAGCAAGATGAGGTCTATGGAATTGAAGATGTACATGAGATGATGGTGATCAAGCTCTAATTCGGAAAAGAAGAAAGAGAAAAACAAAAACCAATGAGATCAAGGCTAAGGTATAAAATAGATTTTTGTTTTGGCACTTAAGACATCATAGAGGGTGTAAGTGTGTTTAGTATCGATAGTCGTACTATAAAGAGGGAAAATCTTTGACTAAATGGATTATCGAGATTGTTCTTGCATATGCATTTAGAAACCTAGTATGCTAACTTTGATCCTTGTAAAATGCTTTGAAAATACTAACACACGTGCACACAAGTTCTACACTTTGTGGTTAGCAAGAGTGGAGTGGTTGTGTACTTAGAAAAAGAAAAAGAGGAGTTGAGGTAGGACCGGACGTAGGCCACGGGGTGGACCTACGCGTCCGGTACCTAACCCTAGGTGGCGCGGCGCTCTGCAGAGAAGAAGAAGGAGGACTGGACGCAAGGATCGGACGCTAGGCGCATGTCCGGTCAGTGGCTTCAGAGAAGGAGTGGCGTGGCCTCGCGATCGGACCCTAATCATTGTTTGGGACCGGACGCGTAGGGCCAGCGTCAGGTGAAGGATGACATACGCTGACGCTAGCTCTAGGGCGAGCACTATGAGGATCGGACGCACTGGCGCGTCAGGTCGTCATTTTTACGCTCTAGGACCTCTCTGTTGTTGAACGGACGCTGAGGGGCTCTGGGCCCGGTCGAGGCGCATCCGATGTGTGACTAACGCACGAGCGCTTGGGTGGCAACGGTTAAATTCAAATAGAGGCGACGTGGCGCGCTATGAACGGCTGGCGGGTGCAACCGGACGCACCTGACTGGACTCTGGCTGAGTCCGGTCGTCGAGCCCGGTCAGTCCCGAGGAGAGTAGCGGTTGGATTTTTGTTGAGGGTGCCCAACGGCTCTTTGAGCCTTGGGGCTCTATAAATAGGAAGGTACCGGCTTGGGGCTCACTCTCTTGAAACTTTGATATTCCTAATATCTTTGTAAGCCTAAGCAAACACCTATCACTCATCTACATCATTGATTCATCATCATAGTGAGATTGGGAGTGATTCCTAGTGCATTTGCTTGAATGATTGCATCTAGTGTCATTTGGGGATCGTTGTGGCTGCGGAGTTCTTGTTACTCTTAGTGATTGTCGCCACCTAGACGGCTTGGACCAGCGGAGGAGTGAGTAGTGACTCTTTAGTTATCAAGCTCTTTAGTGTAGCTAGTCTTTGAGAGCTTATTAGTTTGATTAGTGTGGCTCTTTAGTTAGTCTGTGAGAGCACACTAGCTTAGTGAGTAGTGACTTAGATCTTGTGTGTGTTAGAGATCATAGCAACTAGAATTGTTGAGATAGGTAGCTTACAACCCTTGTAAAGTTAGAGCAAAATTACATTACGCTATTTATTATACTAATCAATTGTTCTAGTGCCTTATAGATTTTTTAAATAGTCTGTTCACCTCCTCTCTACACCTTTGAGCGTCGAGCAGCGCCGAGTGATGATTTGGCCGGTTTCCGGCTGCATCCCAAACAAACCCCCCCCCCCCCCCCCACCCCCCCCCCCCCCCCCCCCCCCCCACACACACACACACACACACACACACACACCCCAACCCCACACGCGCGCGTGCCCAGGTCATCCCCGGGCCCCGCACGTCTTTTTTTTTCTTTGGTTCGTGCTGCCTGCTGGAGGACACGTACAGCTGTTCCCTGTCCGTCAGCAGCGTTATATGGCCGCCGTGTTGACCCTACACGTAGTCACTGGGCTTGTGTTGGCGTTGCAGGAGATAGACGTGGCCATGGCGCGCGGCAGTCTGCGGTCACCGACCCACAGGCCGATCCATAGACGTCTGCAGCCCGACCTTCTTGAACCTCCATGAATCCTAGCGACAGCGCCGGTCTCCCATGGTGTGGTGGTATTTATAGCGCATCCAAGAGACGTTGATGCGCTGGCAAATAGAGTCCTGGCCAAATACGGCCACAAGACGCCCAAATCGAAACACGTATGGAAGACGGACTGAAATACGACCAAGCATTGGTTTTAAACAAATATATCACCGCACCTTTCTCTTTAATGGTGGACGTAGAATCAGATGAATAGAAAATCAGAATACTGCTCTTTTGGTTGACCGACAAAAAATTGGATTGTATTAGGAAGAAAAAAAGACGGTTTGAAGAAACGCTTCATTCTGTATAGAGGAGTAGGATAGGATTAGGATCTTACCCAGGTTACTTAGAATTTAAAGGATCTATTTACATTAGGATTCGTACGTATCCATGTTACCTAAAAAGGCCTGCATATATCATTATCATATATATCAAACATGAGAGTTGCAGAGTGACGAACAGAAATAGTTTTCACATCCACGGAGCTAGTTAGAGGAGGTCATACAAAAAAAAATGGTACCAAAAAATAGGCTGAAATTTTATCTCTTTATTATTAGGTATAGATTTAGTGGATGATTTCAATTAATCCTTGAATTTAAGCCTTATCATGATACTTAGTGTATGTATAAAGAGTCACGTTGCAAATTTTATAATTGTTACTAAATTATTACTAAATGGATCTATCAAATTGTGTACGAAAATTTCCGCCACTGATTAGAGGGGAGCGACGCTGACTACGCATTGCCGCTACCACACCCGTTTCTAGTAGAGGCCCGTCGCTAGTAGAGGCACGACCGACACCGAGTGGTATTCCGAGGACACGTGAAACGAAGGCATTGGCTGTGGAGACGCAGGTGCTCTCGTTGTCCTCCAATTCTTTGCGTCTTTCTCATCGTCGGGCGATTTTTTTTCACGTAGATCTAGTTACTAAGTACTGCCTGGGTAACCAATTATAAGTCATTCTAAGACTAACAGAGCCGACCCAAACACAAGACCTATTTCACCGTTTGGGTCACGCACAGCGAAAGAAAAACACACGCAAAGCTGACGAACTCCAACAGAGAACGCAAAAAGAGAGGCCCCGAGCGCCGTCCGCCTCTCTCCCCGCCGAGCGCCGCCCGCCTCCACGCTGGTCTCCTCCTTGCGGTCGCGGCCGGCAGAGCCGCGCTCCGCGGAGCTCGCACCCGCGCACGGCAGAGCTCACGCTCGCGCTTGCGGCTGGCAGAGCCCCGCTCGGCGGAGCACGCGCCCACGCTCGCGTCCGCGGCCGGCGGAGCTCGCGGCCGCCATCCCCTCTGACAGCGGCGGCGGCGTCCATGCCCGGCCTCGCGCTCGCGGCTACCTATCCCCTCCGGCAGCGGCAGCGTCGTCCACGCCCGGCCTCGCGCTCGCGGCATATGCGACGGCACATATTTGAGTCTGAGGAGAGAGACGACGCAGTTTTGGGTTCCCTCTCACCTTGACACAAAATAGGTTCTTAGTTTGCCTACTCTTTTGGAGGGTGTTTTTTTCCCTATGAACAATGCATTTTTGTTATAGATAGCGTGATGCATAGCCGGTTGGAGACGGACTAACTTTCTTGGAGCGAGTAATTACACCTTTTATTTGAAAAAATGGTAAGAAAAGAGAGAGAAAAGTGCGCATGGACGCACAAAAAAAAAGAAATGCCTGACACAACACAGGACCAAGGCGCCATTGTCCAAGCATCAATGATCTCTTGACATGTCACATAGGTAGAGCTGCCTCTCATCATCAGTGGTTCGTGTCGACTTTGCACATCTCCTCTGATAGCCTCCGCAGCGCAGCGTAGGATGAGCCACCACCCTCCACGGCGTTCCTGCAGGCGGCCCTCATCTCCATGGCCTTCTCCCTCGCCTTCCTCCCCTCCTCGCCACCGCCCATCAGCTCCTTCACCGCTCGCTCCAGCTCCGCGGCCTCCACGAAATTGTTCCTCTTCCTGTCCACCTTCATCGCCACGGCGACGCCTATGTAGGCCACCAGCGTGAACGCGTTCAGGTGCTGCTCGGCGTACAGCGGCCACGGCGCCATCGGCACGCCGAACCACAGGCTCTCGATGACCGAGTTCCAGCCGCCGTGTGTCACGAAACCCCCCACGGCGGCGCGGGCCAGTATCTCTTTCTGTGGCGCCTTCGTTGGCCACACCAGGCCTCTGCCCTTGGTCCTCTCGAGGAAGCCGTCGGGGAGCAGCTCGGCGAGGTTCGCGTCCGACGGTAGGAACTCGCCGGGCGCCGGTGGGCCGCGCAGCACCCAGAGGAAGCCGTGGCCGCTGCGCTCCAGGCCGTGCGCGATCTCGTGCGCCTGTGGCGCGGTGAAGAACCCTCCGCTCCCGAAGCAGAGGAGCACCACGGAGGCCGGGGGCTGCGTGTCGAGCCACCGCACGCACTCGTGCGACTGCTCGGTGGGCGGGCTGAACGAGATCACCGGCCCAATTGGATAGACCGTCGGGGCACGGACACCGGGCGTGCACCGCCCGTTGGCGATGGCGGCAAGCACGCTCTGCTCCAGCTCGGCAGCCGTGTTGACGATGATGCCGTCGGCCTCGGCGAAGCGCCTGCCGTGGTACACGAACCACGTGTAGTTGGGGTGATTCTTGTCCATCACTGGGTTGGGGAGGGACGACGGCGGGACCGGCGGAAGCCCAGGCACATCCACGGCGCCCTCCATCTCCTCGAACTGGACCGGCACCTCCTCGTGGAGCGACGGGAGGCGCAGGAAGAGCGCGAGCATCCCAGCGCTGGCGGTGAAGTAGACGTACGCGGGCACGGCGAGCTCGCGGGACACGTCGAGCAGCGTCGTGCAGAAGAAGTCGATGACGAACGCGGCCACCGGGGACGCCAGGCTGGACATCGCCGCCCTGACGTGGGGCGCGTGCAGCTGCACCAGCCTGGAGACGAAGTCCTCGATGCCGCGGAAGTCCGGGGGCTCGACGGCGGGGAGGCGGACGAAGCGGATGTCGAGGCCGGAGGCCTCCTCCCTGCGTATATGGGCGTCGACGTCGGCCGCGACCTCCTCCGTGGGCGGTGGGATGAGGAGCACGGTGAGCGAGAGCGCGCGGCCGCCGCGGGTGATCAGCCGCTTGCCGGCCTCGAGCATGGGCATGAGGTGGCCGGCACCCCACACGGGCAGTAAGACGACGGTAGGGGCTGCCATGGATGGATGGGGACGGGGCAGGAAGCTGAGGCGCTTGTGCTTGGATGTGGAAACTGCAAGAGAGTGAAGTGCTCTGAGCTCCACGATGAGGCAAAGCTGTGACAGATCACAAGTCGCATCAGAGGACCTGGCAACTGCTATCCAGTTTTCTCCGCTTGAATGGCTCAGCGTGCGCACCAGGCAAAGCTAAATGAACAAGCCGGATTAAGAGATCGGAAGCTGTTACGGCCCCTTCCTCTACGTCGCTGTCTACTGAAGGCGTGCCGGGTGAGCTACAGGCAGATGGAGAACCTGGAAGACCGAAGAGAGCCCAAGTCAGGAACCGTCATGTTTTTGGGCCTGAATGGGTCAATGAGTGAGCCCAGTTGGCAAGTGTGTGCGTGTGTCTTTCATATATAGGCTAGCAGATGAGGGGTCATGAGAATTATTGTAACAAACTTCCTATCCTGGTTAACGAAGAACTCGTCTGTTCCCTGCCCTTGCTTTGCTTCTTCGTCCTCAATTCCGATTCCTCTGCTCCTCTTTCTCCCTGCTGCTAACAGAAGCCTCTGCTCCTCTTTCTCCCTGCTGCTAACAGAAGCCTGCAAAGCACGGTAAAATGTGGGCCTCTAAAATGGATGTTGGATAGGTGCAGTGTCACGCCGCTACAAAGTAGGAAAATGTCGGTCTCCAACAGTATGTTTGGTTCCAAGGCCCTACTGGAGTCGTCTTCCCAAAGAATCGAGACATGGGAATATAAAGTGTGATAACACTACTGATTTAGCGGCATTATCTATTGCAATAGGTTCGTTTGGTACAGATTCTCCTACCATTCTGGAGCTATTATACACGTTTGCGTACCAAATGGATAAAGAAACTGCTGCTCCTCCCGTGAATCTCCGGAAAATCCGGTCACACAAGCGCCCGGTGGTTAGCGAAGCTGAAAGAACTAGCTTCGCCCAGCTCCTCCATACGGACGCGCGGCCCGTGCGAGCAAGGCGCGACAGACGTAGACGCCGGTCGCTAGAACAAATGGGCCGGAGCATGTGCAGTCGGCCGTCGTGGAGTCACGTCTAGGTGGAGTAGCGTGCGGTTGCGGGGGTAGCCGGGTCGGAGCGGGAGTAGCCGGCCAGGCCGAAGTTGCGTGCAGTCGAGGGGGAGTGGGGGGGTGCACGGCTACCATGGCGTTGCGGTCATCAGGTAGGGCCGCCGATGCAGTCGCGTGGAGGGGCCCGGGCGCCGAATCTTCAGCCAGAGAAAGGTGCATTCATACAAGGGGAGCCCTTAGTAATTTACAAAAGGAGATCTATTTGGTTCTTACTTCCATATTGAAAAGATTTGATGTTGTGTCATAATTTTGCTTTTATGCATATAGGAAAAATGTGAGTGAAAGCTTACTTAATACATTCATGGGCACTGATGGGAAGTCAAGGATAATCTGAATTCTCGCCTCGACCTTGAAGCTCTAGGTATTAGAAGTGATCTTCACCCTGTTGAAGTGGATGACCAAATGTATTTACCAGCCGCACCATACTCAATGAGTTCGGATGAGAAAAAAATATTTTGTCAAGTACTAAAAGGGGTCAAGTTTTCTGATGGTTATGCATATGATATACGACATAAATACATGTTAATGAGAAAACTATATTTGGACTAAAGAGTCATGAGAGCCATATTATTCTACAACACTTACTGCCACTTGCTGTGAGAAGGATATTGCCTGAAATGGTCAGTGCTGCAATCATTCGTATAAGTAATTTTTTCAAGAAACTTAGCTCACCTATCATTCGAATAAGTGATATGGAAAGTCTAGAGGCTGATATAGCTGAAACCTTGAGCCTTCTTGAGACTATATTCCTTCCTTCCTTTTTTCGATATTATGGTATACTTGATGGTACATCTTCCTGCCCAAGCAAGAATAGCTGGTCCAGTCCATTTTCGCAGCATGTGGCATATAGAGAGGTAATCTTTTTAGACATCTAAATATTGTAACATAGTTGAAGGTTTAAGTACCTACTATGTTTATAACATTGTCAATGTGCTTTTTGTTTTTATATAGATATCTAATGCGATTAAAGGGTTCTGTCCATACAAAAAGTCACCCTGAGGGATCAATTATGGAGTGGTCTACGTTTACTGAGTGCTATGTTCTTGCTATCTACATGGTGCAAATCAATTGAACCATCAAATTATAAATCATGAAGATTGTAGCACAACTCCTTTCTTCCGTAACATTGGTCGCGGATTGGCTGGAAAGTGTGCAGTGAGTATAGATCACAAGACATGGCTACAAGCTCATAGATATGTTCTATTCAACTATGCTGATATAGGACCTTACTTGGAGTAAGACATCTCAATTATTTAACATTTCATTTGATCAATTTCCATCGCCTGCTAAACTAATAAAATAACACATTCACAGCAAGCATGCTCAATATCTATCCTCAATTGGTGTTCAAAATAAACGAGACATCAACCGCATGCATCATTCATCCTTTCATGAGTGGTTCAGGCTGCATGTAAGTAAGAAGAAATCTCAGTAAATGTAACTTTAGATGGATTTCACATTTAGGTTAATAGCAGGTTTTCATGAATACAGGTGGAAGAAATGGGTGAGGAAGCAACAAATGAGATTAAAATTTTGGCAAAGGGGCCAACGATGACTACACATAAGTATAGTAGCTTTAACATAAATGGATTTAATTTTCACACAAGATCCTATGATGAGGGTGGAGTTGTTCAAAATAGTGGGGTTGATGTAGTTGTAGAGTCAACAAGTTTTGAGAGGGGCAACAATGATAACACTATAATAGAGAAAAGGTCTATTATGGTATTTTAAAGGACATTCTTGAACTAAACTATCATAAAAAAGGAAATCTTGTGTTATTCATATGTGTAGGACAAATGGGTACAAACTGATCAATTTGGGATCACAAGTGTCAACTTTAAGCATTTATTCAATACAGGTGAAAAGATATCAGATGAGCCTTTCATTCTAGCCTCACAAGCGCTTCAAGTTTACTATGTTCTTGATCAAGTCGGCGATAGTAACCGGGCTGCTGCTGTTCAGTCAAAACCTATTGGTGTGTATGACTTGGATAATTTGGATAATGAACACATTGATGGTGATAATGGATTGATTATGTCGTTTTCTGATCTAAATGGCAATGTGACTGTGGATATTATTAATGGGGTTGTCTCTTCTGTTAGAAGGGACATAGATGGTATAATTGTTGACAAAAAGTCTAAAAAGGGGTCCAAAAAGTAAGTCCTGTTTAAATAATGTAGCTGCAATGATTTTCCTACAAATTTCTTAGGAAAAACTGGTGATTTATTTGACCGTAAAAGGTTGCTGATTTGTTTTCTTTTTTTAGGAGGAAAAATGGCAAGCGCTAGAAGAAATAATGAGGATGCTCCCGTCCCCGAGATGGAACTACAAAGGAATACAAACATTGCAAGAAACAAAGAGAAGCTAGCGAGTCTGATCCCTCCCAGGCCAGAAGTGTAGCATGGTCAAGCTAAGAAAAGAACAAAGGTAGTGTTTGAATATTAAATGACAAGTACTTATGCTATCATGTTACTTGTAGAGAACTCATCACACAAGTGCTGCTGCAACTGAACACCATAATTTGCGCCCATGGCCAGAAAGAAATCATGTTAAGAGTGCAAACGAGCGAATTGATGAAGATCTGGATTGTGAATCAATTGGAGACTTTTTATGTAACAACGAAGGTATTATACCATGTCCTGCAACAATATCATATCATGTCATTTGAGTTGTTTCTCGTGATTAAAATTGCTGGTAACAGATGTTCACACTAGTCCACACAAGAAAAGGAATGGGAGGAACATCACTAGAACGGAGGCTATATTTGCAAGGACACCTGACATGCCGAAAATCATAATTACCCTTAATGAATATGGTCAGCCTGTAGGGAAGAATTATAGGCAACTTGCTAGTGTTATTGGTTGCCTGGTGAGGAAGAAATTACCAGTTCGTTGTTATGATTGGAGGCTTATTGATGCTAAAGAAAAGGAAACAGTTTGTGATGAAGTTAGGTAAATTTATGCTAGAATAGTATGATATTTTTTATTGATGCAAAAAAAACTCAATCAAATGTCAGTTTATTTATGCTAGAACAGTATGCTATTTTTACACAGCAATCATCTAGATTATATTATATAGAACATGTGGTATGGTTATCTACTAGAACAGTATGTCACTATTTATTTGCTAGAACAGCATGTTGTTTTCTTGTGTAAAACTGATTTTGTACTTTTCCATAAAAAAACAATAATTCTATTATATAGATGTTGCTGCTAAGAATTAGTCTTTAATCACCGTTGTAAGGAAGTGGAAGGAATTTAAGGCAACCCTAAAGGAGCAGTATTTTGATGAAAACTTAACATATGAGGAATTAAAGAAAAGGCATGGTGAGGATTGAAATTTTCTCATAAATTATTGGAAGTCTCCTGAATCTGATGTAAGGCTGATCTTATTACATATATATGTAACTTGTATTGTTCAATATCTTTGCAAAATGTAACAATTTCTATCTTAGGTTCGCACACAAATTGCCAAAGCGAACCGTGCTAAGTTGGAGATACATCATACAACATGCACTAATAGTTTTGCTTGTTCTAGACATGAAATGGTACATACTACATAGAACTATAATTACTTATTTCCCATTATGTCTTATATAGGTGCTTTATGTAGATTTTTTATGCTAAAAGCTAAAACACTTGCAGGTTGATGAGCTAGGACGCCCTCCTCGAAGGGATGAACTCTATATCAAAACCCATACAAGAAAAAATAGTGTTGCAATAAGGAATGCGGAACCAATAATTGTAAGTTATTCTTGTCTGATTGCTGAATTACAGTATGTAATCTTTATGGAGTGTAAATATTGATATTTCATTTATGTAGAGCAAACTTAAAGCAATTGTTGAGGCCCGTCCAGAGTTGACAGAAAGAACAATTCAACAAGGTGACGCATTTGCTGCTGCTTTGGGTTCAAAGGAGCCAAGAGGCCATGTGCGAGCTTTAGGTCTATGACCTACTCCTCAAGATGTTGGTATAGCAGGACTGAAGTGTTACACACCTATAAGATTTCAAATTAAAGTTTTGGCCCGTAAAAAGGCTGAAAGTAGGAATGAAGCTCTAGAACAGCACCTAACACAAATGGAAGCGCAAATGCAAATGATGGAGGAAATGTTTTCACAGGAAAGGCGAAATACAGAAGTAATGTCACAGAATGGTTCTAGTTCACAATGTGTGGTATATACTACTATAACAATACATTAGCTAGTCATTTAGCCTCTTAATACCTTGTGCAGATTTATCTCATTATCTCTTCCATTTTGTTTGTAGAGCCCAAGATCTGCAGAAGATGTTCATGAGGCATATCATGATGCTCATTTTCAAGAAGATGAAGCTTATGAAGATAATGAGAACAATGATGCCATTGATGTGGGTGAAAACTTACTTGTGGATAGGCGTACTGCAGCCCCAACTATGCAAAGCCCTTCCAATGCCGTCCTTGTAATGTAGCCCCATGCTCTCAATGTAGCCCTAACAATCTATCCCCAGCAGTGCAACCCAATGTAGCCTCACAAGTCCAGTCTCGTCAGTGTAGCCTCACCAATGCAGCCCCTACAATGCAGCCCCATGCAGCCCAGCCATCACAGCCCCAAGCAGCCAAGCCCCAGGTAGCCAAACCAGCACAGACTAAGGTAGCCAAACCAGCACAGCCCTAGACAGCCAAACCGGTGATGAATGTAAATGCCCCTCACTCTCATTCACATGAAGAACATGTAATGCTCTCATCCATGCTACAAAGTTTCTTATCATAATTGCATTATTTGCTTTATCATTAATTTAGTTCTCATAAATACATTACTTGATTCAGGTTGGAAGGGATGTGATATTATATGAAGTGGTCAGATCTGATATAGCTGTGGCTAAGGGAACAATTATTTTCAGTAAATCCTAAAACCACTCTTGGAGATGTAGCTCTTGGGAAGCATTATTGTGAAGTTGTTGCGAACCTTATGATCAAAAGGGATGCAATTCTGCCTCGCCCTTATACTGGTGTGGAGAAGATGGCTGACGCTCTTAAGTTGCCGATTGCATGGCCATACAATAGAGAATATAGTTGTCCTAGTCATTGTTTCCTGTTTTTCTCATATGTGATTAGTGACCAGACTTCTAACTAGTGATATTTGTGATAGATGAAGGTTAGCAAGGCATCAACAACAAATCATGGCACTTCGGGTATGTTTTTCCTCTGAGTGACTTAAGTTTATTTCAGCTGATTTCCAAACTATAGAGTGGTGACAGTAGAGTAAAAGCATTAAAATCTAAGTAGTTTCCTATAAAATCCATCTATTAATCCATTATATATGTCTAATTTTAGAAGTAGTAAAATCAGAATTAAATTAGGTAAATATTGGGAAGCTGAGTTCCACTATGCAAGGATGGTTCCATAACTATACAGATTATATTATAGTCAATGTCAGATAGAGGAACAGGAAGGGATTGCTGTTGTTGATCTATACAGATTATATTATAGTCAATGTCTATTTCATTCTTAACATCTACTAGAACTTTGTCGCACTTAGCACTATTGCACTTTTGGAATTTTGCAAGGTGGTATTTGTGCAGTATGCTGGGAGCAATAGGTAGGTGCTTATGCTGTGTTGAAGTAGTGCTTGACATTGTACGAGTGTATAGCATGCACAAACAATATGTCAATTTCACATCTAGCTACTAGTTACTAACAAATATCCAATTATCTAGAGTTCGGGACATGTATTACCATAATACATGAACAATGATACTGTAGTACATGAATATAAAGTTAAGATGAAATATATAATTGTTAATCAGTTTTATTAACAAATTTTACTTTCACTTTGTTCAGGTGGGAGGCCCTAGAGATTCTGTGATGCTGGATCAACACCAAGCAGATCTGTCTCATGCTCCGTGATGCTATTTTGTATTTGAGTAAGATGAGACATTTTGTAGATTGTAAGGCCAACATGTATGGCTTGTTGGATGCCATTTGATCTAGCTACTAATTAAGGGTTGTGTATGTTGTTTCTCCTTTTGTAAACATGGTACAACTACAAATGGCTTCCATGAAAACTTGAGACATGTTTATCCAGCTATGTTATTGTTTTGTGATGTGAACTTATATGGATGTTGAGTAAGCCTGAGATTATATGGTTGATGTGAAATTAATTATATAATCATATCATGTTAATGTTAAAGAGACTTTTCCCTGTGTGCCCTTATAAAAGATCGTAATTCCCTGTGTGCCCCTGAAAAAATTCAGCGGTCTTCAGCGCCACTACTTCAACTTTTTCGTGTCATCCATGCCACTTTCGTCAGTTTGGGCTCTAACGCCGTTAAACTGCAAGTGTGAAAAGACGAAAATGCCCTTAAGTTCAAATATGTTATTAATTTTTTTTGAGCATCTTAACGACTTCAAATGAAAAAACTCAAAACTAGAAAGTTGTAGATCTCGTCGAGATCTATAATTTTCATATAAATTTTTTTTTCATTTAATTTCGCAAAAAAAATAATATAATTTTTCTAAGATATATTAATCATATCAAATCATATTTTTTTTGCGAAATTAAATGAAAAAAAAATTATATGAAAATTATAGATCTCGACGAGATCTACAACTTTCTAGTTTTGAGTTTTTTCATTTGAAGTCGTTAAGATGCTCAAAAAAAATTAATAACATATTTGAACTTAAGGGCATTTTCGTCTTTTCACACCTGCAGTTTAACGGCGTTAGAGCCCAAACTGACGGAAGTGGCATGGATGACATGAAAAAATTGGAGTAGTGGCGCTGAAGACCGTTGAATTTTTTCAGGGGCACACAGGGAATTACGATCTTTTATAAGGGCACACAGGGAAAAGTCTCAATGTTAAATTAATTATGTAATCATGTCAGTTCATAGCATCGGATTGTTGGTCGGTAAAAAGTTATATGCCATCAAATCATTGGTCGGTATAAATAGTAACAGAACATCGGTCGCTATAAATATTAGTAACTAACTATTGGTCGGTATAGATTTATACCGATGCAATATACATGGACTAAAGACATCTGTTGGTATAGAGTTATACTGACCAATGTTTGGTCGCTATAACGACTTATAGCGGCACTTTTGTAGCTGTAAAAAGTGTGTGGTATAGTGACTTTCACTCCTCTCTAGCGGTATGTACCTCGCTGATGTACCATGTTCCTATTTTAATAAAAAAAATTATCACCACATTGTCAGGTCTCTTTCAGAAGTGTACATTTTTGTCTACCATCTAACCACATAACATATGCCTGACTGAAGTTTGTACCTCGCTTGGCTACAACGTTTACCTGATTTTCAAACCATGAACCAAACATATATTTTCTATCTATACCGGCCGTGGCCTCTTCGCCCACGCGCGCGGTGGCGCGCGCATTGTACTAGTTTTTCTTCCATACGCAGGAGGGTTGCGCGTTGTTGTGTTCAGAAGAAGACGAGCAAAACGAGAGTTTGGTTACACGTGCGCTTACTTGGCACCGGCCGTAGCCCCCAAAATATAAAACTATATATATTACATAATAAATGGAACAACCGAAAGGGACCGGACTGTCAACGCACACGCACTAGACTCTACAGAGACAGCCCAATCCTTGTCCCCCGGCCTCGATCCAGAATAGACTATTGAGATGGTGTCCCTTCTGCTCTGTGCTCGCTCGCTCCGGCCTGCAAGCAACAAATTTTGTATATAGAGCTTGTCCAGAGTCCCAGACTAAACCACAACGCGCAATTGGAGGCGGAGCTCGTACAGGTACAGTTAGCTAGCGCAGCAACACAAAAGCTTTGTCAGGGCGGGAGGGTGGAATGGCGAGCCTCAACGTGCTGCTACTCCCTGAGCCCGGCTCCGGCCACCTCATGTCGCTCATCGAAGCCGGGAAGCGCCTGCTCGGCCACGGCGCCGGCGGAGACGACAACCTCGGCCGAGAGTTCACGGTGACCGTCCTCGTCGTGCAGCCGCCGACGCCAGAGTCGGCGTCCGAGGTGGGCGCGCACGTCTGGCGCGTCGCGGCGTCCGGCATTGGCGTCCGCTTCCACCACCTCCCGGCCGTGGATCCCCCCGCGGACTGCGCCGGCAACCTGCAGGAGTTCAAGTCGCGCTACATGGAGCTCTACAAGCCGCACGTCGCGGCCGCGGCGCTGGAGCTCGGCGCCGCGGTGCTCGTGGTCGACTTCTTCGCCACCACCGTGCTCGACGTGGCGCTTGAGCTCGCCGTTCCGACGTACGTCTACTTCACCTCCACCGCCGCGCTGCTCGCGCTCATGCTGAGGCTGCCGGCCCTCGACGAGACGGTCGCCGTCGACTTCGAGACGTTCGAGGGCACGGTGGACGTCCCGGGCCTGCCGCCCGTGCCCGCGGGAAGCATCCCCGGGTTCCTGGGACGCAAGGACAGCCCCAACTTCACGTGGTTCGTGTACCACGGCAGACGTTTCATGGACGCCGACGGCATCATCGTCAACACGGTGACCGAGCTCGAGCCGGGGCTTCTCTCCGCCATCGCCGAAGGCCGGTGCGTGCCGGGACGACCGGCGCCGTCACTGTACCCGATCGGCCCGGTGCTGAACCTCGGTGTGGAAAATGCGTCCGACGACGAGGCGTGCGTCCGGTGGCTCGACGCGCAGCCGCGGGCGTCGGTGGTGTTCCTCTGCTTCGGGAGCCTGGGCTGGTTCGACGCCGCCAAGGCGCGCGAGGTCGCCACGGGGCTGGAGCGGAGCGGCCACCGGTTCCTGTGGGCGCTGCGCGGGCCTCCCGCGGCCGGCTCGCGGCACCCGTCGGACGCCGACCTAGACGAGCTCCTCCCCACGGGGTTCCTGGAGCGGACCAAGGACAGGGGGCTCGTGTGGCCTCGGTGGGCGCCGCAGAAGGCGGTGCTCGCCCACCGGGCCGTAGGCGGCTTCGTGACCCACTGCGGGTGGAACTCGACGATGGAGAGCCTGTGGCACGGCGTGCCGCTGGCGCCGTGGCCGCTGTACGCGGAGCAGCACCTGAACGCGTTCGAGCTCGTGTCCGTCATGGGCGTCGCCGTGGCCATGCAGGTGGACAGGAGGCGTGACAACTTCGTCGAGGCCGCGAAGCTGGAGCGCGCGGTGAGGGCCCTGATGGGCGGCGGCGAGGAGGGGCGGAAGGCGCGGGAGAAGGCCGCGGAGATGAAGGCCGCGTGCCGCAAGGCCGTGGAGGAGGGCGGGTCGTCGTACGCGGCGCTGGAGAGGCTGCGTGATGCGATTCGCAAGGGTGCAAGGGCGACAACTGCTGATTCGAAGGCGCCGCTCAGTTGAATGAGTCCAGACTCCAGACGTTCGCACGTCTATATCGACGGTCTCCGCTTCGTCGTGGTGAAGGGGGCGCCCGTGTTTGAGCTTGCCGGCGTCGAGCCGTCCACACACACACACACACACACAGAGCACAGTACTGCAACTTGCAGCTACAGCTTATCGCCCTAGAGTGTGGGACTCCTGGTTTTATTACTTGTGTAATGATCTTCATGTCTACTCGCTCGGTGTCGGTGGTCACTGCATCGATTATTGCTCAAGTAATTAGAGCACTGAGCGTCTGAGCCTTTGTCGATCATTTCATCACCGACACCGAGAGCAGTCGCACGCGGTACATGGACAGTGACGCCGTACTCCATTCAGAACAGAAACTTGTTATCGCCTTATCCTCCCTGCAGACGAAGAGCAAGAGTGGGAGCATACTTTTCGGGCTTTTGGCTCAGACATTAGACACTGGTGGTGAGTGGTGTGACCAGTTGGGGGCTCCTTGCCCCTCCAGTTGACCTCAAAAAAAGGTTGTCGCCTCATCCGTGTGGTCCGGACGCCATCTTTGATTATAAGTGGGCTTGGTCTATTTTTAATTTAATTAAATTTAATATTTTTTAAGAATCACATTAAATGATAGGTGCAATAAAGTCTTAGTTTTGTATAGGATTTTGTCTAAATATAATGTTGATTCAACTCAAATAGGTGAATCGTGTGAGCACCTGTTACGAAGTTGAGAGAGACGAAGGACGTGCCACATACACGTGCGCCGAACCAAGCCGTGAGCCCAGTCAAGCTAGGCCGACATGTGTGGTGCGGGGTGAGTTGGATTTTATTTGCCACTCAAGCGTTGGATGGAGCCATCAAACGGACAGTTACGGGACTATGGATCGGAAGTTACGGAAGTAATCACTGTGAGAGTTCATGTCTGTTACTCTACGATTACTGTCCCATAACGTTACTCTGTTATTAAAGGTTCGACGAAACCTTAACATTTACTGGCTTTGTCATGAATGAGGTTGCGTTTGGTAGGGATTCAGATTCTTGTAGAAATATTTCAGATCAAACCAGATTATCTCGAGAAACGTCTCATGAGTTGAATCTGAATCACTCCGTGAAATCGTTTGGCTGGTAGGCTAGATTCTAATAACACATATGGGAGGCAAGAGAAACAGAAGAGAATCGGTGCGAAACCACCCTTCGGCCAATTCAGAAAGTCAAGCACAATAGGTGCATGAAACGTTCCTTAGGTGAAACGTTACGCTCTTCACCTGTTTAGCACCATTCCAACCGATTCTCGGAAGAATCGGAATGGATCCGACCAACCAAACGCCCCTGAAGCTACTAGATGTGTGTATTATTGCTATGGTGGAGGTGAAGGTATATGATCTTGTGTTTATATGTTGATGGCATATTATTGATCTTTACAACCAGCCATCATGTGATTAAGGAGACGAAGGAATTCTTGTCCAATAACTTTGAGACAAAGGATTTAGGAGTGACTAATGTTATTAAGAGTTAAGTGCACCGTAGGTCTATAAACTTTTAAGGTGTCCTCCAAGGCTATCAACTCTCAAAGTGCATTTTTGTCCTTAAACTATTTAAGTGTTTTACCGTTGGTCTATACCTATTCGTTTAGCGCATAGATCAAACATGAGCAGCCAACGTGAAGGAGGAAAGCTTAAAAATGCAATGACCCCTTCTTTTTTACCTATTCCATTCGCATACTTCGTGTGATCGTGTCCTTCTCCTCGGACGGCGCGGACGTGAGCGACGGCGTGGTCCCAGGGACCGTCCACCATGCGTCGCGCCTCAGCTCGCAGCCACGTCACCCACCTGCCGCTGCACCCCGCCCGCAGCCGCCACCCGGTCCCAGCGCTTGCCGACTCCGTCACGTGGTTGCTGGCGGCGCCGCCGCGCCGCCAGCCCACGCGTTAGCTACGGGAGATGGTGGCCGCCGCGTTGGAGGGCTGAGCCACTTGTGGATACGAGTTCATGCATCCGATCATGTCGATCGATCAGCTTCGTTCACCCCAAAATAAACGCATAGTTTGGGGCACATACCCAAAGCTAGCATTATTCAACTCGATTAATATTCGACAACGTGTACAGGTTGAAGCATTATTATTGATTGATTCCACTGTTCCGTCTTGTTGCTGCACTTGTTGAATTGTAAGTGGAGCCGGGCAGGACGTGGAGCACGCAGTTGACGGCGTTCTTGAGCGCGCAGATGCAGGCGCACCCGTCCAGGTGCTTCCCCGGGTAGTTGTAGCAGGTGATGTACCCGCCCTGGGCGCACCGGACCGTCGCGCAGTCGGCTGCCATGGCTCCTCCGATCTCGCCGAACACGACGAGCGCTGAACGAGTAATCGATCGATCCAGAGGCCAGTCAGAACGTACACTAGTACTTCGAAAGGTCCAAGGAACGTGCCAAGAATCTGATCCGGACTGCATATGCGTCTTCAGCCTGTCCAGATACGCACGTCGCTTTTTCTGACTCGCCGTATCTGTCCCTGACGCAGCACGGGAGTGACTGCGTCATCACTCATCAGGCAAAGCGGGGGCTTCCGATTCAGACAAGGATGGAGGAGGAGCTAAAGCCAAGCGGGCTTCGAAGCCCAATCCAAGAGTTGTTGGGCCGGACTGATGTTGAGCTAGACCTCTCAAGCCCATGTAAATCTTCTTGTTCCTCCTTGTTGTATATTCGTAACTTCAGACAATGCGACAGTGCCGATGGCGGCGGCCGCGGATTTGGCCTCGGCTGGTCCGACGAAAACGAGTCCAATCTATCCAAACCACCATATGGTGATCCAAGTCGGTGACACTGGCTTTCGCCGTTGATAAAAGGAGATGGTCAACCATGCGGCTCTTGCCGTTTTCTGCGTAGGTTTTATGTCGTCGAGTTGCTTCTTTGGGCACGCTCGGCGCAGAGTTGGCATCAGCATGTGGTATATTCTCAAGCATGGCCACCACATATCTCCCGTAGCTAACGCGCAAACTCCAGGCGCCGCCGGCAACCCCGTGACGGAGTCGAGCAGCCAGCAAGCGCAGGCGCGGTGCAGCAATCAACGCGGCTGCCAGCAGCGCCACGAATGGGCATCGTTGACGGTCCCCGGCCGGGACCACGTCGTCGCCCATGCTCGTGCCGTCCAAGGAGGACACACCAAGGATGCGAATAGAAGAGTAGAGGTAATAAGGAAAGGAAGGGTGTCATACTGTCATTGCATTTTTAAGCTTTGTTCCTTTGGCTTGGCTGCTTAATTACTTGGTGTGCCACATAAAGTGGCGGAGCCAGATTTAAACATAGGGGGCGTCGAACCGATAACAATCACACATGACAAAATACATATACAGTCAAAGTATACATAACAACTAAATAAATTTTTTGTGTTATAATATAAAAGGAAAAAAAATGTGTTAATGGTGATCAACTCAGAAGGAGAGTAAACAAGAAAGCGCTAATTATATTTAAGTAGCTACTAATTAGAGGGTTATTGTGAGAACAAAAGACATGAAAAAATACACCCTCCGCCCCAAAAAGAATGATGTTCCAGGGGGCTGCTCTCCATGATGAGCCTCAAGGCTACCATGGCCCAGGTATCTACTTCCACGGGCCAGGACATCTTCCGTAGCTGGGTGTCGCCTTCAGCCCAGCCCACCCACCGGAGGTCTGGCTCTCCCTTCATCAATACTTATCCCCTCCCACTGCTCCCTGGCCTCTCCTTGATTATCCACCTTAACGCCGCCGTCACCCACTTCATTACCGCCGACACTGCCACCGCTACCACCTCGCCCGAACATTTTACTATTTGGCCCTTTTTTCAAAAGTTTCTCTCAAATAGACCCCTGGCGGAAACAATTCCAGAAATGGACCCTTGGCTCGGCGCCAGAGTGACTGGCGCCGAGCTCGGCGCCACGGTCACTGGCGCCGAGGTCCTGGGCACGGGAAAATGGCCTGCCAGGGGCTCGGCGCCAGAGTGACTGGCGCCGAGCTCGGCGCCGTAGATCTTAGCGCCGAGCCACCTGCATTTAACCCAGCCTGCACTTCTTCCCTGAGCGTTCTTCCTCTTATTTCTCCTCCGTCTCGGGTTTTTTTCTCGCCACTTCACCCTACCTTACAATCACCGGCAACTTAGAATTTTGGCTAAGTCCCTAAATTTACCGTGAGATGGATATATAAAATTTTGGCTAAGTCCCTAAATTTTGGCAACTTAGAATTTTGGCTAAGTCCCTAAATTTACCTCACAATCACCGGCAACTTAGAATTTTGGAGGCTTACGTTTGGTGAGGCCGATGGTTAGCAAGCACATCAAACACCCTAAATTTAACCTAACACCCTAGTTTTACCGTGAGATGGATATATAAAATTTAGGGTGATTGTGAGGTAGGGTGAAGTGACGAGAAAAAAACCCGAGAAGGAGGAGAAATAAGAGGAAGAGCGCTCGGAGAAGAAGTGCAGGCTGGGTTAAATGCAGGTGTCTCGGCGCCATTCACTATGGCGCCGAGCTCGGCGCCAAGATCTACGGCGCCGAGTCACTCTGGCGCCGAGCCCCTGGCAGGCTATTTCCCCGTGCCCAGGACCTCAGCGCCAGTGACCGTGGCGCCGAGCCAAGGGTCCATTTCTGGAATTGTTTCCGCCAGGAGTCTATTTAAGAGAAACTTTCGAAAAAATGTCAAATAGTAAAAAATTCGGACCACCTCGCATGCTTGCCGTTGACAAGCACCGCTAGCTCTCCCCTGGTACACCACCCAGAACACGGATACCCCCGCTGATAAATTTTGAATCCTAAAAGTATTTGGGACGGAGGGGTACATGTTGATACCGTGCCTTGCACTTGTACGGTTTGGCGCTGAGCTGTCAACCGCCGATGTACCATGGACGAACTGTGCTATCAGTGCTTGCATCCTGCGTTCATGTGTACTCCCTCCGTCCCTAAAATAAAAGTCGTTCTCGCTTCTTGAAAAGTTTTTTTTTTAATTTTGACCAATTATATATATATATATATATAATATTAATATTTATAATATATAATTAGTATCATTAGATAAATCTTTAAATTTATTTTTATAATAAACCTATTTAGAGATATAAATATTGTACGTATTTTCTACAAATCGAGTTAAAATTAAGAAAGTTTGACCCGTACCTACGACATAACGACTTTCTTGTGCGACGTAGGGAGTAGCTTTTGCTCAGCTGCCCTGCGCCGACCGCTGGCAAGGCAGCTCCCTATTTTTTTTCACGTGCTGTCCTGCTCCGCTGGATGTTGTGGACTAGCTTGTCACACAGCAGGAGCGGTAGCAGTGTAGCACAAAACTGTCACGGACCATTTTTGAGCCCACATATCCCTAGTGCCACAGCAAATTGACTGCCCTACCCACCTACTACGCCGTTTGCACTAATATCATATCTTTTCGAACCATTTTTGGAATGTTCAGTAGCACTAAAGTAGGTGCTACAGCTATGGGCCCGTTTGGATTGACGTGGATTATACAATCTCGCTTTCAGAGAATCCAAACTACCTAACTTTTACTTAGCTTATAAAACCGAGAGTTATTACAATCTGGCGAGCTGATAAAACCCAACTTCTTGCAGTTCTGGATGTTAAAAGACAAGTCTACCCTTCCCCAGACAGCAGCACAGTTAAAAAAAAATAAAAAGTAAGGGTATTTTGGTAATTTTACTCTGTATAGTGCTATAAACCAGCTTTTAGAAGTTATGAATCCAAACAACCTCTCATTTCAGCTCTTTTATAATCCAGCTTATAGGAATCTGGCTTTTAAGAAGCTATGTTCTGCAATCCTAGTGGATCCAAACGCAGCCTGTAGCTTTTTACTTTGTTCTTTCTCGGTGTAGTGACTATGCTAACAGCTCCTGTGGCTTAAAGCCATCTGAAGCGAAAGGCCGAGTGTGCCATCAATTTTTTAAAAATTGAGTTAACTCTAAACATAGCTCTAAAATTCCAAGCTAAAAGTCCATTGAGGCATTTAGCATGGATCCAAATTCTTTTAGAAAATTTTCAGATCCAGATTCTCTCTAAAAAATATTTCTTTTATGAATCAGGATTACTAGTAGTACCGAATTGATGGCAAAATTTTATCAGCTTTTCCAGAATTTAAAGATTTTTTTACTAGTACATCCTATGAGAATTAATATAAGAGTCTCAAAAAGAAACCTAATTGGTCAAATGCAAATGTGCAATTGTCAAGATATAAGAGTAACCTAGTTCACTACTTCGCGCCCTATGTGGATCTGCCAATGAGCGTGAGGAGGCATCATCATTCATCACGGTAGTAGTGGATAAGATAAGGAGAAGATGGCTGGAGGTCAAGTGCTTTGCTGTTGGCATGGTGAGGCGTATGATGTGAGCCAGTGAGAGAGAGGTCGGCTCATACAAGATAGCGGAACATCTTAGCTCCAGGAATGAAGTTAAGCCAATTTATGAATTTAAAGTTGTGAAATAAATAAATCTTGTTTGGCAGAGCTTCAACTAGTTTTAGCGTGTTGTAAAAAAAAACTAGTTTTAGCTCATTGTTATAGTGTCATGAGAACAACTCCAGGAGACTTTTTACATCCTTCCTAATTTACAGGAACAAAGATATAAAAAAGTGATTTTTACTCAAATAATGATTTAGAGAGTAAATTTTAGAAAGATCCGAGATGTTCTGAGGATCCTGAGCCTATAAAGAGGAAAACTGACTTCAGTGGCTCTGGCTCCTAGTTTATTTAGCTAAGAGAGATTTTCGGGAGAGAGAAAAAGGAACTTCCAGTTATATGAGTACTCACTCCAATCCCAAAACAATGCAATTCTTACTTCCAAAAAAATGACTTGCTGAACATTTAACTTATGGAGGTAGATTAATCCTTCTAAATTTAGTGCTTAGCAGTATACACATATTCATGAGTCCTTTTTTTAATACCAAAAGGTGTTCTTAAAAAACTAGATTATTTCAAATCTAGATTTTTTTTGCAAGCTAACAAAGATAAAAAGAAGTATTGCCTTGCAAAATGAGACATCTTATGCCATCCTAAAGACCAAGGAGGACTTAAGATCATTGACCTCAAGTCCAAAATAAATGTCTATTAAGCAACTGGATTATAAATTTGCTTAATGAAGATGGACTTGTCAAACCTTGCTTAGAAACAAGTTATTGAGTTGAGAATCTCTCCCACAAGTCCATGTCAAAACCAAAGACTCTAATTTCGAGAAGGGTCTGGTGAAAATAAAAGATTAAGTTTTGGATTGTGGTCCCTTCAAAATTAATGACGGATCAGAAATAAGATTTTAGGAAGATACATGGGTAGGCAACCGCTCATTCAAAGACCTTTATTTCCACACGGTGTATATATAATATTACAAATCATCCGCATGATACGGTGACCAATATTATAAAATCAACACCACTGAATATTTCATTCTAGAGAGCTTTGGTTGGGGATAAACTCGATGAATGGAAAAACTTAGTAGCCAAGATCACTCATATTAATTTAACTAAGAGAGAGATCTGTTTATTTGGAGCTTACATAACAATGGTTAATTTATGGTCCATTCTATGTACTTTCACATGATAAATCAAAATACACTCTTCTCTCATAAGTTGACTTGGAAGTTAAAAATTTCTCTAAAAATCAAGATTTTTCTTTGATTGTCATCATGCAAGACAATCTAGAGGACAGTATATATAGCTACTGGGTTAACCCCTCCCGACTTTCTATCCTATATGTAAGGGAGTTGGGGGTAGCCGCTTTGGGCAATTTGCAAATGTTATAATGATATAATCTTTAAAAATCGCAAATATGCATCTTTTATCGGGCTATTTTCAAGGAATATACTGGCTGCAGTTTTTGGCACCGTTGCAACATGATGATGAAAACAAATGACTTTTTCCAGTTAGCAAGTAGAAAATTAGAGACCACTGTGTTGGAGCTGTTTGCTTCTCATGAATGAAAATTTAATAATAAATTGTGTCATCCATTTTTTTTGTATTTCCTGTTTCTCTAGCTCATCAACAATGTCGTTGAAACTATGTAATAATGTAAACGTTGCGGACGAAATTCAGAAGCAAGATGTCCCTCCTATTTTCTTTAAAAATAATTTTAAATTGGACCAAATCTATCAAAATATTACTGATATTTATGATATCTAATAAGTACAATTAAATAATTATATAATATATTCATAATAAACCTGATTAAAGATATAGATATTGATATTTTCTATTTATTTGTTTAAATTTTAAAAAATTTAACTTGTCTAAAATTTAGAATTGAATTCTCTTCGGAACATGGGAGTACATAATAAAACGATAAAATACTAGTCCACTCCACCCCACCTATGGCTTTGAATCAGGCTGTGCGACACCTGTTCTGTTCGCTTGGCTGATAAGTCACGGCTGAAAATACTGTTGGTTAATTTATTGTGAAAGAAAAATATTGTTCGTTGGCTGAAAAAAGACGGCTTATAAATCAAATGAACAGGGCAACCGTCTGGTTTACACACATGTACGCAGCCTAAAACATCTAAAGGAAGTTCTGCACTCACACGATAATAGTTAGGCCCACTCATATGAAGCCTTGCTCCTCTCACCGTTTCGTGGAGCGGTGTGGCACAACACACTAACATGCAACAACGTCGTATATATTTTTTTGCATGGAAAAAATATATATGCGTCGTTGCCACACGAATCTCAACGTTGCTCCTCTCACCGTTTAGCCCTGAAGCATCTAGAGAAAAGTCCTGCACCCGCATGATACTCCGTAATAATAGCTAGGGCTAATCTGGATAAAATCATTTGCCCTGTTTGCATGGCTGATAAGCCATGACTGAAAGTAATATTGGTTGATTTGTTGTGGGAGAAAATATTGTTCGTTGACTAAAAAAATACGACTTATAAGCTAAACGAACAGGGCACTTGTGCCTTTCTCTTAGTAGTGTCGCACAACACATTAACATGCCAAGTGAACACAGTCTCTTTGATAACACTCACAGAGGAAAAAGCGAACCCGTCTTCCTCCTTCCTGAGAGCTCCGAGCCACCGAGCGGATCCAGCCGGCCCCCTCCCTCCCGCCTCCGGCGAGCTAGCCGGAGCGGGCTGGGTGTGGGCCCTTGTAACACCCTCGGTGTTACACTGTACAACTTTTTGCTAAAACACTGCATACGCATCATACTTATATGTAAATATGTGTAATATAGGGTGCAAAGCAATATACGGAACTTGAAACGTTCATCGGAAACACAAAACGAATCTTACATTTTACGTCGCGTTGTATCACTTAGTGTTCTAAATGAATTTTTATTGAACGAGAATACTATAGAACGCATAGATGAAACTTTGATAAAGTTGGTAGTACAAACTTCGTAGGTGTCGGTGAAATACTAGAGATCGGGAATGGGGTTCGCCAGATAGCATAGTTGGTAGCTTAAAAATCGAAAGTGACGCGAATCCGAACAAATAACTTGGTCGTTTCTTAAGTCGAAAATTGGTTCGACGGAGCTAAGTTCGATAATTTTTATAGGGGAATCGGGTTAAACAGTGGCATGGTCTTAAGGTTGGTTTTAGTAGCTTGATACACCATCTCGAACGTAAAATAGTTAGTTTAGCTACTGGATCCTCGAGTTGGGTTTTTGAGCAGCTTTAAAAAGAGTGCAAGTCACATTTTAAACGGTGCCAGCGTTTTGGTCACGGTCACCCTGCCGGAACTCGGCGTTGCCGCGCCGGCCGCCGACGCACATGCACGCCCGCGCGTGCGGCTCCGCGCCGCTGGTCTTGGACACCTGTTACCGAGCTCTGGCACGCAAACCGCACGCACACGTGCATGCAGGGGTCTAGCGAGCCTGGCCACTCTGCCCGCCGCCGCGTCCGCCTGAGCCTTCTGCTCATCGTCGCCATCGTCGTCGCGTCGAACTGCATCCACGGCCGCGCTGTGCCCCGACCGAACCTTAGAGCCTGGCCCATCTTCATAAGTGCGCACGTCTGGACGTCGCGTTGAAGCCTAGCTTCGTGCCAAGCTTGCTGCTGTTGCAGCCTACGATGTCGGGGCCTCAATTGGATTTTCCCTGCCGTCTACCCCATTAAGCCGAACGCCGTCGTCCATCAAATTGGCCGTGTGTAGTTCACCTCTTTCCAATTCACCGTGCACCCAACTAGACCTGTTTGTTAGCTTACGAGTGGAGTTGACCCGACGAGCTCTTGTGCTCCAGTGAGGTAATGCGGGACGTTTTCCCCACGGCGATCTGCTATAAATAGGGCTTCTACCTTGTTGCTCGTAGTCGGTAGATGGATATCGGGTAGCGGTAGAGGCGTTGAGTTAGGTAAATTCACCGGTGTCTATGTTGCCGCGGCCAGACCCCGCCGCGGTGCATGGCCACGCCTTCGTGCTACACCATTCATGGCATTTGTTACCTCGATCATTTGCGCGTTGCACGTAGAGTGTCATGGTGGTGTTGGTTGGTGCTAGAGAGGTTCGTGCTCGCCGATGTTTGGCCGAACAGGCCGCGACCACCGTTAGCTCCGACCAGGGACCTTGAGAAATAGAAAATGGATTAAGGGAAGGGTGCTAGATGCAAACGCCGTGACTTAGTGAAATAGTGTTCGAGTGAGCTTTGTGAATAGGATAGAGAATGGGGGCTCTTTTGCAAAAGAGCCAGCGCGCGCGTGGGTCTCCCCGCGTTGGGCCTCGGTCGCGCTGGTGGGCCGCGCGCGTGAATCGCCCTGGAGTGCTGAGCGTGTGTGGGTGTGGGCCACGCTGTTCGGTAGCGGGCTGCACGAGGAGGAATTCGATTTTCATTTTTCAATGAATTATTAAAGAGTTATTCAATATAGTTTTGAACTGAACTTTGAAAAATAATAGTAAATGTTGTGGGCATCCAAAAATGGTGAAACAAAAATTGTTAGGTTCACAAAAATAATATCTATCTGTTGGTATAGTTGGTTCACAGTTAGATGTTACAATGATTGGTTCATAAATTCAAATTGGAAAGCTTAATATTAGTTAGCTTAATATTTATAGGAATTTTTGTGGCAAACCGGTGAAAGCTTTAGCCATGAAATTTTTACAATAGACTCATGAGATTATTATATGCTTACTGTAATTTTTGTAACCCTAGAGTAGGTTGATAGATAGAATAGCTAGTACTACTTGTTTTATTATATATAGAGTAAATCGATATTAAGAGTAAGAATACCCTTAGTTGCTATGATAACATATGTCATGCTTCATACTTGTTAGTGGTAATAGTAGGTAACTTAGCACCTTAGTCGGTAGGACTAGCTTAGTAACTTGATAGATGTATTTTCATTTTAAGAGCTATTGTTGCCATATTACTAAGTGTTGCATCATCATTTCATGCATGTAGATCACGAGTTGGTAGAGTTCGTACCCGTGGACGAACATGATTATGAAGAGGTCATTGAGGAATATGAGCAGGAGATCCTCATGCAGGAGGGAGCCCCAGAGACTTTTGGTGCTGACTTTGCTGACCCACCGCCTGCCCAAGGCAAGCCCCAGTGCATAACCCATATTTTTACTAATCACTGAATATATATGTTGTGCATTTATGTTTCAGGGATTTTATGAAAACTACATGCATAAGTATATCTACCTATGAGTCTTACTAGTACAGGTCGAGTAGCTGCTATGCTCAGGATTTCAGTAGCGTGAGTAACCTGCCGTTACTCACAATAGGTGATAATTATGCTCACTCATGATAAAATGGTGGAAAGGAAAAATGGTGATCGGGCAGGGATGTGGTTTGGGTACTGGTGGGTGTAAGAGGTTGTGTCCTACGGCCAACAGGGCATAGCCTAGTTACACTTTTTCCCTGCCTGTGTCGGTTAAGGATCGACCGTTGCATAAGGCTCTAGACAAGTCATAGACTTATTATCCCGAGCACATACTTGGGTATAGGCACAGAAAAGACTTGTTGCTCTCTTGTCGTGGGTTCTAGCTCTTTCTAGACTGACTGATTAGAGGCGGAGATGATGGAGGTCCTTGCACCGCACTAAGTCTAGGACTTAGAAGCGAGGGCTTGGAGTCCAAGTTTAGATGGGGACCTGGATCCTAGGATAGGAGGGTGATGAGTTGGTCCTGCTTGTGCCTGGGGTACAAGCGGGTCATGTGTTTTCGGGGTACCCAGCTGGGGGAATTGATTCGCGAA
Source organism: Miscanthus floridulus (assembly GCF_019320115.1). Classification (NCBI taxonomy): domain Eukaryota; kingdom Viridiplantae; phylum Streptophyta; class Magnoliopsida; order Poales; family Poaceae; genus Miscanthus; species Miscanthus floridulus. The sequence goes on along the minus strand of NC_089582.1, from coordinate 125,321,957 downwards.
TCGCCGGGCGATCCGATACGGCTTGTATATGATTTAGCATCGTAGTAAGAACTGAAAGATGGAAGGTGATGAAATGGAACTGATTGCTCAACTCTTGCTTGAAAGTAGAACAGGTGCTTACATAGAATGGATAGATAATAAATCAATACGGCTATTAATAATACCATCAATAAGGACTCACTATTAGTATGGCTTTCTGCAAAAAGGAAACTAGCAAACCATAAAGCTTATCATATTCCTTAGAGTCAGGAAATATATTCCCACTAGTCGGATAAGTCTTACGAGTACATTGTGTACTCATAGTTTATTTACCCCCTGTTGCAGGTAATGCTTGAAGAGTACTGTTGTGTGGAGGATTCTTCTGGTGGGCACAGACGGATCCTTATTCTTTATCGCTATATGTTTATTTTTAATTCCGTTGTTTAATATTCCACACTCTGACATTTGGCAATGTAATAATGAATTTCTAAGAACTCTGGATGTATGAAATGTATTAAGTATTGTAATTTGTTCTCATTATTGAATCCATGGGAAAAACTGTGGATCTTTTAGGTTCTCCCTTCGGGTGTGCCCGACAGATACCGCCTGCTGTAGGTTGCTTTCGGACAGCTTAGTGTCCGGTGGAAGACAAGCGCCTCCGTAAGTGTGTTATTTTGGACGGTTCTGTCACAGTTGGTACCAGAGCCAATAATAGTTTACGAGTTTCATCACTCTTTTAAAAAACTTAAAAATTTGAGCAGCAAAAGTTTTGCAAAAAGTAGGATGCGATAAAATTATCTAAATAAGTATAAGCCTTAGCAATATGTTCTATCTAGGATAACGGCACTGGTTTATCTAATCAGTTTTCTGTAGATACACTAACTTACGTTGCGTAAGAAATCGCTTAGCATACAGAAAGTGAGTGTGCGATGTGCCAAAATTTTACGAATGCCGCTATATTCCGGCTTGAGTGAGCGTGTAGGCCGATACATGCACCATGATAATAGAATCTTACTTAAACTAAAGTACCCCTACACAACTAAAAGAATGCTTTAATAAATGTCTCGTCGTTCCTCTAATCCCTTGTTCTGATCGAGAAGGTTGTCCTAAGTGGTTGGTTCCTATTTCTTACAGATGAATCTGAGGTCTGGACGTGTGAGCACCAATGCTGGTACAGGCCATGGTCTAGGCGAGGGACAAGGTGAAAGTGGCCGAGCCAATTAGCACGGCAATGGGGAGAGCCATGAGGCTCCACTATTGGCTCCTCCTTTTCCACCACCACCAATGACTCACGCGGAGATGATGGCGCAAATGATGGATGCGCATCACGAGTCTGCCCGTGCCATGGAGCTACTGGCATAGGCTATCACTGGTTTTGCCCGCGGAGGCCACGGGGGCAATGGTGGGAATAGGGGCGATGCCCACGGTCTTGAGGGACCCTCCTCTTACCAGAATTTCCTCAAGACCTACCCGCCCACTTTCACACCGACAACTGAGCCCCTGGATGTGGAGCACTGGCTTCACATTTTGGAGCAGAAGTTCCTGTTGCTCAATGTGGCTGATGAGCAGAAAGTGTGCTTCGCAGCACAACAATTGTTGGGGTCTATGAGTGCATGGTGGGATACCTTCAATGCCATGCAGCAGCTAGATCACCGAGGACCTGGCAGGAGTTCACCGTAGCATTCAGAGAGTTCTATATTCCTGCTGGTGTCCTTAATAGGAAGCTGACTGAGTTTCTAGATCTTCGGCAAGGGGTACGACAGTGATGGACTACAACAATAAGTTCAATCACTTGTCCCAGTATGATGGAATTCATGTGGATAGAGATAAGAAGAAGAAGGATAGCTTCTATCATAGTCTCTCTTACAACCTTCAGGAGAAATTGTATACTAGGAACTATCAGACCTTCGGGGCAATGATGAATGCTGCCATCACCATATAGGGCTTGCAATGGGATTCCTAGGCAGAGTGGAAGAGAAAGCGGGTGGCCACGGGGTCTTCTAGCCACCCTCATACTCAGAAGGTACAAGTTGTTCGATGGGTGCCCTATCAATCATCAACCGGGCATTCGTTTTGGTTGCCCCAGCATACTTCCCAGACTTCTTCCACATAGTACCGTGCATCCACTCAGCAGGTGCAACCCCAGCAGCCTCAGGGATAGCAGGTCCCACCTCATCTAGGACAAGGAAACAAGCCTAGTGCTTGTTTCAAATGTGGCAAAGATGGCCACTATGCCCGAGAGTGTCCTCAGAACCAGCCAGCCCAGTATGCTCAACCATCGACTAACTCTAGGCTAGTCAGGAGGACAATGATCAAGAAGAAAGTGCTAGCCAGTCGATCCGAATAGGTGAATTTTACGGATGCTGAGCAGATATTGCAGTAGAAACCAGTGATGGTTGGTATGTTCACCATTGATTCCCATCCAGCTTATGTGTTATTTGATTCTGGTGCATCATATTCATTCATGAGCATGAGATTTGTAGACCGACACAATATACCACTTATGGCTATACTGTATGCCTATAGAATTTGTACTCTAGGTGCGTAGATGTGCATCAATACCTAGATGGACATAGTAAGCTTAGTATTAGCCACCCACACTTACTGTTTATAGTTCATGGTACTGCTTGGGCAAGGCATTGATGCTATTCTTGGGATGAACTGGTTGCGGGTGTATGGGGTCGTATTGGATCTGAAGCAAAGAATTATCTAGTTACGGCTTTCTTCTTCTGAGGATAGGATGTCTCTTCTTGTACCCTTAGATCCAGTCTTACCTATTGCTGCTCATGCTAAAGCCTCTCCTGATCTTGCCTCTATTCTGGTTGTATGTGAGTTCCTGGATGTATTTCCTGAAGATCTAGTTGGGTTGCCATCAAACAGAGAGGTGGAATTCTCATACCGCATGGCTCTAAAGGAGTTGGCTGAAATGAAGAAACAGTTGGAAGAATTGATGGAAAAAAGGCTTCATCTGTCCTAGCTCTTCACCATGGGGTTGTCAAGCCATTTTTGTGAAGAAGGATGACACTCTATGGATGTGTGTGGATTATCGCCCTCTTAATGCGGTAACAATTAAGAATAAGTATCCTTTGCCCTACATAGATACTTTGTTCGATCAGCTAGCTGGTGCCAAGGTGTTCTCTAAGATTGACCTTCGTTCAGGCTATCATCAGATCAAGATTAGACCACATGATATACCAAAGACAACTTTTTTTACTAGGTATGGATTGTATGAGTACCTAGTAATATCTTTTGGTCTCACCAACGCTCCTGCCTTCTTCATGTACCTGATGAATTCAGTCTTTATGCCGGAGCTGGATAAGTTTGTTGTGGTATTCATTGATGATATCCTGATATATTCCAAGAATGATGAAGAGCATGCCCAACACCTTTGGGTAGTACTGGCTCAATTGAGGGAACACAAGCTGTATGCTAAATTCAGCAAGTGTGAGTTCTAGTTAGATCGAGTGCAGTTCTTAGGGCATGTGTTGACACCTAATGGCATATCCGTAGATCCCAGCAAGGTGCAAGATGTATTGAATTGAAAGTCTCCTAAGTATGTGCACCAGATTTATCAATTCCTTGGTCTAGCGAGATACTATCAGCATTTCATTCTAGATTTTCCAAGATAGCTCAGCCAATGAGCAAGCTGCTCCAAAAGAAGCCAAGTTTGACTGGAGCCCAGCCTATGAAAAAGCCTTCCAAGCTCTAAAGACATTTCTGACCACTGCTCCTGTATTGGCCCAACCAGATATTGATAGACCCTTCGATGTATATTGTGATGCCTCAAAGATAGGGTTGGGATGTGTGCTTATGCAAGATGGGTGTGTGATAGCTTATGCTTCACGCTAACTAAAAAAGCATGAAGTAAATTACCCCACACATGATTTAGAGCTGGCTGCTGTGGTCCACGCTGAAAGCTCTAGTTTGGTTTTGGTGAATTGATGAAACCCTAAGTGCTAACCTAGTTTATCAAGTGATCATGACATAGGTAGCACACTTCAAGTAGAAGAAGCTAATGAAGATCATAGCATGACAATGGTGATGGCATGGCGATGATCAAGGGCTTAAACTTGAAATAAAGAAAGAGAAAAACAAAAAGCTCAAGGCAAAGGTATAAACCATAGGAGCTATTTTGTTTTAGTGATCAAGACACTTAGAGAGTGTGATCACATTTAGGTTTGATAGCCGTACTATTAAGAGGGGTGAAACTCGTATCTGAATGCGGTTATCAAAGTGCCACTAGATGCTCTAACTCATTGCATATGCATTTAGGATCTAGTGGAGTGCTAACACCCTTGATAATATTTGTGAAAATATGCTAACTCATGTGCACAAGGTGTTTGCAGGGTTGAGATGGGTTTGGGTCCCTCTCTCTCTCTCCCGCCGAGCTTGCGAGGCGGGATTCGGCGCTTTTGGAAAAATGAAATGTCTATTTTCTATTGCGCCGGATGCAAAATTCTTGGTGGTTGGCATAGTTGAGCAAGGGTGAAGAAGTTAGAGTTGAAATGGAGTTGGTTGAAATGATGCTGGCGTCGGTCTACTGACCGGACGCTGGGTCACTCAGCGACCGGACGCTGAAAGGCTACGTCCGGTCGAGCTGTCAGACGGCACAGTAGGCTAGGGTTGAGCACCGGACGCTGGCTGCGTCCGGTCAAGGTGGACCGGACGCGTCCGGTCGAAAAAACATGCCTCGGGGAGCTTACTGGAAACGACCGGACGCTGGGGCTTCAGCGTCCGGTCAGTTTTGACCGGAGCGTCCGGTCAGCTTCATAACCGTTGGAATCTGACGAACATCGTTTGAAGGGGATGACACGTGGCGTCCATCGGGCGACCAGACGCTGAGGGCCAGCGTCCGGTCAGTTTGACCGGAGCGTCCGGTCAGAGCGCGTTTTGCCCAATGAAGGGGTATAACGGCTCTATTTGATGGGGGCTCTATTTATAGCCCCATGGCCGGCTGTGGCTGAGATCTTTGGCCATTTTCATTGACATAGCAACCTTGTGAGCTAAACCAAAGCCCTCCCACTCATCTACATTATTGATTCATCATCATAGTGAGATTGGGAGTGATCCAAGTGCATTGCTTGAGTGATTGCATCTAGAGGCACTTAGTGATCGTGGTTCGATGCGGATTTTGCTTGTTACTCTTGGTGGTTGCCGCCACCTAGACGGCTTGGAGCAGCGAGGATCATCGAGCGGAGGTGGTGATTGTCTCCGGCTCCGATCGTGGTGATTGTGAGGGGTTCTTGACCTTGTCCCCGGCGGAGAGCCAAAAGGTACTTTAGTGAATTGCTCGTGGCTTGTGTGATCCTCATCTTGTGTTAGTTGTGCGGCACCCTATTGAGGGTTTGGCGTGTGAAGCCAATTAGCGCGTGAACCTCCAAGTGAGTGAATCGCCACAACGAGGACTAGCTTGCCGGTAAGCAAGTGAACCTCGGTAAAAAATCATTGTCTTCATCATTGATTCCGAGGTGATTGGTCTTCATTGTTATTCATCTTTGTGATTGATTGGTTCTTCATCTACACGGCGGTATAACTATCCTAACCACTCTCTTTACTTTACCGCAAACTAGTTGACAAGCTCTTTAGTGTAGCTAGTTGTGAGAGCTTGCTTGCTTGGTTGGTGTGGCTCTTTAGTTAGTCTTTGAGAGCACACTAACATAGGATAGTGTCTTTGCTATTGTGTGAATAGACACTATCTAAACTAGAATTGTGGTAGGTGGCTTGCATTTTAAGTAGGCTAGTGCAACACTCGCTTCGCCTCATAATTGTCTAACCATTTGGTTAAGTGTTGTTGTAGAAATTTTTATTAGGCTATTCACCCCCCCTAGCCATTAGGACCTTTCACACGCTCTAAAGATTTAGAGGCACTATCTGTTGAGCAACAAAGTGCATATTTTTACATATCATAAGAGCCTCAAGTATATTTTCACCATGTCTAAGTTGAATATGAGGCAAAGGAGATGGATGGAATTGATTAAGGATTATAACTTGGAGGTACATTACCACCCAGGAAAGACTAATGTAGTGGCTGATGCTTTGAGCCAAAAGTCACATCAGGTTGAGGAAACACCTTTGTCTCTCAACCATGCAGAAGTGCTGACTCACATTGCCTTGACCTTAGAGTTGCTTGAGCAGATTATTCTAGAGCAAAGGCAAGACCCTAAAGAAATTCCCAACATCAGGAAATTGATTGTCGAAGGGCGTGGCCCTCACTTTAGTATTGATGAGTAAGATGTAGTGAGGTACAAGGATAGATTGGTGGTTCCATCTAATGAGGAGCTGAGAAGGAAGATTTTGAATGAAGCCCGTCATTCAAAGCTATCTATCCATCCTGGCAGCAACAAGATGTACCATAATTTGCGCCACTTGTACTGGTGGTCCAACATGAAGCAGGATATCACCTATTACACCGAGGAGTGCAACACTTGTGGGAGAGTTAAAGTAGATCATATGCATACTCCAGGATATTTGCAGCCCTTGCCCATTCCTATTTGGAAATGGGAATATATCTCCATGGACTTTGTGGTGGGTTTGCCCCGCACATCCAAGGGCTATGATTCTATTTGGGTCATTGTAGATCGTCTTACTAAGTCTGCTCATTTTATCCCAGTGGACACTAGATATATAGCCAGGAAGTATGCTGAGATATATTTTGATCGGACTGTAACTCTACACGGAGTTCTCCCTACTATCATCTCTGACAGAGGGTCAGTTTTTGTCTCTCGTTTGTGGGAGCAACTCTAGGAATGTCTTGGTACTCGTCTTCTCAGAAGCTAGCGTATCATACACAAACTGATGGCCAAACTAAAAGGGTAAACCAAGTGCTCAAGGATATGTTGAGAGCTTGTGCCATTTCTTTTCCTGAGAAGTGGAATGAATGCCTAAAGTTAGCTGAATTTTCTTACAATAATAGCTACCAAGAGAGCATTCACATGGCACCATTTGAAGCTCTATATGGAAAGAAATATAGGACGCCACTTAACTGGGTTGAAGTGGGAGACCATAGATATTTTGGGTCTGATTTCATCAAAGAGGCTCGAGAACAAGTCATCATTATTCAGAGTCACTTAAAGGCAGCTTAGAGCCGACAGAAAGCCTATACGAACAAGCGAAGAAGGCCCTTGCAGTTTGCAGCTATGGATGTTGTGTATCTCAAGGTGTCTCCTATAAGAGGGGTGCATCAGTTTGGTATCCATGGTAAGCTAACCCCCGGATATGTGGGTCCTTACAAGGTGTTGGAGCAGTGTGGCCCAGTTGGTTATCATCTCCAGCTTCCTAATAGTTTATCTGTGGTACACAATGTGTTTCATGTATCACAATTGAATAAATGTTTGCGGGTTCCTGATAAAGCTATGGAAATTGAAGGGCTTCCCCTTCAGCCCGATTTGACTTATGTTGAGCACCCGGTAAAAATCCTAGACGAAAAGGAAAGAGGGACCAGAAACAATGTGGTGAAGTTCTACAAGGTGCAGTGGCAAAACTACTCTGAGGATGAGGCCACATGGGAACAAGAGAGCTATATATTGAAGCATTACCCCCACCTTCTCTCTGGTTCTAATGAGTAGTTGTTATGTTGAAATGTACTTCCTATCTCCTTTCCCACACTAGGCACATGAAATCTCGGGTCGAGATTTTATTTTAGCGGGATAGATTTGTAACATCCTTGGTGTTACACTGTACAACTTTTTGCTAAAACACTGCATAAACCTCATACTTATGTGTAAATGTGTGTAATATAGGGTGCAAAGCAATACATAGAACTTGAAACGTTCACTAGAAACACGAAACGAATGTTACATTTCATGTCGTGTTGTATCACTTAGTGTTCTAAACGAATTTTTATTGAACGAGAATACTATAGAATGCATAGACGAAACTTTGATAAAGTTGGTAGTACAAACTTCGTAGGTGTCGGTGAAATACTGGCGGTCGGGAATGGGGTTCGCTAGATAGCATAGTTGGTAGCTTAAAAAAAGTGACGCGAATCCGAACAAATAACTTAGTCGTTTCTTAAGTCAGAAATTGGTTCGACGGAGCTACGTCATCTAGTCCGTCAGAAATTGGTTCGATGGAGCCCTCGCCATCTAGTCCGCGCGTGCTGTGTCGCCATGCTACTGCCCCCGAACCGGCGTCTGCCTCTATGGCATGCTGTGCCATGCCGCTGTCGCCTTGCGGGTCATAGTGCTGTGGTCGCATGTCACCGTGCCGGACCGTACGTGCGCCATGGAGTCTTTCCCGTCGCGTTGTCGTCCTTTCCCTAATTAGAAATTTGCGTCGCGCCAAGCCACCGTCACATCACCTGCAATGGCGCTGCACTGGCCGAGCCACGCTAAGGCAGAACCTCAGAGCCTGGCCCATCTTCATAAGTGCACATGTTTGGAGGTCGCATTGAAGCCCAACTTCATGCCAAGCTTGCTGCTGTTGCAGCCGTACGGTGTTGGGGCCTCAATTGGATTTTCCCCCACCGTCGACCCCATTAAGCCGAACGTCGTCGTCCATCAAATTGGTCGTGTGTAGTCCACCTCTTTCCAATTCACCATGCACCCAACTAGACCTGTTAGTTAGCTTACAAGTGGAGTCGACCCGATGAGCTCTCGTGCTCTAGTGAGGTAATGCAGGACGTTTTCCCCACGGCGGTCCGCCATGGCCGGCGAGGCGGGTGCTCGGCTAGGGCGATGCTCCTTGCTCCTTTGTCTCAATTGAGCAGGGCTTTTATGTCTCCTTGACTTGTTTGCCTTGCCCGTGCAGCGGTTTCACCAACGGAGCAGCAGGTCACCGGGAATGCCTTTACCATAGTCGGCGTGAATCGGAACAACCCCGCGCACGTGGCCAACCCTATTGCTGAGCCTCGCAACTTTGTCCAGCCTGTCCATCATGTCTTTGGTGAGGCCCTCTTGCTCCGAGGGTAGGTGGTTGAATCGATTAGGGTCTAGGTCGCCCAGGACGTGTTCGCTGCCACCGACGAACTGGATTAGATGTTGTTACTATGGCCAGCTTGGTTGGTTGTAGTAGCAGTTCAAATAGGGCTTCTACCTTGTTGCTTGTAGTCGGTAGATGGATACCGGGTAGCGGTAGAGGCATTGAGTTAGGTAAATTCGCTAGTGTCGGTGTTGCCGTAGCTAGATCCCACCACGGCGCATGGTCACACCTTTGTGCTGCACCATTTGTGGCGTTTGTTACCTCGATCAGTTGTGCGTTGCACATAGAGTGTCATGGTGGTGCTGGTTGGTGCCGAGGAGGTCCGTGCTCACCGGCGTTTGACCGGATAGGCCGCAGCCTCTGTTAGCTCTAGCCAGGGACCTTGAGAAAGAGAAATTAGATTAAGGGAAGGGTGCTAGATGCAAACGCCGTGACTCAGCGAAATAGAGTTTGAGTGAGCATCACGAATAGGATAGAGAACGGGGGCTCTTTTGCAAAAGAGCCAGCGCGCGCGTGGGTCTCCCAGCGTTGGGCCTCGGTCGCGCCGGTGGGCCACGCGTGTGGGCCATGCCGGAGTGATGAGCGTGCCCGGGTGTGGGCCGCGCTGTTCAGAAGCGGGCCACGTGAGGAGGAATTCGGTTTTCATTTTTTAGCAAATTATTAAAGAGTCAGTCAATATAGTTTCGAACTGAACTTTGAAAAATAATAGTAAATGTTGTGGGCATCCAAAAATGGTGAAACAAAAATTGTTAGGTTCAAAAAAATGTTATCTATCTGTTGGTATAGTTGGTTCATAGTTAGATGTTACAATGATAGGTTTATAAATTCAAATTGGAAAGCTTATTATTAGTTAGCTTAATATTTGTAGGAATTTTTGTGGCAAACCGATGATAGCTTTAGCCATGAAATTTTTATAGTAGATTCATGAGATTATTATGTGCTTACTGTAATTTTTGTCAGCCTAGAGTAGGTTGATAAATAGAATAGCTAGTACTACTTGTTTTATTATATATAGAGTAAATCGGTATTAAGAGTAAGAATACCCTTAGTTGTTATGATAACATGTCATGCTTCATACTTGTTAGTGGTAACAGTAGGTAACTTAGCACCTTAGCCGGTAGGACTAGCTTAGTAACTTGATACATGTATTTTCATTTTAAGAGCTGTTGTTGACATATTACTAAGTGTTACATCATCATTTCATGCATGTAGATCATGAGTTGGTAGAGTTCGTGCCCATGGATGAACAGGATTATGAAGAGGTCATTGAAGAGTATGAGGAGGAGATCCTCATACAGAAGGGAGCCCCAGAGACTTTTGGTACTGACTTTGCTGACCCACCGCCTGCCCAAGGCAAGCCCCGGTGCATAACCCATATTTTTACTGATCACTGAATATATATGTTGTGCATTTACGTTTTAGGTATTTTATGGAAACTACATGCATAAATATATCTACCTATGAGTCCTACTAGTACAGGTCAAGTAGCTGCTATGCTTAGGATTTCAGTAGCGTGAGTAACCTGTCGTTACTCACAATAGGTGATAATTATGATCACTCATAATAAAATGGTGGAAAGGAAAAATAGTGACCGGGCAGGGATGTGGTTTGGGTACTAGTGGGTGTAAGAGGTTGTGTCCTGCGGCCAACAGGGCATAGCTTGGTTACATTTTTTCCCTGCCTATGTCGGTTAAGGACCAGCCGTTGCATAAGGCTTTAGGCAAGTCATAGACTTATTATCCCGAGCACATACTTGGGTATGGGCAGAGAAAAGACTTGTTGCTCTCTTCTCGTGGGTTTTGGCTCTTTCTAGACCGACTGATTGGAGACAGGGATGGTGGAGGTCCTTGCACCGCACTAAGTTCGGGATTTAGAAGCGGGGGCTTAGAGTCCAAGTTTGGACGGGGACCTAGATCCTAGGACAGGAGGGTGATGGGACTGTCTCGTGCCTAGGGTACAAGCGGGTCATGTATTTGTGGGGTACCAAGCTGGGGGTATTGATTCACGAATTGCCGAGCGATCCAATACGGCTTGTCTACGGTTTAATATCGTAGTAAGAACTGAAAGATGGAAGATGATGAAATGTAACTAATTGCTCAACTCTTGCTTGAAAGTAGAACAGGTGCTTACATAAAATGGATAGATAATAAATCAATACGGCTATTAATAATACCACCAATAAGGACTCACTATTAGTATGGTTTTCTACAAAAAAGGAAACCAGCAAATCATAAAGCTTATCATATTCCTTGGAGTCAGGAAATATATTCCCACTAGTCGGATAAGTCTTGCGAGTATATTGTGTACTCATGGTTTATTTACCCCCTGTTGTAGGTAATGCTTGAAGAGTACTGTTGTGTGGAGGATTCTTCTGGTGGGCACAGATGGATCCTTGTTCTTTATCGCTAGATGTTTATTTTTAATTTCGCTGTTTAATATACCGCACTCTGACATTTGGCAACATAATAATGAATTTTTAAGAACTCTGGATGTATGAAATGTATTAAGTATTGTAATTCGTTCTCATTATTGAATTCGTGGGAAAAAATGTGGATCTTTCGGGTTCTCCCTTGGGGTGTGCCCTCCTCTCTAGTAGACAAGCGCCTCCGTAAGTGCGTTATTTCGGACGGTTCTGCCACAGCCCTCCTCTCTAGTAGATAGCATCTAGTATGTAAGTGTGTTACTTTGGGCGGTTCTGCACAACCCTCCTCTCTAGTAGATAGCATCTAGTACGTAGTACCTAGTAGTTGCCTAGAAGAGAGTCTCCCTCGGTGGAAAGTCCTGTCTTAGAGTGGTAGCTGCCGTCGTGGTTGCCATGGCCTTCCTCGGCTCCAACACCGCCACCTCCGAGGTCAGTGGAAATAAAATAAAGCCGATCTCCTCCTATGCAGATCTCTTCTTCCCCATCTCCGACTCCACCTCCAATTGCCATCAGCCAGATCTGCTTCCCTCCGATTCACAATCTTCGCCGCCCGCTTTCTTCTCTACACAGCAACCTTCGGTCCTGGTGCTCCCTTCTACAGCTAGGCGGCTCCCCTGCTGGTGTTGGTCCGACAGCTCCGCCTACACCTGGGATGCAGGTTCGAGCCTCTTCTTCAACCTCTGGCGATGGCTTCAACTGCATCCTTCGGTCGCCGGTGTGCTACCTCTTCGATGGCTCGATCGGTTCGCCTTTAACCGATGCTTTGCACGGTTAGTCCATCCGGGTGCACACGTCCACGACTCCCCTACGACCCACCGCCGGCAGATTCGTCTTCTCCATCGCCCTCGTCATCGCTGCCTTCCTTTTCAGATCCAGGGCTTTCTTGTAATTTGGTCTTCTACGGAGGATCTCTATGTAAACTGGCTGCTGTGATAATATATTATATGTGTTGTTGTGAAAAAACACACACACTAACATGCGATAGTGCCACGTATATAATTTATTTCATGGAACCAATATATGCGACAGTGCCGCACGAATGCGACAGTGTCTCGATTCCACGCATGCACTCAGCCCTGAGAAAGTCGTACACCCGGATGATAATAGCTGGGCCCACTCGAATAAACCTTTCTCCTTTCGTCGTTGCGCGCAGCACGGCAGCAGCGTCGCACATGCGACAGTGCCCCATTTTTTTTCCACGCCTCCACGCTATGCTCACAGCTGAGTCGCACTTCCACGCCATTATCCCCCGCGGGCGCCTCAGGCAAAGAGACCGAGGCCGCGCGCACGATATAAGCACCACCACCGCTCCACGCTTCTTGGTAGGTCGCCGCCTGTCAGCAGGAGCAGCAGCAGCAGCGGGTAGGAGGCGGCTACTAACTGGTCACCGGCAGTTCGCCGCGAGCTCCGGCGGCACCCCGCAGCCGACCGGCGGCGCCTCTGGTCCGTCATCGGACGGCGGCAGCGGCATGTCTTCGGCCCCGCTGCTCGGCGCCGAGTCCGGTGGCGAGCCCGCCGCGCCGCCGCGGCCGTCGTCGTCGTCGTCGTCCTCGTGGGTGGAGCGCGTGGTGGACACGGCGGAGGCGCGCGCGCAGCTGGGGTTCGCGGTGCCGATGGTGCTGACGAGCATGGCGTACTACGGCATCCCGCTGGTGTCGGTGATGTTCTCGGGCCACCTCGGCGATGTCCACCTCGCCGGCGCCACGCTCGGCAACTCCTGGGCCACCGTCACCGGCTACGCCTTCGTGGTACGTACTGCATACGCGCGCGCGCGGCCCATCTTATTCTTATCTCACTCGCTCTCATGCCATGCACCATGTTACTCTCCGAATCCCCGATCCATATTCTCACCCGGACCCGCCGCCGCCGCCGCCCGCCACATGCCGACTAGTTCTTCGCCTCTTGCATGCCCTAGCACACGCGGTTCATAATGAGTTGACAACGTAACGACCTATCACGTCGAATCATAGCATCAGCCGTACGTTCCGAGTTCCTTTAATCATGAATGTTGTTTTTGTTCGGTGATGGTAGCTTCTGGGATTGCCATTCGGACACGGTGACGGTAGCGGCAGGATGAGCAGCTGCACACGACCTGCGGGCTGGGTCTTGCGAGCATTTTTTTTTTACTACTAGGAACTAGAGTCTGGAGGGGCCAAAGGCCTTGGTAAAATAACGAAGGGGCTACACCGTACCTACGTACTCGCTCAATCTTCAACGCCCGTGCTCCACGGCCTGTTGACATCTGGCCATTTATTTATGCGCGGCTAAGAAATTCAAGGCAGGCGGAGCGTGCACCATTGATTGATCTGCTAGTGCTATCCCAATATCCCATGCATATCATCCCATCCACGAATACAGGCCGTGCATGCCTGGCCAAGCAAGCTTGTCCTCCGCTGCCTGCCTGCCTGCCTGCCTTTCATCTCAGCTCGCTCGCTGTCAAGTGTCATCAGCCACGAAACGATAGGCAACTCGAGGTTTGCGTGGCGCGCGTACCGCGGCACGGCACCGGCACGTACGTAAGCCGCCGCTTCGGTCGCGGTCCGTTTAATCCCAATATTCCGCTTCACTCCTTTACTTCCTCCTCTCCTTGCATGTGTCCGTTTTCCTGGTGTTCTATGCGCTTGTGTATGCGGCCGGACCCAAGGATTGTGTGTCGATCGCCCGGCCGGCCGGGCACATCGTATGTTGACGGTTGGAGAGCGGCGCCGCTTACGTGTCCCCACCGGCCACCGCACGGGCCAGTACATGATACGTGTATACGGCGGCGCAGAGACCGTTGGCGGGGTTGGCTGCGAAGTGCTGGCTAGCGTGCGCGGGCACCGGGCAGCCCCGTTGGACTCGGACCGGATCAGATAGGATAGGAAGAACAAGCCAGCAATCGGTCGAGCACCAGTCAGGTCAGAGAGTCAGAGAGCCCAGAAACTGAGACTTGTTCTGTGTGGAGTGTGGAAAACAACGGAGTCCAGTAGTCAGGTCGTCACGCACGTCGGATCGAGCTGCGTTTCGGGACTTTGGGCATAAACAAACAAACAAAAAGAGCTGCCCCTTTACAGTGTACGTGCACGAATCCTGAAACCAAACGCAGTCAGATGCGCATGCTCTGTACGCACGATTTTAAGACTGGTAGCTTGGTCGTGGTCAGCCTTTTTGGTGATGGCTTCGCACGGAATTCGGTTTGTGTGGTTATGTGAACGCTCAGGAGTCAATGCGGCTTTTTATATGCTATATATATATATCTCCTTGGGAAACCATACACTGTTATTATACTATTATAATATGCAAAGGAATGTGATGTTTCCAAAGAAAAATAAATAAATGGAGTGAGGGTTGAACTGTTCTATGCTGTTCGGTACGCTTTTGGCTCAAATAATAATAATGGCAATCAATCCAACATGGTAGCACACCAGTTGCATAAATATTTTAATTATTCATACTCTAAGGTTAGTCTTGGCGAGGGTGTCATAAGAGTTTCTTAGAGCATTAAATAACTTATCAACTTATCAGATATGTCGACATTGCATAATAAATGATGAAGAGCGAGGATCAAAGTTTTACGGGAGTAAAACAAGTTCCGTGGAGACGAAATTAGTCAACGTTTCAAAACCGGAAATACTGTGGGTAGGGCATTCGTTCGGACGCATGTTGGTGGGCCTCGACACCCGCCTGATCGGCCCAACGCTGCCATCCGCGCGGACGCACGCATCTCATGTTGCTCAAAATAAAATAAAAAATCTTCGTCACTTTCCGCTCGAATCACCGCTGCGCCCACATCCATTCTTGAACCCAGTCACGAATGGATGTCCTGCCCACACCGCCGTGGTGCGCTCTTGTAGGGAACCGTAATGTCTAAGAGTGGGGGTGAATTAGACAACTTAAAAATTCTCACTCTAAACTATGGCTTCTTTTTCTACCCTTAGCAAAACATATGCAAACGATAACTATTTAAATGTGCAACTACGGTTTTGCTAGTGTGTTGCTATCTCTACCGCAAAAGAGGTAATGAAAACAATGTAAATGCGGAAGCTAAAGAGAAAGGTAGAGATATGCAAACTTCCATCGACGACCCCGGTATTTTTATCGAGGTATCGAGAAGCGCGCAAGCTTCCCCTAGTCCTAGTTGGAGCCCCTCGCAAGGGCCAAGCTCCCGGTCGGGTAACTCTGTGAATAACCTCGGGCCTTCCCCACGCGTAAGTGGGTCTCCGACGTGCCTTCCAATAAGTCTCTCCCAGATGCTCCCCGCCGTCTTCACTATCAAGCTTCCGGCCGAAACGCCGCGGGCCTTGTTCCCTCCGGTACACGGTGGCGGCCACACCACAAACGCGATTGGTGTGATCTCGTAAGACTACAAGCCCCTCCGATGTACAACAATGGCGCGCGCAAGCACCGAGGGGTAAGAGGTATGCAAACCTCACTAAACACTAGGCCTAAACCTAGAGCAAGCGCATAAGCGGTGGTCTAATCAACCTAAGCACTTCGTAAAGCACCTACGCTAATCACCTAATTAAACACTAAGCACTATACAAATGAAGATCACTAAAATGGTGTATCAACACCCTAGATATGTTTCCTCCGCTCCACTCTTGTCAAATGGCCGGTTGGGGGCCTATTTATAAGCCCCACTGAGAAAGTAGCCATTGGAGACTAAATCTTGCTTTTCTGCTACTAATCGGACGCTGCTTTCATCCTGACCGGATGCGTCTAGTCGTCCCGATTGTTAGAGCGCGCGATCAACTGATCAAACGCTGATGGCGTCTGGTCACATGCCATCGGACGCGTCCGGTCACAATTTCACCGCTCTGGAAACTCTCTGTACTCGATCGAATGATGCAGTTCCTGCGTCTGGCAGATTAGTCGCCAGCGTCCGGTCAGTACTGAATGTGTTGTCGGGATGATGAACAGTGCTATCGGTGCGTCCGGTCACTTTCAGTCTTCAGTGTCTGGTCACTGCTGCTGACGCCTGCTATTGCCGTGCAACTGATCGGACGCGTCTGGACGATCACCTTCCAGCGTTCGGTCGCTACGTCTGGTCACTCTACCGAGCATGTTTCTTCGTGATCTTGCGTCTGGCTTGGTTCCTATATTTGTGCTTAGACTTTGCTTGATATCTTGGGTCTTCTCTTGTGCTTCTATGGTCTTGCTTATGGTGTTGATCATCAGATCATCACGTCGCTTTCATCCAAGTCACGTCTTGCACCCTATTAAACTACAAACCAATCACTTGCAAATTCAATAGTCCAATTTGGTTGTGTTGGTCAACAAACATCAAAATCTAAAGTAAATGAGCCTCGGGTTCATTTTCCTTACAATCTCTCCATTTTTGGTGATTGATGACAATACGACCAAAACAAGCAAATAATAAAAATGTTAGAATTAAAAAAAACTATTTACTTACTAGGATGCAATGCAAAGGGCAAGGTTATATGATGTTAAAAGATACTAATTGAAGATACCTCTTGTAAAGCTAAACTTATCTTGCCCTTGCAAATGTCCCCATGTGGCATTATGGATTTAAGCCTCGCTTTTGATCCTACAAATTCTCCCCATTACATAGACTAATTCATAATCCATTATCCTCCCTTTCTCGGACCATTACCACTTGTAAATTATTATGATCGAGCTTGCTTTTGGTCCTACAAATTCTTCCCCTTTCGAATCAGGCACCGAAAAGGAAGACATTAGTAGCACAAGGGAGGGTCAAACTTGTGATCCTTTGTATGTGGAGTGGAATAGGTCACCAATTTTGACTCTCACATTACATGAATTAAGCTCTCCCTAAATATATGCATACATATGATGGAGAATGTTGTTAATGCATAATTGGCAAATTAATGCTCAAGGGAGTTTAATCTATATAATGCATGGAGAAAGCATATAGATACCAAAATAAAATCAACATGATGATATCGGTTTAGAAATACCACATATGAAAACCAATTTGGTTTATCCCACTTGCAATAGGTGGTGGATATTTGAAGTATGATGCTTAACTCCGGGGACTCCATTTTCCTTACAATGAGACTACTACACACATGATAAGCTTGAAAAAGTATTAGTCTCAAAGCATCCAACTTATAGAGTAACCTCCCTCTAAATTTGTGCACACAAGTATGGAATACTTGTAGAAGATATGCACATTGATTTTAGAATAAAAAATACCACTTGAAAGATGACATCACATGAATGTGAGAATTATTTTCAAAAATGATATTTGGGAGAAATTATCTACAATTTGAACTTTGGCACATATTAGATAAACAATTGAAAGACAAGCCATGTGTCGTGCTCCTAAACAATTTAAACCATGTAGGTTTGCTCCAAGGGTTAAGAGTGAGACCGAGTAATCCTACCATAAGATATACCTAGTGTATGCATGACAAAGGATTTAAGTATGCAAATACAAACCTAGGCATGAAAGGGAACTAGATGCTAATTGAAATTGTAAGAAATTAAATCTTAATACCAATTGAAAGGAATTAAATCTAGTTACCTAATATGGGAAGGAGAATTTGGGTCCATAGTATATACTAACCCACTAGGCAATTTTCTTGTCCATAATGATGCACCCCATGACATGCACCCATACTTAGCCAAGTCTCCAAATTTTCCAAAGTCCATCGGACTTCTCACTTCCCTTTTGGGATCCAAACCTTCTTGGTGCTCTTCATATTTGAAATGATCTCTTTTGGCACCTCAAATCGTTTGACCCCATTGTTGGCTTGCTTGTTCACCTTGATGGCCACCACCTTGTCATTTTTCTTCTTTAAGAGATAAGGTGTGGAGGCCTTTTTGTCCACCTTGTTAGTGTAGGTGTTGGAGAGCTTGCTTGTTTGCTTTTTGTTTTTCTTCTTTGCTCCTCCCCCATTCTTCACCTTGCACTTATAGGACTTGTGGCCTTCCTTGTGGCACACGTAGCAAACCACGGTTTGTCCTTCATCAAGCTTCTTCACTCCCTTGACGATGTTATCTTGATGAAGTTGGGCTTGCTTCGTCTTGTCTTTCACTTGAGTCAAGTCCTTGGTGAGGCGAGACACTTCTTGCTTGAGTTGCTCATTCTTCATTGCAACCTCTTGAGTGCATGTATCTACAACAACTTTCTCAACATAAACTTGGTTGCATAAGGGTGAGTCTAAACATAAATCATTGCAAGAAGTAAAGCATCCTTTTTAGGCATATCAAAAATAGAACTTTTCTTTTTAGATGCCTTGGTGGAGGTTGTACCGATGGCTTCAAGATTAGCAACTTTATTAGTTAGCTCATCACAATATTTACACATGGTTTTCATTTTAGTAAGCAAACTTTTATAAGCATCTTGTGAGCTAGCTAACTTTTCTTTTAATTTTTCATTTTTCTTTACAAGTTACTCATCATTGATTGTGCATGCATTTGTTGTTGCACTAGCCTTAAGTTGCTCAATTTTAGTAGATAGTTCAATATTGAGATTAACAAATGTCTCATATCGTTGAAGCAAGGTTTTATATGCTTCTTGCGAACTATCTAGCTTTTCTTTTAATTTTTCAAGCTTCTTTTGTTGACTAGTGTAAACTTTAGCATAGTTAAGATTTTGTTGCATAATTCCATCATAAGAAGGTAGCTCATCATCACTATCACTATTATTGTCACTATCACTAGGGATAGACTTTTTGTTACCTCGTGCCATAAGGCACACACGTGAAGAGCTTGATGATGAGTGCTTGTGACTTCGCCTCTTGTGATGGTATTCTTCTTCACTTGAAGAATCATCCCATGACCTTATTGATGTGAGGGCTTTATCCTTGCATGCAATCTTCTTTGTCTTGGGTGTGGGCTTGTTTAGACAAACTTCCATAAAGTGCCCCAACTCGTCGCATCTATAGCATCCTCTCTTTCTTTATTCATTTATTTGATTTGTGAAGATAAAATCTTGAATTTAGATGGGCACACCCTTGACATTGAGTATTCAGATCATCTTTTCCACCTTGTTGATAAGTTTGATTGATTCTTCATCAAGGTCGGAGGTGGAGGAGTAAGATTGATCATCATCACTTGATTCTTTATCATCATCATCATCATCATCCCCATCTTCTTCTTCATCTTCACTTGAGGAGCTTGAGCTTATCTTAACTTTCTTGCCCTTCATCTTCTTTTTCTTACTACATGTGAGAGCTTTGCCTTTGCTTGATAAAGAGGCTTCTTCTTGACCCATCTTGCGTGATATTTCAAATGCCACTATCTTGCCAATGACTATGGCCAGGGTCATAGTGCTCAAGTCCTCCATGTTGTGAAGGATGATGATGATGCTTGTATATTTCTTTTGTGGTAGCACTGAGATGATCTTCCTCACGATGTCTGCATCATCTAGCTTGGCTAATTCTATTGAATGGAACTCATTGATAATTAGATTCAAACGAGAGTACATATCATGAACAAGCTCATCATCATTTATTTGAAAGAAATCATAATTTTATTTAGCTAGATAATGTTTTTGCTCACGGACACTAGATGTGCCGTCATGGAGCTCTTGGAGTTTTAACCAAATTTCATGTGCCGTATTTAAAGTGAACACTTTGTTAAACACATCCATACCAAAAGATTCAAACAAGCAATTTTTAGCTCTAGCGTTGAAATGAATTTCTTTTTCTTCACTCTTTATGGGTTTATCGGGATTCTTAATGGGTTTCATCCCATCACGAGTGGCTCTCTAAACACACAAATCAACGGCCTCAAGCAGACAAGCCATTCTAGCTTTATAGTAGGGGAAGTTAGTGTCGTCAAAGTGCGGAGGGCTAGAGGTATCCATCCTAACCACTCTAAATAGCATCGGCTCAACGGCGGTTAAGCCAAAGGTTCAAATTGAGCCAATCGGCTCTGATACCACTTGTAGGGGACCGTGACGCCTAAGAGGGAGTGAATTAGGTAACTTAAAAATTCTCACTCTAAACTATGGCCTCTTTTTCTAGCCTTAGCAAAACCTATGCAAAAGATAAACTATCTAAATGTGCAACTATGGTTTTGTTAGTGTGTTGCTATCTCTACCACAAAAGAAGTAATGCAAACAATGTAAATGCGGAAGCTAAAGAGCAAGATAAAGGTATGCAAACTCTCGTCGAGGACTCCGGCATTTTTATCGAGGTATCGAGAAGCGTGCAAGCTTCCCCCTAGTCCTCGTTGGAGCCCCTCGCAAGGGCCAAACTCCTGGCCAGGTAACTCCGTGGATAGCCTCGGGCCTTCTCCACATGCAAGTGGGTCTCCGACATGCCTTCCGGCAAGCCTCTCCCGAATGCTCTCCGCCGTCTTCACTATCAAGCTTTCGGCCGAAACGCCACGGGCCTTGTTCCCTCCGGTACACGGTGGCGGCCACACCACAAACACGGTTGGTGTGATCTCGCAAGACTACAAGCCCTTCGATGTACAACAATGGTGCGCGTAAGCACCGAGTGGTTAGAGGTATGCAAACCTCATTAAACACTAGGCCTAAACCTAGAGCAAGCGTATAAGCAGTGGTCTAATCAACCTAAGTACTTCGCAAAGCACCTACGCTAATCACCTAATGAAACACTAAGCACTATGCAAGTGGAGATCACTAAAATGGTGTATCAACACCCTAGATATGTTTTCTCAGCTCCACTCTTGTCAAATGGTCGGATGGGGGGTCTATTTATATGTCCCA
The DNA here is from genome assembly GCF_019320115.1 of Miscanthus floridulus. Taxonomy (NCBI): domain Eukaryota; kingdom Viridiplantae; phylum Streptophyta; class Magnoliopsida; order Poales; family Poaceae; genus Miscanthus; species Miscanthus floridulus. Next base: position 125,300,991 of record NC_089582.1, on the reverse strand, counting down.
CTAAGAAAGTAGCCATTGGGGACAAAATCCTACTTTTCTGCTACTGACCGAACACTGCTTTCGTTCTGACCGGACACGTCCGGTCGTCCCAACTATTAGAGCACGCGATCAACTGATCGGACGCTGATGGCGTCTGTTCGTAATTTCACCGCTCTGGAACCTCTCCGTACTTGATCTAACGCTACAGTCTACGTCCGGTCGATTAGCTGCCAGCGTCTGGTCAGTACTGAATGTGTTGCCGGGATGATGAACAGTGCCATCGATGTGTCTGATCATTTTTAGTGTTCAGCGTCCGGTCGCTGCTGCTGACGCCTGCTGTTGCCGAGCAACTGATCGGACGCGTCCGATCGATCACCTTCCATCGTCCGGTCGCTGCGTCCGTTCACTCTACCAAGCATGTTTCTTCGTGATCTTACGTCCAGCTTGATTCCTATCTGCATGCTTGGACTTTGTTTGATATTTTGGGTCTTCTCCTATGCTTCTAGGGTCTTGCTTATGGTGTTGATCATCGGATCATCACGTCGCCTTCGTCCAAGTCACGTCTTGTACTCTATTGAACTACAAAACAATCACTTGCCATTAGTCTAATTTGGTTGTGTTGGTCATCAAACACTAAAATCCAAAGTAAATGGACCTTTCCTTACACGCTCCACGAAGACCACGCTGCCAACGGCTGAAATGCGGCGGCGTGCTGCATCGCACTCGAGCGCCGTCGCCTGCCTTCCTATCTCCCCACCGCCACTCACCACTTGTTGCCGAGTTCTTCGAGCCAACGCAACGTGGTCCACGGCAACTGCTCCGGCGCAGCGTTCTTCACCGCGCCCAATCGGTTGACTGCCGCCATCCTCCCTCTCCACTGCACCCGAGCACCGCTTGCTGGCTACCGTATTTCCCCACCAGGTAGGCCATGGCCGCAAATGACATTGTGTTTCAAGTATTTTCAGGTGTTTCAGAAGTATGTTTTCAAGTGTTTCATTTGGATATTGCCTATGTTGCAATGGCTATATACGCATGTTGCAAGTATATGTTTCAAGTGTTTTAGTTGTTTTCATACGTATGTTTCGAGTGTTTTATCTAGACGTTGCAAAAGTATATCTGGATGTCGTATAACATGCATGTTGCAAGCGTTTGTTTTAAGTGTTTCAAACGTATGTTACAATTGTTTATCTGTATGTTGCAAAAGTGAATCTGGATGTTGCATGCGTTTGCAATGGCTTTCAAGTGTTTTCGGGTGTTTTTGCAACTGTTTTAGACGTATGTTGCAAGTGTTTCAACTATTTCGGACGTATGTTGTAAGTGTTTCATGTAGATATTGCAAAAGTAGATCTGGTGTTGCACATGTTGCAATGGGACCACCTGCCGCAGCCGCAGCCGCCTGCTGCATTGCTGGGGCGCCGCTAAGCAGGCGCAGAATGTCCCCGCCTGCATGCGCGTGGAAAGCGTACGAGGCACGAGCGGTCTCCACGTGTTGTAGGTCGGGTGGACGGTGCGTGCGGTCCGCGTGGGCAGACCCCGCGTGGGCGCACCACGGTGCAGGCACGAGAAATGGGGTGCTGGTAGCGGCGTCCGGACGTCCGGGCGCTAGCAATCCCCTTTCAGAAGAGACTTGGAAACTAGATGACGAAACCCCCGCTAATAATGACCTGAGTCTAAGTGGGATTAGAATATCATTGTTGACTAACGACCATACTTATTGGATTATCATGTTAATAGCTTGTAGGTAAACGAGCGGTGGCTGCATTCTTGGTACCTAGATTTTCACGTACAGTTTGACTCGGTTATTACATAAATCTCTAAGTTGCATATTGTATATTCTAGAAGTAGTTGTTGCAACGAATAGATTCTCTTTGCAACTATAAGATCAAATGGCACAAATACTGTGTCATGAGATCTGGCACACACGCATACAACTCATACATGGTTCGATTCACTTACAACTATAAGATCAAATGGCTCAAATCACTTGGGTGTTTTCTCACTTATATAAATCAAATGGCTCACTCTTTAGTACATACTCTCTCAGTTTTAAATTATAGACCACTTTAGTTGTTTATAAGTCAAACTTCTCTAGCTTAGTATAAACCAACATCTACAACATGAAATTAGTTTCAGTAAATCCAACCAACTATGTTTTCACAAGTGCCATTTCGTGTTTGGAGTTGTGATCGTGCACAAGACTGAACTCAAGCCTACCCATTTAGGGAGCTAAGCTGTTTGATCTAGCATAAGTGCAGTTGCAAACAGCTCGATGTTTCTTCTGAATCCTCACATCAGTTGTTGTGTTCCATGGAAAATATGGTCTCTCATCATGCATGCATGTCTTTGTTTCCAGACCGGCCTGAGCGGCGCCCTGGAGACGCTGTGCGGTCAGGCGTACGGCGCGGGGCTGTACCGCATGCTGGGCCTCTACCTGCAGTCGTCGCTTATCATGTCGGCCGCCGTGTCCGCGGCCGTCTCCTTGCTGTGGTGGTTCACGGAGCCGGTGCTGCTTTTCCTGCGGCAGGAGCCCGAGGTGTCCCGAGCCGCGGCCGCCTTCGTCCAGGCGCAGGTTCCCGGCCTCTTCGCCTTCGCCTTCGTGCAGTGCCTGCTGCGGTACCTGCAGACGCAGTCCGTCGTGCTCCCGCTCGTCGTCTTCTCCGTGGCCCCGTTCGCGCTCCACGTCGCGCTGACGCACCTCCTGGTGAACGTGCTCGGCCTGGGACTCGCGGGGGCAGGCGCCGCCGTCTCGGCCACGTTCTGGGTCTCCTGCCTCATGCTGGTCGCCTACGTGCTGCGCTCCGGGGCCTTCAGCGAGACGTGGAAGGGGTTCTCTGCCGAAACCTTCAAGTACGTGCCGCCCACCGTGAAGCTCGCCACGCCGTCCGCCGTCATGGTCTGGTGAGTGTCAGCAGACTCAGGCACTCAGCACTCAGGCGCGCGCGCTTCCGTTGTTCAGTTCGGCCGATGTGGCTTGGCTGGCTGTGTCTAGAACTCACGCTTCATTTTGACTGACTGCAGCTTGGAGTACTGGGCATTCGAGCTCCTGGTCCTGATCGCCGGCTTGCTCCCCAATTCCACAGTGAGCACGTCGCTGATCGCCATGTGGTACGTCTGTCTCTTTCGATACTGAAGCTTCAGCAATTGCTACAACTACAACCAGTGTTAATTAGTGTTCTACTAGATGTTCAGATATGCGCAAATAAAATAAAATGGTTCATCTTCAAACAAACTGACTTCTTGGTCGGCGGAATTAATTTGTGCAGCGCCAGCACGGAGGCGATCGCGTACATGATCACGTTCGGGTTCAGCGCCGCCGTGAGGTGCGTTACTTCCTTCTGCCATGTTTCTTCGCGCGCCATTCTTCTGATCGAGTGATTTCAGCTTCAGTTCTTGCTATCTCTCCTTTTAAGTTTATTAATCTGTCTTACGGTTGATGCCTGGATGAACCATCGCAATCAGCACGCGGGTGTCGAACGAGATCGGCGCGGGGAACGTGGAGAGGGCCAAGAACGCGGTGTCGGTGACGATGAAGCTGTCGGTGTTCCTGGCCGTCACCTTCGTGCTGCTGCTGGCGTTCGGCCACGGCCTGTGGGCGCGCCTCTTCAGCGGGAGCGCGACGATCGTGTCGGCGTTCGGGGCCATGACGCCGCTCATGGTGATCTCCATCGTGCTGGACTCCGCGCAGGGCGTGCTGTCGGGCGTGGCGAGGGGCTGCGGGTGGCAGCACCTGGCGGCGGTGACCAACCTGGTGGCGTTCTACTTCGTCGGCATGCCGCTCGCCATCCTGTTCGCCTTCAAGCTCGACCTGCGCACCAGGGGCCTGTGGGCGGGGCTCATCTGCGGGCTCACGTGCCAGGCCTGCACGCTGCTGGTCATCACCGTCCGCACCAAGTGGTCCAACCTCGCTGAGGCCATGCAGGAGAAGAAGGCCAACTACGTCGCGTAGCAAACGCACTGTAACTGCCAGTTTTTTTTGTTGTTGAAAGAGCACTGTACTACCAGTCAGAGACGGAACTAGCCATTTCGATTAGGACAAACATGATGACATGTCTAAATGTGATAAATATATGCTTAAACGTATTTCTCAACAAATTTTTTAACATTTTTACATATGTAGTTAGTATTTATAAAGAAAATTCATAAGATTATCATAAAAATAGCTAATTTGATGCATTGCTATGCTGTAAAATGAATATTTATAGGGGTATTAATATTTTTTTTGTGATGTGTTGGTGGGGGTGGGGGTGGGGGGGGGGGCACGACCTCTGCTAGCCCCCCTGGTTCCGCCTCTGCTACCGATTATGAACGAATGACTAATAAGAAAGTGTGCATCAAAAGCACGAGGTTTTTTATCGCGATAGCAATATTCTCTAGATAGGGACTGAAGTCCTGTCAGTCAGCGGGGTGGGTGTCCACGTATATTACCGCAAAGTCTACTAAGCGACCCGTCGCGCCGGCCCACGTGTGCACGCCCAACAGCGTCCGCCCGCGTCGGAGAGGAAGAAGAAGGAGATCGCTAGTGTCAGAGATGAGGACCTCGCTGGCATTAGGGCGGCGGAAGATGGCGGTTGGACGGGGTTGGTGGCGGGGGCGTCGCAGCGGTGCTTGCCGGTGAGCTGCTGTGGTTAGGGTGGGCGGGGTCGAGGAGCAGGGACAGGAGGTGGGTGGCGCGGTAGGGCGGCGGGAGCCGCCGGTCGCTGGTGGTGGGGGCAAGGAGCGAGGGTGGGGGTGTGTGGAGGTGAGGACAAGGTCGCCGCTAGCACACCACCTAGGGGAGGGGAGGGCGGAGCAGCAGGGCCGGGACGGGCGGTGGGCGGCACGGCCGGTGGCGAGGCTACCGCTGGTCGGGGCGGCGAGGGAGGAGACAGGGGTGGGGGAGGAATGGCATCACGAAGTTAAAGACGGGTATAGGTGGGAATAGTATAGGTATAAAATCTCATCAATGGTATAGGTATGGTATAACCAGCCTTAGGCATGAGTGTCGGTATGCCTCTTCGATCGTACTGTTACTAACGATAGGCTTCAAAGGAACCATAACATTAATCCTCGGGAGACGCACTTCAAAGGAGATAAGCCTCATAAATAAATTATCATAATAATCCCAAACATATGCGAGTCGTTTGGTTCCCCTGGCTGCTAACGTAAATGGTAAGGCCCCGTTTGGTTCAAAGGATTTTTCACAGGAAAAGTGAAGGAAACAGAAACGGAGGAAAGGAATGGAAGAAGATCGTTTGAGACAGAGGAAACAACGACACCTTTCCTTTGGAATATTGTAGCTAGATGCTGATTTCACAGGAAAGAAAGAATCCGCTCTGACCCCTTGTTTTCTCTTCCTTTGTGGATGCCCGAGGCAACTTGCAGCAACAACAGAGGCAACTTGTGGCAGTTAAGAGTAATTAGTATCCATATTTACCTAACATGTTACAATTCCTATGCTATAAATTTCTGTGTTCTAAACAGGCTAAATTTTCTGGTCCTGTATTTTGAAATTCCATAGTTTTTCATTTTTTATCATACCTTATTTCTACATTTTTTTTCTATTCCTATATTTTAGATTTCTTCGTTGCAAACAGGCCCTAAAGCAAAGAAATCACAGGGGCAGCGGCGGCAGGACCTTGATCCGACGCTCTTGGTTGGCGCGCGTGCGCTGCTAGGGGTAGCGGCGCGCTCCCGCTCGTAAGGGTTGTGGCGCACTGGAATATCGTGAGCGTGTCCATCAGGTGCATGCGCGTACTACTTGGTCCTTATTGATTGGTACGGTGCACATGCAGGACTAGCACATGGAGCAATTAATGGACCAGACATTTGAACTAACTAGCAGCACAGGCCATGCAGCAGGTCATCTCTTTTATTTATACTAAGTGTCTGTGTGTTGATACCGGATAGCTAATATTTTATATTAAAAACACACAGATCATACGATAAGATAACAATGCTGCAAAAATTAAATACCAATATTAAAGTGATATTTAATCAAAAAAGTAAAGTTTATCTTCTTGAATGTCTAACAGAATTACTGAAAGAGGTCAGACAACAGCAACTCAATTGTCAGAAATGCTGCCCAAAGTTAAGGCAAAACTTATTCTTCTTTTCTGTATTTGCGCCAAACCTTCATTGCAAAAATTTTGAAAATTTGTGAGTATATTATGGCCTCCAAACCTACAGATTTGTAAACTACTGATTTGAAGTAATTCTTATCAGGTAAAACCAGTAGGAATAAATACCCTAGCAACTTAGCTGAAGATCACAGATTTCCACCCTAAAAAACAAATTCATATCAGGAGTTCCAAAGCTCCTCTAAAGATCTATTTTGCCAATCTAGAATATATATTTCATTGTTGCAAGTACAATATGCTTCAAAGAAATTGCAGGGTGCACTCAGAAAGGAAAATAAACTGCATGCAGGAACATGATACAGGCAGAAGTTTACTTCCCTAACAGCAGATGTGTGATCTTCCTCAAAGAAATAGTGTGGGTATATGAAATCACATTACTTGTCTTGTGTCAAGTTACACCCGTCTCCCCACTTCAACAACACTCTGTCCAGACCAGCAGAAGCACTTGCTAACGCTACGGCCACCATTAAGTCCACTGTGATATTTAATTGTTTGAAATCCGATGCTATTCCATGTTTTAGAATGAACATGTCAGTACCCTCATCTGTAGTCGGGTTCCATTAGGACAAACAGAGGTATAAGGAAAACTGATAGCTAAATATGGAATGAACACATGTCAGTTCCCTCATCTGTAGTCAAAACATGGTATAAGAAAAACTAATAGCTAAATATGGAATGCATTATCCTGTGAACACAGGTAGAGAATATGTAAACTTCCCAAATACAACTATCTCTGAATGGTGCAATCACATAATCACTTATATAATATACAGGTCTGAGCACAACCAGAGATAAATGGCTTAATGTTCATAGTTACAAGCCTACATGTATATTTTACAAATACAAGGAACTATATCAGTTTTTGAATTTCTAACTGAAAAAAAAGTTACTCACAATCTATTCGAGGCATCATGAGAGGCATCATCGATGTTAATCATCTTAGGTCTTGCTTGCCAACCATCTAGCCAAAACACTCCATCAGGGAGATTCTTGCTCTGCATTGTGATGCATATCTGAACAACTATTGCGGGGCAGATATACCTTAGCATCTCTATGAGCATATCAAAACCAGTACCTGCATTAAATAAAAATGCAAAAAAGAAAACATTAGTGAATCAAGTATATGGTAAGACCAAGCAAATCAGCTCTCGCATGACTAAGAGATACCTTTTACCCAGCCAGGAGTATTGACAACTAGTGGCAGCATTTCATTCTGACCACGTCGATATTTTCCAACGAAATAGTCAGTACAAATGGAATAGGAAATTTGGATATGCTTCTGCATTTCTTTTTGAAGAAATGTCACCAAAGAAGTAGGACCTAATCAAATTTGTAAATGGCATTAGTGAAACCCATGCAGAGAGAACATAAGTGAGGAATATTAAACAAAACGTTTGCTCCGGCAAAACTTTAAAAGTTACATGGTCGTGCTAACAAACTACTACAACTGTTCCAGTAAACAGACGAAGAAATCCCACAATAGAAATTGTGTACAAATTCTGAAGTGAAGAAATCAAATGAAATTACCACACACTGTTGCACTACCAGCTAATCACAAATCCCGAGGAGAAATTTTACACTTTTCAGCTTCACGTAGAACCAGGTTTAGCAAACCAGCCCAAGCCAAAAATCATCTTGTTTGCGACGACACCTGTGAGCTGTGGCACAACTATCAGCACTTAGATTTCGAAAAAAGAAAACTAACACTTTTTGTACACATCTAAATTGCTGAGACGATCAAAATATTCACAGAATCAGAAATCATACCCTGGTGGCCGTCGTCCTGGCGACAACGCCCTCCTGAGCCCACGCCGCCGCCTACTGAGCCTGCGCCGCCACATCCCGCACCGCTATCGCATCTCGAGGCTACGCGCCGTGCCTCCCTAGCCATGCCGCTGCTGCCTCCTGGGCCCTCGTGGAGGCCCGAGCAATGGAGAGACACCGATACCTGGATCTACTGTCGCTGGAGGCCTTGCGCGCACCGGCAGCAGGGCTACGCCAATAGGGTTTGACCGCACGCGCGGGGGGGGGGGGGGGGGCTCCCGTGCTGGCGCGACACAGCGGCATGCCGCCAACGCCGAGAAGAGGGAAGGGTGGACCGCACGGCGATGGGAGAGGCGGAGCACAGCGCGAATCCGAGCCGGCGAGGTTGGAGCGGCGGCTGGTGGCACCGCCGGCGTCGTAACCTCGTGGTGGAGGCGGGGGAGGGGTAGACGGCGCTGGGCAGTGCCCTCGGCGCCGGCGAGATGCACAGCTGACGGTGGGGGTGGGGAGAGAAGCCGGCCACGGTGGCGTGCGGAGCAGAAGCCGAGCGGGGCGAGCGGTGGAGACGGGGTTGGGGAGCGCAATTTTGGAGACGGGGGTGGGGATCGCATGTCACGTGGTATCGCAAGGGGAGGGGCGGACCGACGGAGCGACGATTGTCGCATGAAACGGTGGTCTTACTTTCTTTCTTTTTAGTTGTAGGAGATATGTATCTATTTTTTCTCACGTGGTCATGAGTTAATTAGATAAATTTAATTTTAAAAAGTAGTTTTAAAACTTTATTTTTTCTATATTATAAATTTTGTATAGCTAATTTTAAAACTTATTACCATTAACTTTAAACTTTACTAGCATGCTATAAACTTTGTACGTCTAACTCTAAAACTTTATAATTAAAAGTTTACACTTAAAATTTAAACTATCACATTGCAAACTTTGTACTGCTAGGTTCAAAACTTTATATTTAAAATTTATAAACTTTGAACTATCATATTACAAACTTTATACGGCTAGGTTCAAAACTTTAAACTATCACATTACAAATATTGTACTATTAGGTTCAAAACTTTATACTCAGAATTTATAAACTTTGAACTATGACATTACAAAATTTGTATAGCTAGGTTCAAAACTTTAAATTATCACATTACAAACTTTGTACCGCTAAGTTCAAAACTTTGGGATTTAAAAACTCTACACCTAAATTCAGGAGCTTTATACTAGCTCATTTCAAACTTCGCATTGAGATGCTATGAACTTTATACACCTAAAATGAAAACTCTGTAATTCAAAACTTTGCACTCCAATTTTTGAAACTTCATATAACAACATTTGAAACTTTATACTCCTAAATGCAAAACTTTATCATAACGAAAATTATTTCGAAACATATCCAACATGATCTACTTTTATAGATCTCATTATAATGAACGTAATGGTGCAAACGAAATTAAAAATAGATGCTTAACACGAAAGTTCACATTTCAAAGTTTTTACACCACATGCATATTCCGTGACACAGTCCTGACACACCCATGCACCTCCATCCCCTCTCCCCACGTCCCCCTCCACGTTTGGTCCCACGAAAAAGAAAACGTTCCCATAATAGAAATTAGAGCATCTCCAAGAGTTCCCTAAACCTCATCCTAATCATAAGTTTTTAGAAAGATTCACAAAAATTCATCTCCAACAACTCCTAATACAATCTCCTAATATTTTAGGAGTTGGAAAAAATCCACCTCATCCACGTAACTTTACGCGCCGCAGCATCGCGCGTATCCTTCAACTCCCGCTCGGTTTCCTTCGCCTTCCTTGCGCTTCTCCTCCTCCTCCTTGTCCCGGTCCTTCTCCTCGGCCACCGGCGCCGGCTTCTTGGAGAAGATGTCGGTCTAGCGCTTGGATCCTCCTCCTCCGGAGGCGGTGGGCGGCGCCGGGGACGTGATCGAGGCCGTAGGCGGCGCGACGGCCGCAAGAAGGGACGCCTCCCCTAGCTCCGGCTCCGCCTGCTGCTCCGGTTCCGCGACGAGCACACCTTGGCTGATGCCGCCGCTGCTTTTCCTGGACGCCGGCTTCGGTGGGAGAACGGGGAGCGGGAGGAGCACCCCGCCGGTGAAGAGCTCGTCGGCGCAGGAGGGCGAGGCGGTGGGGTTGGGGTGGAGTGGCCAGAACTCGAACTCCGTGGAGGAAGACACGTTGCTGCTCCTCCTCGCCTCGGCGGCGTCCACTGCTGCCTAGGAGTGGGAGGAGCCGGCCACTGTCTTCTTGCTCCGATTGCTTCGGCTCCCTACGAGGTGGTGGAAGGGGAAGGGGAGGGGAGAGGAAGGTGGGGGGAGTTTCCGGTGATGAAAAAGAAAAAAAGCCGCAGCATAATTAATGTGGGCCACAAATTTGATTTTTTAGATGCTATTTATTAGAAACTTTCGGAGATGACCTTCTTTTTTTCTCCCCAAATCTTTTTAGGAGTTGTCAAACTACAAGTTTTTAGGAGAAAAAAAGTAGGAAACTCTTGGAGATGCTCTTGCTCCCTCGGTCCAGAAAAAATGTAATTCTAGCTCTTGTCCAGATTTTGTCCAGATTCAGAGCTAGAATTGCGTTTTTTTTAACGCAGGGAGTACGTACGTACCTGTTCCAAACCTAAAAGAAAACAGTGCTGGAAATGAAAAACGCGCGTCGCTAGCGTGCTTGGCGCACGCGCGCTAAATAATGTTTGGGACCTCGATTCCTTGATTTGTTTGGTTGCGCACAGTAAAGGAAACATATAGCAAGAGCAGCGGCGTAATTTGATACAACTCGTGGAGCGGCGTTATTGGCCGTGAATGTATCGATATCCGATTGCGGGGTATCTCAAAACGGATCGGGATGAAACAAACAATCGGATCTCTACTGTAATCTAATTACATTACATTTTGCCAAACCAAACACCACCATGACCTTTCATATGGTAGACTTAATCATTATCATTAATAATAGCCACTAGATCTCTTTTATGTTCTGGTATTATGAACACATAAAGTAACACATAAATTTGCGTCTATACTATCCACCTTTGGCTTAAATAAGTTGATTTAAATCTCTCCCCCCCCCCCCCCCCCCCCCCCCCCCCCAAAAAAAAATATAAGTTACCCACATGTCATTATGAAAGATAATTTGAAATAATCCCTAAACTTTTATCAAATTACTCACACATGGCATTATGGGTGGTAATGCAAAGTAAACCTTGAATTTGCATTTGAACTACCCAAATATGCCATTATAAAAGATAATATAAATGATCACTTTCAATTTATATCTACATTACCCACATATGCCATGACAAGAATAAACTAACATATATCTCAATCTAAGTGCAAATACTAGCATTTACAACAGATGAGAAAGTGTTTTAGGGGTGGAGTGCAAATGTGAATAGAGAGATTAGGAGAACAAAGGAAGAATTGTTGACCAGTCTGGATAAGCTCTTATGAAAATATCTCAATGACTATATAAAACACATTGTATTTTTTCTCCCAAATTACACGCTACAGTTGAATAATAGGATTGGCATATACTTGCCTTCTAGAGTCACCTACTCATCTCGTATAAGGAAATCAGGAAATCAAGAGAAAAACCTTCACTTTTAGATTTACGATTTTAGTGTGAGTACCACATAATTGATTTTCAGGAAAAGGAGCTTTTTTTAGAGGTGGTTTAGTTTCTAGCCGTCTCTATAGTGGCATCTGAACTAAACCGCCTCTAAAATTGCATTTGTAGTTTCTAGCCACCTCTACAAAATTAATTTTTAGAGGCGGTTTAACCACCTTTAAAAATAGGGCATGCATGGTAAAATTTAAAATTTTCAAACGATCTTAGATGAAGAAATGATCAAAACAAAAGTTGTAGATCTCAAAAAGTTATACAACTTTATAATTGACAATTTTTTATTCAAAATCATCTATGCAAGGGAAATTTAGTTTGAACTTCTTACATTTGAAATTTAAATTTTTTCAAATGATCTCGGATGAAGAAATGACCAAAACTAAACCTATAGATCTTTAAAAATTATAAAACTTTGTACTTGATAACATTTTTATTTGAATTCTTTTAAGGTTCCAAATATTCATTTGAAAATTAAATGAAGATAAAATGAGGAGGGTAAATATCGTGAATGGACACAAGTAACTGGTGGGTGAAGTATGGTGAGATACGCGTGTTGCCTTAGGTCGCTGGTTCTAGCCCCCACGGCCGCGGAGCACCTCGCGCGCTGTGTGGCTGTTCACTGAGGTCTCTCATGAGTAAACACGACTTTTCTGTGGCTGTTCGGTCAGGTCCTTCCGCATTAAAATTGATTTTCTGTAATAGTGTGCTCCTTCTCGTCTTCTTTTTAAGGCCTCGGAGTGCATTTCAATTGACTGTTTTAGATAAAATCGTGATCGAAAAAGAGAGTCGTCTCCCAAAATTCTATAGCAGCGCTAACTCCGCTAATATCCAAAAACCTTCGGACGAATAGGTGGTCAGAAATTTCTGTTTCATTTTCAGTTTTTCATCAGTCACTGACGGCAACTTTTATAAGAGAGACGTCCACAGATTTAAAACAAAATCCCTGTCACGTTGTGTTTACTTCCTCTCGTACAGAGGCAGAATGATGATGGACTGCTTACTGGTCACCGGCGGCTGGTAGGAATGGTCGCTTAAAACTCTGGAAGTGGTGAATAGCCGAATTTGATTGATTGTCCGGTCGCTGGCCCGGGCGGCACGCAGTGGATCGTTCTAGCCACAAGTTTGTGGGGCTGGAATTTTCGTGTTCTAGCGTACCAGATCACGCGCGTGTACGATTAGCAAGACCAGAGACGTCGTCAGGACTGGGATTTGGTTTCGGGGCTACTATAAGCTTGCACAGCCCCGTTCGACTGACAGAATTTTGGCTCAAACTGGTTGAAAACACTGTTCTGACTGAATTGTTGTGAGAGAAAAACACTGTTCCGACTGAAAAAAGAAGCCGAACAAATCGAATATGGGGTAAGCCGAACGGTTGTTCCACAAACAATCTAGACGCTTCTTCCAAACCGTCATGGCATCATCATATCGCTTTGGTCGCACAGACAATAATCCACATCATAGGAGCGCTATATGGCAATTGATAAATGCAGTCCCATGAGATTTCAGCCATGGACTCAATCACTCAGAACACAACAAAGTACCACTGTCGCTATAGATCTCTTGCCTCACACGAGCTATAGCTACCACTATACCATAAGGTCACTTATGACTAAGTGTAAGATGCTATTATTTCGTATCATCTCTATAAATCTTTTATTGAGTATTTATATATATTTTTAATTATGAAGCTTTAGATCTCATTGAACATGCAACTTTAGGGGCGTATCTCCATACGAGGCCATTGAAAAATAAAGCAATAGATTTAAAAAACTCAGAACTTAAAACATATTTTTGAGATCCTAAACGATCAAATGTAAAAAATTATCAACCACAAAGTTGTACCTCTATTTGGGCTTTACAACTTTGATAAAAAGTTTATCTTTATCCAACTTTATTCAGAAAAGTTATAACTCTTTTATGCTGCATCTATTTTCAGAGGTGAGTTAATATTTCTATAGGCCGTTGGTAGAATAACAACCTCTTTTAATACTCCATGGAAGTTTAGAATCCTTGGTTTGTCTACATTTCAAACGTTTTCTAAAAACTTTACATCTAATTCAAACGAGTGAATTTCATCTGTGGTCCCTAAACTTGTCTCACGTTCTCTCTAAGGTTCAAAAACTCCGAAAAATCATATTCAGAAATTTAATCTTGTTTAGGTTTTCAGGCAAGTCAAAACGTGTTTAGATCAAGCTCGGTCGACTATGCGGCAGGCCACCATAGCCTAGTGTCTGAGTGGAAGTCCTAACACTCGAGCATTTCCAACAAATTTGTCTTAAATGTGACTATCTGCTAAAAATATTTGTTAAATGTTAAGTAAATGCAAATATAACTGCGGCTGCCAAACCACGCGGCACCACACTGGCACACCACATAGGTAGTCGGAGACTACTCGGAGCTAATTTGATGACTTTAAACCAATCTGAAAAAACATGACAAGTTCAACCTTTCAAAAAAAACATGACAAGTTTAAAGACCGTAACATAATTCACTAGATTTTATACTGTAATAATTCTTTAGCGCTCAGATACATGGAAAATATTCACAGAAAAAATGTACTCTATTTGTTCCAAATTAGTCAAGTTCGGATGTTCCTCGGTCTGTTTCTCCGGCATTGGGGAACTTTTGACTGTCCAGAGGGTGTTCGGCGGGTCAGGTTCCAGTTTGTTTTAGTTTATTTCAACTTATTTTTTCTCATAAAATACTGTTGAATAATCCAAAATCATCCAAAATCAGCCGAACGGGTGACAGGCCCAACCTCACGGAGCCTACGAGTACCACTGTCGCAGACAGGCGGGCCCCGAGATGCTCCACTCCAGCCCGTCGTCTCCAGAGTCCAGAGTCCAGAGTCCAGCCCCGCCGCCCCCAGCACCAACCACCCCCCCCACCACACGGAAGGGCGGAAGGCGGAAATTCCCCACGCGCAAGCGTTTGCCTCGTTGCTTGGCGTCCATCTGCCGAAACAAAAGTCGCCGTTCTCCCTTCGTCGCCTCCCCTCACCTCCGCCGTCGCCTCCCCCCACCCCTCCACCGGCACGTTTGACCTTGTCCACGGCTCGCCCGTTCCCCTCCTCCGCCTGCTCCTCCGTCCCCGTCCTAGGTTTAGTGCTCCACAGAACCCAATCACCACCCCCGCCCCGTGCCTCCCGAAGAGCAGTTGCCTTGCCGCTTGCTGCGCGGTCCATATGGTGGCCCCCGCGTCGGCGTGAGGGCTGCGCGCGCACGTGGTGTATATCGGGAGGAGGTAGATGGGGCCCGCCGCCGGAAGCGGCGTCGTGATCAGGGCCGCTGTGGTGGGGCTCGTGCTGCTCGGCATCGCCCTGGCCCCGCCGCTGGCCGCGGCGCTGCGGCCGCTCCGGGAGCGCGTCGCGTCCGTCGGAGCCGCCGGTTCGTGGGGCGATGAGGTGATTATAGTTCTGAGATAATTAGTACTAGCGTCTATTGCTCTGGAACTATTAACTCTATTGGTATGTTTGTGACAGTTAGCTGCTTACAATCTGTGTGTTTGTGCAGCATGCCTTCTTCAAAAGGGATGAGAACGATATAGGCCCGTATTCATGGAATATTACGGGAATTTATAAAGGTAACCTCTGTCATTTCCATAGTCCTGTGATGGTTATGCAATACTCGTTTTTTGAGTGTTAGCTTTGGTTTCCCTTTCTCTTAAAATTGTGTTTTCTTAGCTTATGTTTCTGTTCAAGACTCAATATGAATGACCATTGTTTTCGAAATGCATAAATTAGGATGATTACCTGCCTTCAGGTTTAGATATGCCATGTTGGCTGGGAAATCCAAGTTTGTTGGGGTAGACTATAGATGAAAACCCAGCAAAGGGCCATCAAAAGGGTTGGCTGGCAGACAAATAGTCAGATATACCATTTAAAGCATTGGAGTATGTCCTTTAATTCTTAAGAGTTCACTGTTGCAGCCTTTGAAATTCTATTATCTGGGACTTTTGGCATTACTGATTTTATTCTTAAGAAACCAAATGATATTTATTTTATTGGGCTATTCCAGACAACTGAGTGGCATCAAATCTTATTCTTAGTACCACTACCATATTTCCAAAATTTTGTGGTTTCTTTATTTTTTCCCTCTCATTATTGTTTAGAGACGTCCTTGTGCCTAATGTGTTCCTCATGTTTGCACATAATATTGCTGAGACTCTAGAGATGTCTTGTTCTTAGGGTCCATTTATTGCTGCTATGTCCTACAGTACACATGTTGGAATCTTTAACATTTTCTTCAATATTATGCTGTAATGACTTCAGAAAAAGATTCAAGCCATGGTCACTCCCAGTAAAAGTAGTTGTGTGAATATTTATGAATCAGATACATATATTATGTGATCCAATGTTAAGTGCACTGGCTCGATTACCATAGTCTCGAAATAACCTTAATAAAACATACACAACTGTGCCCCCCTCCTCCCCTGATTGTACCCAATTATTGCTTTTCTATATATTGATTACTACTGTTTTTGTGTCAGTATTACTTCAACTTGTGTATAACATTGGTTCAAAAAAAATTGTGTACTAACACAACCATTTTATGGTCTAGGGAGCTGGACCTTTGCTGGTGCCACAAATGGTTCGTCTAGGTTTCTTGAGTTTGTGGAATCTAAAGGTGACTCGGTTCTTGAATTGTTGAGCACTCCAACAAAGATAAGCGGGGTGCATTATGTTCAGGTAGATCGAGGTCCTTTCTTATTACTATATTACTTTTGAAAAAAATAAATAAAACAACTATCACATGAACTAAGTGTTGTGCCTTGGTCATACTTGCTTTTCTTTTGTCATTCTAGTTAAGCCCACATGAAAGAAATCAGGTATTTGTTTCATTTTCAACCTGAGGTAACTGTAATCGAGAATGCTATTGCAAGCCTGGTTTGTATGCAGAGGTTGCTCTTGTTTAGGGTTATAGTAAATAAAATGACACTTTTTAATTACCAACCTTGAGCTAACTATGATTATGGATGTTGTTGCAAGCTTGACCCTTTTCCTCAGCATGCTGTAGGCACTGATTACTTTCCTTACATGGACAGGGTTCAATTACATTCCATGATGTCATTGACAATGCCCACGATGGTGGAGTGGCTCAAATAAGGTTAGAAGGAGTGTACATATGGCCTTTTAGACAACTCCGCATGGTATCAAACAGGTAACTGCCTTATTTTCTCTTTGTAACTGAAGGTCTGTTTGAATTTCATTCTTCCGTGGAAAGTTTCTTGTTAAATAGAAACATTTTAGACGCCCTCCTTTCGTTGTATGACCTAGTGAAACTTTATTTTGTCCTTTTTAGTGGTGCAGATGGTGAACCACTTCAGGAAGAGGATTACTTTTTGTCAAATCCATACCATTTGGTAAGCTCACAAATTTAGCTTGTTTTGTTTTTGAGTACTACATGGATATTATTTCATAATGTATCGTTCAAAATTCTGTTTTGCTTCCTGAGTTTTCACAAGCTTCTTGGTATCCATCATACGTTTGTCTAAGTTGTCTTCAAATGTGCATTTATCTAGTACTCAGAAGATCTCTTATAATTAATGAGCATGTTTATGAAATATACTTTTACCTGGTTGATTTGTAACAGCTGCGGATTTTCTCCTCTCAAGTGTTCCAAGAATCTTCTGAAGAGAAGAACCAAAGGAAGAATTGTAAGATTCAAATTGTACCACTCAAATACTATATATCGCCTCTTGCAATTATTGATGTGTGTTATATCCACCTTATCAGCTCTCACATATGACATGGAGAAACATTGCAACACAGAAATAGCTGCTAAGGTTGTTCGTGTGTCATCTAACCCAAATGGTATGTAATTCCTTTACTTTATTCTTAAATTCATTCCACAATCAATTTGTTGTGCTTCATCATAATTTACATGTGGCACTAAACTTTTAGTTGGTAATTTCCTCATATTCAGTTACAGCTAAAACAGTATCTGCTTTTGCAAAAACTTTTTGTTTAACTAGATGGAGAACACGAGAAGTACCGTTTGGAGGGTTTGGTGGAGAGTCCAGCTGTCGATGATGATGGGGAATGCTTCTCTCCTATCTTATTGAATGCAACTTCTTTGAATGTTGAAGTTTATTACAACAAAGCAGTCAACTACACACTGATGGTTACTTTTGTATCCTCTGTGGCTGTTTTTATTTTCATTTTTTATGTTGATTTTATCTTCATTGGTCTGTCCAGTCTGTGGATTCCTTAACTAGGGTATGGTAGATCTCTTTCCTTCAAGTTTTGCTGCTGATTAGACAAATGGAGCATAGCAACACTCAATCCGTAAGCATTTCTTTTCCCTTTGAGAAACATGTAGTAAAACAAAACCACTTGCATTACATGGCTTCCAAGCTCATTTGCTTGAGTTGCTTATGTATTGCTTACAGGGAGCTGCTAAGGTTTCTATTTTAATGATTGGCCAACAAGCTATCATGGATGCATATCTCTGTCTACTTCACCTGACTGCTGGGATATTGGTTGGTGAGTACTGTGACTTGCATAATTTGTTTGTGCTCTGTTCTCTGACTGTTCCATTGTAACATCTGCTAATAATTTTTCTTTCCTTTGATTGTAAACTAAAACATGACAAAGTAGGATTTCATTTATTTCTGTTCAAGGATTTGTGCCTTTGTGGTCTGTATTTGGTTATATTTTCTTCAATATTCAGTCCCCTTTTGGTCAGTCACTTAATACATTTTTCTAAAAACCTGGTCAAAGTTAGGAAATTTGGCATAGGACAAAGCTAAAGTGATTATTGGAACATGGAGGGAGTATTGGCCTGCTTAACTTTTATTACTACTTCTGCATTGTGATTATAACTGAATAACACTTTCTTCTTATGTGTTTAACTTTCTACAGAGTCACTCTTTAACGCCTTCGCAACGGCTGCATTCTTCAAATTTGTTGTATTTTCTATTTTTGAAATGAGGTACCTTCTTGCTATATGGAAAGCAAGTAGGCCTTTAAACAGTGGAGAAGGTTGGGAGATAATGAGGCGAGAGCTGTCTGTTCTTTACAGCCGCTTTTGTAAGTAGTAACTATGCTCATTTGGTTTCTTTTCACTAAGAATCATGCCAATAGGAATGAATCCTAATCAACATAGTTTGCATACAGAGTGGTGGCATGCTTCTTGCCATATATTTGTTTCTATTGGAACTTACATGTGCAATCAATTTGACCTTTCCCCTGTTAGCTGGTTCTTGTCTACAGCATACCTTTGATGCCTCCTTTACCTGCTGCATGTAAATCACATTTACCCATGTTTTAGTTGGTAGGTGAAGTACTCGGTGCTTGCTATAAATGGAAACCTGGATATTCTGTTAGAGCTTTTAGAGTGTTCATTTCCTTTGTTAACTTGATACAAGATATCTTACCCCCTCCCTCCCAAGAATTTTTTTTTGCATCTTCCACATACCGGTACAAATGTTTATCTTTTTTCTTAACCAACTTTAAGGTATTCTTTAATTTGCTTTGTGCTCTGCAGATGGCATTCTTTTGGGAGGAATCCTTCTAATGTATGAGCTGCACAATTTCTTACGCCCACTTCTTCTCCTGATGTACTCCTTTTGGGTACCTCAAATTATCACAAATGTCATCAGGGACACAAGAAAACCTCTGCACCCGCAATATATTTTAGGCATGACAGTTACCCGCCTTGCTATTCCATTGTACATATTTGGTTGCCCTAGTAACTTCATGCGCATTGAGTCCGACAAGAAATGGTGCATAGCTGTTACAGTATTCATGGGTATCCAAGCAGCAGTGCTTCTGCTTCAGCACTATCTTGGTTCTCGCTGCTTTATTCCTCGCCAGGTAATAACTATATAATGTTATCATCGCACATGCATTCTGTTCTGCTGCATCATAGATGTATTTTAGTTGCCATTCATGCAGATAATCCTTTCCTTCGAAGGCTGTTTAGGTTGCCACTGTAGATGTGTTTCACTATTGAGCTGTTCCTTGTATTGATGTTCATAGCGCATTTTATTAGTGTCAGTTTTTAGAAGTAACCTATTGTGTCCACTTTCTACTTTTTTCAGATACTGCCTGAGAAATACTGCTACCACAGGAAGGTAGAGGATAGCACGAATCAGCCCATTGATTGTGTTATTTGCATGACTACAATCGACCTTACCCAAAGAACAAGTGAATACATGGTAAATTGTGAAATATTTTTGGCATTTCACTTTGCAGGCAGCTTTTACTGGTTACTCACCGTCCTTCCTCCTGCAGGTGGCACCTTGTGAGCATATATTTCACTCAGGCTGTTTACAACGTTGGATGGACATCAAGATGGAGTGCCCAACTTGCAGGCGCTCCCTACCGCCAGCTTAGATGAGGCTTTGTACCATATACTTAACAAGAAGTAGGTAGCTCAGCTTATACAAGGTATCGTGACTTCCTGTACCTTCTCCCCCAGAAAATCTGGTTTTCGTGCCCTCCATTTATTGTGTACGTTGATGTTTACAGGTGGGAACTGAGGTACAATAAGGTGAGGCTGCAACCGTGTGAAAGCTATCAACATAATTGTAGAAAAGTTTTATGCTATTGATTTCAAGAGGTCTTGTGTTGTACAAACTATTGTATCAAGCATCCCATGGAGAAATCCTCCTTCCCCGCCTATGCGGTTCTCACTGTTGCATGCCTTTGCCTGCTACCAGTATTTCGGCCCTGCGTTTTTGTCTGAGCGTTGTATAAAGGTTGTTAACACTGTGAAAGAGTTCCGGATGTGCATTCTTGATTTGGTGGACGCATTCTGATTTCTACATAATGAGCAGCGCCTTTTTTTTTTCTGTCCTGGAGTCACGCTGCTGACCCAGTTGTTCGATCTGGTGTTCGTCCTGACGTTTTTCAGGTACGAGACGTGCAGAGTGGCGGGCAGTTCAGCACTTGGTCACTTCTATTTTTCCCAGCTTCATTCGGCAGTCGGAGTTGGATACGGACGAACTGGAGGCACGGGCGCATCTCGTTGTCATTTACCCTGTCGGCCTTCCCGCTGGCCGCATCTCATTGTTCCCTCTCGTGCCCTTGCATTGCCGTTGTTGCGCTACAGATTCTCGGTTCTGGCACCACCTAGCCGGACTGTCCGCCGCAAAGTTGTGAGGCGCACGACACTGCACGACCGACGACTGATTGGCGCGCATTACTCGCCGTAACGACCGGCTGTTGGGGCCGCCGATGGCGCGGTCCGGCACAGCCAGCAGCCACCCGCGCCCGCTCAGCTGTTCGTCAGCTCAGCTCAGCTCCGCCCGCAGCTTTCGTTCCCTTTCTCTACTGGGCTCGCGTCGCACGTGACTGCCGCGCCCGCGCTGCCGATCCGTCAGCTCCTTGCCCGGCTGTCCCCGTCTCTCGTCCGTTCGCACGTGACCCACCAAAACCAGCTTTTGGCCTTTGGCAGCTTCGGCGTCCGGCTAGATTCGGCATTTCTTTTTAGTAAATAATGCAGAAAAGGAGTTTTTATTATTTGGAACGCAAAGCTTTTTCGAAAATCGGCTCACATCGAATGCCGCCTAAATTTCTTCTGAGATTTTAAGCTTAAATCCTGACCCACATCCTGGCACATCCGTTATTATTTTTGTTTTAAAAAAATCAGGGTAGGAGTGGGACATCACTCATCATAAGAGAATCCGTGCAGTTCTTTTCAAATCCTCGAGTGTGGCTCGTGAGTCGACATCACTCATCATAATCCAGGAACAGCGTGAGCTGCTCCACTGTAGAAGTCTAGCCCTGAGAGGCTGCGGCCAAAATAAAAGAAAAAAAAATCTGCGACCACATTGCCTCCATTACTACTGTCATAAAAGCAACCACCTTAGCACCGTCTAATCGCCATTGCTCTACTCAATTCTGCTCTCAAATCCAGACAGCTCATTTCGATTTTTGAAGCCTTTTTTTTTTTTCTAAACGGAACAGGAAGGAGCAAGGCGCCGTTGAGAAAACACGGGGGCGTCCTCCTCTCAGATTTGTACCGAGATGGAGCTTCTTCAGTAAATCCGTGCGAATTTTCAGCGTGCTGTAAATAAACTCTCGAGGCAAAAGCCTTGTCTTGTCCAAAGCCAGAGGAAAAAGACTCGTACTTGGAGAGTTAGTGAAAGGAAGAGGAAAGAGGGCAAGTGCGGCGGAGGCGCAATGCGGTGGAGATCCCCTGTCGTGCTACAGCTGCAGCTGTGGCTGCTCGCCGTCTCCGCGTCGTCGGCTGCCCTTGGTGTTCTTGCGGCTGATCTTAGCAAAGGTGAGCTCTTTTGCATGCGTCTAGTAGCTTGAGATTTGGCCCCCATGCTGAAAAATCTTGCTCAATGCGGCACAGTGGTCGCCAGGTCCTTGCATTTGTGCTGCTGGTGGTATTGCGTCTTCAGCGAAATCTAGTATTTTCTAGTCATTTTTTGTGTTTATTTTGCTTTCTTTATTTTTTCTTCTTACCTCGTAATCCAGCAGTGCTAGGTTCTTCAAATTCCTCGCCCAAGAAAAGAAAGAAAGAGAAGCCCCTCTTAATTCTTGAATTTTCCTTCATTGGTGTTTGCATTCTTGGTCAAATTCGTTGTTGTTTGGTCCCAGCCTGGATGCTTTCCTACAATATCCATCTTTGTTTTTCCTCAAAAATATCCATCTTTGTTTAGCTATAGGTCCATTTCTGTGGGGACTGGGGAGTACCAGATGAAGAACAGAGTCTTACCCATTTTTAGAAACTTTTTGTTTTTGTGTTCATTCAGCTGATATCGGTCGCCTCTTAGCTACTTGTAAGTAGTGCAGTTTTTGCCCTTTCTTTTCTTGCTGACATGTGCATACATTTGACTATTTTGCCATCTTTAAGATAAAATTGCTCAAGCTAGGACAAAAGAGGAAGGAGGCATGTGAAACTAAGTATAGGTGAACAAAAGGAAACACGGAAGCCTTCCATTCAGTATGCTAGACATTCCTGATTCAAAGGAACACTTGCTGTGTTAGAATTCACATGTTACATCGCTTTACAGCAGCTGTTTGGTTTAGTTTCTGTGTCCTGTAGTTCTTAATGCATGTTTATTTTCAGAACCATTTACCATCCGTATAAGCTGTGGAAGTTTCGATGATGTCCGGACAGCGCCTACAAACACATTGTGGTACAGAGACTTTGGTTATACTGGAGGCAGGTTTGCAAATGCCACACGTCCAAGCTTTATCATTCCTCCCCTGAAAACGCTTCGATATTTCCCGCTATCTGATGGCCCTGAAAATTGCTACAACATCAACAATGTTCCCAACGGCCACTATCAAGTTAGGCTTTTCTTTGCGTTACTGGACAACCCTAATCTTGACAGCGAGCCGATTTTCGATGTTTCTGTTGAGGGTACTCTGTTCAGTTCTTTGCTTCTGGGCTGGAGCAGCGACGATGAGAAGACATTTGCAGAAGCTTTGGTTTTTGTCCAGGACTCAAGCTTATCAGTTTGCTTCCATAGCACAGGTCATGGTGATCCGTCGATTCTTTCTATTGAAGTTCTACAAATAGATGACAATGCCTATAACTTTGGCCCACCATGGGGAAAGGGGACAGTGTTTAGAACAGCCAAAAGGTTGAAATGTGGCTCTGGAAAGCCTGCCTTCGATGAAGATCTGAATGGGATTCGCTGGGGTGGGGACAGATTCTGGTTAGGATTGCAAACTTTATCATCCAGTTCTGATGATCAATCAATATCAACTGAGAATGTTATAGCAGAGACATTGCTTGCACCAAATTTTTACCCTCAAAGCATATACCAATCAGCTATCGTGGGCACTGATAGGCAACCGAGTTTGTCTTTTGAAATGGATGTTACTCCGAACAAGAACTATTCAGTATGGCTTCACTTTGCAGAGATTGATAATGGGGTAACTGCAGAAGAACAAAGAGTATTTGATGTACTCATCAATGGAGACACTGCTTTTAAGGATGTAGATATAATTCGCATGACAGGAGAGTGTTTTACTGCACTTGTCCTGAATAAAACTGTTGCTGTCAGTGGAACAACGCTAAAAATCATCTTGCAACCTGTGAAAGGAACCCGTGCTATTATTAATGCCATTGAGGTGTTTGAGATAATCCCAGCTGAAAAGAAGACTTTGCCTCAGGAAGGTTGTTATTCAAATTCTCCATACTCGCTACTTTAATTTTTTTCTAGGTGTACCGAAATTAAGTAAAGTTTCAAGCCTCATTTGTTTAGAATCTTGCAAAGGATCATCTAGCAGTGCATTAATGATGGAAGCAATTAATAGAAGATTAAATGACGCATGGGGATAGTTGATAAAATCTACAACTGAAGAAAAATGCTTTATCTGAATCTGAATGAGTAGCACAACTTATGGATTTTTGTTTTTCATAGAACAGTAATTCACACGAGTGCTACAAGGAACTGGCTATTGGTTTTATGCTTTAATTGTCTTGTTTTCAATGACCTACAGTGAGTGCATTGCGAACGTTGAAGGGTTCACTTGGTCTTCCTCTTCGACTTGGCTGGAATGGTGACCCCTGTGTTCCTCAGCAGCATCCATGGAGTGGAGTTGATTGCCAGTTTGATAACACCAAAGGGAACTGGATCATTGATGGATTGTACGTTCTCTAGATCATGCTCATTCCACGATTCACATCACGAGGGATTGATATTTTTATGATTACCATGCCAGAAGTGATGTAATGGATTTTGTTTATTCATCATTTGAAACTAAGATAGTATATGTTTAGATAAAAAGATAGCAATATTACTATTATACTATCTGCTTGTATTTGAAGCATAAAAATTAAATGTAGCAGATGCATTCCAGTAACTTCAAACTAGTACAAATGGAAAAATTGAACGAATAAACAGTCTCTAACTGAACTTCCAAATTTTCCATTAGCTGACACCAGCTGACGTCCTATATTTTCTGTTCTAAAGTATTCCCAAATGGAAGTTGAAGCAAGTATTTTAGTGGCTTGAGACTTACATCTTTTTTTGATCTCGAGGCTTACAACATCTTGCTCCTAGTCTTGTTGCATAATGCATTTAAAACTGTCAGGCTTGCTTAATAGGTCACAGAGTTTTTTTTTTCTTAGTTCTTGTTGTATTGTCATATTTATGGGCTTAACCGCAATGTTTTTGCTTCCTGTTATATGCATTAGGATTTCAAAATTATAAGTCAATGGTAGTTCATACTTTTTTGCTGCAAGTTTTTAATACTACTACTTGAATGTGCAGAGGTCTTGACAACCAAGGTTTAAAAGGGGTCATACCTAGTGACATATCTAAGCTGCAACATCTGCAAAACATGTGAGTTTCTGTATAGAACACTGGCATGAATGGATGACCACTTGATATTATTCTGTTTATCAATAGTTTTCATTATCTGTTTAAAGTGAAAAGCCTGTAACATTTTCACAACAATAACTGGAGTTATTTTTTAAATATGTGTATCTTATTAAACCTGTGCAACATAAAACACCACTGGAAACGGGCTGAAGCATCAAGAATCAGCGTAATGCTGCTTTGTAATTGCTCCATGTCATTTGTAAGTAGATGATGCAGAATTTTTTAGTGTTTACTTATGTTTTTATGCACAATACATGAAAAACAGCTAATATGGTCATCACATATTTAACATGCTTTCGATAGTTTTAATTATGGGACTGATTTTATGGCATATGTGATAGTAATAATAAAAAGAAACTGCAAAACCCTTGCAGCACACAGAGTTTAAGCTCTTAAGAATATGAGTTGCTGGCCAGAACTGGTTGGGTTATGGTCCATGGTGACATGGCTAAGTAGAATACAGAGTAATCCAGTATTGTTTAAGAAGTTAAATCTGATTGCAGATTGGAGTAGTCGTTTAGAGTTCTTACTGTCGTAACTCATAAGGAAGTGCTAGCACTTCTGGTTATTCTGACAGAAGTAACTGCCTATCTTGTGAAACAGAAACTTGAGTGGCAATAGCATAAAGGGTAACATTCCAATCTCCCTGGGTACCATCTCTGCGGTGCAAGTACTGTAAGTGCACTTCAGTGTATCTGTTATATTTCTGTTCTTTCAAGGACGTCCTAATTCATAATATGATTTTCTGATGAAATTAATTGAAAATTTTGTAAATGGTACTCCATATTCATTAAGTTCCCAGCTGGTTAATGTGCAATACCAATTGAACTTGGATAGGTGATTGTAGGTAAAATTTATTTATTTGTCTGAAGATTTGCCCTTTAAGCAATAGCTGGATACAGAACATCAGAAGCGGTGGTTGCAGTTATTGTATCTTGCATCATCATATTAAAATTGCCAGTGTCCTTGATACTTCATATTTGTAGTGACTTTTCAGGCTGCTTATCACTTTTCTCGGTGCACATGGAACTAATCTTTTTAAATGCATCTTGTGACACATTACAAGTAGGAAACCAATTGCTGTTTCATTTGGAGGATTCAGCTCATGTAATTAGCATGTCAATACTATTTTGGTTTTTCCTTCTTTTAAATTGTCTTCATGGAAATATGTTTGGTCACTTAGATTTGACAAATAGTTTTTAATTTTCTTCGCAGGGATCTGTCATACAATGAGCTTAATGGATCTATTCCAGAGAGCCTAAGCGAGCTGACATTGTTACAGATTCTGTTAGTGCACTAGTTACTCTGTTTTAGTGGCCTTTCACATTCGTTTTTCTTTCCCCAAAACGTAAGACTAATAGAATTTCTGCTATGCAGGAATCTGAATGGCAATCATCTTTCTGGTCGTGTTCCAGCCAGTTTGGGAGGAAGGCCTCTGCACAGAGCTAGATTTAAGTGAGAAATGACTCGAGTTGTAAAATTTCTCTTCCCCTTTTCACGCTAAGGAACATAATGATTGCTGTGACAAAACTGCAGCTTCACGGACAATGCCGGATTATGTGGAATTCCTGGGTTACGTGAGTGTGGCCCTCATCTATCCGTGGCTGTGAAGATTGGCATGGCTTTCGGTGTGCTTTTAGCCATTCTGTTCCTAGTTGTATTCGCTGCGTGCTGGTGGAAGAGACAGCAAAACATTCTCCGTGCTAAAAAATTAGCTGCAGGTAAGAAATGTGAACAATTGTCCAATGAAAAAAAAGCATTACAAAGGTTTGTGTTGTAACGGATTTACATTTGACCTTCATTGCAGCAAGGGAAGCTCCTTATGCAAAATCAAGGACCCAATACACCCGGGATGTGCAAATGACCAAGCATCAACGCACACATGAAAGTGCTCGGAGCAGCAACAATGAAAGCTCACCGCATCTGCTTTCCTAGGTCGGTGAAAGACTGCAACAGTGACTTGGCTTCCATCTATTCTTCAGTTCTTCTTTGTATGCTCCGCCATAGGCTTGAAAGATGAAGCTGTACATACTAGCTAGGTCATTAATGTTGTATATACTTGTATTTTTGGTGATCTAGAACTCAGTCCAGGAGAGGTACCAGTCTATCAGATGAGAGAAATTACCCATTTCATCCAACTTTCTGTTCTGACTACTGCTGTTGATTTCTCCTTCACTGTTCAAGTATGCTTATTGTCAGTTCTGTACTCGGTCGTCTGAAGTTCTGAAAAACTGCTTTTTACCAGAAGCTGGAGCCCCATGGTGGGCTGTGTTGAAATATAAACTGAATTGCGCTCCTTTTCCTATTAGATTAAGTTTTTGGATTAAACTAGTCAGTGCATGCAACTCAATATTGTTCAGAGATCTTGAGTTTGAATCCTGACAGACACAAATAAATAAAATATAATTGTAGATGACTCTTATTAGGAGTGTTGAAATATAAAGTGAATTGTCCACCTTTTCTATCAGTTTAAACTTTTGGTCAGTGCATGCAACCCAATAGTCTGAATCTGAATATCCAGTTCATCCTATCTGTAATGCTGAAGCAAATGTATATATATTTTTTGGGCTGTACATGGTGATCTACTGATAAATGGATTTATGGAAATGTGACAAGACGGCACATGACTGCAGTATGGAATAGCTTCACAGATGTTGAGAACAAATGTGTTTTGTGGACAAAAAACCTGCAGAAATCACGCAGAAGCAAAACTGAATAAAGCATTGCTGCCAGTAGCATGAGCCTTCTGCATACCTTATCCAAACTGCAAGCAAGCATTACACACATCCAAGGCAAGGGTCTCCTTATTTGCCAATACATTTTTTTAGATAAATATTTGGTAAACGGAGCATCATTTACATACATACATACTTCATATATATCAAAGTAAAATCAGCTGGGCAGGCGTCGCCACCTCATGCCCTGGCCCCGTCCCCGCCGATCGAGGGGATTCACCGCGCGACGCCGGGGATGTTGACCCAGGTCAGCTGTAGGACGAGCTCGCCGGTCTCGGTGTTCCTGAGCTTGAGCACGATGTCCTGGGAGACCTTGCCGTCCTTCCACGTGATGTGGCTCTCGGTGGCGAGGCAGTTGCCCGTCTCCGGGTGGATCGACTTCATCACCGTGCCGTCGGGGACGTCGCTGAGGTCCTGCTTGGCGATCTCCACGAAGTTGAGGATGCAGAACTTGGCGTTGCCCATGCTATCGTCCTTGGTGAACGTGTCATGGTCGAAGAGTTCCTGTCAGTCGAAGCGCCAAAATGAGGAAGAGTTCAGGTTCAGCGTCAGGGGTACTGAAAGGTGCGACGATCCTGGAGAAAGCTCAAGGTCGCTGCATTTTGCCCATGGAGATCAAGATCATGGCGCACGATGAACTTACAATCTTGACGGGGTTCATCATGTTTGTGATGGACAGGGTGAGTTCCTCGTTCCATTCTGGGTTGCACGTGCGGTATTTTATACTTGACTTCACTTTCTGCGCAATATATGAAAACAAATGGCCACATTATTAGAAATTAAAGGACTAAAATGCAAAAGGCAGGAATTGAACTGGAAGATCCTTATAAGGATATAAAGAAATGCATGCAATGGGGATGCTTTTTCCCCATTGCCGGCCATGGCGGGAGCTTAAGCGAGGAAGGGAGGGAGGAAGAAGAAATAGATGAGGGACAACAAGGTTATTTCGCATCACATAGACACTTTCATGTCTGTGTCGTACTACATATGAAAAAATGGCTCAAAATTATGAAATATTCTCCCTCCAGTGGCAAATAAGTAAGGGCAATTCTAAGAGTGACATTTGAAGAGGTGTCAACCGTTATAATAGCAAAAAGTTAAAATCCCTTAGACTTGCAGTAATGCTCAGCTACGGGCGTCCGTCCTTCCGAACACGGCTCCCAGGCCCGCGCAGCGGACCGGCCCCCCATCTCTCTCTCTTAAAAAAAATCCCCACTCCACCTTGCCCTGCCCCACTCGACCCCGCTGCCCCCTTCCCCCACCATGCCCCGTCCCCCGCCGCACCCCATCGCTGGCCGCACCGTGCCCCATTCCCCACAAGTGGACGGCGCTGGGCGACTGTGGCTGAGTGAGCAGCGACGCCGGAGTAGTAGTAGCGGGGCCAAGCTGACGGGCACGAGCCTAGGACGCGAGCAGACGCGGGAGAATCACAGGAGGAGCGACGGGCCACGCCGACGAGCGCGAGCGCGCGGAGTGACGTCCCCCTGACCTGAGCTTGCTAGCTACCGCAGTTCCCCACCAGGTAGGCCGTGGCCGCCAGTGATGACGTGTTTCAAGTGTTTCAGACGTTTTATAGTTATATTTTAAGTGTTTCATCTGGATGTTGCAAAAGTACATCTGAGATGTTACATATGTTGCAATGACAATATACACATGTTGCAACTGTATGTTTTTAAGTGCTTCAGGTGTTTCAGACGTATATTTCAAGTGTTTCATCTAGATGTTGCACATGCTGTTATGGCTATACACGTATGTTTCAAGCGTATGTTTTAGATGTTTCAAACTTACGTTGCAGGTGTTTCATCTGAATGTTGCATATATTACTATGACTATACACGTATTTTTCAAGTGTTTCAGACGTATGTTGCAAATGTTTCGTATGGATGTTTATAAAGTAGATATGGTGTTGTGCATGTTTGAAATGGCATCGGTGACTGGTGGACAACAGCCTGTCGTAGGGCTTCGGCTCCTACCTCGCGCGGCGCGCCTCGCCCTCTCCTTTCCTCTCCCTCCCCTCCCTTCCCTTCCCTCCATTTCACCATGGTACACTACGTGAAAAACAATTTGTAGCACCAGGGCTTTTTTTTTAGGGACGGCTGGCATTGGAGCAGCCCCTATAGCGGCGTGCTCGGGCTCCAGCACAGCAGCCGCCCCTACAAATGACACAGCAGGGGCGGTTGGCAATACGAGCCACCCCTACAAATTCGTCAATTTGGTATGTAGAGGCCCAGCCCAGCTCCTCGGTGATGGTTAATGCAGGAGCAATGTGAGCCATCGGATCGGACTGATGGGCCAGGATTTCTCCAAAGCTTATATAAAATGTGGTCCAAACCCTAAACCCCGTCTACACTGCCTCACTCTCTCTTCCACCGGTCGGCCACCACTCCCCTTGCGTGCGAAAAAAAGACAACATGGCGGCGGCCGGTGGCGGCTTATGCGCGGAGGCGCAAGCGGTGGGCGGCCTTCATGCGCACATGGCGCAGCCGGCAAGGCGCCCGCTCTTTTGCACACCGTGGCGGCGGACGCCCTGGCGCACGCGCCCCAAGCCGCCCCTCCGCGACATCAGCCCGTCGGTTCGGCCCGCGACAGGACGCCGCCGGTCTGGTCCTCGGCGGCTTGCTGCCACTTCTCCTGCCGCTGGATCCAGCAGCACCCGCTCTGAGCCCTACCCCGGACGCCGACGTCGGAGCGGCCGGAGGTGGGGGTGGGAGGAGGAGCCCCACCCGTTCCCACTGAACCCTGCCCCCACGCAGACTCGGCCAACGAGGACGAGGACGAGGACGATTGGGGCCGGCCGAGAAAGAAGGCCGGCGCCGGGGTGCGACGATTCTTCGACGAGGAGGCCAAGGTCGCCCTATTTTACTGTGTCGTGATGCTCTGTCTAGGATTTGTGTGGTATTTTTGCTGTTTGTTGAGATCTGGACCAAATTTAGTCGATTTCCAGAACTGATTTAGGGATATAGTGAGAAATTAGAAATTTCTATGACACTTTATGCTCTCGATCTAGATGGAATGCACCTCTTCCTTTTTGTTTTCTTTGTTTTCATGACTAGGTAGCTGGTGTAGGTTGCAAGAAATTTAGCTTCATAGCAGTTGTGTAGCTAAAGCAACTAATTTTGATATTTGCCTTTGCTCCAGATCTTAAAATGGACCTTAGTCATGCTGTTTTTTTTTTCTTTGCATAATGTTCCATGGGCAACTGACTTCATGATTGTTTCTGCTGCATGCTTCTTCATCTAGTCTCCTTTTTCTTGTATCAATCTTTGACATATACTAAGAGATGCAATTGATACCTTAGTAGTAAAATGTTTGACAGGTACACAATTATTTATAGTTTAACTGTGCATGTCAATAAATTAAATACGAGATCAATCACTTGTTTTCTATTCTTCTTGTATCTTGAATATTTACCATATGCTGATTTTAACCTTTGTTTATCAGCACAGCTTTGTTCTGATGGTATAATCAAGCATGTGGAGGCTTGTTACAGTGTGGAGACTTGTAGCAGCAGGCATATGCACAAGGTACAAGCAGTTTGTTGTCAAGTTAAATTAGAACTAAACTACAGTTGTCTAGTTTTCTAGTAGATAATTTTTATCACTAGCTGTCTAGTTCTGGTCACCTGAAATAAGTTGAATAGGTGATGCATCAGAAATTGCAGATGGCTCCCTGAATTGGGGATTAGTTTGACCTCCATCTGTTGCTGAGTAAGTTGCAAAAGTGTTTCCAATTTGCATGGTTTACAGGTGTTTGACTTTTCCAACAATATTTTGAGATGACTAAAATAAGCTATTGCAGATTTTCTTGGCCTTTAGACTGCTAGATACTATTGTAGATGCCATGACTATTTGATAAATGAAGAATTCTGGGAGGCTTGATTAATGCTCTGCCACAAGGCAGAGAACTGCCGGCCGAGCATTTTAATGAAATTTGATTGTGTGAATACTATACAGTAAATTTAATGGTAGCATATATATGTTTGTTCATTGGTTCATTCATATGCACCAAAAAGAAGAAACAACAATATACAATTACTGTATAACTTGCATGTTGGGACGCAATTTTACCTGTACACAAGTTTTTTTTTTTCAAAACATGAAGTGTGTTCAACAGATGAATAGAAAGAAATATGGTGGGCTGAATTAAAGTCCCTGCTAGTATTTCTTCCATGTGTCTCAAGTACAGATTGTTCTGAAAGCTGATTTACTTCGATTCGAACTTATCTTCTTGGCACGCCTTTAACTATTGATATGAATGCTTTTATGTAGGTCTCTGCTAATGTGCTATGCTCTGCTGCCTCTACTACAACTACTGCGAAACAAGTATACTTGTATGTTCGGTGCTTAGTTTTAGGCCTTCTCAACATGCTTATAAGCTTATTTCAGCAGAAAATAATTATTCTTTTGACCCTAGCTTATAGTTTGGATCCACTACCCAAATCTTTCATAAAATAGCTGACCAAGTCCACTAAAAGATTATGTCATCAATGAAATAAACAATTAGAAAGTTATGGCCACATAGGAAGCTTTACATAAATAATTCTTTTTTTTTTTGTAAAAAGTGATCCGTGGTCTCTACCATGTCTATAAACAAGGAGAAATATTCCCGGTAACCAATACCTATTTGCAATCTTAATTTCAGATATTGGACGATCAAGACGGCTTCTTTGCCAATTTCTCTGGGCGTCTGTCTTGGTTACATTGTCAAATCTGCCACCGGATATGAAATACTAAACCGAAACTTGTTCTCTTGTAGTGGAAAGAAGAGAAAGAAATGAAAAGAGACACATACAAAGATGACCAACTCTTAGAGCTCGTCGACGACCTTTGTAACTTCATATTGGACCAACTTGTGGAACGAATTAGACTTGTGAATTATGTTTATTTAATGATGGATTGTATATATTCTTGTGAATTAGACTTGTAATGGTAGTTTATATAATGCTCTTGTGCTTGTGGTCAGATTTGAATTATATATGTTATGGTCGAATTTGAATTGTAAATTTAATTTTTTTTGACGGAAAAATATATTGTAGAGGCGGTTCTAGACTGAACTGCCCCTACAAACAAGTATTATAGAGGCGGCTGGTACTACAGCCACCTCTACAAATTGATTTTATAGAGGCGAGTGGTGTTATCAGCCGCCCATACAAATAGATTTGTACGATACTAGCCGTCTCTACAAATCGTACAAATCGATTTGTAAGAGCGGTCTGGGAACTGTCCTTTTAAATGTATGATTTGTAGAGACGGTATGATAGGAGCAGTTGGCTGAACCGTCTCTACAAAATCTCACCAGCTGTCCCTACTAATCATGTTTGTGGTAGTGGTAGTTCGTGCTCGATGGGCAAACCCTACCCGACAAGCGCGCAGACGCCCACGGAGGTGATGACGTCGGGTGGGCCGATGGCAGCTTGATGCCCCCGTAGCCAGCTGAGGTCTAGGTCGAGATAAAGCGTACGCGCCGGAAACAAAGCAACCGCGGACGTCCATCCGGTCGCAGTCCTGCCCTTAGACTTGGGCTTACGATTGAGTAAGATCGAAGCTGGTGGAGCGGCATTCAGTTTACCTGTTGTCCGTGGCGGAGGACGACGTAAGGGTCGCTGCTGTGGGTGAGGGGGTCGCAGATGGCCAGGTGCACTCCTCGCACCACCCGCACCTTAAGCAGCCCTAGCAGGCACTCCATCTCCCTCTCCTTCTCCTTCTCCTTCTCCTTCTCCTTCTCCTCTCTCTCCGACCACGGCAACGCAGAACCCAGCAAAAGGGCCTGACCGTCAACGGATCGGAGGACGTACGGCAAGCCCGGCGTCAACAACGGGAGATGAAACCCGGTGACAGCTAGCCAGACACAAGCTTTTGCTTGATCCGGCTTGTCCAACTGGACGGAGCTAGGGAGATCTCCTTGGGGAGGCAAGAGTATGCAGAGGCTGGACGACAAGCGCGGGGAGCGGCCGGCTGCGCATGCGCAACTACATGCGGCTCCCAAACTGTCTCATCGCTGTCTCTTTCCCTCTTCTTCTACCTGGTCCGTCCATTTCCTCCGGTTCTGGTAGTAGCCTCTGGAGCTGGAGGCGCGAGCTGCACCACTTTTCTCCGTCTCTAATTTTAGCTGATCGGCTGGCCCCATATGTACTGATGATTGCAAAAAAACAACGGAGTTGCTGCTGAAAATTACCCTCTCGAAACTGACACGGACGAAGATAACGTTATTGGACTTGCGCAAAGACGCAGGGCATCTTAGAGAATCGTTGTTTGTAACCTAAGACTAAGAGACCAAGTTGAGATCGATGTGTCAAGGAGTGGTTGACATGGTTTCAAGTTTTCTGTTTCATATTTATAACACACACTACCGGACACTGTGTAATTACCGAGTGCCCCGACAATTACCGAGTGTCAAAAGTCGGGGCACTCGGAAAACATTACTTACCGAGTGCCAACACTCGGAAAACATAAACACCCGGTAGTAGACCGATTTACCGAGTCACCACACTCGGTAACTTCAGACACTCGTTAAAACTACAAGTTTACCGAAGGGGCGCACTCGGTAAAAACAGCTACTCGGTATTGAGGTGCCACGTCACCTAGGATAGCAACCGTGCGCCAAACGGCGTCACGGCATGACATGTTTACCGAGTGTTATGAGCATACACTCGGCAAACATCACGGTAACAACAGCTCCGCCCATGAAGCGCTCATCGCAAATAAAAAAGACCGAAAATGTTTACCGAGTGTCACACTCGGTAATAATAAAGTTTTACCGAGTGTAAGTGCACAACACTCGGTAAACACTATCTTTTACCGAGTGTATTGTCGCAACACTCGGTAAAATTCAACCAAATTTCTTGTTTTTCCCTTCATTCTTTTTCCTCTATCCACATATGATATTTAGTACTCCATTCCAAAATATGGTGTTTATTTCGATTTATTTACTATATTTCACAAAATTTTCATTCTTTATGAAAATTAGGTACATATCGTGTAAATTTAATTGTAATAATTAAAATCGAACTCGATAAATCACGAGATTGGAAGAATTAACATTGAAGCATACATCTATATTATAGAAAAATTTTCATAACGTTTCGGAAGTATATTTACATTCGTCGCTGCCGAACCGGTACATCTTCCAAAGAGACACTAAACATTAACAATGACGAGTAGGATTTCTATTAAAAGTGAAATTCAACATTATGATTTGAACTTGGAATTTTTTAGATAGTAAATAGATGACATGAAATAGTTCATGTGAAAGTTTGGTGAATTTTAGGATTAAATTGGCATTTTTTCTTTTTAGTTTTGCATGAAATGATGGATACTTTTACCGAGTGTGACCTTAAACACTCGGTAAAGGTTAGCCACGGCCCACCTGTCTGCCACAGTGGGCTGCCATGCTTCTGTTTACCGAGTGCCGTAGATCTGGGCACTCGGTAAACATGTACCAAGCCCACATGTCATTGGGCTGCGGTGCTTGAGTTTACCGAGTGCCGTATATCTAGGCACTCGGTAAACAGAAGCATTCAACACCTACCCGTTTCTCCCTCAGATCGTGCACAGACATTAGCAGGCATCCCCGCGCCGCACACGCCCGCACATCCCTGCCGCACCGCCGCCGTCCCCCGCGCCGGCGCCTCCCCGCCGTCCCCCGCACTTGCGCCCGCGCCTCCCCGCGCCCGCGCCCGTGCGCTCCACGCCGTCGCCGGCGCCTCCCCACCGCCGCGGCCGCCTCCTCCCCTCCACGCCGTCGCCAGCGCCTCCCCGCTGTCGCCGGCGCCTCCCCACCGCCGCGGCCGCCTCCTCCCCTCCACCACCGCCGCCACCGGGCGGTCCCCCACAGCCGCCACCACCGGGGGAGGGCGGTCACCCGCCGCCACCGCGGGACTGCCGCCGCCGCGGCCGCCTCCCGGACACTTCTGCACGACATCAGGCAAGGATCGGCTCCTACAACACAACATCCATCACCTGCCATGCATATTCACTTTATTGACTGATGACTGATTTGTAATACAATTTGCTTGGTGCCTTGTTTTTGACGGACCTCTACTATGTACTAGCCGATTTGGCCAATGGAAGATTTTGCTTGTTCTTCCCAAGCTTTTTTTTGGATAATGGCTTGTTCTTCCCAAACTACTCATGCTTTCACATTGAAAGGCAGCCGCAGCACGGCTTCCCTATGATGCTAGTGATTAATCAAACTAGGCAGAGGGCTTTGTTAGCTACAATCGCTTGCGTACCAAGTCCAAGGATTGGCCTGGTAGACGGATTAACAACAGAAATTAGGGCTCTCTGCCATTTGTGATGCAGCAGAAAAGTTAATTTCTCAAGATGCTGGTCTCCAACCGTCAGTTATAAAGATTATGCCCACTAATTCACGCATAAAAAACACTATGTGGTGCTACCTTTTGTTCCTTTTTTTAATATATAATGTACCTGTTTCTAGAATTCCTAGCTTGTGATGTCGAAATTGTATATATGTTTGCTTCCCTTTTACTTTAACAAGTATGGTTTCCAGAAATATTATGTGAAAATTAGTCAGCTAGGTGATGATCTTTATATAGATCTGAAGTCATCTACTCCACTAGCTATTATGTTGTTGGTCAGCTCGTGCTGTTCAGTAACAGAGCATGGAGTTTTAGCGTTTATATGGACAATCACGGATGCCTTTTATGCCGTGTCCACTTTATTACCCTTTCTTTGCAGACATCTTTTGTGTTCTGAAGTACATGTTTTTTCTTCCGTGATCCTGCACATTAGCATATGAAAAAGCCATATTTTACCATCTCAGGGCATTCATCTGCATACTCATTGGTCTCAACCCAATATTTGTGCTTACTCTTGTCTTTATAACAAACAAATGTAGGAGTATGCTAGAAATATTCGTTCATACCAATGATGACGGGCAAACAAAGAACACAAGGCGAGTAGTTCATCTTAAAAAGTTGTAGTAAGAACCAATACAAGTTGGCAGCTAGCGAATGACCTTGCGACTTCTGGTTGTTCCGCCAAGAGGCACAAGATTCACAAGTTAGCACGTACTACTACTACTACTACTTGTTGTTTTCCTTCTTGTTTTTCACGTCGTGGTTGCACAAGTTCGATCTGCACCGTCACCTTGTTGTTCTTCACGCACTTGTCGTCGTGCTCTACCTCAATCTTCGATAAATCTTGCTAGTGATGTTTGTGGCTACAAAAAAATTGGTTCCATGTATTCCTCCATCTACAAGTGACATAGCGGCCTTTCAACCTTAGGTAAAATCTCATCATCCAATCTAGCAAACATCTTCTATGTGAATCGACCAAGAACATGAATGTCTCTTTATCATCTCATATGGTTTTTCTCTAGCACTACTACTCTATTGCTCTAAACTGCAATATCGTCTATATGTTAGGATGGATGACCGTCAGTGGATGTACATGGGCTATCAGAAGAGGGGTCAATACACAAATGAATGGATTGAGAAGGCCAATGATTTCATGACGAAGGCATTTGCAAATGGACGGTGACATGCCTGGTGTCCCTATAGGAAGTGTAAGAACAAGGCAATGAAAACATATGAGGAGATGACTAAAGATCTTGTCAACAATGGATTTGTAGAGAACTATACCCGGTGGACCATGCATGGTGAACGCCATCGTGCGAGAGAAGAGGTCGTGAGACAACGGATCGAGGAGTTTGATTCTGAAGCCGGGTGGCAGAAATGTTAAATGACCATGACATGGCTTTCGATGAAGGAAGTGCAGAGCAGGAGCCAGAGCAAACTGCAAAGGCGTTTTACGCCATGTTGGATGCGGCACAACAACCCCTTCACGGGCACACCAATGTTTCTAAACTGGATGCCATTGCACGTCTAATGGCTGTGAAGTCCCAGTTTAGCTAGAGTAGAGAATCCTTCGATCAACTGTTGACAGTACTTGGCACCCTACTTCCGGATGATCATGTTCTGCCAAAGAACACGTATGAGTCAAATAAAATCCTTCGTGCACTCAAGATGTCGTACGAGCAGATACATGCTTGTCCGAACGGATGCATCTTATTCAGGGGAGAACATGCTGACGATAAGTACTGTCCGAAGTGTAAGGCATCTAGGTACATTGAGTTAGAATCTGGTGATGGTCGGAAGACGCAAACAAAAGTTGGCGCAAAGATCCTGAGGTACCTTCCTTTCATACCGAGGATCCAACGACTTTTCATGAGCGAGGAATCCGCAAAACAGATGACGTGGCACAAAACTGGACGCCGATACACTGACAAGATGATACATCCGTCCGATGGTGAATCATGGAAAAGCTTCGATCGGAAGCATACCGACAAAGCTGACGAGGCTCGTAATGTACGCATTGCACTAGCAACTGATGGGTTCAATCCTTATGGAATGGGTTCTTCACCATACACATGTTGGCCCGTATTCGTCATCCCTCTCAACCTCCCACCTGGCGTCGCCTTTCAACAGCAAAATATTTTATTATCACTTATAATTCTAGGACACCCGGGGGCTAATATGAGTGTGTACATGGAGCCTTTGATAGACGATTTGGTCCGTGCATGGGACGAAGGGGTAGTGACATACGACCGATTCACAAAGACAAACTTCAGAATGCATATTTGGTACCATTATTCCATGCATGACTTCCTGGCTTATGGGTTATTTTGTGGCTGGTGTGTTCACACGAAGATGCCATGCCCGATATGCAAGTCAGCTGTGGAGTTCTTTCGGTTGGAGAAGGGGGGCAAGTTTTCTTCGTTTGACAAACATCGACAATTCCTCCCTCTTGACCACCCATTCAGGAGAAACAAGAAGAACTTTCGAAAAGGTGTCACAGTGGAAGACTCTGCACCAGAAATGATGACAGGTGCCCAGGTTCTTGAGATGTTAGATGGTCTTGTGGTCGACAATGAAAAGAGGGGCTTCGTGGGATACGGAAAAGAGCATGCCTGGACACACAAGTCGTGCTTATGGAAGCTTCCTTACTTTAAGGACCTCCTTCTTCCACATAACATTGATGTAATGCACATTGAAAAGAATTTCGCCGAGGCGGTCCTTCACACAATCATGGACTGGGAAAAGTCAAAGGACAATGTCAAGGCTAGATTGGATCAAGCAACGCTGTGCGATAGACCAAAGCTAAACATGTTGCCTCCCTTACGCGGGAAGTCATGGAAGAAGCCTAAGGCTGACTTCATCCTAACGAGGGCCCAAAAGAAAGAAGTTCTTCAATGGTTCCAATCATTGATGTTCCCTGACGGGTATGCAGTGAATTGGAGGAGGGGTGTGAACTTAAGTACCATGCGAATCACAGGGCTCAAGAGTCATGATTACCACATATGGATTGAACGCCTTCTTCCGGTGATGGTTCGTGGCTATTTCCCTGATCACATCTGGCGAGTGATGGCAGAGTTGAGCATGCTCTTCCGCAAGCTATGTGCTAAGGAGATATCTCGGACCGAGATTGAAGAAATGGAAAGAATAGCCCCGGTGTTGCTCTACAAGTTGGAGAAGATCTTTCCCCCCGGCTTCTTCAATCCGATGCAACATTTGCTCTTGCACCTACCATATGAGGCAAAAATGGGGGGCCCTGTGCATGCCCGTTGGTGCTATCCAATTGAGCGATGCCTAAAGGTTCTTAGAACAAAATGCAAAAATAAATGCAAAATTGAAGCTTCCTGTGCAGAGGCATCCATTATGGAGGAGGTGTCATACTTCACAACAAGATACTATGCCGACAACCTTCCTAACGTGCATAATCCACCCCCTCGTTACAATGCTGTCGACAATCAGTTGACCCTCAGCCTTTTTCGAGGGCAACTCGGAAGTACAAGTGAACCTACCTTGAAGATGTTGAGCCTAGAAGAGTGGCGCTCTATCCAGCTGTATGTGTTGCGGAACCTTGAAGAGGTTGGCCTGTACATTGCGTAAGTTTTACACAAACTTGTTTCTTTTCTTGTCAATATTTTGCATGCACCCATCCAACCCTCTTGTTAACGGCCGTTACAGCAAATTTGTTCTCCTCTACCATCGTCCTTCATGGAGGGAACCCACCAAAGCGGAAGTTGAAACCCTTCTAAGACATGGCGCGGGAGAACGAAATCCCACTTTTATTTGTTGGTTCAAGGAGGAGGTACTGTTCAATTTCATTTGTTGTTTGTACTTAACTCTCAACTCGACAAATATATAACGAATCATCCTACTTGAACTAGCAGGCCAAAACTGACGTGTCTATGAGTGCCGAGTTGAGGCAAGTTGCCAGTGGATTTGAATTTAGGGTCAAGTCATTCTCTGTGTACGATGTCAATGGATATCGCTTTCACACAACTCGGCACGAGCAGAGTCGGCCGAATCGAAGAACCACAAATACCGGTGTTTTCACGCCAGGCACAGATGGGTTGGACTACTATGGAATAATTGAAGAAATATACAAACTCAAGTTTCCTGGTTGTGTACCTCTTCGTCTTGTCATATTCAAATGCCATTGGTTTGATCCCAAAGAAGTGATAAAGACCCCTGAGCTTGGGTTAGTCGAAGTTCTAAAGTCATCCGTCTTGCTAGGAGACGACGTGTACATTGTGGCCCAACAGGCCACGCAAGTTTATTATCTCTCATACCCGTGCCAAACCAAAGACCGTCTTAAGGCGTATGATGTGGTGTACAAGGTATCGCCGCATGGTAAAGTACCCGTCCCAAACGATGATGATTATAACATCGATGCAAACACATATGATGGAGAGTTCTTTCAAGAAGAAGGATTAGATGGGAGTTTTGAGATTGTCTTAGATGTAGATCTCGCAATGGAAGTAGACAATGATACGGTCATTATTGACGGGGATGATGGAGAGGAGGTTCACAACGCGAAGGACTTGTTATTACTTGAGCAACACCATTCAGGCAGTGTCGCTAGTGATGAGACTTTGAGAGACGATCATAATTACGTCGACAATAGCGATGATGAGATTTTTGGCCCACCTATCAATGATCTTGATGATTATTTATAGTACATGTAAGATCTGTAGTACTTATGGCAATTTTATACATGTATGATACATTTACTTATTTTGCATCTCTTTTATACATGTATGATACATTTACTTATTTTGCATCTCTTTTATACATGTACGATACATTTACTTATTTTGCATCTCTTTTATACATGTATGATACATTTACTTTTGTATATGCGTACTGATAGTTTATTCCTTTTGTTGCAGGTGATTGATGGTGGGCGGTGGAATCAGGAAGATTAGGTCGGTTATGACCTTACTGGCTGGTGGCGAGGGGTCTAGCCAGGGTGGAGGAGGAGGGCGTGCACAGACTGAGGGTGGAGGGCGTGCCCAGGGAGGAGGAGGAGGACGACGACGAGGGTGTGCCCAGGGAGGTGGAGCCTAGGGTGGAGGTGGAGCCCAGGGTGGAGGAGGAGGACGGCGACGACGAGGGCGTCGAGAGCCGACACCTCCTCCACAGGACGACGACGACGACGAGTTCGTAGCGGCCACGGAGGAGGATGAGGAGGAGGAGACCAGGGAGGAGATAGCGGAGGCAGTGGAGGAGGCACGGAGGGAGGATGAGGCCGAGCGGGCTGAGCGCGAGGAGGATGCCGACTTGCTGGCAGAGGAAAATGGGGTGCCTACGGTTTGGCTGCGAGGGTCGTCGCGCCTCCCAGACTTACCCATACAGAGACGGCCAGTGATTCGACCCTCCGGAACTAAGTAAGTAATTTTTGCATGTTAACACTACTTCACAGGTTTTTAAGTTATAACAAAAACTAATATTCAATCTCAATAACTTTGTGCAGGGATTGGGAAATGGTGATCCCAGGGAGTCACTCTCGCCGAGTAAACGGGATCCTGGGTCTTCTGTGTAGGGCAAACTACCCTGGGATGGTGAGGATCGATGGTGTTGTGCAGCCCGCCATGAAGTGGTCCCACTGGCACGCCGCTAGCGATCAGACTGATTGAGCTGGCAGGTGTTATAACAGCAAGGCCGACCGGGTGATGAAAGAGCTGTGGGTACGTGTTCATCGCACTATGCTGATAATAACATCACATTAATTGTATATTACTGACTTTATTTGCTTGTAGGATTACTACACCTTGGCGGAGGGAGTACGTAGGGAGGACGCGGATGACGTGGTGAACAGAGTCTGTGTTCACCGAGTGCAGGACCTCTTCTACGAGACAAAGCTCCTCTGCAGAAGAATTTACCATGCCCACAGAGGACACAGAGTCACCAGAGCGCAGGCAGTGCACCTGCCCCTGACTAAGGAGCAATACTTGACGGTAACATGAGATTACATCGTCTGCGATTAATTGCACTGAAATTGATTTATGATTTGTCATGTGCTCGTGTACGTGCAGGTGCCTCCTGCTTGGTGTGCGGGGATGGACAACTGCTGGGAGGCCATTATGGACAAGTGGTTGAGTGAGGAGTACGAGCAATATCACGCCGTACGCTCATGTTGCCATGCGATGATGCAGGGTTCCTCGCACAAACAAGGCCCCACTACCCTTAAGGAATATGCAGCCAGATATGTACGCAGATTTCATTTCGTTGTTGCTATGCTAACTTCTGAATGCATAATATCTTATTGTTGTGCTTCTTCCTGCAGACGCGGTTCCACCCTGGCCAGGAGTGCACCTCGTTCAAGGCATATGCCTTGGCACACAAGGGCAAGGCAAAGGACCCCGACCTCGTCTACAACGCGGAGGACCCGCCCGAGGCATACAGCAACCCGAGCGTGCACAGGCGCCTCAACGAGTACACGGCGATGGCGAGAGAGATCCATGGGTCAGAATTTGATCCGAGCACCGCTGACCTCGAGGGTGACATCGTCATGAGGTTGGGACCAGGTAAGCCACACGGGCGGTACTATATGGGCAACAGCACCATAGACACGGCCAACACTCAGACACTCGCCCAGATTAGAGCCCGGAGCATGAGTTCGAGTCCGGCCATACGCCCACGCTCACAGCCCCAGGTGGTAGCACTCCAGGTTAGTTCTGTTGCATTCGTTGTCCATTCATTTTCTACTCGTTCTTTATTTGCATTCTAACTATGTGATAAATAATTGTAGGCCCAGATTGAAGCCCTACAGGAGTCACAGCAAGCCTCACAGAGCCAGCTTCAAGCCCTCGAGCTGTCGCACCAGGCCGAGTTGGCACAAGAGAGGGCGCGAGTGCAGGCCCAGCTTGAGGCCTTCCAGCAGGCGCACAAGGACTGGTACGAGTACATGGCCCGTTTTTCTCAGAGCATGGGCCAGCCTCCACCGCCTCCGCCGCCGCCGATGATACCGTTGGTGCCTCCACCTCCGCGCGACGGCACTCCTGTGAGTCACTTAGATGCACTCTTCACTTTTGTGTCATATAGAGCTACCTTCGACTTATACCTTAGTTTGACCTACCATAGCTTAGACCTTAGAATTTGCTTTGATCCAGATAACTCACATGTGCAATCTCATTCTAGGGACCTTCTACAGCTGGATCGAACAACGATATGCAGGGTGATCAAGACCTGGACTTGACTCCGTTTCTCCGCAGGCCTCCGACCATGTGACAGGCCATCCGACCTTGTTTGATGGGTTTGTATGTTGAACTGTGGACTTGGTTGAACTTTGTGGACTTTGGACATATGTTGATGGTGTTTGTGGACTTTGCATGGTGCTTGTCGACATATGTTGGTTATTGTGAGTGGATGTGACATTTGTGGACATATATGTGATATATATTGCCTATCTGTCATGTTATTATAATTTCCTGTGATTTTGTTGCTCATTGTGACTGGATATGCACTGAAACAAACAAAAAAAAATTCTGTGGACATATTTTACCGAGTGTAGCACTCGGTAAAACAGAGATTCTGTCAGTTTTACCGAGTGTAGCACTCGGTAAAACAGCGAACAGAACCAATTTGGTTCTGATTCTGTGCATTTTGCCGAGTGTGCCATTTTTTACCGAGTGCGGCGTCCCCACTCGGAAATATTTGACTACTTTTTACCGAGTGGGAACACTCGGTAAACATTATTCCTGAAGTTTATTTGCGGAATTGTTTTAATCACGAAAATGGTTATTCTTTTATCGAGTGTTAGGAGCTACACTCGGTAAACATTATTCAAAAAATTTATTTCCGGAATTGTTTTAATCACGAAATGCTAATTTATTTACCGAGTGCTGCTAGTGACACTCGGTAAACCTCGCCGTTAACGGTTAGTTTGGAGGCTGACGACCGTCAAGTCATAATTGTTTACCGAGTGTCATTGTAGCACTCGGTAACTCTATGCTCCGAGTGCGCCGATATTAGACACTCGGTAAAATAACTTCACCGAGTCGTTGTTTGCCGAGTCCACTTTACCGAGTGTGGCACTCGGTAAACAGTTTGCCGAGTGTGTGGCACTATTTGCCGAGTGTTACTCACACTCGGTAAATAAACAGTATCCCGTAGTGACATGGGACGCTGGCAGATACTAGCGGGCTGGTTGATGACCTCCTGGCACTGGTGGGGCTCGCCTGCACCGTCCACGGCAGGCTGCCACGCCGGCGCCCGGAGGTGGCGTGCGGCAAGGCGCT
The DNA here is from genome assembly GCF_019320115.1 of Miscanthus floridulus. Taxonomy (NCBI): domain Eukaryota; kingdom Viridiplantae; phylum Streptophyta; class Magnoliopsida; order Poales; family Poaceae; genus Miscanthus; species Miscanthus floridulus. The sequence goes on along the minus strand of NC_089582.1, from coordinate 125,256,917 downwards.
GCCACTGCCGCTACCGCCGGAGTCGATGGACTTGGCGTACCGAAGCATCTCCGGTGAGCAGTCGTAGCCGGGAGGAGATGCAGAGAAGGGCACGGGAGGTGTGGCCGTGGGACCAGCGACCGTGACGCGGACGGAGGGCGGCGTGGAGCCCCACAGCATGCGGGTGAGCGCCTCGAGCAGCGTCGTCCATCGGACACCGTGCGAGACGCCGATGTCCACGTCGTGAACCTGACGGGGCTCGGTCACCGCACCTTTCGTCAACGCGGCCTGTGTAATCGCGGAGTTGGCGAGCGCGTTCACCGAACGATGGGCTGACCTAGATGAACTTTATGGGCGAGGCTCGGAACAGCCGCCGGTCGGCGTCGGGCACTCGCAAGCTAGCCGCTTGGCACATGGCGTGGGAGGCGTTGCGTGAGGGCGCGCAGCCCATGCGCGGCCTGTCGGTGGTTCGGTTCCCCGGAGAAGGAGGCCAGCTCGACGAGCACGTACAGCAGGTGCTGCATGCGTGGCATGTTCCCCACTTCGATGGCGGCCGCCCACACGTTCAACAGCTGCTCCGCCCACTGCACCTCCCTGTCCGGACTTGCTGCGGTGCCCCTGCCACTCCCCTTCTCGCTTGCCTTTGATCTGACGCAGCTCGCTCCCCGCCTCCCCCCTTTTTTTGATGTCTACTCTGTCCAGGAGCCGTATTCTCTGGAGACTTGTGTTTCTTGGGCTGCCCAAACTCCGGCTGCAAGGTGCGAGGTCATTGGTGACGACGCAACGCTAGTACCAAGGCTCAAGCTTGGCTGGTGCAAGGTTGTGGCATTAGGTGGTAGCGTCTCCACGGCCATGCTGCTGACGTTGTGCTGCTCCTGCGCTTCCGATGCCGACAGCAGCGCCTTGCCGCCCGCCCGCACGGCCACCCATCGACCCCGGCGGCAGTGGCAGCGGCAGCACCTTGCCGCACGCCCGCGCGTCGGTACCAGCTCGGCGGCCCGCCGCTTCCTACCACAGACGGCGCAGGCGAGCACGACCGATGCCAGGAGGTCCATCAACCAGCCCCATGGCTTCAAAGACATGTCAGGGCCACTGTGGACTGCCACGTCATGTTAAAAACAGAAACAAAGAGTTATGGACTAGGGATACATCGCTTAAAAATTTTAGGGACTCGAAAAATCATTTTTACAGTTGGGTGAAATATGGGGAAAAGTTAATGATGCATTTAACTCAAGAAAAAAACACACAGCAACATGAGATGTCAGACACGCAAAGGTATTCGCTCCTATGCGGCTACGCAGCTATGATGTGAAACGTTGACTGCTGACCCATCGATAACAAACTGCACTGCACACCTGTATATATATGTATATACTAAAATAGCCTAGGCGTAAAAGTTGACCAGCACCGCAATTGTATATATTGAATTGAATTGAACACGTCACATCTCTTAGCCGTCGCACCGGCAAATGGACCCGGTCCTGGCTGTGCCCTGCATCTTTAATTTGTGTCTGTAACGTCAAATGCCTGAAGGCGGTGAAGGCAGTACTAGCGTGCTACGTATATACGGAGTACATACATATAGACGCACGACGTCCGTGCCTTCCAGCAACAACTCGGTGACGGCTGCTGTGGTGCTGGTAGCAACCATGGGAAGTGCTTCGGCCAACGTCCGCGAGATCTGCCGCGCACAGCGTGCCGACGGCCCTGCAGCCGTGCTCGCCATCGGCACGGCCAACCCGTCCAACTGCGTGCTCCAGGACGAGTTCCCGGACTTCTACTTCCGCGCCACCAAGAGCGACCACCTCACTGGCCTCAAGGAAAAGTTCAAGAGAGTTTGTAAGCATGGAACCTCATCAACCAGCTAGCTTAGCTTTGTTGTTTGCCGTAACTTTAGCCGATCAGAGCTGAAACATTATCTAGATCGACATGCACGTACATACGCTTCACTGCCGATGGATGCATGCATGATGTTGCCAACTAGCTAGTATGTGATTGTGATTTCTATGTACCCCAGGCCAGAAGCTGGGCGTGCAGAAGCGCTACCTGCACCACACCGAGGAGCTGCTGAGCGCGCACCCGGAGTTCCTCGACGACTCCTCGCCATCCCTCGACGCGCGGCTGGACATCGTCAAGACCGCCGTGCCGGAGCTCGCCGCGCAGGCCTGCAGGAAGGCCATCGTCGAGTGGGGCCGCCCGGCCGCCGACATCACGCACCTCGTCGTCACCACCAACTCCGGCGCGCACATCCCGGGCGTCGACTTCCGGCTGGTCCCGCTGCTGGGCCTCCGCCCGACCGTGCGCCGCACCATGCTCTACCTCAACGGCTGCTTCGCGGGCGCCGCCGCGCTGCGCCTCGCCAGGGACCTGGCCGAGAACAACCGCGGCTCGCGCGTGCTCGTCGTCTGCGCCGAGGTCACCGTCCTGCTCTTCAACGGGCCCGAGGAGGGGTGCTTCCAGACCCTCGTCAACCAGGGCCTGTTCGGCGACGGCGCGGGGGCCGTCATCGTCGGCGCCGACCCAGTGGCGGCCCCGGCACCGCCCGAGCGCCCGCTGTTCGAGATCGTGTCCGCCGCGCAGGCCATCATACCGGAGTCCGAGGGCGTCATCACCATGCACCTCACCAGGAGCGGATACGGCGGCAACATCTCCACCAGGCAGGTCCCCGTACTCATCGGCGACAACATCGAGCGCTGCCTCACGGACGCTTTTGCGCCGCTCGGCATTATTGGCGCCGAATGGAACGACCTGTTCTGGGACGTGCACCCGGGCTCGTCGGCGATCCTGGACCAGGTCGACGCCGTGCTCAAGCTCAAGCCTGAGAAGCTGGCAGCGAGCAGACGTGTCCTGAGCGAGTACGGGAACATGTTCGGCGTCACGGTGATCTTCGTGCTCGACGAGCTGCGCCGCCGGATGGAGAATGGAGAAGAGGAGGGGACGCCAGAGTGGGGGGTCATGGTGGCGTTTGGACCCGGGCTCACCGTTGAGACGATGGTGCTCCACCGATCAGGCACCCCAGCCGAGAAGAAGCTGGCTGAGGCATGAGAAGGTGGACGTGACCAATTTGTGTTGGAAGTTGGAACTTGGATCAGGATTGCATGCATGTTCCTTGGTCAACATTCCGTTTATGCCTGTATGTAATAATGTGCAAGACTTTGCTCGTTTCGTTTGAATTCTTGTGTAGTAATAATACTATAAACGCAGAGTCGGATAACTGATCATTGCAGACGTTTATTGTTGACTTTAGGCTATAATAAATAAAGTCAAGTACATAAACAACTGCTAAACTTCATTTGACTACAAATACAGTAAATGCAATGCAAGTGATCGGAGTGACTTCTATGGAGAGGGTTCTTAATATTCCAGTGACGTGGCTTTCCACCAAACTGTCAACTTTCCCGACATTACGGGGTTGTGTCACGTATGTGATGTCTCCCGCGTAGAGCCGCCATTTTTTATAGTTATTGGTTGGCAGAGACAAGCAACATGTAATTTTGTTATAGGTGTTATCCTTTTTTTTTTAACATGGAAGAGATCTCCATTACGCGATAACTGGGGCCAAATCATTGGCCAACAGTATATGGATACAATTCGGAATACTTTCAAATACAGGAGCAGTACCCGGACTCAAATTGCACCCAATAGCAGCAAGGCCATGAGCTACTGCATTACAAGATCGTGGATTATGAACTATACTGACCAAGAAACAAAATTAAGCCCCAAAAAAGCCTTCAGTTCCCACACCAGGCCGCTCGCTGAGCTTCGATCAGTCTCCGCAGACATCACCTATTGAACCACCATCGATGCATCCGTCTCTAGGATCACCCTTTGCAGGCCAAGGTCAGAAGCCCGCTGAAGAGCTTGTAAACAGGCTATCAGTTCTGCATGAAACGGTTCCAACACCTTCTCCAATTTGCCAAAAACAGTACTGATTACCTCCCCTTTGGAGTCACGAATCACAAAGCCCCAACCCCCAGCTTGATCATTGTGTAGGAAGATCCCATCACAACTTATTTTTCACAAACTCTGGTGGTGACTTTCTCCATCATTCCTTTGCTTCTCTCCTTCGCAGACTCTGCATCTTTCCGACCACCAAAAATACAACAAGATGATCACCTGACATTGCAAATTTTTTTAGTTTCAGAATTATCTCGACTACCTCCATTGCTGTCTGCGCATTCACCAGGCTTTGTCTAATCTGTTCAAGGTTCAATTCTTCCCAAATCTTTCTCGCGCACTTGCATTTGAAAAATAGGTGGCCGTCATCTTCGTCATATCTCCCACACAACACACATCTCGTATCTATTTTCATCCCACGCAGTTTGAGGTTGATACGTAGTGCCAGGCTATTATGACTGAATCTCCACATGAAATGCATCATCTCCCTTGAACATGTGATCTTCCAAAGCTCCTTCCAGAACCTTTCCTCCCTTCTTCCTGAGGACGTAGCAGCTCTCACAGCTCTAACCCGATTTCGCCTCTTGTACTCATAATGCACTTTGTAGGCTGATTTCACCGTGAAAATGCCATTCTTATTGTAATGCTAATCTGGGATATCATCCATTCCCTCATGTACTGGAAGGCTCAAAATCCAGCTCTGCATTCTGTATGTGTCCCTAACAAGCCCATTTACCCCCTCCGTGATCAAGCCATCTTTTTCAGCCATGTTCAAAAGTGCACTGAATCCTTCCCGCACATAACAAGAACAAATAAGGGGAGAGGGGATCCCTCGGACGTAGGCCTCGCTCTGGCTAGAAACTAGCTGAAAGATTGCCATTTATCTTCACCTTATAAGACACCATGGACACGCAGTTCATTATCAGATTGATCGACTCCTCATGAAAACCCAGCCTTGCCATCATAGCTCCCAAAAAGGACCATTCAACCCGATCATATGCCTTGTTCATGTCCAATTTTACAGCCCACCCTTCTGCACCCTCCTCTTATTGCGCATATAAAGTCAGCTCATAGGCTATCAAAATATTATCTGAAATTAGCCGCACGGGAACAGAAGCACTCTGATTCGGAGAGATGATTGTAGGCAATATCTTCTTTAGCGGATTAACCAAAGCCTTCGAGACGATCTTGTATAAAACATTACAGAGACTAATGTTAGATATATTGTGGGACTTGGCCCACGTAATATTTAATATATCAAATAAAATCTAAGGGCCCTATAAATAATGTGCACGTGATGGTTTAATACCATACGAAATTATGACCGGATGCTAGGCATGGCGTGCCGTGCCTGTGATGTTTTGCCACTTAAGACGAGTAAGTACAGGAGTTTCTCTTATTAACGTTGGTTAAAATGGGAGTTTCGGAGTTTATCTTATTAACGCCGGTTAATATGGGAGTTTCGAAAGTTACTGGTAGTTCCAATGCTAATGACGTGAGTTACTGAACGGGAGTTTCTCCTGTGAACATTAATTCCGTGACGTCTCCCCCGTCTTCTGATCTCTGTCTGCTCGTCTTGCCTGGCTATGAGATAAAAGTCTGATCCCATGGTCCATTCATAAAGCTTCGACACTTGCAGAAACCACAGCTTCCACTGATCATAGTTCTCCCTGACCCGGACCTTGCACGCACTGGTTCTGGGAGAGTAGGCCTCCGAAATGCTATTGCCCTTGGGTTCACCTGCTCGGGTGAAGGACGACAATCACGTTTTTAGGGAGTGTCGCTGACGGCACGACTACTCGCTACGTCTTCTTCTTCCCGGGGGTCTTGTTGGTCTTCTTCCCGACGCACGGCGAAGACTCTCTGGTGGTCGGCACTGCTTCCCTTCTACGCCGCATCGAGCGGGACGACTACACCGACATGCACTATGTCAACTGGTGCATCCGGCTCTATCGCTGGATATGTTTCCGTTGTTCGTTATCCAGTAAGATTTTGGATCAATATCTTGCTGGTTAGTATCATCTACATGCTATTCATGCTTAGATCACACATGCACATATATGATGTCACAAATATATTGTTTATCATTTTCTGGATTAAATTGCTACTAAATTTGCCTAAGTTTCTAACAATCCAAAAACGTGATAGGCAATTCTCGGTAGTTGGCTTTGCGAGTATGCTGAAACCTAATGTTTTTTAGGGCACTTATTACAAGAGGTGGCGGCAGAGCTGCATTCTATGGTTGACTGCTAGGTACTGCTATTTATTACTGAACCTAGGGCTGTTGGGCCGCATACTCCTTAGGAGGAGCGTGCGTTCCAACATGCTGATACTACGTTCAAGGGTGCAATTTTTAGCGTGCTAGGAGATTCCATATGGATGATTATGTGCCGCTACAGACTGGTAAAGAGATGTGAGATGCACTTGAGGCTAAATATAGGGTTTCTGATGCTAGTAGTGAGTTGTATGTCATGGAGCAGTTTCATGACTACAGGATGGTTGATGACCGTTCTTTAGTAGAACAAGCTTATGAGGTATAAACACTGGCAAAAAAGCTTGAATTTTTTTTGTTGTGTATTGCCTAATAAGTTTGTGGCAGGCTGTATCATTGCAAAGCTGCCATAGGCTTAGACTGATTTTCCTACTTCTCTAAAACATAAGAGACAGGAGTTTAGCATTGCCGACCTCATTGGCTCTTTGGATGTTGAAGAGAAGGTAAGAGTAAAGGACGTCCAAGGCAGGAAAACTGTTGGGGTAGGTTCTAGTGCCCATGTGGTGCAGAAAAATCCTCAAAATTTCCATAAGAAGAAATTTCAGCCTGAACTAAAACAAAAGAACACTACACCTTTTAAGAAGAAGAAGAAGAAGGAAAAGGGAAATTGCTTCACTTGTGGCAATCCCGGGCATTATGCTAAGGATTACCCGGATGGCAAGTGAAAGCCTAAGAAGAAATCTGCAAACATGATTGAGGCTGATGGAGGAACATCGAGGGTATGGTAATCTATTACCTACAGTTCTTTCAGTTTTTCATTCACTTGATTGGTGGGTTGATACAGGAGTCAATATTCATGTGTGTGCTAATATTTCTTTGTTTTCTTCTTATTAGGTCGAGTGGACTTCCTCCTTGTTGATGGAGAACGGGGCTCGTGTGGATGTACGTGGTGTTGGTATGGTCGATCCGAAGCTTACTTTGGGAAAAGACCGTGCAGCTAAAGAACGTGCAGCATGTCCCCCTCAATAAGGAAGAATTTGATTAGTGGTTCTCTGTTATGTTGTGATGGTTATAAACTTGTGTTTGAGTCGAATAAGTGTGCACTTTCTAAGTATGGAATTGTGGGAAAAGGCTATGAGAGCGGAGGTTTCTTTTGCTTGTTTTTAATTGATGCATGTGTTAATTTTGTGAACCATGTGAGCCAGGATAATGAGACAAATGTTTGGCATTCGCGTTTATGTCATGTTAATTTTGGTTGTATGACTCACTTAGCTGGTTTAAATTTAATCCTAAAATTTGATTTGTCAAAAGTTCTAAATGCCATGTATATGTTGAATCGAAACAACCTCGCAAGCCTCACGAGGCTGCTACGGCAGGAGACTTGTCACCATTAGAACTAATTCATTCCGATCTGTGCGGAATGAATGGCGAGTTGACCAAAGGTGGCAAAAGGTATTTCATGACGTTTATAGATGATGGTACTAGATTTTTCCATGTGTATTTACTGAAATCAAAAGATGAAGCATTGCATTATTTTAAGATCTATAAAGCCGAAGTAGAAAACCAACTAGAGAAGAACATCAAATGGTTGCGGACTGATCACGGGGGAGAATATTTCTCAAATGATTTTTCTGAGTTTTGCGTAGAGCATGGGATCATTCATGAGAGGACACCGCCATACTGACCACAATCTAATGAGATTGCAGAGAGAAAGAACCGCACTCTAACTTAGTCGATTAACGCCATGTTAGAGACAGCGGGACTATCTAAGAAATGGTGGGATGAGGCGATATTGACAGCATGTCATGTCCTGAATAGAGTGCCTACTAAAAACAAAGAAATTACGCCATTCAAGGAATGTGAGAAGAAGAGATTAAATCTCTCTTACCTGTGAACATGGGGTTGTTTGGCAAAGGTGAATGTGCTAATTAATAAGAAGCGAAAGCTTGGACCAAAAACCATTGATTGTGTCTTTCTTGGGTATGCTATTTACAGCGTGGGTTATATATAGATTTTTAATAATAAATTCTAGAGTGCCTGATGTGAATGTCGGTACTATCATGGAATCTAGAGATGTAACATTTTTTTAGAATGAGTTTCCTATGAAAAATACACCTAGCACTTCAAGTCATGAGTCTATTCCATTTCATGAGACGAATAAACCAATAATACCCGCTGATGTTGAAACCCATGTGGATAATAATGAGGATAATAATATAGTCACTCGAAAGAGTAAGAGACGGAGGACTACAAAGCCTTTTGGTGAAGATTATATTATATACCTCGTGGATGACACTCCTAAGACCATAGAAGAGGCATATTCATCTCTTCATGCTGACTTATGGAAGAAAACTATTTAGAGTGTGTTGATAGTCGTTAACAACCATTATAAACCATCAATTAAACATGTATAAGAACATAAATATAATCACCAATAAAGGTTTAGGGGTTTAAACTAATAAATTCCATGAGTTTTGGTGAATCTATGTTTCCAGCAGGGTTTAATTAGAAAATCACCAAGGAGGACCTAATCATTAAAGGAAATTACGGAATTCCACTGCGATACCTATGTGGGAAGACTCCAGAAGGTTCCAGAAGACACCTCACTGAAGCTTGGGCCATTTGGCCACAATAGTGGGCCGACCAGCCCACTAGGGTGGTCGCCTGGCCTAGTCCAGAGCCCAATCGTTCTCCCCTTCGACGTGGACTCTCCCACCGTCTTTGAGGATACATCTAAGCCGTTGCTTAAGTTGGTTTGATCCAAGGACTCACATTGGACCCTCAGGGACATATATACCAGCCCCTGCCCCCTTCCTTAGCAGATCCTGAAACCCTAATTCATATTCTCCTTGTCAGGATTAGAGCCAGTTATCAAGAGAAGATTAGTCCTCTTTAGGAGCTAGTCTTATAAATAATAGTGAGATAGAGAGTGAGAGAAGAGTTTGAAGGAGGTGTCGCCCTGTTGGTGCTCTCTCTATAGCTTGTACCTTGGTGAATCCAAGTTCTATCTGAGATTGCCTTTGAGATTTCTCTAGTAATCAACTTCTAATTCAAATAAGCTTCTTGTTTATATTATTCATCAGGTTCACAACTTGTTTGAGTGCTTTATTCTTTATCCGAGAAGAGTAAAGTAGTAATTGTAGTGTAAGCGTGGTGCTTAGACTCTGGTTACTTGTGGATACATCCTGTATTCTGGATCGGTGGTAGCTCATGAGGGTGACTCTTCTAGCCTCGTTGAATCCTCTATAATCCACCTCCCATTTATAAGGGCACGTAGGACGTGGTTGCGAAGGAAAGTATCCCCTACTAGTGTCTTTCTCTAGTAATGTCTCTAGTTGAATACTAGAAAACATAGCTTATCCAAGTCAGAATTAGAGAACCTTAGTTTTCCTCTCTACGATCCTATTTATCCTAACCTTGTTATTACCCTTAGTTAAGTTAGACCATAGTTAGTCTCATATATTTTTCTATGGATATAATGCTTGGAATACTTCTGGGTGAAAGCTACAGTGGTATCTGCACACGTGCGGATTTATCTATGTGCGTTAAAAATATACCAACAAGCTTTCTAGCGCCGTTGCCGGGGAAACGGTTGCTGAATTAACTACAAGCCTAGATTAACCTTTTATCTTTTATTTTTTTTTCTTTTCTTTTAAATTTTCTTTTAGCATGGATTCCACTCCTATCTATCAATATGCTAAACCCATGAGTGCAAGCCTAAAGCCACCGACGTAACCGCCCGCTGCCAGCATCGCCGCGCCGGTGCGCGCACGGGGGCCCCGAGGGTATGGCCGTGGTAAAGAAAGAAAGGGGGAGGGGTGGAATTGTAAGATAGCTGACTGATGGAATAGTGTTGTGGACCTCGGTTGGATTCAGTATTAGAGAAAGGGCGTTTTAGCAAATATACCGGCGCGCGTGGGTCTCCACTTCGTGGGCCGTCGTCGCTCAGCTGGGCCACGCCCCCACGTGGGCCGCGCCGGTGGAGCACGAGCGCACGCGCCGAGTGGACGTGGGCTGCACCACGTGTAGTGGGCCATGCGGTGGATTCCAGTTTCCTTTTTTCTAGTGAATTAATAAAGGATTATTCAATTTAGTTTTGAGCTGAACTTTAAAAATTATTGTAAATTATATAGATGTCCAAAAATAGTGAAACAAAATTTGCTAGGTTCACAAAAATGATATCTATCGGTTGGTGTAGTTAGTTTATAGTTATCTGTGATAATGATAGACTCATTAATTTATTTAGGAGAGCTTAGTATTATTTAGTTTAATATTTGTAGGAATTTTTGTGGGAAATTGGTGATAGCTTTAGCCATGAAATTTTTATAGTAGGTTCATTAGATTATTATGTACTCACTATAATTTTTGTAGCCCTAGAGTAGATTGATAAATAGAGTAGCTAGTACTCCTTGTTTTATCATATATAGAGTAAATCAGTATTTAGAGTAAGAATACCTTTAGTTGCTAAGATAGTACATGTCATGTTTCGTACCTGTTAGTGATAACAATAGGTAACTTAGCACCTTAGTCGGTAGAACTAGCTTAGTAGCTTAATAGGTGTATTCGTATTTTAGGAGTTGCGGTTGCCGTATTACTAAGTGTTGCATCATCATTTCATGTATGTAGATCATGAGTTGGTAGAGTTCATGCCTGTGGATGAACAGGACTACGCGGAGATTATTGAGGAGTACGAGGAGGAGGTTCTCGTATAGGAGAGAGCCCTAGAGCCGTTCATTGCTGACTTTGTTGACACACCGCCTGCCCAAGGCAAGTCCCGGTGCATAACCCCTATTTTTGAATGATTATTGAATATATATATGATGTGCATTTATGTTATAGGCATTTTATAGAAACTACATGAATAGATATATCTACCTATGAGTCCTATTAGCATAGGTCGAGTAGCTGCTATGCTTAGGGTTTCGGTAGCGTGAGTAACCTGTTGTTACTCACAATAGGTGATAATTATGATCACTCATGATAAAGTGGTGGAAAAGAAAAATGGAGACAGAGCAGGAATATAGTTTGGGTATTGGTTGGTGTAAGAGGTTGTGTCCTGCGGCCAACAAGGCATAGCTTGGTTACATTTTTTCCTTGTCTGTGTCGGTTATGGATCAGTCATTGCATTAGGTTCTAGGCAAGTCACAGACTTATTATCCCGAGCATATTCTTGTGTATGGGCGTAAGGAAGGCTTGTTGCTCTCTTATCGTGGGTTTTGGCTCTTTTCGGACTAACTGAGTGGAGGCGGGGATGGTGGAGGTCTAAGCACCGCACCGAGTCTGGGACTCAGGAGTGGGGGCTTAGAGTCCAAGTTTGGACGGGGACCTAGACCCCATGACAAGAGAGTGATGGGTTGGTTCTGCTTGTGCCTAGGGTACAAGCAGGGTATGTGTTTTCGGGGTACCTAGCTGGGGGCATTGATTCGTGAATCATCGGGCAATCTAGTACGACTTGTCTATAATCTAGCAACGTAGTAAGAACTAAAAGATGAAAGGTGATGAAATAGAACTGATTGCTCAACCCTTGCTTGAAAGTAGAACATGTGCTTACATAGAAAGGCTAGATAATAAATAAATCATGACTGCTAATAATAACATAAATAAGGATTCACTATTAGTATTGCTTTCTGTAAAAAGAAACCCAACAAACCATAAAGCTTATCATATTCCTTAGAGTCGGAAAAATTATTCCCACTAGTCGGATAAGTCTTGCAAGTACATTATGTACTCAGGGTTTATTTACCCCTGTTGCAGGTTCAACTTGAGGAGTACCCGTTGTGTGAAGGATTCTTCTGGTGGGCACAGATAGATCCTTGTTCATTATCGATAGATGTTTATTATCATTCCGTTGTTTAATATTCCGCACTCTAAATTTGGTACTGTAATAATATATTTATAAGAACTCTGGATGTATGAAATGAATTAAGTATTATAACTCATTCTCATTATTGGATCCTTGGGGGAAAATGTGGACCTTTCAGGCTCTCTCTTGGGGTGTGCCCGACGGAACCCACCCGATGTGGCTTGCTTTCGGGGTGCTTAGTGTCAGTGGAAGACAAGCGCCTCCATAAGTGCATTATTTCGGGCAATTCTACCATAGTTAGTGCCATCAAAGTGTGGAGGCCTAGATGTATCCATCCCAACCACTCTAAATAGCGTCGGATCAACGGCGGTGAAGCCAAAGGTCCAAATTGAGCCAACCTAGCTCTGATATCATTTGTAAGGGACCATGACGCCTAAGAGGGTGAATTAGACAACTTAAAATTCTACTTCTCACTAAGGCCTCTAGTTTCACCTAGTCAAAACCTATGCAGGAAAGTAAACTATCTAAATGTGCAACTATGGTTTTGCTAGTGTGTTGCTATCTCTACCACAAAAGAAGTTATGCAACCTAGGTTTGAAACCTACAAACTAGTCTATCACTAAGCTAGGAAAGTAAAGCACAAACTAAGATTGCAATGTAAATGCAGAAGCTAAAGAGTAAGGTAGAGATATGCAAACTCTCATCGATGACTCTAGTATTTTTACCGAGGTATCGAGAAGCGCGCAAGCTTCGCACTAGTCCTTGTTGGAGCCCCTTGCAAGAAATCCCGCGCAAGCACCAAGCTCCTAGTCGGATAACTCTATGGATAGCCCTGGGCCTTTTCCATGCGCAAGTGAGTCTCTGGTGTGCCTTCCGACAAGCCTCTCCCGGACTGCCCCCGCTATCTTCACTATCAAGCTTCTGGCCAAACCGTCGTAGGCCTTGTTCCCTTCGGTACATGGTGGCAGTCACACCACAAACGTGATTGGTGTGATCTCGCAAGACTACAAGCCCCTCCAATGTGCAACAATGGTGCGCGCAAGCACCGAGTGGTAAGAGGTGTGCAAACCTCACTAAACACTAGGCCTAAACCTAGAGCAAGCGCAAAGCAGTGGTCTAACTAACCTAAGCACTTCATAAAGCACCTACGCTAATCACCGAATGTATCACTAAGCACTATGCAAGTAGAGATCACTAAATTGGTGTATCAACACCATTGGTATGTTTCCTCAGCTCTCCATATCTTAAATGGTCGGTTGGGGGTCTATTTATAGCCCCACAAGTGAGAACTAGCCATTGGACCCGAGACCTAACTTTCTGCTAGTGACCGAGCGCTGATCACGTCCCGATCGGACACGTCCGGTCTTGCTGACCGTTGAAGCGCGTGCGTTGATCGAACTCTAGGCTGAGTCCAGTCTCACTCAATCGGACGCATCTGATCGCGCTGGCGCCGCTCAAGAACCTTTCTAGACATGATCGGACGCTACTTCTTAGTGTGTCCAGTCGTCCTATCGTCACGTCCGGTCACGCTGAGAGCGTTGCCGTTGATGATGAACAGTGAAGTCCGTGCGTCCGGTCACTGCCGTTACTTACAGGTTTTCTAGGCTAGACATGTTACTATAGGAGGTTTATCAAGCACTATGGCCTCATAAGTAGACCTCTCTGATCTCTTGAAGAAGGGTGTTTCCTTTGTGTGGACCTCAGTGACTGATTCAAACACTCTCCTTAAAAAATGGTGTTTTCTTAAAGATTTAGAGATGTCCACCAAGTACAAGAGTTGTCCAAGTGAGTGAGCTTATTGAAAAAGAAGAAGTGGGGTGTTGTCTTTATATATACAGGCCATTCATTAATAAAGACAGACGCCTTATGGTGCATGCTCTGTTAATAACAAGAGGTGCACGACATTAATACTCAATTAAAAGAGACAGTCGTTTTAAGTCGCCCACCTTTTGTCAATGTACTCCATCCATTCCATGCAAAATAAGTGCTCATCTTGTATCTCAAGAAGTCAAACAGTTTCAAGTTTGACCAAGTATATATAAAAAATAGAGTAAAATGCACCGGAGGTCCATTAACTTTTGAGGGGGTGTCATTCAGGTCCATTAACTTTCAAACTGTATTTTTAGGTCTTTAAACTTTTTAAGTGGTTCACCAGACATCCATACCCCTTTGTTTATGTTTGTATTTTACATAAACATCCTTCTATTTATTTTTCTTTCACACCTTTACCCTTCTCCGTCTTCTGAGCGCACAGTGTTGGTAGGAGAGCACAGCAAGCATGCACGAGGGCCTACAGACTGCAGTGCGCTACCGTCTGTGCACTATGGATGTGGGTAGAGATGCGAGCACCATGAGCCAGCGAACGACTGTGGGTGTGCACTACCATCTGCAGGGCTCCATGAAGATGGCGATGCGGTGGGGCATGGCCTGGACTCCAACAAATGCCTCATCTTGGGTAGTTGGGCTCTGACGACGCGCCACCATCTCCATTCAGCACGCTGAAAGCTCTAGTTTGGTTTTAGTGAATTGATGAAACCCTAAGTGCTAACCTAGTTTATCAAGTGATCATGAGATAGGTAGCACATTCCAAGTGATGAAGCAAATGAAGACCATGACATGAGGATGGTGATGACATGGTGATGATCAAGCGTTTGGACTTGAAAAGAAGAAAGAGAAAAACAAAAGGCTCAAGGCAAAGGTATAGATGGTAGGAGCTATTTTGTTTTGGTGATCAAGACACTTAGAGAGTGTGATCACATTTATGTTTGATAGTCGTACTATTAAGAGGGGTGAAACTCATATCGAAATGTGGTTATTAAAGTGCCACTAGATGCTCTAACTCATTACATATACATTTAGGATCTAGTGGAATGCTAACACCCTTGAAAATATTTGTGAAAATATGCTAACACATGTGCACAAGGTGATACACTTGGTGGTTGGCACATTTAAGCAAGGGTTAGGAACTTCACCAGTGGAGTGTCCGCCCGTAGAGTGCGGACAGTCCGACGGTGCCATCGACACCCTAGACAGAAAAGACAAAGGTCACTATAAGTGACCGAATGCTGGTCTCTGAAGGACCAGCACGTCCGGTCAGTAGTAGTAGAAGAAGCGTAGCATCGGTCGTTGACCGGACGCTAGAGCTAAAACGACAAGACACTAGCGGGCTATGTCCGGACACACTAACATGGTCATGCATAGGGGAGTCGCCATGCGACCGAACGCTGGGTGAGTCCGGTCGAGCATGACCGGACGCGTCCGGTCGTGAAAAGTCATCTCTGGATGCTTACTGGAAACGACCGGACGCTGGGGTTTAGAGTCTGGTCACTTTGAGCTACTGCGTCCAGTCGTCATATGACCGTTGAGATCGGGCGTTCAATAATTAAAGAGAGGGACACGTGGCACGCATCACGTGACTAGACGCTGAGGTCCAGCGTCCGGTCATCCCGTGTTGTACCTAGTGAAGGGGTACAATGGCTCTATTTCGTGGGGGCTTCTATTTAAGCCCTATGGCTGGCTCAAGCTCACTCTCTTGGCCATTTGCATTGACATAGCAACCTTGTGAGCTTAGCCAAAGCCCTCCCACTCATCTCCATCATTGATTCATCATCTTTGTGAGATTGGGAGAGAATCCAAGTGCATTGTTTGAGTGTTTGCATCTAGAGGCACTTGGTGTTCGTGTTTTGCTGTGGGATTCGCTTGTTACTCTTGGTGGTTGCCACCACCTAGATGGCTTAGAGCAGCGAGGATCGTCAAGCAGAGGTTGGTGATTGTCTCCGGCTCCGATTGTGGTGATTGTGAGGGGTTCTTGACCTTTCCCCGGTGGAGAGGCAAAAGGTACTCTAGTGGATTGCTCGTGGCTTGTGTGATCCTCATCTTATGTTGGTTGTGTGGCACCCTATTGAGGGTTTAGCGTGTGATGCCAATTAGCGCATGAACCTCCAAGTGAGTGAATCGCCACAACGAGGAGTAGCTTGCCGGCAAGCAAGTGAACCTCGGTAAAAAATCATTGTGTTCATCATTTGATTCCGATGTGATTGGTCTTCATAGATATTCATTCTTGTGATTGATTGGCTCCTTCCTCGACACGGTGGTATAACCTTCTTGCTCACTCTCTTTATATTACCGCAAACTAGTTGTAAAGCTCTCTAGTGTAGCTAGTTGTGAGAGCTTGTTAGTTTAGTTAGTGTGGCTCTTTAGTTAGCCTTTGAGAGCACATTAACTTAGTGTAGTGACATAGCTATTGTGTGGATAGAAACTATATCAACTAGAAATATGGTAGGTGGTTTGTATTTTTAGTAGGCTAGCACAACACTTGCTTCGCCTCATAATTGTCTAACTGGTTTGCTAAGTATTGTTGTAGAAATTTTTTATTAGGCTATTTACCCCTCTCTAGCCATTAGGACCTTTCACATGCGCTTGTAGCACGATGTGGACGGCGAGGCCGCAACCACCAGCACTGTCTCTGACACCGACGAGAGGCGCTGCCTTGAGATGGCGCGCTCTGTGACTGCGCTGGCGTACATGGAGGTGAAGGATGCGTCGTCAAACCGACCGCTGAGTGTCTGCATGCAGCTCACGTTGTCAACCTAGCTCGCCGGCGTACCCCTTCTGCTGCACGCCGATGTACAGCATGGCGAGCACGACCTTGGCTTCCCTCTCTCACTTGTGGTGTTTATCACAAACACGGACTATGGTGGATACACGCATACACATACAGAAGCCTGAGCACACATGACACATACAGAGCAGTACAAGCTAACAAGCTTTGTCGACACAGCCACACAACAGCTCTCGTCCTTTCCATTCATATTTTTTTTTAATTTTAACACTTTTTGTAAACTAATTCTAAATCTAACACCGGCTATTTTTTATTTTTAAATCTAACACTTTTGGCCGCGCCTATTGCCATGGTGCGGCCAAATGCCTGTGCCGCGCCATGCATGGTGGCGCGGCGAGAGGGTTAGCGTGGCGACGTCTGGGGCGCTGACCGATGACGTGGCAGGATCTGCCGCGTCACCGATCTCAGCGCGGTAGTGACGCGCCACAGCTGATGGCGCGGCAAGGACGGGATTAATTCACCGGGTGGACGCCGCGGCAGTAGAGCACTGCTGCCTGCCAACGTGCTGCGTGTGCTGCCACCATGTGATCATAGAAACCTGGGGGGCCCATGTCGTCCTCAGGGCTCATCCTCATCCTCTACGGCTCGCCCTTCCTGTGGCTGTGGCCTGCCCTACCAAGGACTAGAACTGCTTGGAGCTCAAAGATCCGAATAACACCGCATAAAAAGTTTTACATAGGACATAAATATATTTTAATATCCGAATAACGCTGTATAAAAAGTTTAGTGACCGCTCTTGCATTTTACAAAACCACACAATTGTTTCTCAAGAGGTAGCAAGAGGACATTGATTAATTCTAGATTACCTTTAGAATGTCTAGCTCAAAAAATGATAGATCTAATATAGTTATTTGGTAGTTGGTATTATAAATCTTAATAAAAAATTAATTTATGCATTCTGTACAGCACAAAACGTCAAGAGCAAGTGAGCAAGTTGTACAGTGTAAATTAATTTATGCATTCTCTTTGCAATAGTGCAGAGCGACGGTGCCAGGGACACTGCCCGGCGCATTATGTCACTGCTCATACGTTGCATGCATGGCTGTTGAGTCAAAGGCTGCCGCTGCTAGTGTGCTGTACGCCGAGTGTGCTCTCGTGAGCGGCTGTGAAAGTGGCAGGCTGCTGATGGTTGTAGCTCTCTGTTGCTAGTACGACCTAGACTGGACATGCACAGCCCAAGCAAGCAAAGCAAGCATGCATGCTCTAGTGGAGTAGCTCGCCTCTAGTAGCGAAGGGAAGCATAACTGAGCATGTACGACGTGCCAATTGACAAGCCGGTGATGGCAGCAACAGTGGTCACAACGTGACGAAACCAAGAGAGCCCATAGCCCTGTCCCCTGTAGCCAGTAGGGGTCTTATCGGGAACAGCCCATTGCTATTGCTAGTGTCGAGCACCACCTATTTTCTTTCAGAGCCTCATTAGGATTAATGTACCAGTACTAGATTGTGACCAAACAGAAAAGTACTACAATCATAGTTGTGCAGGGCATGAGCATGGGCACAGTGTTTTGCTGCTTTCCTGCTACCCCAAGGAGATATGGCACCAATGCAAAGCAGTAGGGGATACGCACGGATACCGAGACAAAGTGACCGACAAAGCTTTTGAATTAAAGCATGGGTGCTGCTGCTGTCGGACACTCACAACACTGCTACATGCTAGCTTGATCTACGGCAGGGCGATGGGACATGACATTGATTAATTCCAGATTACCTTTAGAATGTCTAGCTAAAAAATGATAGATCTAATATAGTTATTTGGTAGTTGGTATTATAAATCTTAATAAAAAACTGTGTGGTTTTGTAAAATGCAAGAGCGGTCACTAAACTTTTTATGCGGTGTTATTCAGATCTTTAAACTCTTAAAATGTATTTATGTCCTATGTAAAACTTTTTATGCGGTGTTATTCGGCTCTCTGAGCTCCAAGCAGTCCTAGTCTTGGTAGGGCAGGCCACAACCCCAGAAAGGGCGAGCCGCAGAGGATGAGGATGAGCTCTGAGGACGACATGGGCCCCCTAGGTTTCCGTGATCATGTGGTGGCAGCACACGCAGCACGTTGGCAGGCAGCAGTGCTCTGCCGCCGTGGCGTCCACCCGGCGAATTAATCCCATCCTTGCCACGCCATCAGCTGTGGCGCGTCACTGCCACGCCGAGATTGGTGGCGCCGCAGATCCTGCCACATCACTGGTCAACGCCCCAGTTATCGCCACGTCAGCCCTCTCGTCGCGCCACCATGCATGGCGCGACACAGGCATTTGGCCGCGCCATGAAAATAGGCGCAGCCAAAAGTGTTAGATTTAAAAATAAAAAACAGCCGGTGTTAGATTTAGAATTAGTTTACAAAAAGTGTTAAAATTAAAAAAAATTCTCCATTCATTTATAGACTATAGTAAGTATACATGCAACAAGCGATAAGAACCGGGCCATCCACTTAGCGGAGACTATCGCCATGAATAAGGTAAATAGCAAGTGCACTAATGACATGATTAAACTCTACCAGAGTGCGTACGCCTGCCCACGCGAATGGCAGGAACGTCGGGTGTCGGCCTGCCGCGAACTGCTCTGTGGTAAAACCACCTAATCTAATGCCTCACAGGAGTGCTTGTCTTTCATTAGACACTAAGCACTCAAGGGAGAATACTAAATTACTCGGTTCCGTCGGACACACCCCAGGGGAGAACCCGAAAATCCACATTTTTGCCATCAGGATTATAAATGAGAGAATAAAGCTTACATAATTCATAACCATTTCTTACATCACTTTTAATACAACATCAGAGTAAAACATTTATTAATATAACAACAGAATGAAATCATGTTATCAGAGTTATAAACAATTTAATTGAACAGCGGAATAGAAACATGTGAACAGAGTTACAGCGGAAATAAACATCTATTAATGACATGATGAAGTATTGATATATAGACTACAACAACAGATTATGAAACTTTCGTTTATAAAAATATTTAGTGAGAGTTATAAATAACAACTACGATCGCAGCGTAAAGGAATCCTTGCTGAGCCTACCAGGAGGAATCCACACACAAAGGTCAGCTTAAGCATCCACCTGTCACCTGCAATAGGGGAATAAAACACTGAGTACTCAATTGTATTCAGCAAGACTTACCCGACAGGAGAAAAGAAAAGACTCCAAGGATATGCAAGGCTATCTGGCTTGTGGTTGCATTTGCAGGAAGCATTACTAAGCGTGCGTCCTTATATTCAATTTTTATTAATAGCCGCATTGGTTCATTAACTAACCATTCTATGTAAGCACCTGTGCTACTTTCAAGCAAGTGGTAAGCAATCAGATTTCCTTTGTCCATCTTCCATCTTTCATCCATCATCTTTCAGTTCTTACTATGATGCTAAACCGTAGACAAGCCATACCAGATAGCCCGGCGATTTACAAATCAATGCCTCCAGCTGGGTACCCCGAGAACACATGCCACGCTTGTATCCTAGGCACAAGCAGGACCAACCCATCACTCTCCTGTCCTAGGTGTCTAGGTCTCCGTCCAAACTAGGACTCCAAGCCCCCGCCCCAGAGTCCCGGACTCAGTGCGGTGCAAGGACCTCCTCCACCAAAAATAAACCCTAACAGTCGGTCCAAAAAGAGCTGGATCCACGACAAGAGAGCAACAAGCCTTCCAAGTGCCCATACACAAGTATGTGCTTGGGGTAATAAGTCTGTGACCTGCCTAGAGTCATATGCAACGATCGGTACTTAACAGACCAGACAGAGAAAAATGGTGTAACCAAGCTATGACCCACCTCCGTGGAGACACAACTTCTTACACCCACCAATATCCAAACCATATCCCTGCTCGGTCACTATTTTCCTTTCCACCATTTTATATACTCCAAGTGATAATCATATAGTAACATATTTCCTATATCTTGCGAGTGACAAACAATCACTCGACTTCTACCAGAGTCCTGTAGCATAGCAATCTACACGATCCTTTCATACTAGTCAGACTCATAGGAATAAAGATATATATGCAAGTGAGTTTCATTCAACTCCTTGAAACTTAATGCACAAATATAATTTAAACTGCAGAAAGGTAGGGGTTATGCACCGAGGCTTGCCTGAGTAAGATATATTTAAAAGTTAGTATCTGCATCCTCAGATCATCTGAATAGAAAACCCCTCGCATCATCTCCTGGAGAGAATACCGATACACCATCTTCGGATTCCCAATCATCCTTTAATTGATCCGTTGATCTATCATCGTACCTATATGATATGCAATGATGCAAATGCAAAGATGTAAATAACCAATGACAGCCGAAACGTTTAGAAATCCGATTACGCCTCACAAGCTAACGAGATAGTTCTAACGACGACCGCAATTGGCTACATATTCCTGTTGTCAGATAAGATGTTATTTCCCAAATAGTATTTCAGCTATACAAACCTAAGTGATTTCTTTATTTTATCCCATCGTTAATGTTTACTCGCAGTAGGACATCATTACCTATTTAGCAACTAATTATTTTGAGAGCTACAAAAATTACATTGAGCAGCTAATATTGCTAGGAACCTACTGTAAAGATTTCAGACCCAATACTATTACCAATTTATCACAACACTTCCTATAAGTTTATATTTTACAACATTAAGTATCTTAAATTAATTATATAGCTTCCAGGAATAATATCACACTATGTGAACTAACTATACTAATAGGTAGATCATGATTTTAGGAACTTAACAAAACTAGTTTCACAATTTTTGGATCCCTATACTATTTTATATTGATTTTAGAATTTTATTCCTGAGACTAAATTAGCAATTGCTTAGAACAAAAGGGCCAACATACAACAGCCGTCCCAGTGGCCCGTTCGGCTAGGCCCAGCGGTGGGCAGGCGGTGGCCCAGTAGCGTTGCGTGGCCCACCGACTAAGCGTGGCCTAGCCAGGGCGCGCGACGCTCGTGGCCCCTAGAGGCATGAGGCCCAGCAGATGGCCAGCCCACGCGGCGCGGTGGCCCAGGCGGGACGCAGCCACGGCAGGCCGGCCCAACGAGCCGGCCCAACATGGCTTGGGGCACGGCGACGATGGCATTTTTGCGAAGTGACCCCTACGCTCTTCTCTAACCAATCCATGGTCCAGATTACAGTTCAATGAGTCATGTATTTTGCAAAAAACACCCTATGTATTTCTATTCCTTGGATTCCTCACCTTCTCACCTTTACTACTCTTCCCAGGAGCAGAGCACGGACAGAGGAGACCAGTCGCCGGCCCTACAGCACCGGCCGGGCATGGCGTGCTCACGCGCGGCTGAGGGGCACGGCGTGGAGGTGAGGCGGTGGCCCTACAGTGCCGGCAGGGTGGCTCTAGGTGGCCGGCGGGCTGACTCTGATGAGTAGCACGCGCTCACGGTGATGGCGGTGCGGGGCATCATGGCATGGTCCGCAGCGGCGTTGGTGGCCAAGCAGCGTGGCATGGGACGCGGTAGTGGGACCCACACGCCCGCGCACGGTGCTAGGGCAAACTGGCTCGGCAGCGGGGAGCATCACCGACCACGAACAGTAGGCGGGCCACGCGGATGACGGTGAGGCAACGATGACATGGCCCGAGACGGTGGCGTGGGAAAAAACAGGGGCGTCGGTGCTAGCAAATGGCCGGCCACGCACATGGCGACTTCGGCGTGCCGCGGCGCTGCAGCGGCCATGGCGAGACACTACGGGCATAGGTAGGGTAGCGGCCACGGGTCAGCACGGGGCCAAGGAACACGTGGAGCAGCGGAGCCATGCATGGGCTCGGGCGATGCGGTGGAGTGTGCTCGTGCGCACTGTGGCGGCGGTGGAAGCAGCCACGGCAGCGCGGAGGAGCGAGGCGAGGTACGGCCACGCGCAGGGTGATGGCTCGAGGAGGCGTAGTGACGGCGGCAAGAGCACAGAGGAGGGGCAATGGCGTTGGCCGGCGGCGTGCGGGTAGCAGCCGAGCCGAGGGCAGGGCCAGCGTGGACTAGGACGGCGTGGCGGGGCCGGAGAAGGCAAGGCTACGGCGGACCACCCGCCGGTAAGGTGAGGCACGCGTGGCCAGGAAGACGTAGTGCAAGAGAGACAGCGTAGAGGGCAAGGCGCGCAGAGGTGGAGCGACCATGACATGCTTGTGCGTGGGAGACCAACGGGGATAGGAAGGAGCGGCATGGCATGGAGCATGAACGAGCAGCGAGGAAGAGTGAGGGGGAAAAATGGAGCTGAGGCGTCGAGGGAAGCTGACGATGGAGGCTCGAGAGGATGGCCCGAGTAGTGTGGTAGGTGGATGGCAGCTCGGCAATGCAATCGGAGACAGAGGGTAGACCGGGACAAGATGAGGCATAGACATGGAAATACGTGAGTTGGAACCTTGCTCAGGTGATAGCAGCTCGGCGTGGAAAATCAATCGAAGACAGACATGACTGGAGAAGACAGGAGCAGACAGGGGCAGGTAGAGGCCAAGCCAAGGAGATACGGAAGATAGACGCATGAGAGAGAGCGAGGTCAACTTGTACAGAGGATAGATTTCCACCACCAAATGGGAAACTCTCATCACCGTTCATGCATATAAAGCTAGACCCGTGAGTCTATATATGTATATATATATATATATCTCATCCTATTTATTATAGACTTTTATTCTATTATAATAGTTGCTTGTCATGCCAAATCTTAAAGATCAAATCGTTCGATAGCATCATTATCGGACAGTCCTGAATATCCCTGCGTATGGCGTAATTTAACTTGAGCATGTATTTGAGTCCATGAAACTAAGTGATACAGGATTCACTTATCGCTTCACATATGTTTTAAATAAAAAATTTGAGAAACTCGTTTCAAAAGTTTTACTTAGGCCTAAATCACGGTGCTAAATAATATCGTAACACCGGGGTGTTACAACCAACCCCCCTTAAAAAGAATCTCATCCCGAGATTCAAAACTGGAACCAAAAAAGGGGAAACGCGATTACGTTCCGTAGATTAGGGATTACACGAGAGATTACACGACTTTGAATACTAAACCACACGGGGATCTAGGGATACATGGTTAAGAGCAACTTGGTACAACCAAGACCTACTCTAGAAGTCGAGATAGACGAGGACAACGGAGAAATAGCAGGAAGATGATTATTCAAATCATGGTGTAGCACCAACAGATCCAGAAACAGTCGACTGAGAAGTAAAACATCACGAACCCTAAGACCAAACTAACCAAGAGAACTTGAACTTCCTCGATGAACCAGATCCTTTCTTCTTCTCAGATCACACCATCCCCTTAGACTGACGAACGTAGTTTCACAACGTTGACTAGATTTTGTAGCTCTGCTGTGAATGCAAGAGGAATGGGGATGAAGAAGAAGAGCAAGGACCAAGGGTATTTTATGGAGGCGAATGGAGGTGGGGCGCAACACACTGGAAGCGGATGCAGTGGGGATGGAATACATAGACGGTGCATGCTGTGGAGATAAGGTCGGGGATATGGTGCGCTTTCTGTGCGTGCGGCGGAGGGAAAATAAAGGAGAGGAGAGGGGGTCCGCTCGACGGGGTAGGCGTGCGGGCAGTCATGTCACCAAAAGAAGAAGGAAAAGAGAGGGAAGGGGGGGGGCGATACGAGGGACGAGGCATGAGAGTCGAGAGCCGACTGGATGCTGGGAAAAAGGAGAAGCGCTCAGTGCACAAAGACGACGAGCACTGCACGATGCCGCGGCCACGCGAAAACGGGATGCTATAGACCCCAACACAGGTGGTGTTTGCAGGGCACGCTACGAAATGACCCAGCATGCGTAGCGCGATCAACTAAGCACAGGGCTTAGGACAAGAGGTCCACTTTGACTTTTGCAATTACTCCCGACTATCCACTGCTAACCTTCCTTGACCACATCTGTCTTTTCTGCAAACCAGATCATGTCATACTTTCTTTCTCCAAACCACCTCTTATGTACCTTGAGAGAACACTTCTGCATCACCCATTGTGGATTTCCCATTTGAAAACCTAAACATTTCCAAGGAGAAAATTTTTAAAACAAAATGGTACGGTGGTGTAACTCGGCAGAGGTACTTGGTCAACAACCTCGATACCAGCGCATGCTGAGCAGCATCACCATGTGGCAGCTGTTCCATAGGGAGCCCTCGGTTTTATCGTGGCACCATAAGCTATTAACCAGGCAACTACTACCAACTTACACGCCATGAAGGCAGTGGGGTCATAGACCACAGAGTAAGGGGGTATCGCAAGGGAAAAATTCAAACAACAAAGATTTCCCTCCACAACAAGGGACAAGGAATTCAAATCCAATGACGGATTTGTTTTTAAAAAGATTCAAGTGTTCTGCTGGGACACCCACGATTAGCCGATACAGTGTCCTATATTATCCAATCATGGTTGATCTGCTGGCCTCTGAATGTCAACTTCTCTTGTAACCCGCTTAATATCACCCTTAAACTTTAAGCACATCTAACGAAACTTTAAGGTAGATGAACGCAATAAATACAGTGAACTAGAAAAAATGCAGGTTCCAACGGTCTTATATGGGTACATCATACAGGCATTCAGGCTCCCATTCACGACACAGCATTCACCTACGGTCAAACGAGCTTAACAACTACGGATGACGATCAACAGGCAAGAGTATAATACCGAAGGACAGCAACGAAAAACACTACTACTATGGATACAACATCCCAAGGCAACTAATCTGCATCTTCATGGGGCAATGGCTGAGTGAGAGGAATCAAGGGCTCTGCTTCTAACACTTCCGACGGTGGAGGTGCTGGCAGTTCTACATCACCGGTTCTCCTTCTCTTGAGCGGGTGGATAGAATCCCTTCCAAGATCAGGGCATCCCGCCTATCAATAGCCAACGTCCTCCGCCTAGCCCTAGTGAACAGATAGGCCTCACCTAGCTGATGGACATGCCGATTTTCAGCCTCCTTCAAGGCTTCCTCCATGGTAGCCTCCTGGCTCTCAGCAGCGGCAGCGCTGGCATGCGCTTCGGCGAGCTACACCTAGAGCATCTGGTTGAAGACCATGGCTTCCTCAGTGCGCCAAAGGCACGCCCTCAGCTCCAAGGCTTGATGGTCATACTGCTCATCTAGAGCGAGCAGGTATGTGGTCAAGTGCACCACGGTGGGACTGTCCTCTTGCACATCTCGTCCTTGCAAAGCCTCCATGCGGGCCCTCCATGCCCGCCGATTCTTGTCTAAAGGAGGAAAGAACCGCATGAGGGTATAGGCAATGGGCTCCTCATAGATCTGGCAGAGGTACCGCAAGGCTTTGTGGGCCACCACCTGGTAGGTGTCGATGAAGCAAAACCCGGTTGCAGTCACACTCCAGGCTTTAGTGATGTCGGGGAACTCTTCACTCTTCTTGATGTAGATGGTAACCTCACACTGCTCGGTGCCATGCTCCTCGTACTCATGGCCCTCATACTCGGGGCGATCATTGACTCCGAGCTTTTGTAGGGTGGCATGCAGGATTCTGGGAAAACCCTCAACGTTCAGGCAGTAGGTACTAACCTAGTCTCCTGCCATCTTTGGCGGTGGTTGCAAGGAAGGCTGAGCGAAAAGCTGGCTCAAAGGAAAAGCTAAGCGAGCTAAAGTGCGCTGAGTGGTGGTACCAATGGCTAAATCAGGCTCTACTTATAAAGGCGGAGCGCTCAGTGGTCCTAGCGCGGTTCACTAGGGTTCCCGCGCGAGATCACTACGATGAATCGACCAAATTCCACGCGTTCGAGGCGAACGACGTGCGATGCCATTACCGACTAGTATGACTGCAGGGCAAAGGTCTGACAAGAGCGTAGAAAAGGGGTGCGGAGAGACGTGGGTCACGACCGGCACGAGCCACGAGCGAACACGAAACACGAAGCCACAGTGCAGACCTAACTCAGGAACAGGAATGGGCTAGCCATGCGCAACACG
The DNA here is from genome assembly GCF_019320115.1 of Miscanthus floridulus. Lineage (NCBI taxonomy): Eukaryota > Viridiplantae > Streptophyta > Magnoliopsida > Poales > Poaceae > Miscanthus > Miscanthus floridulus. The sequence goes on along the minus strand of NC_089582.1, from coordinate 125,230,501 downwards.
ACATGCGTGACACCTATGGATGTCGTATCTGTAAGTAATACTGCCCTAAAATGCACAAACAGGATATGCATGAATGCACATCCTATACGTCCTTCCACTATTGCCAACATATAGGGCAACCGTTCTCAGATATTTGGCACATCGTTCTCTCTCTGTAGCTAGTCGATACTATCAGACTATGCACGAGTCAGTGTACCTGCAGAGACTTGATTAATCCTATCTAAGTCAGCAGAGTGCCATCTATCCTGGATACATAACCATAGTAATAGGGCTACTTATATAACTTCACATACAAACATCCTAACTTTTTGCAAAAATAGGTAGTCAAATTTTAATTTAGAAAAGGATTTGGAAACTTTATTTCCTCATTTATGCTCTGATACCACCTATAGCAGAACCGCCTAATCTAATGCCTCACAGGAGTGCTTGTCTTCCATTAGACACTAAGCACTCAAGGGAGAACACTAAATTACTCGGTTCCGTTGGACACACCCCAGGGGAGAACCCAAAAATCCAGATTTTTACCATCAGGATCACAAATGAGAGAATAAAGCTTACATCATTCATAACCATTTCTTACATCACTTTTAATACAACATCACAGTATAATATTTATTAATATAACAGCGGAATGAAATCATGTTATCAGAGTTATAAACAATTTAATTGAATAGCGGAATAGAAACATGTGAACAGAGTTACAGCGGAAATAAACATCTATTAATGATATGATGAAGTATTGATATATAGACTACGACAACAGATTATAAAACTTTCGTTTATAAAAATATTTAGTGAGAGTTATAAATAACAACTACGATCACAGCATAAAGGAATCCTCGCTGAGCCCACCAGGAGGAATCCACATACAAAGGTCAGCTCAAGCATCCACCTGTCACCTGCAATAGGAGAATAAAACCCTGAGTACTCAATTGTACTCAGCAAGACTTACCCAACAGGAGAAAAGAAAAGACTCCAAGGATATGCAAGGCTATCTGGCTTATGGGTTGCATTTGCAGGAAGCATTGCTAAGCGTGCGTCCTTATATTCGATTTTTATTAATAGCCGCATTGGTTCATTAACTAACCATTATATGTAAGCACCTGTGCTACTTTCAAGCAGGTGGTAAGCAATTAGATTTCCTTTGTCCATCTTCCATCTTTCATGCTTCATCTTTTAGTTCTTACTACGATGCTAAACCATGGACAAGCCATACCGGATAGCCCGACGATTCACGAATCAATGCCCCTAGCTGGGTACCCTGAAAACACATGACCCGCTTGTACCCTAGGTACAAGCAGGACTAATCCATCACTCTCCTGTCCTGGGTGTCCAGGTCCCCGTCCAAACTAGGACTCCAAGCCCCTGCCCCTGAGTCCCGGACTTAGTGCGGTGCAAGGACCTCCTCCATAAAAAACAAACCCTGACAGTCGGTCCGGAAAGAGCTGGATCCGCGATAAGAGAGCAACAAGCCTTCCAAGCGCCCATATATAAGTATGTGCTCGGGATAATAAGTCTGTGACCTGCCTAGAGTCATATGCAACGATCGGTCCTTAACCGACTAGACAGGGAAAAATGGTGTAACCAAGCTATGACCCGCCTCCGCGGCGACACAACTTCTTACACCCACCAATATCCAAACCATATCCCTGCCCGGTCACTATTTTCCTTTCCACCATTTTATATACTCCAAGTGATAATCATATAGTAACATATTTCCTATATCTCGCGAGTGACAGACAATCACTCGACTTCTACCGGAGTCTTATAGCATAGCAATCTACACGATCCTTTCATACTAGTTAGACTCATAGGAATAAAGATATATATGCAAGTGGGTTTCATTCAACTCCTTGAAACTTAATGCACAAATATAATTTAAACTGCAGAAAGGTAGGGGTTATGCACCGGGGCTTGCCTGGGTAAGATATATTTAAAAGTTAGTATCTGCATCCTTAGATCATCCAAATAGAAAACCCCTCGCATCATCTCCTGGAGAGAATACCAATACACCATCTTCGGATTCCCAATCATCCTTTAATTGATCCGTTGATCCATCATCGTACCTATATGATATGCAATGATGCAAATGCAAAGATGTAAATAACCAATGACAGCCGAAACGTTTAGAAATCCGATTACGCCTCATAAGCTAACGAGATAGTTCTAACGACGACCGCACTTGGCTACATATTCCCATTATCGGATAAGACATTATTTCCCAAATAGTATTTCAGCTATACAAACCCAAGTGATTTCTTTATTTTATCCTATCGTTAATGTTTACTCGCAGTAGGACATCATTACCTATTTAGCAACTAATTATTTTGGGAGCTATAAAAATTACATTGAGCAGCTAATATTGCTAGGAACCTACTGTAAAGATTTCAGACCCAATACTATTACCAATTTATCACAACACTTCCTATAAATTTATATTTTACAATATTAAGTATCTTAAATTAATTATATAGCTTTCAGGAATAATATCACACTATGTGAACCAACTATACTAACAGGTAGATCATGATTTTAGGAACTTAACAAAACTAGTTTCACAATTTTTGGATCCCTATACTATTTTATATTGATTTTACAATTTTATTCCCAAGACTAAATTAGCAATTGCTTAGAACAAAAGGGCCAACAGACAACAGCCGACCCAGTGGCCCGTTCGGCTAGGCCCAGCGGTGAGCAGGCGGTGGCCCAGTAGCGTTGCGTGGCCCACCGACTAAGCACGGCCCATCCAGGGCGCGTGGCGCACGCGGCCCGTAGAGGCGCGAGGCCTAGCAGATGGCCAGCCCACGCAGCGCGGCGGCCCAGGCGGGACGCAGCCACGGCAGGCCGACCCAACGAGCCGGCCCAACATGGCTTGGGGCACGGCGGCGATGGCATTTTTGCGAAGTGACCCCTACACTCTTCTCTAATCAATCCAAGGTCCAGATTACTATTCAATGAGTCATGTATTTTGCAGAAAACACCCTACGTATTTCTATTCCTTGGATTTCTCACCTTCTCACCTTTACTACTCTTCCCAGGAGCAGAGCACAGACAAAGGAGACCAGCCGCCGGCCCTACGGCGCCGGCCGGGCATGGCGTGCTCGCGCGTGGCTGAGGGGCACGACGCGGAGGTGTGGCGATGGCCCTACGGCGCCGGCAGGGTGGCTCTAGGCGGTCGACGGGCCGACTCTGATGAGTAGCACGCGCTCACGGTGATGGCGGCTACGGGGCATCGCAGCATGGTCCACAGCGGCATTGGCGGCCAAGCAGCGTGGCACGGGACGCGACAGTGGGACCCACACGCCCGCGCACGGTGGCAGGGCAAACCGGCTCGGCAGCAGGGCGCATCACCGGCCACGGACAGCAGGCGGGCCGCGCGGATGACGGTGAGGCGACGATGACATGGCCCGAGACGGCGGCGTGGGGAAAAACAGGGGCGTCGGTGCTAGCAAATGGCCAGCCACGCACACGGCGACTCCAGCGTGCCGCGGCGCTACAGCGGCCATGACGAGACACTGCGGGCACAGGTAGGGCAGCGGCCACGGGTCAGCATGGGGCCGAGGAACGCGCGAAGCAGTGGAGCCGCCCACGGGCTCGGGCGATGCGATGGAGTGCGCTCGCGCGCACGGTGGCGGCGGTGGAAGCAGCCATGGCAGCGCGGAGGAGCGAGGCGAGGTACGACCACGCGCGGGGTGACGGCTCGAGGAGGCGCAGCGACGGTGGCAAGAGCGCGGAGGAGGGGCAACGGCGTTGGCCGGCGACGTGCGGGTAGTAGCGGGGCCGAGGGCGCGGCCAGCGTGGACCAGGACGGCGTGGCGGGGTCGGAGAAGGCAAGGCTGCGGCGGACCACCCGCCGGCAAGGTGAGGCGCGCGCGCGGCCGGGAAGACGTAGTGCGAGAGAGAGACATCGTAGAGGGCAAGGCGCGCGGAGGTGGAGCGACCATGACGTGCTCGCGCGCGGGAGAGCAGTGGGGACGGGAAGGAGCGGCATGGCATGGAGCATGCGCGAGTAGCGAGGAAGAGTGAGGGGGGGGGGAATGGAGCTGAGGCGTCGGGGGAAGCTGACGATGGAGGCTCGGGAGGACGGCCCGGGCAGTGCGGTAGGTGGATGGCAGCTCGGCAATGCAATCGGAGACAGAGGGCAGACCGGGACAAGATGAGGCAGAGACGTGGAAATACGTGAGTTGGAACCTTGCTCAGGCGATAGCAGCTTGGCGTGGAAAATCAATCGGAGACAGACATGACCGGAGAAGACAGGAGCAGACAGGGGCAGGCAGAGGCCAAGCCAAGGATATACAGAAGACAGACGCGTGAGAGAGAGCGAGGTCAACTTGTACAGAGGACAGATTTCCACCACCAAATGGGAAACTCTCATCACCGTTCATGCATATAAAGCTAGACCCGTGAGTCTATATATGTATATATATATATCTCATCCTATTTATTACGGACTTTTATTCTATTATAACAGTTGCTCGTCACGCCGAATCTTAAAGATCAAATCGTTCGATAGCATCGTTATCGGACAGTCCTGAATATCCCTGCGTATGGCGTAATTTAACTTGAGCATGTATTTGAGTCCACGAAACTAAGTGATACAGGATTCGCTTATCGCTTCACGTATATTTTAAATAAAAAATTCGAGAAACTCGTTTTAAAAATTTTACTTAGGCCTAAATCGCGGTGCTAAATAATATCGTAACACCGGGATGTTACACGCTCCGGCTTGAACTCGTGCGCGACTACTCGTTGGGGCCCAGATGGACTTGTCGTGGTGGATGGCCAGCACCGGGGTCCACACTCACAGGTCCTGGCCGTGGGCCGACGTCGTGTGGCCCTCGTCGGCGATCTCCCTGCTGCGCCCGATGGACTCCCTGCTCCCTTGCACCCGCTGGCGACGTGGGCAGGGCAGCTTGCTCTCCAGGCCGGAAGCGGTAGAAGTCGACGACGTCGCCGGCACGGTGGCCCTTGTCCTTGACGAAGCGGCTCCAGCCCTTGGTGAGCACGTAGCTCTGGCTGCTGGCCCAGTACAAGTACCAGAACTGCCACACCTTGCTCGCGCCGTCTTCTGGCTGGGTTGAGGAGCACGCCCTTGCTTCTCGGCTTGCTGCTTCGGGATCACCAGGTAGTTCAGCTTGCCCAAGTCGCTGGGGGTGACCATCTTGTCGAAGAGGTGACCCCACGCGCAGCCGTCATGGGGGAGGGCGACGCGTGGGAAGAATGGTTGTTGGCAGCGACGAGGTGGCGGATAAGGTGCGCTTGTTCTGCGCGAGCTCATCAAAGTAGCTTCCCGCCTGGCTGCGGCAGTTTCCTGCCCACGCCCTTGTACCTAGACGATGGCAGCTTCCCGCCCACGCCCACCGCGGCGGAGCCAAAGTATGCCTCGACGCTCTGCTCGCCATTACCCATGTGCTCACAAGATGAAGAGGGGTAACCATGTGAAAGAAAAAGAAACAGAAGGAGATTTTTGTAAAATACAAACATAAAAAAAGGGTATAGATCTATGGTAAACCACTTAAAAAGTTTAGGGACCTAAAAATACAGTTTGAGAGTTGATGGACCAGATGACACTTCCTCAAAAGTTAATGGACATCTAGTACATTTTACTCTAAAAAATAATTAATGTTTGTAATACTAGATAAATGTTATTAGATTAATTATACCATATATTTTCATAGTAAACTTAGTTAGAGATATAAATGTCTATACTATTTTTTTATAAATCTAACCCAAATTAAAAGCATTTAACTTCTCAAAATAACGAGAAGAATACTTATTTAGAGACGAAAGGAGTATCAACGAAGGTGGGCTGAGTGTTAAGAGAGACGGGCTTTTCCCGACGTCCCTCAACATTATTTTCTAGAGGTGACGTCCGTTTGTAACCGCCTCTGATTAAGTGATTATAGCACCGTCTCCTTAATTTCAGTACTCTTTCAAGCAATATGTAGTAGTAGTAGTAGCGTTGTTTTGTACATGCGCTGGGTCACTATTTGTGACTAGATAGGAGAGTAGTTACAAATCAGCAGCGCTTGTATGAACCGCTGGGAACGAATGAGTTGACAGGCAATCTTATTAAATATTGGATAGGCATGGATACATTATTTTTATAGATAATGGATAGTTAATATCGGGCTTCATCTATGTAGAATCATGCCACACCCAAACACACCAACTAAGTTCTTACAAGCAAACACGAAGCTTAAAACGACACACGAAAGTTTATACTAATGAAGACCAATCAGACTAGTAGATAACCGTCCATTTAACGTGAAGAACTGCAAGGCGGACTCTTCGAGGAGGCCACAGGCATGGAGGAATACATCCCTCCGTTCCCCTGGACATTACCTGCAAGAAACATTTTGGTCTACATTTATCAAAAATAACTTCATTTCTTGTAAGTCATATTGCCCAACTAATGATGCTACTGCAGTTAGTAGTAACAAGTTTGGTTTGGTACCTCCCAAATTACACCAGCGATGAAAAATATCGTACATGCTTATTGGTCTCGGTATTCCAAACACTAAGTGCACAGCTCGCCACAAGAATTAGCGTATGCACAGTCGAAAAAAGATTTTGAATGGACTCTGGTTTATGATAGAAGCAGCAATTCTTATCCCATTCCAATTTCTCCTGATAAGATTGTCTTTAGTTAAGATAACACCTTTTTTTTTCAAATACCACATAAAGATTTTAATCTTTGTTGGTAATTTAGCACGCCAAATTTCTTGAGACACTCTGACCCCATTACTAACTAAGGCAGTGTGTATTGATCTAACTGAGAAAAGACAATCCTGTTATTAGCAGCCAGTGTTCCAGTACTAACTTCAAACCTATTATTAGCTGGAGTCTGGGCATTTAGAAAAATTTTGAGAGTTGACTGTAAAAATGAAATGCAAGAATCACATGTAATAAAATAATGCCAACCATGCGTGTATGTAATGTATACGCACCATCACCTTGTTTCAGTTCTTGTAGGTTCTCAGGCTCTGAATGAATTCGTCTATGTACCTGTTGTGGCACTTGTCGTCTGCCACAATCTCCTGCAACTTCTTAGCATTGGCCACAAAGATCCTCCTAGTTTCTTCTTCGCACATGACAGCCCGTATCGCGGTTGCGATGTTGTCACCAAGAAACGCTTCGTCATTTTTCTCCTTCCGCACCTTGACTCCGACCTTCCGCAGGTCCGTCATCACCCGCGCGGTGGACAAGTGGTCCACGAGAACTGGCATCATGATCAGAGGATGGCCATACTGAAGCGCCTCGATGGTGGAGCCCCAGCTGCAGTGCATCACGAACGCGGCGACGGCGCCATGCCCCAGGATGCTGGTCTGAGGAACCCAGCCCGTGACAACGGAGCCGCGCCCACGCGTGCGCTCCTCGAAACCCGGAGGCAGGACGTCCTCGTCGGGGTGGACGCCTTTAGGCTTCTTGAGAGCCCAGAGGAAGCGCGTTCCATCGAGCTCCAGCCCGCGAGCAATCTCGTGCAGCTGCTTGAGCGTCATCGGGTACTCGCTCCCAAAGGAGACGTAAACCACAGACTTGGACGGCTGCTCATCGAGCCACGACAGGGCTGCACTGTCGTCGCGCTGTGTGTTGTTGCCTCCGGCTCCGGCGGGCGGCGGGGGAAGTAGGCCCACGGGGAGGACCGGCTTTCCCAAGATTTTTGTCATGAGAGGCAAGGACTCTGGCTCCAACTCAAAGCTGCTACGAGCAACGATAAGTTTGCATTTCTCGAAGGCCTCAACAAATCGCCGGAACATTGGTGGAACCGTCCTGAGGTCTGGAATGCCGAAATCCTCTGTCGTCGCCGCAGAGTAGGGCATGTTCGGTATGCAGGGAACCTGCAGGACATCGACAATGCAAGCAAAAGAAGGGCTTATTACTGCAGGGTACCAAAATGCACGCATCTGGTTTTCATTGTTCATTACGGTGTACGGAGTACTATATATATCCGTCTCTAGAACCTTGTGCTCGCTGGCGACGTCCGCCATGGACGCGTGGAAGTTATCGATGAGCAGCTAGTCCACCTTCCCGTCGGCGCAGGCGGCATCGAGGAAGGCGGAGAAGGCCGGGGCGAGGCGGTCCAAGGCCTCCATGTGGAGCTCGGCCTTGCCGGGCGGGAGATCGCAAGTGGCCTCGACGCCCTCGGGGAGGCCATCAATGCGCGGGAACGGGAGGGCCACCAAGTCGATGAGCGAGGCCAGCGCAGGCGCGACCGGGCGGAGCCTGCTGAGGATGCCCGGGGTGGACACGAAGGACACGCGGTGGCCGCGCTCTGCAAGGCGCTCGGCGATCTCGAGGCAGGGGACCAAGTGACCGAACGCCAGCCACGGGAAGATGACGATGTGCAGTGGGGAGGAGTCGGCGGCGGCCATCGACACTGCTGATCGACTGCGGACGGCGGGAAGTACACAGAGACTGGCCGCTATAGGAGAGCTGGGTCTTGAGGGTCCTGAGTATTATAATTTATAATTAGAGGGGAGCGACGCTAACCACGCATTGCAGCTACTCCATACCAGTTACGAGGGGGACGCTGAGCATCCTGGTCCCGTCCTGGCCGTCAGTTAAGGGTCTTAAAGTCGACCTTGACATTGTGGAAGTGGCCTTGCGGTCGACCACAAACAAATAACTCTGTCTCTTACCTTCTTCCATATCCACACCAGCCACATGATGAGATTGCACTGGTTTTTTTATTTGTTGAGTGAGCCCCAAATTTATGGTCTATTCCGACTTTAAATATTGTAGCTATAGCAACAACCGTGATGGACCCATCTTAAGATCATTTTAGACAAAATAACATTGCTCTTGCCCAGGCACGGAGCCAGCAGTGGGGCTAGGGGGGCTCCAGCCCCCTCCCCTACCGCTCGCGAGCAAGCGAAGTCCTGTAGAGCTGTCATCTGAAATTTCAGCTGTAGATGTACAGGTAGGAGGAGCTGAGATTTGTTGAACCCTTTTTCTTGCTAATTGTTGTTGTTTAGTCCCTCCTAAATTTTTTCTTACCTTCGTCCCTGCTCTTGCCTTTCATTGCAAGCTGCTGCACAGCACAACCGCAAATGCAGTGCACAGCACCCTAGCCGTATGCGCACCCGTATGCGCACGCCATCGAGTACCGCATGCCGCCAAACGCCTGCCTACCCGGTCAAAACGCACGCTAAGGCCATCTCCAACAGCAACACCAAAAATACAAGATCTATTTATACTTTTGGTAGCGCTACAGTCAAAATATTCAATACATATTCGACATCTTCTCCAACAACAAGACCCAAAAAAGAATCCTTTCTGTAAATGGATTTTCAAAAGAGATGATGTCTATATTTGGGTTGTGTCTCTCAGCCAACCCAAAATAGATCTCCCGTACAGGTATTCTGTTGGAGACTGATTTTAGATCTCTTCTTACCAATTTTAAATTTAGATGCTGATATAAGTTCCTCGTTGATCATGCATCCTGGTCCCATCCAGGCTGTCCGGGCATCCTAGGCCCTCTCCTTAATTAAGGGTCCTTAAAGTTGACCGTGACACTGTGGAAGTGGCCGTAAGCCAAACCACAACTAATAAAATGGACCTAAGCCTTGCGGTCGACCACAGACAAATAAAAAATTCAGAGAAACTCTCTCTCCTGCCTTCTTCAATATTGGATGTGCTCGCTGGAGCTGACGCTGCAAAAAAGGACTAAAATCTACTGTAGCTAATATATGAAGCAGCTCCGCAGCCGGAAAAGCAGAAGCGAGCATGCTGGTTGTTATCCACACCAGCCACATTATGAGATTGCACTGTTTTTTTTATTTGTTGAGTGAGTCCCTTATTTATGGTCTATTATGACTTTAAATATTGTAGCTGTGTACTCCTCCGTCCAGAAAAAAACGTAATTCTAGCTCTGAACTTGGACATAACGTGTGTCTAGGTTCAGAGCTAGAATTATGTTTTTTTCTAGACGGATGGAGTAACTTTTGAGGTCCAAAGTTGCCGGGGATGTACAAGAAATTCTTGATGCCATGCGCCCCTGCGTGACAACGGAAATGAATGTGGATCTCTTAGCTGAATTTACAACTGAGGAGGTGAAGGAGGCGTTGGAGTCCATCGGTGATTTGAAGGTGCCAGGGCCCGATGGTATGCCGACGTTTTTTTACAAGCACTTTCGGGGAGTAGGGGGGGGGGGGGGGGGGGGGGGGGGGGGGGGGGGGGGTGAAAATTACTAGTGAAGTTTTGGGGGTGCTGAATGGAGGTGATATACCAGAGGGGTGGAATGAGACGATTATTGCTCCAATTCCAAAGGTGAAACGCCCAAAAAGGGTGATAGAGCTAAGACCTATTAGTTGTTAGAAACTTAGGGGTAGCAATTTAATCCAAAAAATGATAAACAATATGTTTGTGATGTCATATATGTGCATGTGTGATCTAAGCATAAATAGAATGTAGATGATACTAACCAGCAAAATATTGATCCAAAATCTTACTGGATAACGAACAACGGAAACATACCCAATGGTAGAGCCGGATGCACTAGTTGACATAGTGTATGTCGGTGTAGTCGTTCCACTCGATGCAGTGTAGAAGGGAAGCAGTGCCGATCACTAGAGTCTTCGCCATGCGCCGGAAAGAAGACCAACAAGACCCCTGGGAAGAAGGCGTAGCGAGTAGTCTTGCCGTCAGCGACACTCCCAAAAACATGATTACCGTCCTTGACCCGAGCAGGTAAACCGAAGGACAGCAGCGTTTCGGAGGCCTACTCTTCCAGAACCAATGCGCGCAAGGTCCGGGACGGGGAGAACTATGATCAGCGGAAGCTATGGTTTTTGCAAGTGTCGAAGCTTTATGAATGGACGATGAGATGAGACTTTTATCTCACAGCCAGGCAAGACGAGCAGATGAAGGAGATCAGGAGACGAGAGAGACGTCACAGAATTAACTTTCACGAGAGAAACTCCTGTTTAGTAACTCACATCATTAGCATTGGAAACTCCCAGTAACTTCTGAAACTCCCATATTAACCAGCGTTCATAAGAAAACTTTGAAACTCCCATATTAACCGGTCAAAACTCTCATTAACTAACGTTAACAAGAGAAACTTCTGTACTTACTAGTCTTAAGTGGCAAAACATCACAGGCACGGCACACCATGCTTAGCATCCAGTCACAATTCTGTATGGTATTAAACCATCACATGCACATTATTTATAGGGCCCTTAGATTTTATTTGATATATTAAATATTATGTGGGCCAACGCCCACAATATATCTAACAATCTCCACCAAAATTTAGGGCACGCAATAAATAATCTCAAATCCACAGTTCTTTGGTATACCAGAGTTTCGGTGGAGACTGTTAAGTTGAACATCCACCTAGAATGAGGGGTACACACATTCACAACTGAACAATGGACTATGTCTTAAATTGATAGTTTTTTTACGAAATGAGTTTCACCAAAGTTCTTTTGTGATCTAGGCGGCTACAAGCATCCCCTCTGGTTGAAGCATATAAGTCACACTTCGATGCCTTTCATGAGTATCTAGAGATTACCCACATCTCATAGACTGTGACTAGCAGTCGAACTCATATAGGTGTGTTCCTTCTAGGATATACTGTAGGACAACACCCCTGCTTAAATAAGCCACTCGGATCACATTAAGGAATTAACCAACCTGCCATACATCATAGGAGAAACAGTGCATCTGAAACGATTTGGACCTTAATATAAGGGGTTTCTCCATCAGTCAACCACTAGCTTGTTTTGCCATCCTACTTCATGGGATCTCCAATCACATAGGATAGGTTACCACTATGGAATGACTTCAAGTGGGTCTCAAGCCCAACTCCCTCGATGCACCTCCTATCACATTGCGTGATAAACCCTTGGTAAACTGATCTGCTAGATTCTTAGATGTATGGACATAGTCCAACGCTATTACTTCAGAGTGTCTCAGTTTTCTGATAGATTTTAACCGCCTCTTCACATGTCTCGTAGACTTAATGTTATCTCTAGAACAGTTCACTTTAATTGTCACAATCTAATTATCACAGTTCATGAAAATAGCCGATATTGGGTTTTCAACCACCGGTAAATTCATAAGGAGTTCACGAAGCCACTCAGCCTTAACTAAGGCAGCATCTAATCATGTAAGTTATGTTTCCATTATTGACCTCATTAAGACGGTCTGCTTGCAAGACTTCCGTGAAATAGCGCCACCTCTATGTGAGAACACATATCCACTTGTGGCATAAATCTTATCAACATCAGATATCCAATTTGCATCACAATAACCCTCTAGTACCCTCGAATACCCGGTATAGTGAATGTCATAGCTCATAGTTTCTTTTAGATAGCACAATACCCTCTCAAGAGCATGCCAATGATCACCTCCTGGATTTGAAACAAACCGATTGAGTTTGCTCACAGAAAATGAGATGTCAGGCCTCGTTGCACTAGCTAAATACATAAGCGAGCCAATAATTTGAGAATATCTCAATTGATCCCGTGCTATTCTATGATTTTCCTTAATAGCACACTTGGGTCATAAGGAGTTGGAGCAGGTGTGCAGTCACTATATCCAAAGCGATTCAACACCTTTTCCATATAGTGGGATTGCACAAGAGTTACCTCACCATTTCCTTCTCTGAGTAGTTTTATGTTAAGAATAACATCAGCTTGTCCCAGATCTTTCATTTCAAAGTTACTTGACAAGAAATCTTTCACTTCTTTGATCATATTAATATTATTTCCAAAAAATAGTATATCATCCATGTATATGCACAAGATCACACCTTCTCCTCCACCATACCGATAATAAACACATTTATCGACTTCGTTCACAACAAAGCCGGCTGATGTCAAAGTTCTGTCGAATTTCTCATGCCACTGCTTAGGTGCTTGTTTTAGACCATACAAAGATTTCAATAACTTACACACCTTTCCCTCTTGACCCTTTGTTACAAATCCATCCAGTTGATCCATATAGATCTCTTCCTCAAGCTCTCCATTCAAGAAAGTTGTCTTAACGTCTATCTGATGAACGAGAAGACCATGTGAGACAGTCAAGGAAAGTAGCACTCGTATAGTCGTTAGACAGGTGTCGACAAAATATCATCGGCAGTCCTCCGAAGGGTATCCCATAAAGGTAGATTGATCGGTAGAGGAGCGTGAGATCAAGAACAAGAAGGCAATAGAGACACACAAGTTAGACAGGTTCAGGCCGTCAGTATGACGTAATACCCTACTCCTGTGGTCTATTGGTTTGTATTAGCTATCGTATGATATGCCGTGATTTTAGAGGGGGTCCCTGCCCGCCTTATATAGTCCGGGAGGCAGGGTTACAAGTCGGTTAGATCTGAGAGATAACCGGAAAGCAATAACTGATTACAGGAATCTTGGGATCATACATATCCTAACAGATCTCGTAGTATCTTCAGGATATCTTCCTGATGTCTTGCGGAAGGCGCCGAGCAGAGTCGTGCCCCGTAAGGCTTCTTCTTGTGGGCTAGGCCACCCCTAGGGGCATAGCCCATGTGATCTATCATGGGTATCCGGGGTCGTACACCCCATAGCTAGTCCCCGAGCGCCTTGTACCCGTTGTGCAACGTCGTCTTGAGCTCGTCTGAGCAGGTGCAAATAACACCGAGCAGTCAAGCTCATGGTCCAACCACCATGCTGAACTATCGAGCAGCGTGAACCATCGTCGAGTAGTGTGAACCATTGCTGAGCAGCATAACCTATCACCGAGCAATGTGACCTGTCGCCGAGCACCGTGAACCATCGCCGAGCAGAGTGACCTAAGTACGGCTTGCCATAAGGGTGTAAGGAGCTCAAGTTTAGAATCGAAAATTTCTCCGCAGTGGACCAAGTGTGCCCACTTAGAGTCCGAACAAAGTTGTAGGAGTCAATCTTCCTCTATAGGCATGCAGTCTTTGAGAAAAAATCCTGCACACTCACCGCGAGGTGAAGTGTGCCCACTTAGTCCTCGAGCCTGACAGCAGATGATGTAGTCATGTGGTGCTAGGGTTAGAAACTTGAAGAATAGTAGAAAACCAGCCGAGCAGGCAGCCAGTCCCTAGGCGTGGCCCAAAAAGAGACAAAGCACATTCACCACAAGGTGAAGTGTGCCCACTTAGTCCCCGAGCCTGATAGTAGGTGACACAGTCACGTGGTGCCAGGGTCAGAAATAGAGAAACAATCAAAGACCAACAGAGCAGGCCGCCAGTCCCTAAGCTGCAGGTGGAGTTATCGGAGAAATCGAACCGTGGAGAAAAAACTAGAGTAACGGCTGTACAGTGTCAGTTACTGAGCCTCAATAAATGGTGGAGAAGTCGGCGATATTTCAGCGAGGAACAACTCATGGCAGCGATAAATGAGCGACATGGGCTGTAGTTTCGTAGAAGCCCAGGTAACGGCTCATATTCCGCATCAGAGAAATCGGAGCGGCGCAGATCGCAGGAACGGTTCCCAAAAAACCCTTAAATATAGGACGGCGGGGAAAATCCTATATAATGGTGCCGCCACAGAGCTCATTCCCACCTTTTCCACTTCATCTTCCTCCTCGTCTCTTGCGCCGCCGAATCTACAACCACATTTGCCTCCACCGCCGAACCCTAACCAGATCTGAGAGATGGCGCCGAAGAGAGGAGGTGCGAAATCAAAGAAGACAAGTCCTAAGAAGGCAGACGCCATGGCCTAATGCGATGAGGAGTGGGTGCCATCATGAAGAGGAGAAGCTGAGCTGAACCGATTGGAAGCCAGCGTTCTCCCCGACCGTGCGACCGCCGCATGGCGGCCAGCTCTCGGTGAGTCCTTTCCTACGCCTCACACTGATGAAGCAGTGGTATTCGAAGACTATTTCTGGTGCAGGTTAGGGTTTCCTATTCACCCATTTTTGAGAGATCTGTTGGAGCTCTGGGGGTTACTCTGTGCAATCTCCACCCCAATACCATTTTGCACATCTCAATCTTCATCCACTTTTGTGAGGCATACCTCGGAATCCTACCCCACTTCAATCTTTTCTGTCACCTATTCTGGCTGAAGAAGAGAGGCGACGCTGGTTCCAAGGTGGTCGGCGAGGTGTATCTCTAGCTTCAGGATGGGATGGCGAGTGAATACCTTACCGTACCGCTAAACACGTCGCTGAAGGGGTGGAACACCAGATGGTTCTACATGAAACAAAGCCACCCCGTGGTTCATTGTAACACCGACCACATCCTAGAAAGCTAGAGGAGTTGGTCGGAGCTGCCAAGCAACGACGACATGGAGCAAGTGAATGAACTCCTCGGCTTGATAAAGGGCATGAAGACCAATGGTGGATTGGTGGCGGTGAGTTTCATAGTGCGTCGCATACAACCCTATAAAGAGAGGGTGCACCCAGGCTTTGAATTCAAATGGGAGACCGATAGTACCTGAGAGAGGCTAGAAATACTGTCCAAGAATGACGTCGAAGAGTGGACTGCAGAGCTATTCGCATCGCTAGCCTCCTTCAGGTTGTCAGGGTACACAAAGCCCTTCAATTGCAAGAATCTGCCTCCTCAAGTGTATATCCTGACTATATGTTTCTAAGAAGTTTATTTATACTGCCGAGCAATAAACTGATCCTACTCATGTGAAGATCCATTCGCAGGATAGGGTGGTGTATTTCTCGGGTGTGCCAAGAAACGATTGGCCGCCGTGAGTGGATGCATGATGACCAGTTCAAATTGAAGAAAGCTTCATCGGCATCTCCTTGGAATCTAGAGGGATGGATACTGGTCGGACAGAGAGTCCTCCCCTGGTGTCAGTGAAAACCCAGGGGAAGAGGCCGGTGGCAGATGAGCCGACCCAGAAGAAGAGGAAAACAACAGTGACTGCTCCCCACAAACTAGGCGGCAGTTCTCTGGATGATGACCAGACCAATCGAACACGAAGAACCATGATGTTCAATTGGTCTGACGACAACGAGATTCTCACGAACCCTCCCCCATGCACGAAAGGGCCTCCACACAACCCACGCGCGGAGGAACAA